>NC_135535.1:204864425-205609884 GCF_045843805.1 Urocitellus parryii
TGTACGAGGTGGAGTAGGCTGTTCTGGGGCCTGGGTGGAGGGGGGTCGAGGGCCCTGGGTTAGTCAAGGCCGCCCCAGCCTGTGAGGGGTATGTGGGGCCCAGCCGTGTGGTCAGGGTACAAGGCGTAGGAGAGCTATACCCAGAGTTGGAGGAGACTTGGGGTCCTTGGGGGGCTACACCAGGGGCAGAGTAGGTGGCTGCCGTCTCCAGAAGATGCTGAGAGGGTGCACTGGAGGGGCGGCGAGCCAGGTCTCCGGCCCTGGGGGGTGCCGCCTGCAGGGGTGTGGTGTCCAGAGAAGCCAAGTCACTGGGCAGCAGTTCACTTCGGTGGCTGAAGCTGCTGGACCGTGTGCGGGGCAGGGGACCTGCCTGGTCCTGCCTCCGAAACTGCATCTCAGTCCTGCAGCTGCTGGCCAGGCGGCTCAGGACTCGAGCCTGGCCCAGGTTGGGCGCAACAGACTTGATATCCGCATCCTCCAGGGTGGCCAGGACGGCTGGAGAGTCAAAGCCTTGCTGCAGCAGGGCCGCCAGAGTGGCCTCTGTGAGCCCCTCTGCCCGCAGCAGGGCCAGGAACTCAGGGACAACATTCCTCTTGCTGAGGGGCCCCTGGAACGCCAACAGGTCAGCTTCATAATTCTCATAAGCCATTTTAGACTGGACGCTGTCCCTAGCAGGCCCATAGCCTCGACTCAGAGGACCAGGGGCCACCCCGGTGCTGCTCTCAGAGGGAGCAGCCGAGCCAGGGTCCACGACCAGGCATGTTGGGGCCACCTGTCTGACAGGGGCAGAATCCACAGGTCTTTCGCCAACATCGTTGTAGACCTGGCTTGGGGGGTAGGCAGGTCCCTCTGCCCCAAACCTGGTGTCTGGCAGTTCCCTTCCATACCGACCAGGCGACGGGGCCCTGCTCTGTGGCCGCTGCCCCTGAGACATCATTTTGCCCCCAGGATCCTGGTACAGGTGCCCGGTGTCCTGCAGGGCAGGTAACTGGCCTTGGACATGCTCCCACGGCACTCTGCTGCCGAGCACTCCGTAGCTGGGCATGGGCCGGTTGATACCTGCGTCCCGATAGTAAGGTGGCTCCCTGGGCACCCTAGTTCCTCTGGTCGGGTCGCCATAGTAATCCCGCGGCAGCAGGGCGTGGCGACCAGACATCACGGCGGCCTGGGTAAAGTCGGGAGCAGAGCCCTTCCTTGCAGCCAGCGAATTGTAAAAGGCTTCCCGGTACAGGTAGGGTTCTGCGGGCCCTGGCAGGACAGCGTCCTGCCCTTGGTGGATTGGCGGTTCACACCAGGTCCCCTCTCCAGGGCCATACGTCAAAGAGCTTCTCCTCCCTGGGGGGCGCGCGGCCTCGGTGTTCTCCCAGGGGCCCTGGTACCAGCCAGCAGCATCCCAGCTCTGCGATCGGCCAATATTGACGTGCCTGCTGGGAACCGGCATCGGTAGAACAAGTGACTGCAGACGAGGCGCGGGGGACGGCTTTCTTCATAAATCTTCAATTACATACATCAAAACCAGACCCGGCTACACGCGAACCCTTCCGAGATGGCAGCAACAACCAACTGGGGGTTTCTGTTTCAGAGGACGGCCTAAATTATTAATCCTCCGAAACCTTAGTAGGCAAAGCAGCAGACTCACGGTAACTTTGCCTCCCTCCCCGGCGGTGGCCCGAGGTCTGTCCTATGTGGCTGTGTGCTCCAGCCAGCTGGGTCCCCCTCCTGGCTTCTGTGCTCACGTGGACCTTGGCTCTCAGCAGACGGATTAGGGGCTAAATAAAACCCCTAAAGCTTTTGTTCCATGTGACATCTTGTTAGCCTGATGAAGCTGGTGCTTGCTCCACCCAGGCCTCCCAACCTGTGACTGGGAATTATCTCACACTGAACTTCCGGCTGAGGTCCCTCCTGCTCCCTCCCCAGGGTGCTTTGAGGTCGAGCTCAACCTCTCTCCCCTCCACTCCCCTGGGTGATCCCCAACTGCCGCCCGGATTGCCTGAGAGCTAGCTACAGAAGCAAAATAAGACTGCTTCCATGTCAGCCCAGCCTTAATCCTCCCTGATGAAGCGCTAATCCACTGCCCACGGCTAAGAACCAACCAACGTGGGCGGATGGGAGTCTCATGTGATTCTGGAGGGTGGTGCCCTACCCGGGGGCCCCTCTGCAGCTACCACTCTGCCAACACGGGATGTGGCTTTGAGGACGCTGCTGACAGATCAGAAGGGCCCTACTGCTCAAGTCCACATACCTCGTGATCAGAAAACAGATCCTTTCAAACCACTCGAGGAAAGTAGGACTGGTGACAGGGAAAGGGGGAGGGGGTGGGGGCACGACACTGCACACCTTCCAGCAAATGTGCCAAGGGTCAGGAGAAGCCCCACGGCAGCCACAGGACGGGCACCAGGGTATTCACCACCAGATGGCCAGGAAACCACAAAGACCGGCCGCATTTAAAAGGTTTTAAATAAAATCATAAACCAGCCCCGAGACGGCTCTGTCTCACCCACAGCCCTCCCAATCCAAGAAGCTTCAACTACTAAAAAATACTATTAAAAAAAAAAGTTAAAAATAACAATGTGAGAAGTACTAAAGATGACTATGAAGTGGGAGGGTGGGCGTGATTCCATTTCTAGGAACCACAGCCCACGGATGCCAGACCGTCTCATCCCACCCACCCCAGGCACTCAACAATACGTATTAAATTTGAGACAAAGTTTGTTTAAACATTCACATTCCCCCAGGAAATGCACCAATTCACCCAATACACAGAAATTCTGTGGCCGCTTCTGGACTAGTGAGCCCCAGGAACTAGACCAAGTGCCACCAAGCCACCGACCAGGCAATCCCAAGACCATGGCAGGTCAGTCATCAGCTCCATTGACCCCTCTCTGTTCAGAATATGGGTAGAGCTTTCTCCCAGCCAGAAAGGAGAGGTGCCCCATGGACAACCCTTCTGGGAAGGAGGACCAGCTACCTGAGGAGGAAGGCCCGAGACAGAGCATGAGCCCACGTCTGCCTGCTCACCAGCCTCTCCCTGTACTGGAATTATTACTACTATTTTTGGTGGAGAGGGACCCACAGGTGGAATTCCACCTAGCTGAAGCCACATCTGATCCCACTATGGCCAGAGAGGATGGACACCACTTCAACAAGGCCCTCACAATAAGATGACAACTCCTCTGTCATTAGCATCCATGGAATGCCTACTGTGTGCCCAACCCCAAGGGGCGCTATTCAACTGGGATGACATCACATCACAGACCCGGAAATGCAGGGGTGAGGGTTTTGTCCAAGGTCATCGGACTTGGATGCAGCAGTGTTGGGAAAGAACCTCCAAACCTGGGGTAGCTCTGCCCTTCTGGTGATAAAAAAGGAAACATGTTTACAAAAGTAATACTGGCAGTTTCTGCTACACCCAAATTCCTAAATCCAAACAGGACTACACAGAGGACTGCTAACCGAGAGCTCACAGGGTATCACTAATTTTTCTTAGGTGGATTTCAAAGGCGAGCTCACAGGGCAAGGTGGCAGTGGAAGATAGTCCCACGGGGTACCGCCTCCACGTCACACCTTCTTGTGTGGCGATCGCCCAAACTACACAGCCTTGGCTCTGAAATTTGCCAAATATTATGATAGAGGTTTTCTTTATTCTCTGTTAGGCAGAAACACCTGAGTGAACCTGAACTGTCTTTTTTTTTTTTTTTTTTAAACACATTGGGGTCTTTCAGAAAGAGTTACTGTCCTGAAATATCTCACACTGACTACGAAAGGCAAGAGGGGACCAATTTTGGAAAAACTCTCAAATCCTACTGACTTCTTAATCCTGCCAGGATCCTCTCTAGAGGACACTGTACAAAGCAAAAATACAAGTATAAAACTATTTTGAAAATTAAGAAAGACAACCTACACTCTTGCAGACAAAATAAACCCAAGAAAGAATACCCAAGAAAGAATTAATCTTGGAGGAGGACCAAATGGGCAACTCAGGGTTACAAGCTCACTCTGGATGCACGGTGCAATGGCAGGCAAAAATTCACAACCACAGAGGCCTCTGTGGAGAAGGGTCCAGACAGTTCCAAAAGAGTGGGGAGAAGAACAAGAACGGGACCAGCGCCGGCTCACTAGAGCAGCCCCCGACCAAGCCCAACACATGTTTTGTGCCTGATGGGGACTGTCAGATTGGAAAAGGCCAAGCTGAGGGGCCATCACTTAAAAAAGGGAGACTAGGCGGAATCAGCGAATCTCAAGGTCAGGCCAATAAGAAAGTCGCCTAGCTCAAAGGCCTGTCCATTGACAGCTGAGTGGTTCCCTGCCCACGAGGTGGACAGACGCTGCCAGGTTGGTCCAAAGCCTCCTAGGAGACGGTTTGTGCTCAGAAGTCGGCCAGTCCCCGCCTGGGGCGCTGTGGAGAGCTGCCTAGGGCTTCCACCCTGAGCACAGGGGGAAATGAGAAGCTCCCCAGGAGGTTTTCCTGCACCTCCCCAGGGAGGAGGCTGAGGTTAGTGGGTTATGCACTGCTTTCCAGCAGAGAGGAGGCCAAGAATAGGCCCAGACACACCCGCTTCCTACTTTTAAATGTGGACAGCCTGTGTGTATTTTTTTGGAGGTTTCCGTCAAGAATAAGTGTTCTAAAATTTAAATTTAAAAAGTGCCTTCTGCCTTTAAAACAATATTCCTTTTAAGAAGCCCCAGCCCCCACCCCCACCCCTACCAAAGCAATTTACTTACTCATCTAAGGCGGGGGAGCCCCAAAGGAGGAAGAAGCCACAGGAAGTCTGGCGGCCCTCATCCAACCCTCCTCAGCACCACACAGACACAAACAGAAAGCAGAACCCTGCAGACACCACTGCAACCAGCAGAGGGACCAGTGCAAACTCCCAGGCTCAAGCACTAATGCCACTTTCCAAGGAGAGCAGTGAGCCAGGTGTACCTTACCCATCCAGCCCCTTGCAAAGGGCTGCACTCTAAGCAGACAGCCCTGGTGTGACTCGCCCCGGACTTCAGGCCCACTTCTCCCACTCCACCACGGAGCTCTGGGAAGCGTGTTGCAGAGATTAGCCCTCATTCCCACTCACCAAGGGGCAAAGAGCCTGTCTAGAAGCATCTGGTGAACAGACATGCAGAGACCCCACATCCAGTGGGACAGCTGCGGGCAGAGGGCACATCTCACTAGAACTGCAGGCTGCAAAGGCCACTCAGATCCTGGGGAGCTCCTGCCCACAGCTGGTGTCCAGCTCACACCCCTTCCCTCCTCTAGCACCAACACTTCCTGCAGCTCCCCGACCTCAGGCTCTCTCAGGCTCCTCGCCCCTCCACACTCCACTGTTCAATGCTTCCTCCTCAGAACTGGGCTCAGGACAGAAATTCCAGAATGTCATTCTTCCCGTTTGGTTTAGATGCTCCTATCATTCCACAACCACCAGGACCCAGCTCAAGTAACCCTCCACCACGAAGCCTTCTTGTTCGACTTTGTCACTCACTTTGTTCCCAGTTCAGATAAATCACCATCTACTGAGATGACAAATTCTCCCCAAGAACAATCCCGGGGATCTAGCTGCAGAGACAGGCCATGATCTCTCACGGGGGCTCGGAGCCTGCTCCCCCACCCCCACGTGGCCTTCGGAAGCTCAACACTTGCTTTTCATTTCATTTGACTTGTGGGCCGTCAGCCAACCTGCCCTGCAAGGTACTGTTTGAGGCATAGAGTATTCAAGGTGATGGACAGTCCCTGACCTCAAGGAAGGTACAGCTGGGTGGGAAAATGACAGACACCTGCATATGGTCCCCCTCCCCAGGACCGCTTAGTGGTCCGAATCTATGTGCACGAGGAAGCCCAAGCAGATCCAGTCACAGGCACCAGCAGGGCCTGGGCTGCAGCAGCCTCCTTCCTCACAGTGAAGCATGACCCCTCACCCCACTCAGTTTTGGGAGGATCTGCTTCCCTCTTTCCAAGGTTATCAGTTCCTTTTGATGCCAGCTGAGTGAGAGACATGGAGAGAGGAAAACCCACTGTACCCCAATGCGTATCAGCATCCAGGACACTTCCCCGGACAGATTACCTCCCAGTCCAGCTGGGGGAGCGCAAGTCTCAGGGCGCAGGTGATGTTCAGGACACTTATGAAATAATGGCCTGATGGACTTGGTAGAAAGCAGTCAAGAACAAGGAGTCTCACTGTACACACTCTAAACACTCGTAGGTTCTGAGATAGCACAGAGAGGGCAGGACACCGGCAGCCACGCATGTTTATCTCTGGGTTCTAGTTCACTCCAAGGACTTGGGAAGGCATGCGAGCCCAGAACACTCTTCGCATTTGGGTGGGGCACTGTCTGCAGGGTGACTGCTGCCCCCAAACGAAACGTAAGCAGGGACTTTGCTGGTTCTTAGGAGGAAAACGGACACTCAGAGCTTAGAAGCGCCATGACTAGGAACAAACAGAGAGCAGGAGGCACTGTGCTGGGCCAGGAGCATAGTGCCACAGCAGCCACACATGCTGCACCACACGCCTGCGAGCCCCACAGCCAGGCCTGAGCAGCCTGCACAGGCTGCAGATGTGGCAAGGGACAGACCGTGCCTCCAGCAAGCGGAAAGCGCAGAGAAACAATCAACCAAAATTTAAACACTGAGCATGATTCTCGGAGCAGAAAGTGAGGGCCCAGAGACCGTGGGGGAACAGGGTGGGTGCACCCCCAGGGCAGCGGTCAGTGCTCCAAGTGCATCTGAACACCAGGACCATATACGACAACATGGAATGTCGTCCCTTGCAAATAATCACAGTCCTGCCTGTGACTGTTTCCCTGTTGTGACATTAACAGAAATGTTTTGGTATATTTATTTGTATTATGGAGTTTTGAGCCATGTCTAGTTGACTATTGACTATTTAGACTGCTAATATAATTATGGTAAATCACTTAATTACTGGAAATGTGCATAATTGCCCGATACTAACATATAATTAAAATGTATAGCAACATTATTAATTCCATTTTTAAAATTGACTTTTTAGGGCTTTTAAAAGATATTTATTAGGAATGATCATGTAGTACCCATGAACACCAGGTTCCAATACTGTTGCTCTAAAAGTGCTCAATACACCAAACAGGCAGGGATTATCTAGAGCATTCTGAAGAGGACAAGTAAAAAGTCCAGGCTACCCAGAACAAAAACAGAATCATTCAGGCCCAAGCCTGTGGACACTGGGCATCACACAGGGGAAAAGACCACTCTTTGGCTCTGTGGTCTCTGAAGGGCACACACCAGGCAAGGAGGACGCTGGAAGACAAGACCCAATGGCTCCTCCCAGCAGCCAGTGCTCAGCAACCCTGGAGGCCTCTGCCTTCCTGGTCCCTCAGCCACCTGGAGGCCCGCCCATGAAATGCCAGGAGCACCCAGGCACTTTCTTTGGAAAGTTTGCTGAGCAGAACTCTTCCTGTGAAATAAGTCACGGGCGAAAGTGGGCTCCCCCCCACCCCTGCAGAACTCTGACTTCTGTTCTCCTCGATGACAAAGTACACACAGAAAAGCCTTCTTCCATCCTTTTAGTGTATGCTTACGAGAGCATTCCTTGAAACCATTTTTTGACATTTCTAGGACATCTGAACAAAATGAAGTAAAAGGAAATATTTACTTTTCTTCAAATTTCATTCTTAATAGCCACAGGGGAAAAAAGTGTTTAGTAATTGATTCTACCAAGATCCTCAGCGAGATGATCCAGGAAGAGGCCGTCAGCAAAGCCACTGAGGTGCATTACCACTCTACAGACTCAGGGCTGCTGAAAATGCTTCTCTGGGTTACTTGTGCATGCTCTAGTCTCTGATCAACAAATATCTGAGCTGAAACAAAGCAGCTCTGGCATGGTATAATAAGACACGCAACTCTCGGGTGCAATTCACAAGTGTCATGGGTCAACTACGTCAGCAAAGTCACGTCAGAACATAAAAGTCATCACCTAAATTATACATCAGAAAAGAGAAGCTTGCAACCTGGGTCTACCCAGCCCACACTGTCAAAGGCTGATGAATCACAAGTATCCTCACACAATGGCACTTGAGGACTGGTTGGTAAGGGGCATCCAAAAAGAGGAGAGGACAAATTTAGTCCACTTGAAAGCCTATTCATCATTCCAACTGATTTGGGTGGAGTCTGGGTCTTGGGTTATGTCCTCATCTCTGAGCAAAGAGGACAGCCTGGGCTCAAGCTCCGAGCCCTCTTTCTCTGACTCTGAGTCCAGAGGGGAGCGGCCAGAAGTCCCACCAAGGACAAAGAATGGAACCCATCACTGAGAATGGGCTGGACAGGTCTTACCAAGCAGGTACCTGATGGGGAGAGTCGCTGCCTAGGAACCGTGCTGAGATTTTGACGGGCCACCTGGAGGAATCATAAGAGGTGTGTCCAACTCAGGCCTGGGACCCTGGAGCTGGGTCATGTGGGGTGGGGAGGATGGAGGAGCCAGTATCCCCAGAGACCACCCACAGAAGCTCCTCGGAGCATTCTGTCCATGGGGTAACTACTTCAGGCTTCCTGCTTCAATCCTTTAAAAGCAAAACACTCCTAAGGAAACAGGCTATGGGGAAGGGCCAACAGGACAGGCTCTCTGGACTTTAAAGAGGTCAGGTGACAGAGGCAAGGCTGATGAGAGTGCAAAGCTGTGTGTGTGTGTGTGTGTGTGTGTGTGTGTGTGTGTGTGTGTGTGTGTCTACACATCCTCAGGCAGAACACATACCCAAATCCAAGACTGACCTGGGGGAAAGGCTGTACAGAGAAAGCATACTGCCTGGTACTGGGTACACACGGCCAGCTGCCCAGTGACTACCAATCCCACATCTAAGAAGTTGCTACAGAACCCTAACAGCTTATCAGTGGGAGTACCGGCAAAACACCTTGGCACAGCTATTGATCAAGCACAGTGAGCAGGCTTCTGGGCCGAGAGCTGTACCTGTAGTTTATGCTTATATCTGTGCACAATGGTCGTTATCAAAAATTTTTTAAATCTGACTGCTACTGTTCCTGAAATACACATACACAGATGACACTGTACTTTAAATGATGAAAAAACAAATTGGCTGCAAATCCCACATCTCAGATGCCAAACTGGGTGGGAGGGTTGGGGAACATGCTGGCACAGAGGATCTGAGAGCACAGGGAGGGAAGGTCACCGCTCTTCCCTCCTGACCTCATCCCTGGTGTAAGGCCTTGAGGAGTGGCTGGGTGGGGATGTGGACCCGCCCTGGCTAACACTAGCCCAGCAGGGCTGATCCACTAGGGCGCTCAGGAGAGAGGACTCAGCAACCTCAAAGCAGCCCCTTCCTCCAGAAAGTCAAAAGCCAGTTTTTAACAACCTGCCCCAAGCGATGAACCCAGATCTTCAATTACACCATTGCGTTTGAGTGATTCAAGGGCCAGGGGATTGTTTTAGATTCTCAAGACTGAAGATGTATGGCAACTAAGCAGAATGGGTGACCCCTGCCTTGTTCCTACACAGGCAAACCAAAACAACCAACCAAACTAGCCAAACAGATGCTGTCTGTGTCAGATTCCTAGGGGGCAACTGTTGCCACTGTGGTTAGGAAGGAAAAGGCCCTAAGAGGGGACAAGAGGCCCCAAGAGGGGGCACAAGCTGTAGGTACAAAGAATAAAATGCTGCATCCGCTAACTTTCTGGTGGTTCTGGAAAAAA
Source organism: Urocitellus parryii (assembly GCF_045843805.1). Lineage (NCBI taxonomy): Eukaryota > Metazoa > Chordata > Mammalia > Rodentia > Sciuridae > Urocitellus > Urocitellus parryii. Next base: position 204,874,093 of record NC_135535.1, read on the forward strand.
AAAAAAAATCCCTCTATTCATCTCCCATGCACACATGCACACATGCAAAGCTGGATCTCTAGAAAAAGAAATCAAATGTTATCCAGCGGTAAACAGAGTTGAAGGACACGCTGGCGTTCATTGTACTATTCTTACAGACCTTTCTATAGTCTATAAGACTATAAGTGATTTTTAAAAAATATTCACATTTTTCAAAAAGAAAAACATAAATGCCAAGCTCCTTACACTATAGCAGAACCCCAGGGATGGGGGCGGGGGCCCTCACTGCTCCTACATCCTTAGTACAGAGCTCTCAAGGGGTGTGGAGTCACATAGCAGAATATCTTTGATGTCCCCACCCCATGTGGCTTAAGCTACAATCTATTTAAAGGACAAACAATTCCATATGGGTGGCTGCAGAGGAAGGCCCGTGGGGGTGCACACTCCTGCCCAGGAGCTGGTAGGCCAGGCGTGGTGTGCACTTGGAGGGTTATTACACCCATTTCAGTTCCGTTTGCCATAAATCCTGCAGGGAAGGCACTGGTGACCACTTGGAGCCAAGGCTAGCCCTGGAGCACTGATCTGGGCTGGCAGGGACCACTGAGCCCCCAGCCACAAGTTCTGGGTTTCTTGCCACTCACTAATTAGGAGAGGATGGTGCTTAATCAACATTTCAGTTCTGCCCCAGGTTTCCATTAGGTTTTTAATTATGTTTATTTTTCCTTTCATGATTAAAACACTTCCAGACATTTTCAAAGATACTCGGGACTCGGACACATCATGAGGGGGCAGTGCTAGGTTCTTTAGGAATATCTTGGAATTCACTGTTGTAAATATCTTAATTTAAAACAGATAAAGTCTACAAACTTCAGGAAGTAAAAAAACCTGGTCCTAATATACAGCGCCTTTCATATGTAAAATAACCTGAGGTGTATAAAAGAAGCAAACCCCCAGCGGACCCCAGCCCCACCTCAACCCCAGCAGCCAGGCTGGGTCCTGCATGAAAGGCCAGGGGCCCCTTGTGGGTACCTGGGCGGGCGAGGTGTTCAAATGGGAGGGGCTTGGGCTTGAGAGGGCGGGGTCCTGGCCTTGGGTGTGCTAGGCACAGGTCCTGGAGGATCTGAGCGAGGGCTACATGTCTTTCGTTACAAACCGCCAACCACGCTGGCTCTTACCTTCACAAATCCTGTCCAATCGCTGCCGCTTCACTTTGTGCTTATCCACAAGGGCCATTCTTTATCGAACTTTGCAACTCTGAGTCAAAAGGCAAAGCGGTCCTCTAAGAACTTAGGGGAACTCGCAGGAGTCTGCGCGCATTACGCCACTATGCACCCTGAAACAAGGAGAAAAGAATCCTTACTCTCTGGAGACCTTCAGGACACAGGCCATTCAGGACTTTACTGCCACTTGCTACAAGGGGACCTGCCATCTGGCACGTGGTGCTTGCTCTCCTCCCGAAACACCGGTGGAGGAGGCTCCAAGTCCATGTTCGCCATCTCCTGCTTTCTATCTTGAAACAGCAAGCAGTGAGTGCAAAGACGACTGTCGGTTATTTCTGCAAGCAGCAAACAGCAGCACGCGGACCTCCTGCCTTCAACTTCAGAGCTACAAACGCCAAAGGCCAACCAACCTCCACGCCCAGAGGCTGAGCAAAGCTAGCTGGACCTGCCCTTCATTCCTGAGGATCTGAGGTGCTGTGTGACAGGGGGTGGAGGGACCGGGTCACAGACAACTGCAGAAGAGCACACTTGGCAGCAGGTCCCAGACACAGTCGCTGAGATGCAGACAGTCACCATGGCTACGTGGAAGCTTCGAGGCCTTTCGGGTGCTTCACAAACCCACTTTCCAGGATAGCCTCATGGGGGCCAGAAATCTAAGCCAGAGCTCAGCACAACACAAGCCCCTCCACCCACTGTGCCCCTTGACCCAATGCACCACGGAAGTCACGGCATCACCACCCAGGTTTGCCCATGCCATCTCCCTGAACCTTCTCCAAATACAGAGGGGACTTCAGCCAGCACACTGCTGGCCTTGGTAATGGGACTCAGCTTTGCAGGCTGGAGGTGACTTAGACTGAGGAAGTGGCTGGTGCCTGGGAGCAAAGATGTCCAAGCTGTCTCCAGACCTGGCAAGGAGGCAGCAGAGGGAGGGTATCCCATGTGGGTTGCAATAGGTAGGACTCTTCAGAGGGAAACCCCAACATAGCCTGGGAGCTGCTTCCCAGTCTGCTTTTGGCAGGAGTTGGGGATGCAGAGTCTGATCCGCAATTGGTTTCATGCAATTCGCCTCTGAGGCCCAGATCATCAACCATGACCTAATGCCTAGTGTTTGGTTCATGTTTCAGAAACTACATTATTTCCATTGATTACCACGTGAAGAATCCCAACAGGAATTACGCAATGTTTGGGGACCCATTTTCTGGTCTTCTGTATTTTATTAAAAAAAATACGAGACTAATCAATCTTATTTTAAACCAACACCAATATCACACACACACACATTCTTCCCCCAGAAAAGGTTGCCCTCAGTTATCAGGCCAACTAGAGAAAGAAGAGATAAGACCAAAATGAAGCTCCAGGGTTAAAAATGAGGATTCTGATGTATGCTCATCAATTATGCAAAAATGCTAGGAGTTACTTTATCAAGGGTCAGGCTGCAGGTCTGACTATTAAAAGGTAGGCGAGTTCCTGGTAGTCAATGGCTAATTTCCCAGCAACAAGGGTGAAAAAGCATCCAAAAGATTTATGGCAATAATTATATGATTTTCAAAAAAGATCTAGAAAAAGATCTAGGAAACGGCTCAATTTCCAATCACATAAACGTTTAATGCAACATCAAAGGACAGCAAAGTCTTTCCCAAGAACAGGAAGTTTCCTAAAACCTGGGATGACCACATGGAGCTCTGTGCTAAAATAAGTGGGGTGACCACGTGGACATGTTTGTCCAGCTCTAATTTCGCTATTGCTAGGCTTTTTGAAAGGCAGGAATGCAGGAGAAGAGGCCCAACTCCTCTGCCAAGCTGCAGGAGGCAGAGAGGCCAGGGCCTGCTAGGGTGTGCATTGGCCCTGGTCCACCACAGAGCACCGGGGTCCACCTGCAGCCTGGCCCCTCCTTGCCTCTGGTGAGAGTACGGAGCTCCACCCCATCCAATGGGTGAGAGAATTAATGAGTTAATATTTGCAAGGTGCCGTGGAGATGAAAAATGACAGCATTAGGATCCCGGGCAGGATGGGTTGTATGACCCCACCCCCACCCCCGAGTGAGGCATAATCATTCTTTTTGCTTTCCTTTGAATTTTAATTTGTATAATTAGATGGCTTCCTGAAAAATTGATAAGTAGAATCTCCATCATGCAATCAAAGAGAAGATCAGCCGGCAGCTCCCTCCGCTCACACCAACGCCTGTGTAAAAGAGGCTGCAGTGGATTCCGGTGCTGGGCTTTTCTGGAGCCCTTCTGTGGAGTTGTCTCTGCAGGCCCTCAGCTGTCCCTGTGTCAGGTCAGCCATTTTGGCAGTGAATGCAGACTCTGGCCGCCAGCCACTGGGTCTGGCCCACCCATCCCCTCGCTGTGATGTTATTAAAAAACATACGTGGTTTCCCTCCTTCACCTTTCAAGGAGCAAGCTATATACAAGGATGTAATTAACAGGGCTGTCTTTCTAATGACGGGTGGTCAGTGCATGGTGGGCCCCTCTTGGCACCGATACCACCAGCACCTCACCCACCATGCTGGGTGTGGCTGCACTGCAGGCTGCTCTTTTGGGTCTGCTGCAGAAAGTCAACCTTAGCCTTCATCATCATCTACTATCACCATCAAGACAAAATGTATCAAAACCACAAAGGTACAGAGACAGACGAAATGGCAGGAGGCATGTGTCCCACTCTCCTGCTTGAGCCGAGGACAGGATCCCAGGACCCACTTGCACAGTGACTTTGGATCTGCTCTCCTGCGAACTCAGGCTCCTGCTCATCGAAAGGTGACAGTGTCACTCTTGCTCTTGGTGGCTGTGACAGAGGAAAATGGGCAAGAAAACCCTTGGTGGAAAGCAACAGGCATCTGATTCTGAGGACTGTTCCTGCCATTCCCTGGTTCTCAACACCAATCCTTCCAGCACTGAACCTCTGGCCGAGACCGGAAACAAACCAAAGCACCATTCTGCACTGTCCCCCCCCCCCCCCAGGACGTGAACCACTGATGCCTCTGTCCAGCTTGTCCACACTGTGTAGGCTACCTGCATATACATACACCTGCATAAGCATATACCTCATTTATCAGATTGGCTTTTGGACTATTGAAATGCATGTGTTCAAGTAACCCTTATCTTACTAATAATTGCGAGCTTGACTATTTGGTTGTGCAACAAAAGGCCATTGAGTGCTTTCTCCGAGTGAACAGGTGAAAAGTTTATTATGGATATATAATGTTAGGAAAAAAATGCAGCACATAAGATTCGGTTTTATCCAGAGTTTCAGGCAGCCACTTGGGACAAAGCTTCCCTGCACACGGGAGAGTCTATTATATTTCTAAAAGATGCCTGGGTCAGAAAACTACTTGGGAGATTTCTGGTCACTCTGACAAGCTGCAGGAGGAGGAGATGTGTTCAACGTGGGTGTCAAGAAAAACAAGGAATGCATTTCACAACCACTTCCTCTGAACTAAGGGCAGAAGGAAGAGAAGACTCCCAACATGCAACACTGTCTAGATGAGTTTTTTTTTAAATTGTAGATTGTCACAATACCTTTATTTTATTTTTATGCCGAGCTGAGGATTGAACCCAGTATCTCACAAGTGCTAGGCAAGTGAGCCACAACCCCAGTCCCCAGATGAGTTTTTCCCAGATGATCACCAATAGCCATCACCTCCCAGGACCCAGCACCATTGGATGGACAGAAGAAAAACTTAGCCCTCCTCAATTTGCATTTCTAAGTCTCACATTCTGAGGATCTTCTCAGCTTCTTTATTCTAGTTCCCTCCCACCTTCAAAGATTAAACAGCTGAGGGATTTACAGAGTAAATGCACGTCTTCAATGGTGTCTTTCAAAATGAAAGTTCTCCCCCAAAGTGGTTAAACATAATGATAGCTTTCAGTTCTTTTAAGGAAATCTACATAAACATTATGCTAATGAAGGTCAAGTCTAACGAATGAATATTATCCTAGTTAAGCAAATACTGACAGTCTTGTGCATGGACCCCTGCCCACAAAGTCCTCAGGGTATATTCCCTGAAGGGCACTTAGACTAAAAATGTGGGAGGTGAGGGTGATCCCATGTAGGTAGAACAGGCTCCCTGCAGCCAGGAGCAGCTGGGGTGCCCACGGGTCTACAATATCCAGTCTGTGGTCCCCCAAGGGCAGGACATGCTCTCAGAGAGCCTCCTTTGCCCAGCCTACAAGCTCTGTGGTAGCAAGACCCAGCTGGGCCACGGTGGGGAAGCGGCACGGGTCCAGGCACAGGTGAGCATCTGGCTGGCACCTTTCCACAGTGTCTTGAGCTTTCTGGCCCACCAATGACACCACCCTGATGCAGTCTCTGCCTCTGCCTCTAGTCCCAGAGAGAAAGCTGCAGGTGTCCGTGGTCCCTCAGGGAAGCCACTCCATAACCTTTAGGGGTCAAGCATGCCCAATGCATGCCTTCTATGTAAAGAGCTGGTCTGACCTTCAGTCCTAACAAAGACAGTTCCAGGAGTCAGGGGATGGTGGGCACCACTGGCCTAGCTGTGGTTAGATGGTGGTCAGAACACCATAATTAATAACAAAATTATTAATACTTCTTTAAGGGAGGAAAGAAGTTTTATGGATGATGAGTGGAACATGAGCTCACCAGAATCAATTCTCAAAATTATGCCACCTATCACAGCCCGAGCCCAGTCACTAACTTTAGGTTAGGAAAACAAAGTCCCCTTGGAATTCTCCCTTGAGGAATACTGAAGCCCAGCTCCCAATGTGATGGTGTTGGAGGGGCGGCCCTGGGGAGGCGACTCGACTCTGGGGTTTCCGTCTCAGGAATAGGCTCAGTGCCCTTGTAAGTAGACTGTTATCCCTTTCAGGAATTAAGCATGTGGCATTTAAGCCCCACAGACCCTGGCCATCTTGCTACAGCAGCCTGACCTATCAACAGACAGCTCCTTGGTCATGGATTCAGAAGGTTTTTGCAAATGGATGTGTTGGTGGTGGGGACTGAACACACAGTTGGGACAGAGAGTAGCATAAAAGGTGTAGAAGGAATCCTCCCTTCCCCACAGTTCCCCAACCAGCAGCGCCCTTCCTGAGATACATACTGAAGTTCAGCTCAGATTCCAGGGGCCAGGCCTATCCACCATCCAGCAAGACTAGGGAGCTCCTATTTCCCTGCAGAATGCCTAGCAGCCCAACCTTAGGGTAACCTGGTCACACCCAGATCACATGTCTTCCAGCTGTTCCAGGAACTCCACCCTCTGTCCCCCAGGGCTGATGCAACACAGGGCACCCTAGAGATGTTCACAGCAGCTTGGCTGCAGTTATCACAGTCCTTTCCCAATGCCCGGAGGCTCGGGATGCCTCAGGATCCAGAAGCACAAGACACTGCTTATGCCACCTATCACAGCACCAGCCCAGCCAATAACTTAAGATTAGAAAAACAAAGTCAATGAGACTTCATACCAGAACAGGATCAGGCCCAACTGGATCAATACAGCAAATATAAAATAACTCAGGATAATAAATTAGCACAGGTCAAATCTACCACCTAGGGCTTTTATTTGTTTTAAAGAATTTGGGCGTGAGACTTTAAAAAAGCACCCCACCCCCAAGTTCAGACCCTGTAAGTTACATAGTTCGTAAAGTCAAAGAACTTGGAAAGCAAGTCCTCCAGCAAGCAGAAATCAGGGCGCCAGAAGCTAACACACCACCCGGCCAAAGGCAGCTCAGTGGAGGCAGGCAACTTAAAGGCCACTTAAATGCTGGTGTTTGGGCTCAAACAACCTAAATATTTTCACTTGCTAAATGCTATACTGAAGGACAGAGGGTGTAGGCAGTTGTGGTAGCTCCCGCCTGTAATCCCAGAGGCTTGGGAGTCCCAGACAAGTTCAAAGCCAGCCCAAGCAACTTAGTGAGAACTGTCTCCAAAAAAGGACACAGAGGTTGAGCAGGAAGTCATGATTTTTCCACTGGTTGTTTCTTTTGGGTCATGATGGAAAAGAAAACACTCATGTTTAGAATTTTCACACATTTTAGAAGTACCATCTTCAAATTATGCCTTGAAAGAATACAGTTTTAATAATAGAGGCGGGGTTCGGATAAAAGCAAATAAGCAGATTTTCATTCAAATTAAGAGGCAAAAAACTGATGCCTCTGTATTCCCATTGTGTTTAGACCCAGGAATCGCGTTGCACAGATGAACGTCTGTTTGTCTGGTTCTCTATTACTCTGGCATTAAAACTTTGATCGGCGGCGGAGGAGCTGGGTCAGGCAGGGTAAAGGGATTAGTGATCTTGAATTCAGTGCGGACAGGAGCTCCTCTCTCAGCAGCTCCTCTTTGGTTACAGGCTTGGCACCGTGATTCCAGAATATTTATGTTTCACCAACTGGTGCCCCACCAAGGAAGGACCCAGAATACCTGAAAGACCTTGCAGGGGTCTTCAGTCCTAAGGCTGTTGGGCTGGATGTCACTGGCTAGACCGGGACTATTTGTTAAATTATGATATAATAGGTAATATATCAATTATACACAGAATATTAAGACATTAATATACACTATGAACATACACTGTAGAATAAACCTTATGATACTAAAATATGAATTACTAAATTTGTTAAACTCGAGATTATTTAAGTCTGTGGAGCGGGGAGGGAAGATATACATTTAAGGCAACCTTGAATTATTTAGCGTAATCTAATATACATGAAATATACCTGTATTTAAATCACATAAAGGCAATGTATAAAAAATTGCTTACTTATCAAAACTATAATGATAAAGTCTTGAATTTTTAGAACGCTTTTTTTTTTTTTTTTTAAGATACCTGCCTCTTCAATCCCCGACCCAGAGATGCCTCTGTCTGTGGTGGACTGTCAGCCCTCCTTGGGGACACAATTGCCCTTCTTAAGCCCCAGGAGGCTCATTTCCTGACACTTGAGGTCTAGAATGCCCATCCCAGGCTCACAGTCCCCAATCACTCTCAGAAGCAGGGGAAACTAGGCCCATGGGGCCACCTTCCTCCTCCTCCTGGTGCAGACCTTCTTGGGAGCTAGTCCAACCAGGGAGGCCTGCTACTGCCCAGCGGTGGGCCCTGTGGCCGGCAGAGGGCACTGTTCACCCTGCCTGGTCTTCCCCAGGCTGCAGAGACTCAGCTGCTTGGCAGTGACTGGCCTTCCTCATTTCTGTCCCCGTGTGGGCTCTACAAGAATCCATCAGCTTCCTAAGGCCTGAGGAGGAGATGGCACATTCACCTCTTCTCAGCAAGGAGATCAGAAGGCACCGCTGCTCTCTTGCAGCAGAGACGTTCAGTGGTGGAAGGGAAGGAAGGGAAGAAGTGAGGAGCACTCCTGGGGTCTCACTCCTGCACTGAGAGCTGGAATCCCTGCTCCTAGAGCTCAGGGATCACAGCTCAGGTAGAGAAGTGGGTGAAGAAGCAGGAAAGCTCCTGTCCCAGCATGTGGGGTTCCCCAACCCCAGGGCCACCCTGAAGGGTGGTTTTCCATTATGCCCCTGCCTCTTATTTAAGGAATGGTGAGCCACAGAGATGACAAATGGAAACAACTCCTCAGCCACAAAATTAGGACAAACTGTGGAGGGAGGGGGTTGTGCAGCGCCCGTCACGGTTTCCATGACCAGCTACAGATTCTGGGCAGGGCACGCGCCTGATAAATTGGTGACTGCTCACACCTCTTGGATCCCCGAGACCCTTGCTGTGAGACATGGATGACCTCAGAATACATCATTTTTTTTTTTTTGTTTTTCTGGCAGACTCTACTTTGGAGAGAGTTGAGGCAAAGGGGATTTTCCAGTCTTATTTAGAAACGCATGGAGACCAGTAAGGCCGCCTCCTGCCTGCTGACCAGTCTGACCCACCGGGTTCTAAGAAGGCAGCTTCATCAATGAGTTCACTAGCTCACTCACCACGAGCAAGGCACCTCAATGGCTCGGGAAAGGAGGGGCTGGTTTAGCTCACTGAGGCTACAGCAAGAGGGTGGCATGTGCCCCATCCAGTGCCCACACTACCATGGGATGCCCTTGCTCTCTCTGACCATCATTTCAAAGCCACAGTGGCCATTTCAACAGGATGCGGTCGGTTCCCCTGCCGACTCCTGGTTTGACCCGACTTTGCTTTTGGAGACAAATGCCCAGCAACACACTTGGGGTCCTGAAGGGCTCCTATGAGCTCCAGTTCCACTTGCTCCAGGCAGCCTCCGAGAGGAGCATCCTTCTTCCCTTTATGGCTCCACCATCCCAAGCAACCCCCCATTTCTTCAAACAATATTTTCTTGTTAAACCTAGGTGGCTCCTCTGTCCAGCCCACTTGAGTGTGGACAACTCTGGGAGTTGTGTGGGCTACATGGTGGCCAAGGAGAGACTGACAGGACCAGTGGCACCATCCTGGTGGGCAGGAGGGGGACTCTGGCTGGACAGGTGAGCGCCGATTGGGGTTCTGCATCTGCTTTTCAGAAATCATGTATCCGGAGAGGTTCTTTCCAAAACAAAACAGAAGGAAAAGCTCACTTCAAAGGGGCCCACCTGTTAGGAGGGGCAGGGACCACTCTCCAGTATTCAGTATTGGCCAGGTGGCAGACAAGGACCCAAGCAAAGACCCCAAGGAACCCTGTACCCAGCTTAACACGCCCAGGACAGGATGGCCACTGCTCCAATGCGGGGCCCAGCTCCTCTCCTCCCGTGTCTGAGCCAACGTTTCTGGGCACCAACTTCAGGCCGTGGTGGCACAGATAGGTTGACAAGTCTGGGGGCAGCCCGCCCTGTAACTGAGGTACACAAAGGGAGATACCTAGCAGAGTCACCTCACAGCTTGGGAGTAAAGTGTTTGTTTTACGACATATATTCTAAAGATGGACCGCTGCGCATATCCAAGTTCCATGGTTCTGACATTCTTGAATAATTTTGCCCGTTCTGTAGTGAGCTCCAGTCCTGGGGTCCAACTCCATTTGAACATTTACCCACAGCCTGCACAACAGGTAAGATAGCCCTTAGTGGAGAGCGGCTGCTGAACTGTGGCAGGGAGGTGATGCTTGTGGTGCGCCTTTCCTGGGGCATCGTGGCTTGGATCAGGAATGTCCCCCAAAGTCATATGTTGGAAGCATTTCCCTCAATGCTGCAGGGTTCAGAGGTAGGGCTCTGGGGCAGTGATTAAGTCACTGGGTTCTGACCCACAGGGGATGAATCCACTCAGAGTGGACAGGGCTAGCAGGAGGTGGGACCTAGCTGGAGGAGGCAGTCATCAGGCCATGCTCCAGAAGAGCGTGTCTCCCTTTCCCCCCACTTCTGGGCTGCCACTCACCATCACTCCTCTGCATGGTGTTTCCGCCACGGAATCCCCGATCATGAAGTGAGAGCTCTGAAACTGACCTCTCCTCTACGTATTCCTGACAGGTATTATGGTCACAGTGATGACAAGCCGACTGTGTCACAGGGTGGAAGACTACCACGGTGAGTTGGCCTGCACCCTGACCTTCCAGGGTCAGACCACCACCACCTGCTTAGACAATTACAGCTCACCTGTGCTAATGGCCAAGGTGAATTCTGCATAAAATCCCATTAAGGAATACCTGGCGATATAAAAGCCACTTCAAAAACCTGCTCTAATTTCTGGGGATGCTGTTCATATTAGAGGAGCTCGGAGGACTTGTAAGACACCTGGTTGCCAGCTATATGCCCCAGACCAGACACCAAGTGAGAACAGCACAGCAGGGTGTTTGAGGCCAGGCCCTGGACACCTGCTTCTTGCGGCCTTCCTGACCAAGCCTGCACACTTACCTATGGACTCAGTATAGCACCCCAAGGGAACTGAACTAAAGGACTGTGGGTCACACTGACCATAAGGGTCTTGTTAATGAGCTGACATGTGTTCACCTCAAATCATGTTGAAACTCTGACTGAGTCCCAGTTCCCTCCAAATGTGACTACATTTGGAGACAGAGAGAGCAGCAATCAAGTTAAACAGAGGTGCCTGGGCTGGGGATGTGGCTCAAGCGGTAGCGCGCTCGCCTGGCATGCATGCGGCCCGGGTTCGATCCTCAGCACCACATACAAACAAAGGTGTTGTGACCGCCGAAAACTAAAAAATAAATATCAAAATCTCTCTCTCTCAAAAAAAAAAAAAAAAGAAAAGAAAAGAGATGGCTTGGCTGGGTTCTACCCCAATGACAAGTGTTCTCATAAAAAGCAAAGTGGGGACAGAAATATGGACAGGAAAAGGTTGATATGAAGACACAGGGAGAAGATGGCATCTGTAATTCAAGAAAAGCCTAGAATGGGTCCTTCTCTCAGTCCTTCAAAGGAACAAACTCTGATCTCGCACGTAGTCTCTAGAACCCTGAGAGAATAGGCTTCCGTGGTTCATGTCACCGAATCTGTACTTTCTTATAGGGGTGCAGGCAGACTCCTGGCAGCCTGCTGATGTTAGGGTCTACAACTCAAAAGGAACGCCCTGGGGGTACTGCACCATTAGACTTAGGGAAGTTCAGAGCCAGGAAGTCACACACCGTGAAGGAACAGCCCCTACACAGTGAAAGGACTGGGGAACCAGACCTTCTGCTTTCCTATGCTTAGAACTGGTCCTCCAACACAACTATTAAACCTGAGCTCTCCAAGTTGGAGAGAAAGAGGATGCAGGGGAACACTTAAGGTGGTCTGCAAACACTGTCGGGGCAGAAACAACCACTCCTGTGATGGGAAATGGTGGACATGAGCTCTGAGGTGTGGACAGTCCCACCTGGAGCCCCAGCTGCAGAGAAGCCTTGGATCACAGCTGCAGATGCACAGAGTCGGGCAGGGGTGCACACGGCTGCAACCAGGGGCCTAAAGGCCCGCGTGCCCTGGCGTTAAAACCATGAAACCAGGGTGTTTCTGGGGCCTTGAGATTTCAAAAGTCATCAAATCCAACTGCTCCTTTCACACACAGAACCTGAGGCTCAACCAAGCCAGTTCACTCCCAGGCCATGTTTTTGTGGTTCCCTAGGACACCCCATGCCCCCCCCCCATCCTGTGCAACCCCTATTCCCCTAGAAGAGCTCTGCCAAGGCTTACGGTACAAAATCCTGGAAATCAGAGAGGGAGATGGAGTCACGTCAGCCAGGCTCCTCAGTGACATCTCATTTAGCCAAACCCCATGGCCACTAAACCCCTCGAAGGCAGTGCTCTCCAGACTGAAGGAGAACTGTTCTGTAAACTCATCAAAAAGAAAAGCAGGACTGCGGTTGTGGCTCAGTAGTAGGGTGCTCGCCTAGCATGAGTGAGGCGCTGGGTTTGATCCTCAGCATCATATAAAAATAGATAAAATAAAGGTATAAAAATATTTTTAAAAAAAGAGAAAAAGGAAAGCAAAGGAGGGAGGGGGGAAAAGCAGAAGCTAGGGAGACACATACCTGAGTGCCAGCCAGCAGGGACACCCACAGAGAAGTGGGACTGTGGAAAGAGGGGAGGCTTCCAGCGCTGGGTGCTTAGTGTGCACCAAGACCTGCTCCACGTGGCACTGAGGCCAGCTCCTGCTACCCGTACACAGGCAGCCTCACATACGCTGCCGAGATGGTTCCAGCAGATACAGCATCTGCACTGCAGAGAGGCCCCGGCATGACAGACACCTGGGTTTTCACACCTGTTCTGCAGGCAAGTCGCTGGCAAGATAGAGATATCCCCTCCCCACCCAGGTACTTTTTAGGAGAGCACACCACTGGCTCTGAGGAGCCTAGGCTGTCAAAGCCCATAAGATCAGGACACAGGTGCTGAGGGGCCGGGCAGGGTCTGCTCGAGGCTCTTTCCCTCTGGTCACTCGCTAGGCTCAGCAATTCCTGGGAAAGCTAAAAGCCAACGCTGTCTTCCTGTCTGCTATGGCGATCGCACCTGGTCAAGACTGCAACATGGGGGCTGGGGGTGTGGCTCAAGCGGTAGCGCGCTCGCCTGGCATGCGTGCGGCCCGGGTTCGATCCTCAGCACCACGTACCAACAAAGATGTTGTGTCCGTCGAAAGCAAAAAATAAATAAATAGATATTAAAAATTCTCTCTCTCTAATAAAAAAAAGACTGCAACATGCCATCCTGGACTGGGGGTGAGATGCAGGAACTTTTGGGTGCTCAGGACCTCCAACTTCTTCATTCCACGTTGCCATGGCAATGACTCACGCCATGGGGTGTGCCTGCTGGGGACCCACTGCCCAGGGCACATCCCTGCTCCGGAGAATGACAAGCAACAACCACAGCACACATGTATCCACATGCAGAATTCTGGAGTGTTCTCTCCCATGACCCGCTGGCCCCTCACTGCATTCTGTGCGCCTCTCCATCTCCATCTCACCTCTCCATGGAAAAAGCCAGCTTCCTTCTGCTCCTGGGAGCACCATGGGAGCTGGGTCAGGCCCTAAGTTCCACTCCAGGTCCAGGGACCAGAAGTGAGACCGCTAAACCACAAGATGGAACCATCTTGGGGTGTGAGGCTCAGAAAGAGTTAAATGGATCTTTAAAAACAAAACATGAAAATGGCTTCAGTTCAGTTTGATGAGGTCAGTGAATATGAGGCCTAATGACACGTGTAAGAAAAAACATCTGTCAGTGTCAAAGGTCGGCAGGAAGTGAGTGGGGTCTGGGCAGCTCCAATTGGCTGGACACATGCTCCTCGAAAGAGACACACATGGCTTAACTTAGCCCTAGGGGAACAACAAAACCCCCTTTCAATTGTCCTGAGCAGCCCCGCCTCTGCCTCCAGAGCAGCAGAGGACCCTGACTGGCTCTTTGTTCACTCTCTGCCCCATGGAGGCCAAGCCCTTCGGAGCAGCCTTCGGGGAACTGGGACAGCAGGCCACAGAGCCTCCTGCTTCACTCTAGAAACACAGCAAATGCCTCAATAAATCCATCACCACCAAAACAAGAGGCTCCTTTGGGAAAACAGGAAGTCCTGGAACACAGCACAGCCTAAAACAGGGCGGTTTACTGAGGAACAGCACCAGCCTCCTGAGCCTCTGCACCAACTCACCTTATACCGGTCCTGCAGGAGCCGGGGCAGACCCCAGGAGGGAGGGGCCTGGTCTTTGTTACACAGGTCACAAGTCTGGGACTTAGCCAGTCCTGCTTCCTGTCCACAGGCCCCAAGAAAGGCCTCAAGGGAAGCCATGCCGCCCTGCTGCAGGAATGAGGCCTGGTGCTCTCTATAAACAGGGGCCGCTGGGGCCTTTAAAGTCTGGGGTCTTCTGGAACCCGCCTGCCCCTCATGGACAGCTACAGTTCCAGGAAGACCTGGCAGCTAGGTGCCAACTCCTGGGAACACACTGAACTTCACCACTGTGCGGTGGGCAGGTTTCATCTGATATGAAGACCAGGCAGGCAGGAAGACGAGAAGTTCCCATTTCCCCCAAAGGTACCCAACTTTAAAGGGCATAAGTACAGGAAACCTCCTAAGAAACCGTAAGTGTCTTCCACAGACTGTGCACACAGCTTGTGTTCCTTATGCCGGCTCCCGCCAGCTGTGCCCAACTGTCCCCTCCTTTCCCACTGATTTTGTTTTGTTTGTTTTAATAACGGCCAAGGATGCTGAGGGCAGTCAAAAGCACAGCCTGTGTACCAAAACTCTACCCTGGCTGCAAGGGAGAGCAGAGAATCAAGTCAGCTGACCTCCACACGGAAGAGTCCAAGGCCCCAGAGTAAATCGTCCAAGGTCATGCTGCTTACAGTGACCTTCAGCATGTTCCTTTACCTCAAGGAAAGACCCAGGTGGTTCCTGCCCCCAGAGCTCCTGCAGATTCACAGGGACAGCTGCCTGGGACACTGCATTAAATAACTTGTCAACTCCAAAGGGAATCAAAGTTCGCACTCGTTGGGCGTGGTGGCACAGGCCTGTAATCCCAGCCTCCCTGGAGCTGAGACAGGAGGATCCCAAGTTCAAGGACAGCCTGGGCAATTTGGTGAGATCTCCAACATCAAAGAGGGTAGAGGATGTAACTTGGTGGTAGACTGCCCCAGGGTTCATCCCCAGTACAGGAGGGAGAGAGGGAAGGAAGTAAAGGCCAGTCCAGGCTTAAGTAAATAAGAAAACGTGGGCAATGTTGGGTATTTCGGGATTTTAGTGAGTTTTGTTGGTTCACAGAAAAAAAAAAAAAAATCAGCTGAAGATAAACATCAAGGCACACAATTCTGTTTAAATGTGAATTTAGTCCACCATCGGGGCAACAGAAAATTGAGAAATGGGGGAGGGGAGACTATGGTAGGTAGAACTGAGAAGTAAAGTGATTCAGATGAAATGCAGTTTGGACCTAAGCCTTGCCACCACCCAGCCATCCTGATCCACGTGCATCCTGGACTCCAGTGAAGCAGCCCGACCTGGTGCGACCACGCCCCTCTACCTGACTTTGGGGTCAAGACTTTTACGGGGTTCTTTACCCATGACCTCAGGAGCAGCGTTCCAAAGGAGTCACCTCTGAACCATGAGTGCAAGGCCCTCCTACCCGTCTCCAGCCTTTCTGAGGGCCAGAAGGTTGTGTTGGGGGCTTGTGCTAGGTCTAGCTTTGCAGATGTTCCAGGGGAGACATAGGCGACTCTCTCAGGACCTCCAAGTTAACCCACTGTCTGGCCCAGGGTTCACCCTCCCAGGGGATCTGAGGTTCCAGGTCTTCGGTGCCTAACTGAGGCCATCTCGTCCAGCTCTGTTCTTTTTAGTGAACAATACGGAGAAGCTGAGCACATGTGACCACGCAGCTGATCCACACAAGCATTTCCCCACAGCCATTTATTTTAAGGCACCAAGCGCTATTTTTACACTCCACAGAAACACTGCCAAGGGAATCCACAGAGGAAATCAGAGAAGCTTCAGCCGCCCGGGCTACGCTGGTTTCGCACATCCACAGCGCCAGCGATCTTGGTGCACTATCCGCCTCCCTTCCTTGGAGACGAGTCTCATAGCTACAGTCACCAGACATTGTTGAAGATCAAGAATTAAAAAAAAAAAAATGTTGCAAATGGCTTTGAAATGAAAACTCAGTCTCTCTTCCACCACTGGCCAGGATATCCCACCTGCAACCTCGTGGTGAGCAAGTGACAACATGAAATTCCCAGCGTAGGGAACAGGCAATGCCTGGGACCCATCAGAGAGAGTTCTTAAGTCTTGCCCTCTGCCAACCATTCTGGGTTCCGCAGTTGAGGAAAGGCTGACCCTTGCAGCCCCACCCAGAGGGTGTGGAGCCCCGCCCAGGACTGCTACACTGGCTGGAGATCCTAGCTGACCAGTGCAGGCAGAAATGCTAGGGCAATCGGAAGGAGGGAAGAGGAAAATGTAGTTGCCGGTTGTATATCAGCCTGTTCCAGACTCTTGTGGTCAGCCCTGGAGGTGTGCCTTAGGATGCCCAGCAGCCAGTGCCTATTAGATCCTGCTTGCCCCCGGCCTTTAGAATGCTGAACTCTCCCAGGAATCCTCAGAAAACAGCCCTGGTATGTACCACTTTATTTGCACTCAAAACATCCTTTCTGGGCCCAAACTAACAAGCTGAGCTTACTATTTTTGACGAAGGCCTTGGCATTGTTTAGGAATGTTTTCAGGGCTAAGCACATCACTAAAGCAAACATCTTCTTTCCGGCTGCTAGGCCAGCGGAGCTGTGAACGTGCCTCCCCACAGGGCTTCCAGTGGAACTGCCCCCTCTGGTGGAGCCACTAGCAACAGGCGCCCTGGCTCCAGGGAGCTCTGCTGGGCACCAGAGTCCAGTACACATGCTGTCTTTGAGGGTGGCTCCTTCAGCAGCCTCTGGCCCCTCACCCCAGCAGCATGGGAGAGGACCGAGCCTCCTAGGCCTGTCCTCAGCACCCTGACCATATCACTGAATTTTCCCAATGGTGCTAGGAAACAGGCATGATATTATTTCCACTCAAAATGGCAAATGTGATGCCCAGGGCATGGAACAACTTGTTCAAGGAGACTTACAGGTGTCCCCCAAAACTCTGTGAGAGACAACATAAGAAAGTTTCGAGGTGAGGCGACCGAGTCATGCAGCCTTAACTTAATCTGTGCACTCACTACTGATAGGGACACTTGGCAGGTGGGGCGTGGCTGGAGGAGGTGGGTCACTGGGGCTGTGCCTCTGGTGAGCAGAACTCCACTTCCTGGTGCCAGGCCCTGAGGTGCCTTCCTCCTCCACACCCCCCCACCATGACGTCCTGCCTCACCAACAATGGAGATGGCCAGCTATGGACTGGGCCCTCTGAAACAGTGGATTCACATAAATATTACCTCCTCTAAAATTGTTCTTGTCAGGGTTTATAGGTCACAGCAGCAAAAACAAATACCCCCCCCCAAAAAAAACCTTGATTAAAACCGAGACTCCATGAGGGGTAGAAGTAGGCAGAGCCATGCAGTCCAGCTGCAGCTATACGCAAGGTCCTGGAGAGCTCCCAATGCACAGTCATGTGAGTACATTTATTTTAAGTGCTACAAGGAGAGCACCTTCCCATTGGGCAAGGAGGGAGGGCCAAGAGAGCATGCAGCTGCCCACAGAGAAGAGCAAAGGAGCAGGGGGCTAGAGGCTGCACCCCTCAGTTCTAGACAGTGGAGAGAGCACCCCCAAACAGTGGTGTGTACTCACAAAACCCTCACATTGCTCGACTGCCTTTTAGATAATTTAAATAAAGGGGTGCCAGTATGTAATATTTCTAGATTTGAGAATTTCAGGCACAATAAAAAGCCTTGAGGGCGCCACAACCCACAGCCCACACCTGCTTTATATTCTGCCTATTCACTGATGTAATGAGGTGACGGCTGGACTTGCTTTACAATGAGGATGTAAGTATCCGTGTGTGTGCGGACAGCACGCGTGAGGTTGCCATCAGTCACCTGTTCACCTGGCCGGTGGGCACACCTGCTTTTGTACATTTGCAACTTCCCATATGTTATTACTTTTCTTTTTTTTTTTTTTTAAGAGAGAGGAGGGAGAGAGAGAGGGAGAGAGAGAGAGTGAGAATTTTTAATATTTATTTTTTAGTTCTCGGCAGGCACAACATCTTTGTTGGTATGTGGTGCTGAGGATCGAACCCGGGTCGCACACATGCCAGGTGAGCGCGCTACCGCTTGAGCCACATCCCCAGCCCTGTTATTACTTTTCTAAAGCTGCAGTCTGTTCAATGGGACGGGGCTGGCTACTTAGTAAAGTCGCTAGGAGGCACAGCTTTATGCAAATGGCTGCTGCTTTTGTGGCTCTCCTGAGAGGTCAGGAACGTTGAGCCAGCCTGCTGCACACCCATTTTTCTGTTGGTTCTAAGGAGGACATATGAACAGATCACTGTGTTCCAGTCACCTTTTCAGGCTTCCAGAGAGCAGGCCAGTCCTCTGCATGAAGGGAGCTGGACCTGATGGACACCCTGACCCCCAAACCAGCAATGTCCTGGGCAGCAATGCACCAAGGGGCAGTGAGAACCTAGACCTCTACCACCACGGTGTGCTGACCTCGGTGTGCAGTCATTGTTAGCTGAACCAAGAACAATGAGCAAGCCATCATCATCCATGTGGTGAAGCTGACTGCGGGCTATCCTGAGGACGTCTTCATTTCAGATGTGGAAGGAGCTGGGGTGAATTGCTCTGGTGGGCAGAAACATGTTTGAGAGACGAGGATCGTTTATCCACCTGCAAGCCCCATGCGTGTCTCGCACGTGCACCGTGGGACCAATTTTACCCCAACGAGGAGTGAGCATCTGCCCTCAGCCTGGGCTCTGGCCACTTGAGGAACCAAGGAAAGATGCTGAGGCCACCCGGGAGGGGCCCCAAACATGGCAACCTGATCCACAGGCCAGGAAGGATTCCTTCCTGCTGTAGCAAAACTGTTAAGTTCCTCTCAACGTACACAAAACCAAGGCAACCCTCTCGTCCTTTGGCTCCCCTCCAGTAGTAAAAATTAATTGCCACATAAAATTGCTGATTCCTAGCAAATGAAGCTATACGATTTATCAACTCACGGATGGCGCAAACTCAATAGTGGTTTAACTACATCACCTGAGTTATGGCTGTGTTTTCTACCAGTGACAGCTTTACGGGGAATAGAAGTTTAGCAAATTCATTCACGTAGGACAAACTCCCAAAGTAAACAAAGGCATCAGGCGGATGCAGCTCCCTGTGGCTTTGTCACACTGATTCTCAACCAGCACCAGGAGTGGACTCCCCTTGGGCCCTTATCTGACCAAGCTCCCCTTGGGTACCGGTAAGTACCCACCTGTCCCTTGCCACCCCCCAGGCTCCAGCACCACCCCACCAGGGGCCCTTTCCCAAGATGACCCAAAGCCTCGGCACCCTAACTTTAGAATCCTAGTTTTATTACCCGATGCAACTTTGTAGAAGAATCCAGTTATTTAAGATGCACAAGAGACAAATTACTGCCAATCGCGTTTTAATTTTCTGGCAGGGTGACGAATTCACAAGTAGCTCACAAGGTGCAGCAGACCCTCAGACTGAGAGCTGCTCCCTTGACACCCAATGACAAGCAGCACCCGGCTTTCCAAGAACATAGGCACCTTTGTTTCACTGGAATCACTCGCGAGATCTGGACATCCCTGTCATGTCTTCTCCACCCCACCCCCACCCGCCACCGCTTTCCTTGTCCTTTGTCCCCTAACATAGTGTCATTCTTTCTTAACTGAATGAGACTGGCCTGGGTGGGGGGTTGGTCACCTTCTGGTTCCGTGGTTCCTAGAACAGGCCAGCTCTTCCCCACACTCTGTCTTTGGAGAAAAACACCTTTGGGAGAAATCCTTAGAGAACAGCAACCTCAGGAAGGGTACCTCGAGGGCCCCCTACCTGTCCCTGTCCGCAAAGGAAAACCAACGCTATGACTCTTGGGAGAAGCAACCGGATTCTGAGAATTCCAGGCTCATGGAAGACGCAGCAAGCCTGGCTGGATCTGTCTTGTTTTCTACCTGTAGCTGTCAGCGCGGTGCCTGGAGGCGGTCCAAGAACCCCGATTTGAAGAACCCGACATAAGAGGAAAGTCACAGGTCATTAACCCGCATGTGGATTTTCCCCATTTCTGGCCATTCCACTTTGTCCCTCTGTCAACCCCAGACTCCTCCTCCAAGGATGTGGAGATTCTGCCCACGGTTTGTGGTCAAAGTCACAGGAAGAGAGACCAAGAATGCAGCCTTTCTGGTTTGGTCACTTACCTCAAAGCTGGTTTTGTCCTTTCTTCTTTCATTGGCCAAGTTGTGCATTTTTAGGATTTTCGTTCCACAAGTTTCCCCACCTCACTGGTTTTACTACTTAACGAGCAGAGACTATTCCCTCACGATTATCTTAAATGCACCCGCAGGTCACCCCAACTATTTGGCACAGAACACGAAACGCCCAGGAGAAATGTTTGCCTCCAGAAAACACACTGCTGTCCCCACTGCTGAGGGGTAGCTGAGCCACTCTGTGCAAAATCTGTGGGCGAGGACTTTCTTCAGACAAGGTCCTCTGGCGGGGTTCCCTGCCATCTCTTCGTGCCAAGGGGGCCAGGCCCTCAGAGCCCAAAAGGAAGCCCTGAGGCTGTGGCCTTGCTCGCCTCTTACGTAGGACTGAGCACACCCCAGGTCTCCTGGATGCAGGAGGCTCTCTGAAGAGCTGCAGAGAATCCCCAGGGAAGCCAGGGCTGGGACTCGGCTCACCACACAGGGCGACTCCGACAGCTGGCAAAGTCGCACCCTTTTTCCTTTTAAAGAATTTTTTTTACTTAAAAAGCATGCACAACAGTCCTCTGCAAAATCCCACACCAGGTGACCAAAAACTGGTGACCAAAGACTGGGAAGCACAAGGAGGACACATGAGGCCCAAATGTCATGCAGGGTGCTGGTTGGGATCCTGAGACAGGAAAAAGACATTAAGTAACTGAATAAAATCTAGACTTCAATCACTTCTCACCATGCCTCAAGATCCTTCAGCTCAAGGAAGGCTACTCCATACACAGGGCCCAACAAAAAGCGCCTGAGCAGGGGCCTCAGCTGACCATGCTGACCCCAGGACAGCCAAGTGTAGTGCAGGGCCAGTGTTAAGGTCAAGGCCTAGGAGAGTGTGTGCAGCGCACTCTAAGGGGGCCAATTCCTTGGCGGGACTCCTGCCTGCCCACTTTACAGGGTCTATCATTCCCTCAAAGGGGCCCTTTGGTGCCAACACTGGATTCATACTACATCCTGTGGCGGGATGGTCCTCAGCTCACATGGTGTGCCCAATAGGAACCTGGGAAACAGCGGGAAGGAGAGTTAAAGGTGGATTCCCTGGCTGGGCACCACTGACCCTAACTCCAGGGGATGCTCCACAGAGAAGCCAGAGTTTTCTCCTCCAATGACCTTCTTGGTCTGTGGGAGACATGTCCCTTCTGACCTGATGTGCGCTGAACCCCTGCTGGACATAGGACCAGCACCACAGAATGACCACGCCCCAACTCTCCAGCCTGACCTTCTGTCAAGGAATCCTAACTCTCTGGTGCCGTGAACCACAGGAAAACAGCATTTGCACGTACAACTCCCAGTCCACTTTTGTCAGAATAGTAAGTTATAAAAGCCTAGAAAGCAAAGAACATCACAGTCCCATTCTGATAGCCTAAGGTTTAGGGATCAATTAAAACAAGAACGCTCATCCAGAAGTGAGGCTACAGTCTCAGGGGGGCGGGAAGCAGAGGAACACGCGCGCCACAGGGGTGGCGAGTTAACCTGGACTGCACATGGGACTGTAGCCTGCCCCACCAGGAGGGGACCCAGGTTTTCCAGTGTGGTCTTTGGGGGTGGGGGTGGGGGTGGAGGACTGCACTAGATTTATCAGTGGCCCCAGACACTGGCGCTCCTGGGCCAGCAGGGCCTTGTGCGGGGCTCACTGCATTGGGGGGGGGGGGGGCTTTTCTAGCAGGTGGTCCCCCTCAGCAGGCACACCACGCCCGTCTTCCTGGGCTCTCTGGATTGAGGTGTGACCTCACACAAGGCAGCTTTATTTCTGATCCTCCAGGTCCCAGTGGAGGCAAAGAGATAAGGCACAGGAAGGAATGGCGCCAGGGCAGGGCTTGGGGCGGAGCAGGTGCCCCCATCCTCCCCTAGACAGCCTAGGGGCTGCTCGCTTCCAGACTTTCCTGTGGACAAGGCTCCAGGTCCCCCGGCCTGCTTGCGCAAACCCCTGGCCCACCCACAACAGCCACGGGCCCTTCTGATGACAACACTGACCCTGCAAACAAAGTGGACAGTCATTTCCTGAGCTTTTAAGTCCCCAAGTCAAAATGGGGATGGATCTAATCCATAAAATACCCCAATGCTGAATTTAACAAAAAACATGGCTTGCTCCAAGATTCCACTTACACAACCTTAGCTCTCGTGTTAAATCCCCAAGGCGGGACCTCGTCACTCCGGCTGACTCCCCCCCATTTCATACAGAGTACTTTATGGATTCACCCCCTTCACTAAAACATTCCCAGAGGAAGTGGAAAAGAAACCAAAGATGTAAAATTATTTCCTTTTCCTCACCATAAAAAAACAAAACGAAAAAAATCACATAGAAGTTTGCCTCTCTGAGTAATAAACATCAGCTAGTAACAATATTTCAACATTGTTTTATTGGCTGTAACAAACACATCATACCAATGTAAGAGGTCAGTAGGGAACACTAGGTGGGCAGTATATGAAAATTATTAAATTTTTTTCCCTGTAAATTTAAAATTACTGTAATACAAGTTATATTAAAATTATTATTATTTTTATTTTTGGTACTAGGGGCACTTTACCACTGAGCCACATCCCCAGCCCTTTTGTATTTTGAGACAGTATCTTGCTAAGTTGCTGAGGGCTTTGCTAAATTGCTGAGGCTGGCTTTGAACTTGCAATCCACCTGCCTCAGCCTCCTGAGCTGCTGGAATGACAGGTGTGCATACCAAATCCAGCTAAAATGCTTCTAATCAAAGAAAAACTCACCTATGCCCCCTCCAGTTACATTCAGGACAAGAGGAGAGCCCCTGTGTGCAGGAAGCCCTCCCCTCCCCCACTTCTGAGCAGCCTGGCTCAGCTCTCCACTGTGCATTCCCTCCACATCCAGATGCATCTGTGTCCTAAGCAGGACCAGCAATGCCCCGGCCCTTGGTGCCCCACTCACCTGGCAGCAACGGTTGGGGCATCCTAGAAGTGGAAAGGAAATTTGAGGAGAGGCGCCAAACACAGGAGCCTGTGGAAGATGACAGACAGCTCTGGGCATAGGAAGAGGGGCCCATAAGGACAGGGGGCAGGACAGAGAAACCAGAAGACAAAACCCACAACGCTGGTGTGAGCTGACGGCCGAGCCCGCAAGCAAATCGGCCATGTGTGTCGTGAGCTTGAGCCCAAGTAGAACAGGAAATCAGTTCGACATCACAAGACTCACATCCCAACCGTTGGAACCAGGTGAGGGGAACCCAACCCAAAGTGAGCTAGGACCAAAAAGATGGCAGTGAAAACCTACACGACTCAAATTAAAACACAGCAAATGGCCACGACAGCCAGCCACGCAGCCAGAAAATGATTTTCAAGAGCAGGCTCACTAGGGCCACTGAGGGAAATAATGGCAAAATAAAAACCTCGGCCAACAGAGGATAAATCTCTAAAGCCACGGTTAATGGCCCAATAATTTTTTCCTTCAATAACAAAAGAATCAGCAAAATCAATTTCCCAGATACCCAGAAAAGCACCCCACGGCAGCCTGACACTTCCCAAACAGATCAACACCTTTGCAAAGATGGCCACCAAGTGCTACAGGTTCAAAAACAGTGCGAGGACAGGAAGCGGAATCTGGCCATTTTCACAGAGGAGGACAGGCCAGAACAGCCAGCTGCACACACGCAGCAGGCGGGGTGTGTGGCAGGAGACCAAAGGTCAGGAACACTCCACCTCCTCCTCCAAGCTGGAGGGGGCCTGCCTGGGCCCTGGACAGACGCGTGACTTCAACCCTCCGGCCTGGCCAGGGGGTTCCCTGACCAGACACAGAAGGGCCAGAACAGAACCCACCTCTAGCCCAGATTTATCCTGCAAGGAAAGGCAACCGGGGAGAAGGACAGATGCCAGTTCCTGGGGTCCCTCGTGGCTGCTGGGCAGGGAACTCAATGCCATTCACTGGGGGCTACCAAATGGAGGCGCCGACTGGCGATACACACAGAACAGGTACGGGGCACAGGCTGGGCAAGGCCTGAAAGCTCAGGTGCAAAAAGAAAAAAAAAAAAAAAAAAAGCTGCTCTTGGAGATTTGATGTGTTCCCCTGGATATGTGCTTCAGGACTAATCATTTTACAAGGCCCCAAATCATTAACAAAACGGTTGATTACAGTTCTGGCAATCATTATTTAAGTCATTACTTAGACTGTTGGATGCAATAAATAGAGAGATGACAGAATGGCAAACAGCTGAGATTCCACCTCCAGAGCCCAAGAACACAGTGTCAGGGAAGGAACAGAGCCGTGGCGGAGCCACATGGGCTCATCCCAGTCTTCAGATGCGAACCGAGCCAGATAAATCACTCTAAGATGCCTTCCTCTGCCTCAACTGCAGGGGCCACTGCGCTCAATTCTTACATAGCCCCCCATCCACTTAATTTTACTGTTGGTGATGTATATTCAGAGGCTCAAAAATACTTGATGATTCCGGTGGACCCACACAATTTTGAACTGTTTTTAAATATAAAAATGGACATATTAATGAACTAGAAATCAATTAGGACGTAGCAAACCCTTTTTTGGTAGCAAATCAAGTGCCTTGGTTCATAAAGCGGTGTACACATAGTACTGTGGCTCTGACAGTCAAGTTTTACCAAAAGATTCTCTTAGAATATGGGCTCATCAGGGCTGGGGCTCAGTGGTAGAGCGCTTGCCTCACATGTGTGAAGCACTGGGGTCCATTCTCAGCGCCACATATAAATAAAATAAAGGTCCATCAATAACTAAAACAAAAGAAGATAGATTCATTAGAAGGTAATGGCCAACACGGAGGCTTCCTGCTGTGTGGTTACCTAAGACAGAATCCTCCCCCTGGCCAGTGTCTGGAGCTGGGCTGGAGGCTGTGTGATGTCATCTCACCTCCACAAGAGGAGGCTCCGTTCTTGCCCACTGCAGCCCAGAGGTGGAATTCCTGGACCCTAATCCTCAAATCCCTCAGACACCGCCGGATGCCGAGGATATTCTAGCACCAAGCCAAGTGCCACCCTGGGCACCGCCGACATTGGGGCTGGATAACTCTGCTGGGGGCCGTCTGTGCACTACACTACATTTTATGGCATCCCGGCTTCCACCCAGTGGAACGACTTGGGTGACAGGGGTTTCCTGCACACATTCCTGGCAGGAACCTTGCCTGCAATGATGTCCTCCAGTGGCCACACTGAAGTCGGGGTGGCCTAAGGACGCACTGTGAAATGTGCAACATTGACTCTGCTCTCAGCTCCTGTTCTTCCAGGAACGCTTGGTACTACCTCCAACTACCCTGGCACCTGCTCCGGGAGCTGTTCCTTCCCCACCGCTATGGGTTCAACTAGAGAGAGAGGTCTCGTAAGCGAGATGGCAGGGCCACACAGCTGGTATTGCCCAAACCGGAATGGCTGGCTGCCCTCAGGCACAGAGTCCACTTGTCAATCTCTCCTGCAACTGGACAACCCAGCCAGCCCTATCACCCACAGCCATCAGCCTTAGGTGCTCAGCCATGAGGGAGGTTGACAGGGCTGTCACCTCTTCTTGCTCCTACTCAGTCCATCTAGAAATGGCGGCCTTCTCAGGGCAGGCCTCGACATTGCAGCTAGATGCCCGACTCCTGTCCCAACTCCAAATTCTGACCTGTTTGCAGAGGCCAGGGACTGACCCGAGATGTCTGCCCCAGCCTGTCAATACAGGGCCACAGGAGCAGCAGCTATGATGGTGCCACCTGGAGAACCAAGAGCCTATGCACCCGATAGTGGTGCCACATGCAGAGTGGAGAGGAGCAGGAACCTGGACTTAGCACCAGGCACAAGCTGACCAGCACGGAAGGAGAAACCATCAAACTGCTAAAAGAAGACACCGGAGAGAGTCTTTGGAATCCTGGGTGGGCAACGATGACAAATGAGCCATAAAAATACAATATTCAATACGGGACTTTACAAAACTTCTGCTCATCAACAAGATTCCATCAACAGAGTGTGATTGCGAAGTAGGAAAAGATATATTTTTGGTACCAGGGATTGAGGGATTGAACTCAGTGGTGCTCGACCACTGAGCCACATCCCCAGCCCTTGTTTGTATTTTATTTAGAGACAGGGCCTCACCGAGTTGCTTAGCAGCCTCACTTTTGCTGAGATGGCTTTGAACTCACCATCCTCCTGTCTCAGCTCTGGGACACACAGGTATTATCACCACACCCGGCAGGAAAAGAAATCTCAATACAAATATCCAACTCAAGACCTGTATCCAGAATCTGTCACAGGTTTCTACAGTTTTCGTGTGCTAGGGTTTGAACCTGCCTCCCAAAATGTGTGCACTGGAAACTTTATCCCCAATGCAAAGGTGTTGGGAAGAGGGCTCAAGGAGAGGAAATTGGGGCCATAAGGCTACACCGTCATGGATGCATTAAGCCCTTCATCATTGGGACCACACACATTTGACACAAAAGGACCTTGCAAAGCCCAGGCAGCAACTGAGTTGTAGCAGGGGTTAAAGGTTTCGTATCCATGCTGGCCAGAGGTAGCTTACTTCTCAGGGACCATCCATGGCCTCCGGATATCTCCCTTAAGAGTCTGAATGTCCAGAACGCTCCGTCCTCCTGAACCTCTTTTCTTCCTCCCCCTTCAAATTGTCCTTTCTGCCAAGAATCACTTGCCTCGCTACTTCCTGCTGACACATTAATTACAACAACAAATAACCCGAGTGATGTCATCTAAACGCTCACTTCCTGTAGTGGACTGGCTGTGGCAGGGGAGGGTGGGGAGGCAAGGCCTCTGCCCCATGTCCAGCACCTCATGCCTCATTTTAGAGAGGAAAAAAAGAGCGCGGCTCTCGCTGGGCACGAAGCCCTTACACAGAGGAACTCACCCCGAAGGGTAAGTTAAATAAAAATAAAATGTGTGTCAGGCACCGCTGCCACCAAAACACAGCTATTGTAGTGGGAAACAGGCTGGCGATTGTGCGGAACTATGTAAGTGTACGCACAGAAAGGGGAGCCACGTTGGAGGCGTGGGCAATGAGATGCAGGGTGCGATCACATTCCCTGAGAGCGGAAGTCTCTGTGAGGACAGGGAGGCACCTGCGGGGCCTGAGGCCGGTGCGGGGGTGGTGGTTCCCTGTCTGTATTCTTAGCATGATGGATAGACCTGGAGACAGGGAGGAAGGGCCAGCTCCAAGGGCCCCGGGCTCGGGGGAAGGGCCAAGGACCAGCTCCGAGCTCCCTGGGCTCAGAAGGCAGCTTGGCCCATCGCCTTCCCCTGTCCTGGAAGCCAACACTGATGGGTGTGTTTGATTTTCTGAAGGGAACAAAGACTTAAGCTGGATCCAATAGCACCTTCTAGAAATGCTGGGGACTTCCACCAAATGGGCTCTGTGGCAGACAAAGAGGAACGTGACCAGGAAACTGGAAACCCAGGTTGGCTGGTGACATCACGGTGAGGACCTCCGGGGGCGACGCAGCAGAGGCCCAGCCCTCCGTGTTCCACACTCTGCCCGTGGCCCTTCACCGTTTCACCCGAACTCACCTCCATGTGTTTCGTCCTAACGGGGCCACCAGCTGGAATCTGACCTGCAAGCCTAGCACTTGGTATCACAGTTATCTTGGATTATGGCTTCAAGAGCCAAGTCTGACCTTGGGTTCAAGGTCACATCCCTAGGCGGGTGATCAAAGGGCAGGGGTGGCCACTCTGAGGCCATATGTCCCCAACCCACATAAGAAAACCGATCTTGTCACTCCAGTTTCTCCAAGACCCCAAGCAGAACCCTCCTCATGGAAGGCCACGGGCTTGGGTACCCAAATCCACAATCCAGGAGACTTCAGGATTTATTTTCTAGGAGACAAGAGGTCCCAAATATTACCAAGACCGTTTTGTCTGTAGTCCTCTAGCTACACGGTCTTAGTGTCAGTTATTGTACACATATTCAGCTGAGCCCAACCTACCCCATCCTTAACGTCACTCCGTCACTCAGAACTACCTGCCCTATAGCCACCAAGACTCTTACACTGCCACTGGCCAGTCTCAGAACAGTGTTCCAAGTTCCTAGCCAAAGTGCTGCTCCCACCTGCTGGGAGGTCACAGCAGGTCCAGCTGTGAGAACAGCTGCCCAGGCAAGGGACAACTGAGGTCCTGCCTGCAGGGGGTCCGACCACCTTTGGGGCAGTTGACTCCCAATTCTTCAGCTGACCCTGACCCCAGTGATAGAGCTCCTTTCTCCTGCTCTGTCTTCTTGTTCCTGATCATGCAGAGTGCTCCATCAACCCGGAACATGGGAAAAGCAGCCCAGGCTCTAGACCTTGATGAGCTGAGAATTCTCCAGGCTCCACAGGGACTTTCTGGGAGCCAGCAACAAACACATCACCCGCTCTGTGGGCAGGGCCCTGGCTTGCTATCGCACAGTGAGCAGATGACTTGGGAGGCAGAACCGTCCGCTGAAGCGGAGGCTGCCCACACTCACCAGCAGCAAAGGGCCCCAGGGAAGTGTGGGACATCTGCACTGATCTGCCTGGGCGACCTCCCTCCAGACTTAAACCCCAGCCCCGTGGTCTTAGGGATGCCATGCCCTGGGGTTCTCTTTACAGGGACCGAGATATACAAACAGTGGATCCATTTCAATAAGATATGAAGAAACGAGAAAAGATCATTTTGAAACAGGCTGTTATATATGGAAAATTAAATCAAGTGCCTTGGCTGTAAACACCAGGGTGGATCATGCACCAGAGTGCCATTAATTATTAACTGTCCTGAAATGTCCCAATACGGTCTAAATGGCCTATTCCCAGAGCAAAATGTATTCTCATTGACAAAAGGAGACCAAAATATTTGTCATGGTTGCTAATTTGAATAGAATGGGCTCCAAAATTAGAAAGTGGCTACTTCAATGTTGAGCGTCTTGACAAGGCATTTTGCAGTTGGAACAGGGAGACCAACAGGCTGTCTCCCCAAGCACTCCGTGCAGTGGGCCTTACTACCAGCCTCCCCTTTTGATTTTGAAGAATTTTAAAGAAGAATTTTAAAGCCAAGCCACACTCCCTCCATTATTGGTAACCATGCTAAACGGTTCCAATACCGCACCTGAGCATTTGCAGCGATCCTGTCAAATAAAATCTTCCTCCAAGTTAACTCTGCTCTATATTTATGCATTAATATCACAGCTTACTGCAAAGCGCACAAATCATTTTAACAGAGTGTAAATTTAACTACCATGAAGGCATTTTATACTCTGCTTAACTTCACTAAGGGGCCCATATTTTTTGGAGCAGATAAATCAGGTTTCCATATAACTCTACTTAAGGGAACAGAAGTCAAAACTTATAAAGAGAAATATGCCCTGTGTCCCTGGATTACAGAGCAAATAAACATATCTGCACCCCAGCCAAGAGTCTACTTTTGTCATCTGTCACTCTTACCAAGCATAGAGCACCCACTGGAATACCTGGCCCAGGGAAGGTGGAAGGGCAGGAGGGGTTGTCACCTTCCTCCCAAGTCCGGTCCCTGTCCTCTTGCTATTCTGCAATGAGGACTGACCACTGTTGCCCTGAGAACATCTTCCCCACATCATGAGGAGCCGACATCTGTATCATCTTGAATGTCATCGATAGAAACATGATCTCCTCTGGATCTTTCCTAAAGGGAACTCATGCCCTGATGTCACAAGGTCCCCAGATGCACACAAGAAAAGTAAAAAGAAAAAAAAAACAACAGGGGCAAAAGAGATCCATCCACACCCACAGCAGCTGAAGTCATAAATTATTACTGAATAAGGGAACCTTAGCCACGGCCCATCTGGAAGGGCCAGACGGGGCCTCACACTGTGCCCTGAAGGTCGACAGAGGGAGGGCCCCAGGCCTGAGAAGCCGTGGTCCTAGCCTCTGAATCCAGTGCAGGACGCTCCCAGGTTCACAGCACAGAACCCCGAACATGTTGCACCCACCAGTGAGGAGCCCTGGCCACTGCCTCCCACATCCCACGACCAGACACCCAAGACCTGTGCAGGGTGGACAACAGCCACACCTCCTCAGTTTCTGGGGAAGAGAAAAGTCAAAGACAAGATAAAAAGACACATGAAAATGTGGCCCACTCAAAGGGCCCAACTGGCCAGTTCAGAAGCAACCAGAGTGAGCTTCAAGATAAACCATGGCAGGACCGGCTATGACAATGGGATGAAGGAGGAAGCCAGGGCTGTGGATAAGCACGCTCGGAAGCAGGGATCACGATGAATGCCAACAGCTTAGCAAAGGCGCCAGCAGATCACACTACCAATCATCAGGCTCAACAGAGGGAGGGTGAAGATCACAGGGCTCGATCCCCAGGCTTGTTAATTACAAAGAGAAAGAGAAAAACATCAGCCTTACAGCGGAGAACAGTCAGGCCACCATAGCCATGTGATCAGAATCAGCTGGCCAGTAAGGACAGAAACTGGGCAAGGCTTAATCCGTCTCCCCAGGTGGCTCAGGGTGGCTGAAGCCTGGTCAACTGCCCTCCTCCCTGGCCAGTATGTGTTACAGGCCTGAATGACCACATGGCTCCCAAACTCATGTTCATGACAGCTCACTGACATCCTGTTTAGATTCATCCCTCTGGAAAAGACAGGGAACTATCAGTAGCTTCCCCCTGAAACCTTGTTCTTCTGTTAACTAACCCCGACTTTCCATTCTAATCAATCCTTATAAAAATTTAACATGCCTCTAGCCTCAGGTAACATTTATTTTTAGCTAATTTTGACTGTTCCCAGTGACTAGCCTGTGGTGGCCACACCAGTCCTTGGGCAGGCAGGCTGTTAACCACGATCACTCTACTGTGATCAGTCGTCCATGGACACGTGACCAAGGGCCTTTGGTATTACCATCTACTTAGAAAATTCAGCTCCAAAGCCACAGCTCCAGGAAGGTGCTTCCCAGAGTGCACCAAGAGAGTTAGGAATCCCCTTTCTCCAAGCCAGCCCGAGGACCCTCTCTTGCCAGTGTCCCCAGACTGTTAGGAGGGCCAGCAGGGTATGGACCCCCAGCTCATCAATGCATCCCACCGGTTAGTGCTGAACACCTCCTGGACAACCAGGTTAATATTTATCTTAAGGTTCCAAGTGTACGTCTGACATGGAAATCGAACATAAGACCACCAGAGCTTGCCCACGTCCTCTACACACTTTCCAAAGCTGGAAGTCAGAGCCAATTGCTTGGAGAAAGGTCTTTGGATTTTACTTCTGAATGCAACCAACAAGTCTTCCCACTATGTTGTAGGGAAGCAACTCCTGAGAACACTCGGGGTCCACCCCCCAGGCTCCACAGGAAAACCCCCAGGTCAGGGAGCCGAATGCCCAGCACTGGGCATGTCAAGGACGCCCAGTGACCAGACCACCAACCATATGGTACATAAGCTCCCTGATCCGGGGACTTGGGCAAGGACGCAACCTGCAATATGGTTTCCTTGTCTGCAAAAGAGGGAAAAAAATGCCACATTTGGAGACTACGAACCTAACCACCCACAGCTAGGCTGGAAGATAATCCAAGCTGCCTGCACAGGACCCAGGACCCAGGACCCACTGGCTGCTGCTTCTAAATGCATTTCTTCTCCACAGGCTGTGAACATGTACCAGCCCACAGCTCCAAGGCCACCACTGCAGGGTACCTCAGTAACGCAGGGCAGGAGCCGCCGGGGAGCTTGGCCCAGTCATCCTTCTATTTCAGGCCCTCGGCAGCCACATGGAAAGGTGACTGATGAGTAAGAGTCTGACTCAGAGGGAGGCGCTCTGCAGGCTGCTCTTGCCAATCTGGGAGGGGCTGTCTGCTAGGTGGAGGCCCTATGTCCAGTAGCAGGGTACCCCAGCCCTCCTTTCTGGGAAAGGGACACTGGGAGCTACCTCCATCAAAACCACAACTTCTTGGGCCAGAGGGGTTCTCAGAAGCAACCTCTCTCTTCCTGCCCAGCCTCTGTTCCCTGCAGAAGGGCGAGTGCGGCGTCCACAAACCAGATCTGGACCCCACCCAGGAAGCAACAGTAACCTACCCACTGGTGCTCTTTCCCACCAAGGCCCCTTTAGATGGCCCAATTTGGCCCCCAGGGATGAAGAACTCGCCACCTGTTACTGCCCGTTTTGACACCCAGCCATGAGTTCCGGCTTCACCCCATTATCGAACCTTTGCCCAAGTGTACTTCCCTTGAACTTTCCCCAGGCTCCATGCAAACCAAGCCCTCTCCTTAGCAACAGTGCACTGGGCACAACCCAAAGATGACCCAAACTGGAGCTGCTCCAGCAGCCGGGGTGTTGGCCATGACCAATGGCACGGTGGCCAAAATCACCTTCATCCCTCCCGTCGCCACCCATTGCCGAGCCGAGACAACAGTCCATCGGCAGGAAGAGAGACAGATTGCAAACAGCTGCTGAGTCCTGAGATCAAGAGTTTTATTTTAGTGGCTACAGGGAAAAGTAGGGAAAAGCCGCCAACATCTTCACTAACAGCATAATTATATCAGAGAAGACGCCCTCCTCCAAGACTCCCGTGCTGCCCTGCCGGCAGTTTAATCAGCGGAGGAAAGATGGTGAAGACAGTCATGAGGCAGGATTCCGTCTCCTTCCCATGCACACGTCTGACTCTCTTTAATGACAATGAAAGAAAGCTACACGGCCATATGGCGAGGGGAGCTACCCCGGGTGCGGCCGTTACATAAAGCGTTTAGCAGAGGATTTAGCTGCTGTAAAGATCCCATTAACCAGAGACGGTTTCCATCTCCGACTCCAGGCAGAGCTGGTAGTTTTACTTCCGAGATCAGGGCAAAGAGTCTCCCTCAGCAAGGACTCAGGGAGCCCTGGCACTCTGGCCTGACCTGGGTGACAACACTCCAGGGTGCCACCTAGTCCCGTTTCCCGCCAGCCACCCACCAGCTCCCCCATGGTGATCTCCTGAGTGTATATTTTTACCCTTTCCTACATCACTTCCAGGCACACCAGGGCTGGGAGGTGTCTGACGAAATCACACAGCCCTTGCAATCCTGTGGGGGTGGGGATGACTTGGTGGGTGAGGTCGGGATTCTGAATGCCAGCTGACCTGCCCCTGGCCTCCTGTATTCCCCCCACCCCTGAAGGGCCCCAGCCCCAGGCTGCTGCTTCCTGCCTGGGAGCTCTGCAGACATGCCCACCTCTGCCCAGAGGCTCCATCCCCTGACCTTCCTGCAGCTGGCTGCCTCCTGCTCTTCCAATCTGTGTCCTCCAGAGGCCTGCTGCCAACGCTCCCACCAAATCTAAGACTTGAGGTCCTGGTCTGAATGTTTGGGTCCCTTCAGGTTTCTATTGATATCCTGATAGTAGGAGGTGGGCTTCTGGGCATCAACTAGGGGATAAAAGCAAACTCAGGATGGGATGAGTCATTATAGGAGAGTCCCTGGGAGCTCCTCTGCCCCTCCACCATCTATCTGCACTACACCAAGAAAGTACTATCTATGAACCAGAAAGGGGACCTTCATTCACCAGCCCCCAGATCTGCTGGCTTACTGATCTTGAACTTTCTGGCTTAGAGAACAGTGAGGAGGGGCTGGGGATGTGGCTCAAGCGGTAGCGCGCTCGCCTTGCTACCTCGTGCGGCCCGGGTTCGATCCTCAGCACCACATACAAACAAAGATGTTGTGTCCGCCAATAACTAATAAATAAATAAATATTAAAAAAAAAAAAAAAAGAGAGAACAGTGAGGAAATCAAGTCCTGGCCTTTATCAGCCAATGGTATATGGTAGGTCTTTCTAGCAGATAAAGACAAAGGATCTTCCACTGGAGAGGTAAGGCCAGCTCACAGAAAGCCCCTGCAGGGGGATGCCCGACCTCTAGGACATGGCTCAGTGAGAGCTGGTCCACTGCAGTCTGCCGAGTCTGGACATCCCTAGCATGCAAACACAGTTTCTGAATGAAAGTCTGTGGACGGCAACAGGCAGCCCCCATTCCTCAGCCCTGCAGAGATAAGTCTGGGCAAGTACTGAGTAAGAATGGAAGCACCTGTGAGGGCCGGTGGTCACCAGGCTCCTCGGCGCAGGTGTAAGATGATACCCCATGGCGATAGGACACCCACAGTGACAGGGTGTCCTACCAGGCCCACAGCTGCCTTCTCATTCCAGTGGACACACCCCACCCATAGGTCTCAGCCTCTCTGAAACTCATTTTCTACTTAACAAGTGAGAGCCCCCATTTAGGAATGTGCCAGACAACTGGAGTGTGCCTGAATACATGAGATCTTCATACTTCAATGCAGACTGCTCAACACGCAGACCCCTCGGGCGAGGCCGGGTGGCCTGCCATGCAATTCAGCAGCACCCAGATGGTCCACCTCAATGGTGGACAACTTGCATGTGCTCAAAATTCTTCAGATTTAAATGAAATGCACCTCCTCATCTCCCAGCCCTGCTCAGCCCTGCCTCCTTCACAGGACAACACTGAGGACAGGTGTTTTCTTCTCTGGGCTCAAAATCCACAGGTCCCTGAGATGCCATCCCCGCCCTCCATTCTACTTCCTCCAGGGAGTGCTTCAGGGGTCCAGGTGCTGTTGATGCCTGGCCCTGGAACCTGACCAGCATTCTGGCCACTGAGGACACATCCAGGAATTTCCTGGGCCCAAGATACCTTGGCTCCTGGAGCCACCAAGAGTTGCAGGAGGGCTGGGGAGGTGGCTCAAGCGGTGGCGCACTCGCCTGGCATGCGTGCGGCCCGGGTTCGATCCTCAGCACCACATACCAACAAAGATGTTGTGCCTAAAACTAAAAAATAAATATTAAAATTCTCTCTCTCTTAAAAAAAAAAAAAAAAGAGTTGCAGGAGTGGAACAGAAATCCAGTCCTTGAAACCCATCAAGAGAAGTGCAACCAGCACCTGCCGTGTGACTGGTGCAGCCGGGTCGGCAGTCAGCAGGAACAGAAGAACCAAGAGAAAGGAAAGGGAAAGGGAGTTAGTGAGGGGCAGGGCCTGTGCTGGGCAGGACAACTCAGGAATGCCAGCGCACAGCGGGAGTGCCCCACATGAGGTGGCTGCTGTGCAACTTAGGTTGGCCTTTGATTCTGGCTGTCACCGTGCAAGCAAAGATGGCCAGACACAGATGGTGCTGCAGTGTGCAGTCTACTGCTCAGCACTTTGGGGCTCCGAGTCACCCCACGGACTGGCCTCTGAGCTGTATGGGATGAGTCAACACCACCTCCTGGAAATTACTCCTGTTTCTAGCTGCTAGGAGCTGGTAGCCCCGCCCAAGGCCTCACAACTCGGAGTTACTTAAAAACACAAAGGGGGCAAGGCAACCTCCATGATCTCCATCGCCTGCTGCTGCGGAAGCCAACAAACATGCGCCACGGGGAGGCCCAAATGGGAGGGAGGGAAATGCCAGCCTGAGCCCTGCCCACCCTCCCCCAGAGTCCGATCCTCAGCAGCCAAGTGGGGAAGCATCAAAGCCACCCTTTCACCTGCCTGGCCCATCCTGCTGGGCCTCGGGCTGCAGCGCTGCTGCAGACAGTCAGTAGCGGAGACGCGGAAGCTGTATTCTCCCATCTCCTGGAGCTTCCAGAGGAATGCAACAGCTTCAAAGCACACGGAGACCGACACAGAGCCTTCCTGTGTCTGATCATGTGCTGCCAAACACTCCTTTTACTTGAACACATGTGCTCTTGACAA
Organism: Urocitellus parryii; assembly: GCF_045843805.1. Taxonomy (NCBI): domain Eukaryota; kingdom Metazoa; phylum Chordata; class Mammalia; order Rodentia; family Sciuridae; genus Urocitellus; species Urocitellus parryii. Next base: position 204,910,026 of record NC_135535.1, read on the forward strand.
CACATTTTAGATGAGAATAAAAATCGCTTTTTCACAAGAGGATTGAAAAGGAAAACAAGCACCACTGATGGGAATTTGTTTTTAAACATCTGGAGATTTCCAAACTATCAGAGGTTCACAGGAGAACTTCAAATCAGAACAAAAATGCCCGAGAGAATCAGGGAAATTATCCTGCACGGTTGAGCGGCTCTACTGAGGGCTACACTTTGGAAGTAAGGCTCTAGCCCAGGGAGACAGAGGACAGTTAACCCAGGGCTATTAAAATGACGACTGTCAACCCAGGGCTTCACTTGCACCCCAAGTATGTCAAGCAGGCCATGGAGGACCCTGTGCTCCAGGCACAGCTTGGAGGGGTACCCAGAGCCGGCACTGCTCAAGAGACAAAACCTCCAAAGCAGCCCACCCGCCCTCAGAGTCCCTGTGCACCCTGACGTACAGCAGGCTAAATCCATGTCTGTTCAACGGAAGACACCACTACTTAGGGTCTGGCTGCTCAGCAAACCCATGACTGGGACCAATGGCAAGAGGATGATCCTCTGCTGGTTCCATGCTCACCAGGCCCGCCCCTTAAGTCACCCATCCTCCCTGGGCACTTCCTCTTGGGCTGGGCTACAGCTTTGGGTTCTGCTGGTGGGACTCCCAGGGGCAAAGCAGCCTCAGGAATGAGCCACCCAAGGGGCGGCTCCAATGCCGTCAACCTTGACAGCTGATCATAATCCAACTGATCACAATCCAACCCAAAGGGCTGTAGATACCATCTCCCCAAGTGGGCAGGGATGGGCAGGCAGGAAGCACAGCCAAAGGGACTTTCCTTCAAAAAGAGAATTGTGAGAGGGACCAGACTCTGTTAGTTAAGGCTGTTATCAAAGACAGTTCAGGGCAAAGCATCTGGGTTAGGCATGTGGAAAGAATTATATCTTTACATGTTATTTCTCAGGGGAAGACAGTAACAATGTATGAGGATAGTAACCACCACACTAATAACCAGTGGGTTGGCAATGTGGGTACTAGGTACCATGTAGGTACTGCCCCACTGCGCAGCACATTAACTCATTCTTTACAAGCCAATGAGACAGATAGTGTTATCATCTTTACAGTCATGGAGAAATGTCACGCAGCTTCCAAATGGCAGATAGAATTTGATTCCATGCAGGTGGGTGCTGGCGTCCACTGTCCTGCCAAGAAAGACGACTGAAAAACCAGGATGGGACTTTACATACACCCAGACCACAGCAAGCCCAGATTGCTCTTCTGTGAGCTCATGGGTGTGGGCATGAGCCTGTGCCCAAAGGTGAAAGGGGGAGAGAGAAGCGGTGGGGGGCCTGCCTATCTGCACAGCATCTGAGCACCAACCACCGTGCCAAACGAGCTCGCAGGGAGCAGGAGTTTTTGCCAAACCAACACGGAACACCATTTTGACATTCAGAGGCACTTCTATCTTCCAGGAAAGGCAGGAAGAAGGGGCACAGAGTGCCCAGAGGACTGGGGACGGCAGGCTGCCCACTCAGCCTTTGGAAATCTTACATGATACCACTTCCTTCTTCAAGTTCTGGGGTGGGCAGCAATCCCCCCCCCCCCCAGTTAAAAAACAACATACTTCCATCACACAACATTTGAGAAGGGGGAGGGGAATAAAAAAAAAAATCACCCACCAATTCTACCATGTCAAGATAATCACCACACACTATTCATCACAGATGTCCCCTTAATGACTTTTATGGTTCTTTTCACAAATGTACCTTCAACACTGAATCTTTTCTCTTTAAGACAATTGTTCTACTTATGCTATTTCATACTGTGAAAGCATCATTTGAGAAAGAATTAGCTCTTTTCCCCCACTGTTGGACGCTGGAGGCCTCTGTCATTAAGTAACACTGCATCAAAAATCTTGGTCTATTAAAGTTTTTTTTTTAAAGCAATTAGGGGAAGAAGATCATTAGGTCAAAGGGCATATGCTGGACTTTCCTGGAAAGGTGACCTTGGTTTCCAGGTCAGTTTGAAAGTTTCTGACCAGTCCTAGCACCTTATCTAACGTTCATCCTGCCTACCAGCAAGCACTTGGGGGCAGACCTGAACTGAGACAGACAGACAGACAGACAGACAGACAGACACACACACACACACACACAGCAGTCCCTTCTCACTAGGGGTAGTTCTAACTAGTAGAAAGCCAGGTGCAGCCATAGAGCAAAGGTGGCCACGTCACCCTGACACAAGTGTCCCACGTCCAGATGAGCCTGAATTCAATGGGACAGCTTCCTCCATCAAGTGCCACTGTTTCCTCCATCAAGTGCCAGTGTGAGGAGCTGGCTCTGTTTAGGATACTTGAAAACTCCCACCTTCATGTTTCTGCATTAGTGACACAGCAACATGCTCCCACAGGGCACGGCACCAGCCACAGGAACACCCGGGGTGGCAGGGGTGGTGTCGGCAGCTCCCCCACCGCAGGGAGGGGGCAGCAGCACATGCTCTTTGAGTTTAATGGCAGCTCACAGCTCACCCTGGGGCCTGCCCACCAGACAGCACAGTGCTCTCCCTGCAGCTCCCAACCCCCAGCTTACCCTCTCCTTCCTGCCTCAGTGTCTCAGCCCTTCACCTGCAGCTGCCAAAGCCTGCCTCCTGGTCAGGTCCCTCCTGTCCTGTGCCTTCTCAGCAAGGACCTGTTAATCTCTGATACCGGCGGCTTCAACACATCCTTCAAAGGCTGTGGCTGTGGCTCAGTGGCAGAGCCCTTGCCTGGCATGTGTGAGGTGCTGGGTTTGATCCTCAGCACCACACTTAAAAAACACCCTTCAATTTGGAACTCTTCACTGTGCCCTGCAGCTTGGGGTGGGGACATCCCTGGGGCGCATAGGAAAAGAGAATTCTCATGAAGAATTCCAATGATCAAGCATCCTTTCCAGTCCTGTTGGCTGCCCCCAAGAACATGCTCACCACCTCTGTGTATGACACAACCAACTCAGCGGGCCCTGTTTGGGGTAGTTTCCACATTAGAAGGCACAGTGGTTAAGATGCTTGTACAACACACGTCCTGAACAAAGCCAAATACCTAAACAGGAGAGCAGACTGCTCCCCGCATGTGGATGTATTATAGATGGGCTTGCTGGTCACCCAGGCTGCCCCGCCCCCTTCCTTCTTTCAGAAGCAGCTGGGTGGGAATTCACTGACCTAATATCACTGGACAGATAATTCCTTGCCTTGGGGAAAGACTGGCAAAGCCCATGGCATCTGCCATTTCCAATCTATGCTTTGGAACAGTGACTTGGGGCCTGTGCCAAGCGGGGGCAGGGCAGCACCGGAGGCCTCAACAGGGCTGCGGGTGAAACCTTGACAATCCAGCTCCAGCCTCCTTGGGAGTCCCTGCTCTGCATGGGAGAGCCGGGCATTTGATCCAGCTAAATCATCTCAAAGCCTGCTCTGGAGAAAATAATTGAATTAAAGAGTTGCCATAACTCATTCCAGCGAGATAAAACCATCCAGTGGGGAGCAAGGAGACACGCAGGACGTCGTCTCCCCAAGACGGCGAGGAAAAAAGCAATATGATGTGGTTCAAAGGACAGATGGGACTTTCCTAATTGTCCCCAGATTCCTAGCAGCAGGAGGGGTAACTAAACGGTTTCAATTAAAAGTTAGAGGAACAGGGGAAGGCAGGCAAAATTTTGCCGGGTACTGATGAGACTCTGGGATGCATTGTCCCAACTTCAGATGGCGAGTGGCAATGGCACATGAGCGGTGAACCCACCCCAACATGTCACCATGTCAAGGTGACAAATCTGTCAAAACGCACTGGCAGGAGAATAAGCAGCCAAGTACCAAGCGCTAGCAACTGTTTCGGGGCAGGGCGCCTCTGTCTCTCAGGAGGATCCCTCCACCAGGCCTGCTCCTGCACAGGAGGGTTGGAAAGGGGACAAAAGTGCAGTGGCACTCGCCTGTGATCCCAGTGATGTGGGAGGCCAAGGCAGGGTCACCAGTTCAAAGCCAGCCTAGGCAAAGTCCCACCTCAACATCCAAATAAACTGGTGTAGCCCCTTGGTAGAGCACCCTTGGGTTCCATCCCCAGGACCAAGAAACAGATAAAAAGGAAACGTGCTAGCAAAGCCAGGAGGCAGCCGGCTGTGGTGCAAGGGTGACAGGCCCCAATGGGGGTTTGAGGCCATTTCCATGGGCATTGAGTAGACTCCAACATGGAGAATGGACTTCCAGGCACTTCAAGCCGATGGTCAGGGTTGCAGGAGACTCACACATCCACCCCTGGAGCCAGTGGTTCTCAGGCAGGGGACAGCTCCCACCCCGGGACACCAGGCAATGGCTGGAGATGGTTTAAATTGCACTCTGCAGTGAGGGGGGACAGTGTTCCTAGAATGTGGGTGCCAGAGGCTACAGTTCCCATGTCCAGGGACTACTGGGCCCAAAACAGTAACAGTACCAAAGCCGAGGAACGATCGCAGCCTCTGAAGCTTCAAAGGAAACAAGAATGCTAAGGAATAATGGCTGGGTGTCACTGATGCCAAGGTGGCTGATGAAAGGGACAATGGGAGATGGTGACAAAAGGCATTCTCAAGCACCGAAGAGCAAAGAAGAAAAACAAGAACGGGCTCCAGTCACCTGGAACAGGAAGGTGGTGTCACGGGCCGACCCAGCCCTCAGCTCACTCCAAGTTCATGCCTCCCGTCCACGTCACCACGCAGGGAGGAAAAACTTGACACATGCCTACACACAGATCTCACAGAAAAAGAAGAAGTTGTCGTCGTCCCTAGCTGACAGAGGTGAACAGAGACACTGAAGCACTGAAGGCCCCAGAAACCCAAGACCAACGAGCCGACTCTCATCGCTGATGGTTCCTATCTACCAGCCCCATCTCCAGAGTAGCTACAGCAGTCAGATGGTTCAGCTAGGGGTGCAGGGGTGCAGAAGTAACAGCAAGGGACCCGTTGGCCAGGGGCTCTTCTTCCCACGCAGATGAGGTGGGTTTGTGTAATCCCACCCATCTTCACTGGGACTGGGGGTATACTACCACCACCAAAAGCCCCAGGGATATGGCTCTAACGGAGCGCTTTCTGCCATTCCCGCAGTGTTCTATCATGTCCCGGCTGTGAGGAACAGGTGTGTTCAGGTGCACACAGACACAGGGCCTGCTAACAAGGAGGAGCAGGTGCTGAGCTCTACAGACAGGACAGATTCCACAGGAAATAGATTCCTCCCCCATCTACCACAGGGAGGCTCCAGGATCAGGCTGTCCATGACCCCAATCAGGAGTAACAATGCCTCATCTGGGCCCAGCGGCCATTGACCAGGGGCTTGAGAGTCCTTGCATCCGCCAGGAAGTCTGGCCAGGTCTTCTAGAACACAGTCCTTCTAGGAAGCCCCGGGAACAGGGGGCTGGGTTCAATTTCTTTCCCTGCTCTTATTGGTCTGTTTCAGGGCTGGGGATCAAACCCAGGGCCTCACAGGTGCTGGGTAAGTACCTACCACAAACAACAGAAAACACATACATGGTTTAAGCAATGGGATCACATTTACCACCACAACTAAACTAGGGAATACCCCCAGCACCCCACCAGCTTAGCACTCTGCCACCAGAGTTAATGCTTCCTTCTCTTCCTTTCTCTGAAAGTAGGACAAGAGAAGACTCTGAACTCAGTGTCACAGCTGTCCTATGGGGGAAAGCCCTGCGTGTCATAATAAAGTGGCAAAAAACCAAAATTGCTAAATAAAACACAGTCCTGGCGATAAAACCCTAGCACGAATTGAGACTAAAGCCTCTGGAATTGAACACTGACCGATCGATGCTTCCTAGTCCCAGCTCAGCAACGGGGACAACAGATCTACAAGCCCAAACCCATGGCCCACCACAGCCCAGTAAGAGACAAAAGCTCGCAGCCTTGAGATTGCAGGTGGGGCCCAGAGGGTGAGTTCCCTACACCCCACTCTCCTGCTGAATCCCCTCTCCTAAGACAGAGGACCACGAACATGTTTAAGTATTTAAAAAGAAGAAAGCAAACTCAGTCCCTGAGCTTGGAAAAACCAAGTCTGGCTAGCGCGAACCATCTCCAGGTTTGTTTAGTGAAATTAACTAGCGGTTTATCGGGGGGAGTCTGATATACAAGAGTGCCCCAATTTCTTCAGAGAAATTAACATTTCAATCCTGTTTTTATCTAGAAGTCATTAAACTGTGCAACATGAATTATTGGAAGTGGAGTAGCGAATTAACTCTATTCATCAACTAAGTCCAAACACTTTAGAGTGCATCGGTAATGAAAAAATAGCTCTACAATTCTATCTCTTCTCATTAAAGTAAACCAGTTTTCCCCTCTCTCAGTATATAAAACTGTCTTCTCTTCATATAATTTATATTACCATAAGCCGGCTCACATTCTAAACTATTACACGCCTCCAATTAATTTTTGCAGCTTTTGCCTGAAAATTTAATGAGATAGTAGAGTATGAACCTGCTGACTTCAGATTACGTGTGCGCTCCCAATATTCATGTTGGCATAATAAAATAATCTGATCTGGACCTGATGAGAGCATCTCCCATTGCCAGAGCGGTAAAGGTAATGTGTAAACCAGGTCTGCACGTTTTACTCTTTTAAATCCAATTACAAAATTTACTGGCCTCAAATTAAACTGCTCCTACTCATCAACCTGGGAGAAAAGAAAGACGTGGCCTAGTCTAATTACTGCCCAACACCATTTCCATAAACATTCCAGTGAGTGGTTAAGACGAATGACTATTTGTGCAAGTCCGTAGTTCTCTACCATGGAAGCAGAGGCCAGCCGCTCGGGCAGTGTGGGTAAGAGGAGCCCTTCGCTCTGTTCAGCAAGTTCCCTGGGGTATGTACACCGCGGGCAGGGTCCTAACCAACTCCTGTGTCCCAGGTGTGTAAGAAGGTGTAGCCGTTTTGTGTAATACTGTTTATATGTGCAGGTGTGCACACATATTTGAGCATGTGCAGGACTGTGTCTGTGGGTTCTGAGCAGGTGCATGTGTGCGGATGTGTGCAGGAGTTTGCACTTGGTACTTGACGTGCGCCAGAGGAATTTAGGCAGAAATGCATAGGTCAGAGGCACTGGCGACCCGTGTCTCATCAGGCCCTCTTATTACTAACTTTTGGCCAAAAAGATTATAAAAAATTATAAACAAAGGTGTTCTACAGGGATAGGTAGAGAAAAACCAGCAACCAATGGGTGGTCATACGCATCCAATCCCATATCTCACCCAACATCCAGGCTTTTGGTGGAGGGGACTACGAGGGCATGCAGCCCAAACCCAGTTCCATTTAAATCCCACCTCGGCTCCTGCCAAATGCCAAGAAGTCAGTGAGCTTTCCTTATCCATTAAGTTAACAGGAATAAAAGAAAACCTAGCCTTGCAGGGCTGCCCCCCCCCCCCCGCCATACGCGAGGCGGGAGGCCTTGTTTAGTGCTCAACACACTCAACACTCAGTTCACAAGGCTTCCTTTCCGACGTCAGCAGCTAGACTGCTTTGGGCTTCTTCAACTCTGCTTTCCTGGTCAGGGATGGCCAGGGACATGAGCCCTGAACCCCGACCCTCAGCTTTCCCCAGGCTTGCTGGGCGCAGCAGCCCAGCCATCCTTTGGAAGACACTCCTTTTTAAAAGGGCAGATTCCTCACCCTCAACAGGGAAAGGAGCCCTCATAAGGAGACCTCTACGGATGTGTGCAAAGGCCAGGCTTGACTGGCCAAAAAGCCCTGGCTTGAAGGACAGCACAAAGGTACTCTGCTACCAGGGGAGGTGGCAGAAAGATCCCTAGGACTGCCCAGGTCCACAGTCAGTGTTGCAATCTGTCACTCAGCTGGGCCAGCGTGGGGTGGGCACCCAACCAGGATTGGTCAAGCTGGTCTCTTCCCAGAACCAACAGTCCTAGCACACTCGAACCACATGCATCTGAAATACAGATGCCACACTGTCTCAGGCCCATTCCTACAGGACCCCAAATTCCACAGGGCAACACCCCCCCATGTGTGCAACAGCAGATCTCTCACCAAGATCACACAAAAATGCTACGAGCCTTCCTGTGCTGAAGAATGGAAGCTATTAACTGTGTTACTGGCATGCACAGATGTTGTCTATTTCTAAAAATTCCCAAATAGATCAATTAGCATATTATAAAGAATTTACTTCCATTCTCCCTTGACAGATCATAAAAGCCCAAACATAACGCTCAGTTTGAAACTGACAAGTGTATATAGCAGGAGGTTCTGTATGAACTGCAGACAACAGCAAAAGAAAATGGTATTTATCATGATTAGACACCTAATTAATTCTAAGAGTAGAATGTCAAAAGCTATATATACATTTCTTTAGTAACCGAAGTTCAACATCAAACAAGTCACTTCTGCTCTGCAAAGGGAAGTCCTAACATTTTCCAAACATCTGTACCCAGCAATAAGGGCTATTCCGCCCGCTTTCTAGGTAAGTTAGACAGTAAAGGCAGGGGGTGGTCTAGGGTAAGTAAACGAGTACTCGCGCAAAAAAAGAAAAAAAAAAAGGTAATACATTTTAAAATTAAATCAGCTTAAATACCACAACATACTTAAACAGGGCTCTAGGATACTCGCCCATCCCCTACCGTGGCAATTAACTCAATTTAAATTAAGAATTCTTGAGCTTCCACAATGTGAAAATTCTGGAGGCCTTTTGTGTTTGTTCGATTTGGGTGGGTTGGGGGTGGGTTGGGGGGTGGCTCTAAGGCGGACAGACAGAGCGAGGACATTATTCTGAAACTTTAGGCATTGTTCTTACTTGGGTGTCTAGCAATGGCCCTAGGGAGAGGGGTAAAGGAGATAAGGGCAAGAGGAATACGAGCAAGAATAACAGGCAAAACCAAAATTCAGTTAATAGATGCAGAATTGTCCTTCTCCCCATTCTTGCAGAATTCTCTTCCTAGATTGCAAATCAAAATCTGCATTTAAATAGAATCTTTTTAATGTAGAAAAGAGGAAGCCCTAGGGTACAAAGGTATTGCATTCAATATCTATGGGCACAACATTGCATTTTAAACGAGATGCCGCATTTTGAAATTTACTGAATATATTATGCACTCCAAAATTGTCTTGTTATTACTATTTTTACTAAATTCTCCTTTCTTAATGGGTTATGTTTCTTTTACGGCTAGGACTGTTAATAAAAGTAATGTGATATTACATCATTCTATCAATTTCATCGAGAAAAGACTACAGGGTCCTGGATCTCAAAAGCTGTGGGCTCTGATAATTCCAGCCATTATTCAGTGTGAGATTCAAACAGTCTGAATTCATTAACATTGGTTGTTACAAATCTGCATTTTTAGACTTTGCCATAAAATGCAGCAGTCCAAACCCAGTGACCTGAATCTAACAGCCTTTCACGTGAAGTGGTCGCGTTCACCAGCTTCTGCCGTGGCTCTAGGGATAAAGCCCCATGTCCTCTCCTCTCCCTGGATGGACAGAGATGGGAGCGATGTGGGTCCCAGGCCTGCTGTGGTCTGAAGGTGTCCCTCATAGCACCAGGTGGACACAGTCCCCAGACTCAAGTGCTGATGGTTCCTGGAACTGGGCACTTTAGTGGGTAAGCAGGACTGGGTGAGGCTGTGGTCCTTGGTGGCTCTAAGCCTGGCCCTTTCTCACAGGTCCTCTGCTGACAATGTTTGGGCAACTGCGAAGATCTTGGTGCATCAGCAGGAGAGTGGGAAGGAGGCCCATTATTAGACAGGTAGGGTCCAGTCAAATGCACACACCTGGGTACAGAACAGGTGATTTGGGCACAGCCACCTGGAACCTGCACTTCACCTTTGCTGGGCTTCCACAGTATTTCCTTCCCAAAGTAGGTGAGAACTGGGATCCAACACAGGACACTGGGGAAAGGCTTCCTGCTTGGTGAAAAACCATCAGCACCAGGCTGGTAGGAAGGGGGTACATCCCAGTCCCAGAAGGAAAATGGAATCTTCAGAGCCACCAAAGGTAGGTGAAGCTGGGGAAGGCAGATGAGAGCTCTCCTCTGTCACATCTACTAACCACTCATGCTAACACAGACCACGGTGCTGCCCTGATGAAAGGCACCCTTCCTTCCTGCTAGCTTGGGATGGGCCCCATGCAGAGCCTGCGCTGTCAGCATTGATGCTGCAGCCATTCCTCCGTGCACACGGCAAACCAGGGCCTTGCTAAGCCCTTTCCAGTATGTTGAATGGGCACAACTCAGGTTATACACCGTCATTAACCCCATCCTGTGGCACAGAAAGGTTGTTTTCCGAGGTCAGTGGCATCAGAAGCAGCCAGGGTCCAGTGGCAAGAGCATCTCGTGGTCATGCCATCAGGATTCTGCTCTGTCCACCGTCAAGCCCTGGGCATTATGATCGCCACTGTTCCCATGCGAACACAGAAGGAGCCAAAGCCATGGGGCTACTGATGGGAGCCACTGTCATGAGCAATGCCATGAAGAGGAGCCAAACCGCTTCCTGGCCACGTCTACCGCAGCATCAATCTGCTCCGTTCCAACAGGAGCACAGAAGTCTTTCCTTTCCGGCCTTGAACAGGCCTTGCAATGCTGCCCTTACGCCTGTGGCAGATCAGAGCACAAATCAATATGGATGCTCCTTCCTGGAGGAAGCTGCAGCCCAGCGTCGTGGTTTAGAGGTCATCTTCTGCTGTAATTAGGGAGCGGCAGCGAGTGGCAATTGAATTATGAGAAGCTGGAGCACTGTATATGCATCTGAGTGAGGAGCTGGGACTATCAGTTACACGCACAGCAGCACCAGCTGCCGGGCCTCTGGAGGCAAGGTGAGGCAAGCAGCTGCTGAGCTGGACCCACGGACGGAATTTGAATCACAGGCCACCTAAGCATTGGTGCCAATGGATCTGGGGCTTTGGGACTTGGGGAACCAGTTGGACCTTTGTGCCGTCCTTATGGTCACAGCTTGATGGACCAGTACAACTGACCGCCCCCTCACCTACATGGCTGGCACAGGCACGGCAACCCCAGATGATGAGAGAATACAGCCAGGTGCCCTCGCCACACAGGGCTCAGATTCCCCACTCCACCTGCGTGTAGGAGAGCCAGGCACATGCCTTTGCCTTCCCGTGGAGGAAGGCTCCAGAACACAGCTTTGTTATTTCGGAACATGTACACTCCCCTGGACAGGTAGTACCGCGTGCTGGTTTGCCTTCTGTCTGTGGAACACACTCCAGGCTACCACAGAGCAAGGCAGCCCTCCCGACAGATGCTGGGATGGGCTCCTGCCTGCACCCAGCCCACTCCACCCCCCCCCACAGGCAGCACTGCAGCCCAGATTTACTCCTTCAAAAAATACTTGGGGGCACCTGCGCTGTTAAGGTCCCCCAACAGAAAATTATGGAGATCATAAGTGCAACGGACACAGGTCTGCCTTGGAGGGCTTGCAAAAATCACTCTAGAAGGTTCTACGTTACCAGAACTCTGCCCCCTAATCCATTAATCTCACCCGAAGCTCAGGAGAACCCAGTCAAACAGAACAAAATCCAGCTATGGGCTCTCATGGGACATGAGGCCACTTTCCTGCACTCAGGGCACATGAGCAAGGACCTGAGCAAGTGAGGTGGGTGGGGGTGCCCAGGCAGAGATCGCAGGATGTACAGAGAGGCCAATCCCAGGGTTCCTGATGCAGCCAGAGACAGAGAGGAAGCCAAGTGTCCAGGAGCACTGGAGTTGAGGTCTCCCAGGACAGAGAACCCATCTCTTCTCCGCCCATCTAATCCTGTATTCTGGGAGGCCCATGTTGTGGAAATGAACCACTTTTGGTCAGCACGGGGCAGGACACCATCACCGTGAGCCAGCCCTTGGCCCAATCCTCTCCCTGGGAGAGAGGCACCCGTCCCCGGCTCTGGGACCCTGTCTAAGGCCCAGTCCTATAGACCTGCCTCCCCAGGCCCCAGAGGAAGCCATCAGCGGGCTGCCAGCTCCAGCTCAATTCTCAAGGAGCTACAGGGTCTGCCCCATGCAGGATGGTTTCCATCGAGTTAAAGGCCCTATGGCTGAATGGAAGAGGGAAGGCAACCACAGGTAGAACAGGTGTCGTTACCAGTGACAGGACCAGATGCCTCACCACCAGTCTCGTTTTCTACAAAACTATGTCGAAAGACAGCAAAACGCAGTTCTGAGAAGTCCAGGCCCTCTCCGAGCAATCCAGCTGGAAGTCCACTGGGACACCCGATTCACCAGCCCAAGAATGGACGAAGGGGAGGATCCTGCGTGGGAGCCAGTTACCGAGTACATGGATAGAGAAATGGAAATTCAGCACGGTAGTCGGATGCACTGAACTGCTATTTGTTCACGGGTTATGTTTTTTTATCCTTGCACATTAACATTTTTTCCCTAATGTTCTATCTTTTTGCCATATATAATTAATTTTAACAGCCTCTGCAACTTACCCCACAGGTTGTTTCTGTTTCTTTTAAATAGTGTACCGCTGAGAAATTGATTTGTTTGCGCCGCGTGCCTAAAGAAACCACATTATGAAATATGTATAAATGTCACTGTTTGGGCCGTTTCTCAGGATAAATACAGAAGAACGTCCCACTTTACTCCTTACATGGGAGTCCGCTTGAGGAAGAGGTTCTCGTGGATCACCCATGTTCCCACACACAGAAACCAGTGAATTAGGCAGCATTTTCTTTTAAAACCTGCTATTTATCCTTAACTGGTATAAGTCTGGGAGAATTATCTTAATTGCTACATGGAAAGAATGAATTGCAAAAGAGTTCAGTTAACCAAGACTTTACTTGTAACAGCTTGGGGCCAGGTGGGAGTTGCCAAGTTTGCCAAAAATAAATGAAATCAATCAATCAATAAAGCAAACCTGTTCTATCGGTGTCAGGAGGATGCCAGAGAAGGAGGAAACACAGGCAGCAGCACCCATCTTTCTGCACCAGATAAAAACACCAGGCTGGGGACCCACTTTCTATGAGGGCCCTTTCCTAGAATGTTAGTTGAGAAAATACATTCAGGCTTTTGCTCTTCAAGCAATACTGAAATTAGGAGTAGAAATGTCACCGTGACGAATTCTGAAAGTACCTGGGTACTTTCCTATCATGTGGGCTGGTTGAGGCCAAATCCTCTTTCTAGCACTGTCTGGATTACCTTGAGCTTGTGCAACTCACAAGTGGCTGCAAGCTCAAAGTTATGCCCTTTACACTTGAACCTGGGCAAATCCCTGGAGTTTCAGTGAGGTGATGGACGCCCCCACCCCCACACATACACGAAAAACCAACTACGACTGCCTAAAAACAAGGCCATGCTGAAAACAGAAGATGCTACTGGTCTTCCGCACTCTATGAGCAGTCATAAAACCAGGAATGGTGACACACAACCACTACACAAAAATGCCTGCGGAAAGACAAATCCCTTTCCTCTGCCATTAATCACCACACCCAGGAACTTGACTCCAGATCCAACATTTTTAACAAGAAAGCTCATTTCCCTGCCTCCTCATTTACACACCAACATGTGCACCCTAAACCTCCTCAAACTTCAATTTCACCCTAAACACAAAACTCTTTCAACACAGTAGGACCCTCACCCTGCTGCACCCATCTATTCCCACTCTCCCCTGCTCCAGCAGGGTCACTCCGAGCCTCAGAGGCCCAAGGCCCGTGCTTGGTCACTGACGTTGTCCTCTGGTTGTCCCACAGGACGGGGTGGTGGTTCCTGGGTGCAGTGGGAAGACAAGTGCTGGGGCAGGAGCTCAGAGGGCCTGCTGTGCATCGGAGCCCTAGCCACAGCCACAACATCAGGGGCAGAAGCAGTCTACAGTCATCCCCACTTTGTATGACCAACACTATTCTCCAAGCTTGGGGTGGAGACCAATGCCAGACACTTGAGAAAGAAACTTCCAAGCACATCTAGACCAGGGAAGTTGGTCCTTGATATTGTTGGCACAGCAAGTCACACCACCTCAGTGTTTCTGTAGGCTCCCTCCAGGCAGGGGAGCAGGAGAAACCTGGGTTTGGGGGTACACCAGCAACACCTGAATCCCAGGTGTACAGGAAGGTCCCAGGTACTGAGAGGAGGATCTGAGCCCCTAGCTCCTCACACAGGAAATGGAGATCTTAGCTCAGGTGCCAAAGACCTGGAGAGGGTGGGCCACACACCCACACTTTCCGGCATGGCATCCAAATCGGGTGCTTGACAGTGATGTGCACGAAGTCCCCCAAGGAGCCAGAGGCCAGCAGGCTTGCCACCCTTCCTGAAGCACTGCTCAGAGCCACCTGTCGCAAGGAGGGCCTTGCAGTGGGACACTCGCCCTAGCAGGGAACCTCAGAAAGCACAGGTAGGCTTCTGCTGCAAGGGTGACAATGAAAATTGAGGCCTTCTGTTTCACTCTGCTCCTCCTGACTTTGGTTGAACCAGCAGCCGGGGTGGGTGGGTGTCCTCTATAAACAGAGCAGAAGATCAAGCCCACCGGGAGCAGCCAGGGCTGATCCACCAGACCTGGAGAATAAATAAAGGGGGTGGACTGACGGTGGTTCTAGTGTACTCAGGAAGCAATGCTAGGACTCAGAGTCTCAGGAGGAAGGCAGGCTGCGGCCAAACCTTCCATGTATGCTCGGGGGCTGAGAATGGCAATGGAGTGCTCAGATTCTGAGGCACAACCCACATCCTGCAGGCCCAGGAGTAAAATCCATCCAAACAAGACCCAGAATTTCACAGGGACCCTTTGCTCCTCAGAGAGGGCAGGCCAGGGTGGCCAGGGCTCTGCAGCATGGCTGCGGGCTCTGCCTCAGCCTGCTGACTGCTTCTCATCTTGACAGTCTCCCAGAGGTGAAAGGCCCCAGGACGATCCTCTGACCTGTGATTTCCAACATAGGCAGTTGTGCCTCTGGCCTAAACATTGGAGCAGGATCACTCGCCCCCAGGTGGACATACTGGCTGACACTGAGCACCCAGAAGGCCCTGGGAGGCTGCAACACTGGGACCACAGTGCCCATGGCCAGACACCACACGGCTCCACAGTCCACGCCACCAGGTCCTGAGGTTTAGGTACTGTGTCTAGAATAAGAGAGTGTTGTACTTTGCCTTCCATTTTATAAGGTCTGTTCTGCCAGAAACGGGTCAGAGATCCTGACTAGGGAGAAGACCTTGGCTGGCACTGCAGAGCTCCCGCTTCAGACGGTCAGTACAGCCTGGGTCCCTGACAAGGCAGGGCAAGGTCTCCCACCACCACACACTGAGTGACCCTCAGATTGCCACCTCCAGGGTCCTTGTTAGGCAGGTCAAACTTCCACATCATTATTGCAATCTCTCAAGAGCCCTCAGTGTGCACAGGCCGCCAGACGCACCATCACATTGTGCGTTTGCGAAACCACGGCCAGCATCAGCCCACCATGACTTGACATAAAGGCAAAGGGCTGTGACTTGCCTTCACTCACTCACAGACGTTCAGCCAAAGGGGCTTCTTTTTCTCTGACACTCGAGTTAAAATTACAAGATAACTAGATGGCTGCACAGAGCACAGCTTAATGACAACAGCATAAGAGAAACCACAACACAGGCGAAGTGATGAGAAAGTTAACTCCCGTTCCCGAGTAGCCAGCAAGCTACAGGGCACACTGGGTCTTCACTGCACAACCGACTGCAGAGAGAACAGCAGTTAAAGAGGACAAAATGTGACAGGTCTGAATTCAGCACGTTGCCCTTCATTATAAATCACAAGATGAGCCTTCCTTGGGACGAGAAAGCTGACCTGTTTGATGAAAGCTTTCATAAAAGGCCACAAACCAAAATATGAAGCCTGGTACAACAGAAATCTAATGCTATTAAATTAGGACATGCTCAAAACTACCAAGAATGACCAAAATGACATAAAAATGGTTCTAGTGCCTCGCATGTTTGCCATTCTGAATTCATGACTTTGATGGAGTTGTGGATGTTTTCATCGGCCTCCTTCTGGGTCTCCATCAGGGATCTCAACAAAGGAGTTGAAATTGTCATGCGGTTCTTTAGGAGACAATTTAGCAGCCGAGGAGTTGCTGTACTTCGACTACAGGTAGGTGGAGGGAGTGGCTGCCCGCAGAGTGGGGTACATCCTACTGGGCATGATGCCATGCTGTAGAGCACACTCAGGCTTCCTGGAGACGTGAGAACATCATTCTGAGGGGTTTGCAAGTGTAGTCAGGGGAGAAGGTCAGCCCTGGCGCGGGGGCAGCAAGGCAACCTGTGTGCAGACTTTGGAGATCACAAGGCACCATCTCAGCACAGTGGCCAAGCTCCAATGAGGGCCAGCTCCATGACTGCTTGTCCAAAGGGCCATCCAAAACTCTTAGTCAGGTCAGGCATCCCTGGAATCCCAACAAGTTGGGAGGCTGAGGCAGGAGGATCAGCAAGTTCAAATCAGCCTGGGCAACTTAGGAAGATGCAGTCTCAAAACAAAAAGGGCTGGGGTGTAGCTCAGCAGAGAGTGCTTGCCCAGCTTGGGCAAGGCCGTGGATTCCATCCCCAACATGGAGAGGGTGGGGGGGGATAGCAACAACAAAAAGCTTATTCAGAAGTATGCCAGAAACCCAGGTGTGCTTGTAAGCACTGTACAGGCTGTGTCGAGGCACACTCGGGGCTCAAGAAGCATCTGCTAACGAATGTTGGGACCTCATTCTGAGACTGGATGCATTGGTAGAATAATTCTTTTCCTCCGAGATGGGGACCAGTGCTAAGCAGGGTCGTGAAGTGGCTCCAACTTGAGTCAAATGAGGATGCCATCATTCACACATGCATTTTAAAAGGACATTTTGTCCTTTTCTGCATCCTTATCTTTAGGCGAAATGAGTTCACAGCCCCAGCCCGAGTACCCATGAACACCCTGGATGTTCCTCGGCAGTGCTGGCTCTCCAGGGGCGCACACCCGGGTGAGCGCAGGCAGGAATTGGGCACTGCTGGTGCTGGCCCATGGCCTGGTCCCCTCAGCAGACCTGCCCGTGACACCTCCAGCCCCAGCACTGGGCACAGGTATTCAGGCACGCCAACCCAGAGGACTGTGTCTCTGCCTGGGAAGGCCAGGAAGGTGCTACGAGGGATAACGGGAGCCAGAGGCCTTGAACGGCATGTTGGCCTTGAACGGCAAACTGGATGGCGACACCACAATGTCCTCGTGTTCCCCTGGAGAGGCCCCAATGACCCTTCTCTGTTCTAAGATGCCTAAGGGCTCCCTCTGGAAAGTACCTGGACGTGAGGGCCACCTCTGCTGTGATGGCTTTTGCCCCGCAAACCTCGTCTAAGCATTCCTGGGGAAGGTCTCCAGGTCAAATTAAATCCTGGGGACCATCTTGGCCCACCTACTCAACTGACAAAGAAAGGTTCCATCACACCCGTCTCTACCACTTGAAAACGAGGAAGACAGCTGGCAAGACCTTCCCAGTCCTGACCCACTGTCTGCTGTGCTCAACCTGACAGCTCAGCCCCCCAGTGGCTCATCCCACCACACGGGACTTCAAGTTGCTATTGGCCTCCACCAATTCAGGAGGCCAGACCCTCCTCCTGGCCAGCAGACACCAAGTAAACTGGCTTAGACTTTTCTTGCTTTTGAATGACACTGTTCATTCAAGGATAGAAGAGGGCTTTTTAAAAAGGTAGGAGAAGGGGGGGAAAAAAAAAAAAATCAATCCCAAAGATGTTGCCACTTGGAGATCTTGAGTAAGACCCACATCTTGTGTGAATGGTTGAAGGCATGTTAAAACTAAACTCCAAACCTTGCAGCAGGTGCAGTCTGATCTGTTATCAATCAATATTCTCTCTACCACACTCCAAACGAGTGTGGGCAGAATTGAATGCTCTCTTTTGCCTATACCCAAATTCCCAATCAACTCCCCCAGAAAAAACATTCTGTGTTAAGACAGCCCAGAGGTTAGCAAGTCTGAATATCTAAGCTGATCCGCGAGTTGCCCTCACCAGCAAGCTGCTTTCTTTATAAAATGTCCATTTAACTGTTTTACAAGGGGCTGGGGTGGCATGAAACCATCTCCCTAATTCATTTTTACTCTTTTTAATTAATACATCAAGAAGTCCTACCACTATTTCCACCCTGACTTGAGTTCCCTTGTAGTATAATTTCCGTTGACTTATCTCTATAGCAGCAGCAGCAGCAGCAATCACTTTACGCTGAACTGTACTGCTTCAGAGTTAATTACATGAATTTTGCTTTTGATAAATGAAAATACCAGATGCAATTAATTGAAAGACAATCAATATGATCCTGCTATTAGACATCCCGGTGATACATCCAGAGGCTGCCGCGATCCATAGTCATCAACTAATTGAAAACACGTTCCAAAGGGGGTTTTAGAAAACTGAACTTTTACCTGGAGATGTTTTACAATAACTCACCAATATAAATCTGTCTGCAAATTCTACAGTTCACTCGACGGGCTGTCCGTCTTCTTAAGGGGATACAGCTTCATTGGCTCAAAACCATTTAAGGTGGTGAAACCCTGAAAGCAAAATGAATCAAATCAGTGAGGCTGAAGCAGGGGTGTTGTTTACATCTTAGCCAGCCTTTAATTGCATCTTCCAATGCTTTCGACTCTACGCTACTGAGGTTATTAAATGGTTTCATTAAAAATACTATTTGTCTTGCTGCAGTCGCACACCAGATCAAATCAACCAGTAGAGCCCCAGAAAAAAATGGACTCTTTCCATCTACTGTGACATGAAGCCAGGAGGGCAAGACCAGAAGGCCAGGTTGTGTCATCGCCAGGAAAATGTCATTTAGCTTTCTTTACATCTCCAAGTGGCAAGCAAAGGGACCAAACAATCAATACCTTCAAGCAAAAAGTATTACCAACTGTTTTGAGAAATGCAGAATTATGGAGCACAATTCATAAGCCCATGGTTTCTCAGTGCTATTAGCATAAATGCTGACAACCGTTAATCTACTGTAAGTCTGATGAACGGTTGCAGTTGTCCATTAATAGAAGGTCATTTTAACTTACTACTGGAATTGATTACTCAGTTAAGAATTCAATCCTAATGTTCAATAAAATCGCACTTTCTTAGCAAATGCAGTATGAAGTGAGGTGACGCATTAAACAGCACTCACATTTATTTCACTGTACAGGAGGAGAGAGGAAATAGATGGTACCATTCATGTCATCTGAACCACTTCCTACACACACAGAGCAGCAGGAGAGAGCACCCGAGTCCCTCCTGGGATTGACAGAAAAGGCAAAGGTCCGGGCAGCGGCGTGGCCAGGGGGCTGTTCTATGGCTTTGCAATGCAGAAAGAACTTTTCAGCATGGGTATTGCTATTCAACAGGAGGGTCCACACAGCAAGGTGACCCTTCTCCAGCCTCAGGAGAAAGGACAGGACTGTCCAGCCAGTCCTAGCCATGCCCCACCCCAACTTCCTTACAACCAAGACACACAAAATGCCATATATCACCATGACCAGCTCTAGCTACACTCTAACTTTCCAATCATTCACATCTCAGGAAGGTATGGATTCCTAATAGTTCTCATGTAAAACAGAGGCTGAGCCCTAGGACCCAATCCTGTTTAAAAAAAAAACATACAGGAAGTCACAAAGAAGGACCACAGGACCTCCCAGGCCCTCCACCCACTTCAAAAGAAAACCAGGATCCCGTGTTCACCTCACTACTTCACTTTAGGAGTGGGGCTTTGGAGTGAGACCGCCAGCTCCACTCCACAAGAAAGCCCAGGGAAGGAAGGCCTCTGAGGAACCATCCCTCGGAGGCTCGAAGCCCTGGTGTAAAATGGGGACTGTCTGCATAAACCCCAAGTCCTCCCACATACTTTACTCCATCTCTGTCAATCCATGCCACATGAATAGCGGCTACCCTGTACTTTTTAAAAGCTGTACAATTTCTTATTATTGAGCTGCGTTTTATATTGGGAGGTTCCCCCGCAACAACCATTTTCAATCTGAGATGGGTTAAATCCACAAACGCTGACTTTGTAGACATGGAGGGTTAGTTGTACTTGGGCAAAGGGTGACCTCTATCCCCAAAGTTATCACCCAAGATTAAGAAAGACCTCATGGTCCTAGGCACTGCACATGGCATTATAACCCTCAAATCTACAATTTAAAGAAAGCAGGGACAAAGCAGACATCCCAGCCTTTTAACATGAGAAGAAGGGAGGGACTAGCACAGACTTTCAGTAGTCCCCAAACCTATAATGACACCGTCACCAAGAGCCAAGGAGCCATCTCCCGTTAAAAACAAAAACAACTGATACTGGAAATTAAAGCCAGGGCCTTGTACATGCTAGGCAAGCTCTATCACTGAGCTACACTCCCTTTTTATTTTTTTGGTCTTGCTAAGTTGCCTGGGCTGGTTTCGAACTTGCTATCCTCCCACCTCAGCCTCCAGAGTGACCAGGATTACAGGAGTGCACCCCCATGCCCAAGGAACCAGGTGGGGGAGCTTCTCTGGAGAACTTCTATCCACACTCCCAAGCGCTTCCCTTCCAGGATGCTATGTACCCTGCCCATCTCCAAGTCTCTAGATGTTAAAACACCTTGATCACATTTTATTCATCTCTGGAACACAAGAGGAAATCAAAGATTTAGTTAATTGTGTAACAGAATTTATATTCCCTGCTAAGTCCTACTTGTCCTAATTGGCGAGGGACTCTTTTCTTTTTCCAGAGTTTTGCACAAGAGACAAAAATGTTCACTGATGCACAAACATATGAAATCAGTTGTCAAAAATGTAAGGAAGTTGTCCCTTTTGGAAAGGAGGAAAAGAAATTGGGGGAAGATTTAGTGATTTTGTAAATTACTTCTTGATTTTAAACAAAGGTCTGAGGACAAACAAAATAACCTGGTAACATCTACCTAATCTTGGTGTTGGGCACAGGCTCTTACTTGAGATCTTGACAGTGAAGATAATTACACAGGAAGCACAGCTATACCTGGAGAAGGCTTCCAGAGAGGTGGCATGCCACAGAACTTCAAACTGGGGGATTCGGGGAAGCCTGTGGACTGCCAAGTGAACAGTGACGGCTTATTTAGTGGGTTAGAAACATGAAAAGACTTGGAAGACTGTCAGAATCTTTAAAGCAAGTGCCCATTGTTACTTGAAGGTCGAAAGAAGTACTTAAAAAGACTGCAGCTACAGAAAAGCTAAAAATTCAAAAATACTTGTTTCGGCAGATACTTGCTGACAGTGCAGCGTGGAGGTGTACCCCGAGGACTTGCCAGGGGAAATTTTCTTGGCAGGATTTCTCTAAGAACTTCCAGGAGGATACAACCAGATGCAGAAATGACTTAGCTGATTAAGATCACCACTGTTCCCAATGCAGCGGCTGTAGGAGCCCCAGGAGCAGGGCATCTGAATGCCAGTCGGCATAGCCACCACATCTAGGTTAACTGGGCTGCTTCTGGCAGAGAGGTTCTGCCTTTGGCTTATGCCACTCACCTGGGAGATCTACTAAACATCCCTTGGCCTGACGTGCTCCCCCCCCCCCACCCAGGGAGGGCAGAGGCACTGGCAGGCACAGGCATCCTGAGAGAGGAAGGAGTACCAGGGAGGTAGTTGGAGCCAGCAGAGCTGCTGGGTTTCTAACTTGTTCTTTTACAAAGTCAGGTATAAGAAAAACTGCATTCTAGGTGGAAATAGAATAAATATTCTTTTCTAAAACTCAGTGAAATTAGCACCTTGGGAAACCTGCAAGAGCTCGTGAGGAGCCTAAGCAGATCTTGAAAAGGCACTGAGAGGCTCTGCCTGCTCATTCCACAAGGGCAGGTCCTGTCCATGAACTTAGGCCATCCTTCAGAATGGCTTCTGGGCTCTGCACGGCACTGGAGGGCAGCCACTCACCACCCAGCCAGAGACAGTGGAGAGGGCATGCAGGCGGCTCGGCCCACCCGGCATGAGCACTGTTCAGAGTGCCCACCTACCTGCACCTACTGGGCACGGGGGATTTCTGCAGCTACTTCTCCCAACAAAGGCTTGGGTAGGCTGGCTCTTCTCAGCATGCGGGGCTTTCCTGAAACCTACTTGGATTCTTTGTCCAGACTGAGTTGCTGAGGCTTTCCAAAACCCATCTACGGTCGCCGAGGCCGAGTCACACTGGCCAGTGAGCAGAGCACAGCTCAGCTTGGGCAGTTATCAGGAGGAAGGTCTTTAAGAGGCAATGTGGACAGAAGGAGGTGGCCCATTTGACCTGCTCCAGAAGGAAAATGTCCTCCAGGCAGAAACTTTCCTACACAAGCTCTTTGAGAAGTGCTTATGGAAACCTAGAGAGATTAAATGTACTCATCCGGTTTTAGGTGAAGACTGGAAAGGCCCAACAGCCAGAATTTGAGAACTCTGGTCTTGAGCAAGGGACAGCCATGGAACACTGGAAGGCGCGACTTGGGACTCTGCCATGTTCTTAAGGAAAATAAAATGGGTGTTGTCTCAGAGGCAGCCAATTAACCCTGCTCTGCTAAGTCTTTCGGCTGTTGACTTGTGGACGCCACAGAGCCCAGGGCTGCCAGGCAGGCCAAGGCCAGGTGAGGGGAGAAGCTGCCTGGTGGCCGTAACTGGGCCTCAACCCGCTGGAGCGCCCTATGCCGAGGCTCCAGGAGGGAGAAACAAATGAGGGCGTGGGAACAGCAGATGGGAGGGCTTGGCAGCACCAGAGAGGAACACGGAGCGCAAATTGATAAATGGGTGCTGCCGATCAGGGCTGGCGCTGGCCAAGTTTTGAAAGGGGAAAAAAAAGGATAGATCCATGAGCAGCAGCCCACACAATGACGTCACTCCGTGAACTCAAGCTGTGTTCCCACACCCCAACTGCCCAGCTGGCGGGAAAGCAAGAGCAGCTGCTGCGGCTGCGTGCGCTGACGGCGGCTCCCAGGGGCCTGGCCAGGCCCCAGGTCGGCCCGTAAGTGGGGGTGCCACGGGCCTATTCACAGTGGCACCTCAGCAGACCAGAGTGGCGAGGGGTGCCTGCCTACCAGAGGGACAGGCCTCCATCAACTGGCCTAGCACAAGAAAGCTTCTACCAAACTTACCAGGCTGGGGGTCCACCCCTATCCCAGAGACCCCAAGGGGCATCGTCTCTGGCCTTTTACATCTCCAAACAGTAACCCAACCAGACAGCCACCAGGTGAGGCGCCCATACCTGTGACACGGCTGGGAACTATCTCAGAAGAAACGGAGGGCAGAGATGAGCCCGGGGGTCTACGAGAAGTCGGTGACTACTAACGAACTGGGACGTCCTGACAGGAGGTGTTTCCGAGTTCCTCCCACCAGGCCCCCAGGACACCAGTCTAAGGGGGGTGGGGGCAAGGAGCAACAGACAGTCAGCAGAGGGAGGGGTCTTCAACACACTAACCAGCACAAGGCGAGATGGAACCTCTGTGCCGACAAGCTTGACCCAAGAGGGGACCATCCAATAGCGGGACACTTCCTGATCTTCAGGCTCTGGGGACAGTCTACAAGGCAGACCCCTCAGGCTAGTGGGAAGGGCACTGGACATCTCGCAGTGGGCAACATCTCTGGACAGTTTAGCCCCTGCTCCACTGACCCCCAACAACAGGGGAGGAGATAATCCTCCTCTGATAAACTAGTGCTACTCAGGATACCATGTTCTACATCATACATTTTGATCTTGAAATCATGCGATTAAAAAATTTACAGACACGGGAAAAAATAACTATAGGTCAAATGGAAAACGAAATACAAAACATATTCAAATCTTATATTTAGAAATATTCTTTAGTGAATTTCACTTTCTAATATATACATATATGCATAAGAGGCAGAAAATATACCCAAAGTGTTGTTTCTCCATGCTAAGATTGAAGAGAATTTTTTAAATATATAACATAAAAATAATTTAATTTAGTTCCCCCCCCCATACTCTCCTGTATTTCTCCATGTTTTACAAAGAGCATGATTTCCTTCAATCTGGAAAAGGCTGTGGGCTATTAGGTCAGGAAGCAGGACAACGCTGAAGGCGAGACACTGCCCAGGTTGCCCCTGCAGGCTCCCAGCCCGGGTGCAGCCCCACCAGGACGCAGGTGGCACAGCTGCACTCCCCACCAGGTAGGTTTCCAAAGCAGCGTTCTTCCATCCGCCTGCCAGGTTCAAGGTCCAAGTTCACCTTACAAACTACACATGGATGCTGCTTTTAAGACTTTCAAGGCAGAAGGCAGAATCCCAGTGGCCAAGCAACCTGAGAGAGAACGGTGGCTGACAGGCACTGTGGGAACCCAGTGGGTGGCTATAGGGCCCAGCAGGTCTCAGGGGCTTCGGAAAGGCGGACCTCTCAGCGGGCTCTAGCCAAGCACCCCCCCCCCCGGGGGGGTTGATGGAACTGCAGCAGAATGAACAGGAAGAAGCACTAAGAAAAGCAAGAAAGCTCAGGAATCAACTCCAAAATCCCTCAACAAGAGGGATCAACAGGCCACATGGGAAATACTGACCAGGAACACACAGATGGGTAAAATGAGTGCAGCCAGGTACTGGGCTCTGGTCACCTTACCATAGCCCTTCACATGGCAAAGGCCAGGCTGCCTGTCCTAGCGACCATTTCAGGTGTTCACCTCCTTGACAGCAGAGACAGAATCTGAATTTTACTCAGAGACCAAGCAACAGTCAAGAAATCCCAGTGACCGAGGCAGGAGGATTGCAAGTTCAAGGCCATTAGCAATTTGGTGAGACCCTCTTTCAAAATACAAAATAAAAAGGACTCCTGGGGATATAGCCCAGTAGTAAAGTACCCCGGAGTTCAATTCCTAGGACATTTAAAAAAATGAACTTGGGCTGTGCATGGTCAACATTATTGGCCTGAGTCCAGGATGTAGTCGTGTGGTTATCCTTGCCTCTGGTTCCCTGGTGGGAATGGGATGCCATAATGCCGTGGAGTGCTCAGCCTAAAACCAGCACACCAGAAGCCCCAAAACATTAGCCCTCTCGTTTAACAGAAGCTTTCCTAACATGGCTACATGGACTGAAGAATCCAGAGACCCGGAAAGAAAGGCTGAAAGAAATTCACCCTATTTTATTTCAAAGTAAACTAAAGCTTGAATTGAAAATGAAGACCTGTCCTCGAAGGCAGCAGCCTCAGAGATTGTCCTTATTAAGAGTCCATTCCCAAACCAGGTATACCAGAGAACAGCACACAAAGAAATTCTGTAAACATCGACTCCAATGACACCCGAGGACCTAACTGAATGTTATTTCCTCTGGAAGCAACAAAACGAGTCACAGTGCCAGAGGAGTGCTGCGAGACCCGGGAATGGGGTCCAGGTCACCAGCCAGGCACGTCCAGGGCAATCCCCCTCGACTCAGTCTTTTCCGTTCCCCACCAACACCCTGTCTGTAGGCAACACTTCAGTGGACCAACTGCAGATGGCAACCAGAGCAGGCCGGCCTCCCCCACGTGAGGGTCCCAGATACAGATGCTGCCGTCTCTCACCCAGAGGATCTGGGGCAGGGAGAGAGGTCAAATGCCCAACTGTCCCATCGCCCACCTCGCCAAGTGAGCCCATCTCAGGCACCAAATGGGCTTTCCTGTTCTGTCACCTAACATCCCCCAAAAGGGCACCATGCCCAGAAGCAGGGCTGGCTTAGCAGTCTCCCTTTAGCCAAACAGCAACTAGCAAACCGCAAAAACCAAAACCTGCAGAGCCCCTCCAGCAGAGGGAACCTGGGAACACTGTGAACACCGTCCACTGATTCGAGCACACAGGAACTCACCCTGGGAGCGGGTGAGCCTGACCCAGCCTGCACACACAGCCCTTACTCAGTTACATTTCAGGGACAGACACCCTTTAGCTCGGATGTTCATGAGGGCCATAATTCAGAGATGCTGTCCTCACTCACTGGACGAACATGTAAATGCACATGGACTTTCAAAGCCCAGTGCAGGGGAGCCTTCTGGAGGAACACAGGCGGCTGACGCATAGCTGTGAAGGAGATTCTGGAGATCCACTCTCACTCCAGCAGCCACAGCCACGCAGGGGAGAGGGCATCTGCCTGAAGAGGCATGGTGACACAGCCTCTGATGGCTTAGCACCCGTGCCTCCACAAATATTCGTGGAGCATGACCACTAATGAACAAAGTGGACTTGATTAACATTCATCCAAAATTGGGTTTCTTCACATATTTCAGCCAACGTGTAAAAGCACTCAGAGGAACAAAACAAGCTAAAGGTGCTCTTTGCTGGTCCCTAAACCAGACGGCCCATGCTGATGCAAAGCTGCCCTGGGCATCACCCCATGGACCCCAAGCAAGCAAGGGCCCTGGAACATTCAGTCTCCATGATGGATTTCCAGCTGCCCAGGGCTCCGGTGTGAGACTGAGTCACAAACCTGCAGGGTGGGACACTCCTCATGAGCATAGACACAAACCAGGGACACGTGCAACCTGAATGAGTCTCCAAGGGAACGAAGCTAGACAAAGCTGATCTTCAGAGGCTACGTGCTATGTGATTCCATTTGTGTAGCATTCTTTTATGACAAAACTTAAGAGCTGGAAAACAGATTAGGGGTTGCCAGGTTCAGCACTGGGAAGGGGAAAGACAATCCAACTCCCGAACTTTGAACGAGTGGGTCAGTTTCAGGTATAATGAGCCATGTGCCAGTCTAGGACTGTCCTAGTCACCTGTAAGTGCAGTTACAAAAGGCTAATTGGGGACTCTTGGGGTGAATGCATACAGGAACTTGCACGTGTGACAATATTGTGCAGAACTAAAGATACACCCAAGTGCATGCTTGTAACACCAGGGAAACAGTATTTGAGGGTAGGAACAGTGTCAATTTCCAGGCTGTTACAGTTACACAATGTTTCTTTCCACTGAGGAGCTTCAGGAGCTGGGTGAGGGATCCGGGTTTACTTCAAAATAAGAACTCTAAAGAAGTAACAAGGAAGTTGGTGCCGTTTTTTGGTTATTTGTGTAGTTTGGCTTGTGCTGACAAGTAGGGCACCTCCTTCCTTGTGGCCACCAGGAGCTGGCCTTGTTGATACCGCTAAGGCACGGGGCTGGGACAGGTGTCTTTTAGCTCCCGGGGCCCAGAAGAGCTCCCAACTCCTGAACCCTGGCCTTCTCTTGCTGACGCGGGCCAAGACGCCTGCCTGCTACTTCAGTTCTCTCCTGGGAACAGGCACAAATGCCCAGCTTGCTCTCTCCCAGCAGCTACCAGCCACCCAGGGCCACACCCGACAGATGGCTCCTTCCCTGGCAGAGCAGCCTGGGGAGGAGGAGAGAAAACCAGCCCAGGGTGTCTCCGTGCTGGGCAGGTGGGCCACTCTGGACTTCTGATCCCGCCTAGCTGAATCGAAACCGCAGGCAGCAGGCTGGAACAGGCCAGGACCATCCGGCTGACACACACAGTTGTACGCGGGGCTGGCCAGCTTCCAACAACCAGCTCGTTCAAAGAAAGTTCTAGAGCTGGGGCGTCCCAGCAGATGAGAGAGCTGCCTGCCATAGCTCTGCCCCTGCTCTTGCAGCAGCCTGGGGACCTGGCTGGTGCCTGTGGACTCCACATCAGCCTTTTGTACCAGGGGAAAGGTCCGCTGTGGGGCCGGTGCCCAGTCTGTCCTCCCAGAGCCTCTGGGGCCTCCCTTTTAAGGAGAGCTGGCTTTCTCTGCCGAAGCTCCCAGTCACTCCCTGCTGATTCAAAGAATCCAAAGGAAGAAAATTACAGGAGTGCCTTCCCTATTTCTGTCTTTATTGTCTTCAGGGTTACACTTTTTCCAGTTCCCTCGACAGGAGTTTATCCTCACTAACTCCCAGCAACAGCAATGAAAACACCCCCATCCCCCATTCAAATGCACACCGACAGGCACAGGGGTGGACAAAAACCTTTTCAATAATACTATTTTCCAGATTCAATAAACCCTTAAATGGCCATTTACTCAAAGATCTCAAACCGCTTTCAAATCAGCACTGCTCAGCTTCAAAGCTCTTGAGAAAAAAAATAAATAACCAGTGAATCTCCTCCATACGAATAAAAATTACATTCTACATAAATTAAATATATAATTTGATTAAACATGTTTATGTCTTTGTGATGACATTTAAAATAGAAGTAATCATTTTCTTTTTTAAAAGAAAAACTCTTTCAAATATAATTCGAAGCTGTCAAACCAATCTTCTGCTACAGATCTTTTAAATGTCACATACCTTCAAAAGGGGATGGCAGTTTCCTTTTAAATATGCAATTCCAAACAGTGTGCTCTGAATCAAGAATGTATTAAAATACACCGCTGGCATTTATCCCGATTTAAGTATCGCCCTTTCCCCCTCCCGATTTGCTCAGAAGCATAGCACTGTGGCGTCTCTCCCCAGGACAACTCGGGGCCGTCAGTGCCACCGCCACTGGCTGTAATCACGGGGTTGAACACCAAGTCATACTCCTAACACCTTAGGGGGGGGCAAAGGTGTCCTCTGCTGATTCTACCAGTTTCCCTCCCAGATGGCTCGCTGAACTCTGTGTAACCCAATTTTGGCACCGCATCAACGGCCCGATTGTAAGACAGTGTTAATCAGATGCAAGGAAAACTCGGAACTCATTCTCATAAGTCAATGACCTACATATTCAATTGCTTATTCGCCATCTCAGTAGCAAACACTGTGCTATATTTAAACGCAGAGTACAGATCTATCTTTCTTCTAAAAGGCTTAGAGAGACAGATAAGCTTACACTCCAGCCCTCCTCTCCTCAGCACAGGAAGGGCAAATCTGTCAACATCAAATGTTTAGGGGACCCTGGAGAGAACACATTGTCTATCTCTCTGCTGTTTGGATAGAGAGGTATGAAGGGCCTTTTTTTTTTTTTTTTTTTTTTTTTTTTTTTTTTTTTTTTTTTGGGTAAGCAGCAAACATGAGTCAATGCTTCTATTGAACTTAAGGAGACTGAGGTAGGGTTAATGCTGCCTCCCAGCATCTGGCAAAAACATGTGGGGAGGGGTGGAGGAGCCAGACAACTCCAAGTCAGTTAAGCACAGGTAGCAAGTATACCGAGTGCCCAAAGAAGTTGAGATAGTGACAGGATGTGAATACTTCTCAACTGCAGTTTCCCGGCAGTATCTGAGTCATCTTGGAGCCAGCAGGGGCAACACCAAAAGCAGTAGAGACCTCTTGAGATCTGGAGCAGGGAAGCACAGCTCAGGGGCTGGCTGCTCACATCTCTTGGTATCTCAACCAGATCTGATGAAGTGCGGGCATGTCGGCCCCTCACCTGGAGGTGTAGGGCAGAGCGCTGGACAATCCGCCCCAGGCCAAAGCAGGCACCCCCTACCTGGGAAGGGGAAGCTGCACCCAGGACCTTGCCCTGCACAACTCCAGGGGAGCCTTTCACATAGTCTGTAGTGCAGAGGTGCTGGGGAGAGGGCTTCAAATTGAAGTTGGAAATGGTCAAGCTGGGTGGCAAATGCTGTGGGGCCAAGGGCAAGTAACTAAGCCTCTCGGAGCTGAGGCTAACTGCCACCAGGCAGAGGAGAGGAGGGATGCAGCCAGAGATGCACCAGGGTTCCACGTAAAGCCAGGCAGCCATGAAACTTAATGAGTCTCAAAAGTCGCTGGGGCTTGAAGGAAATCCAGAGGGTGGAAAATTAAGAGTTGGGAAGAAGACTCTCCTCCTCTTAGGATTCAGACAAAAGTCCCTACTTGGGTGGCAAACCCTGCTCCCAGGAAATGGACAGGAAGACCCAGAAAACACTAAGGCCACACCCCACGAGCTGACACCAAAGGCAGAAAGTCACAGATGACCAGAAAGACTCGGCAGTGCAGGGTCCATGCATAGCTCTTTAAGCACTTGCTCCCTTCCCTGTGAGGCCAGATGTACTTGCTCTCCTCTCCCTGGGCGGCCCCACGGGACTGTCACCACCTCTCGCAGGTGACAATGTTCCTTCGTGTGACCCTTACTATCCTTACTCCAGTTATTCCCAAGGTAGACACACAGCACACCCACGTACCTATGTACATACACACAGAGGGTCCCCGAGTAATGATTTGACTTTACAATGGTGTAAAAGTGATTTGCCTTCAGTAGAAGCTGTACCTTAAACTTGAAATTTTGAACTCTTCCTGGGCTAGTGATACGTAGTTCAATCCTCTGACGTGGTGCTGGGCAGCAGGACTGGGCCTCAGCTCCCCAACAGACACGGCTGATACAAATGTTTTTTTAGAAGGGAATAGACCCACATCAACTGTCAAGTCCTCCAGGTGTTTCAAGTTCTATCACAAAAGATATTCCTAGCTGAACATGGAGGCACAGGCCCATAATCCCAGCAACTCAGGACACTGAGGCAGGAGGATGGCAAGCTTGAGGCCAGCCTGAGCAACTTAGCAAGGCCCTAAGCAACTTGGTCAGATCCCGTCTCAAAAAAAAAAATTTTTTTTTTTTTAAAAAGGCCCGGGGCTGTGGCTCTATGGTAAGCGCCTCTGGGTTCAATCCTGGTGTTTTAAAAAAAAAAAAAAAAACAAAACATTCCCTGGAAAGGCTCCTTACAGAATGGCCTCGCCTAAAATGTCCCTCTGGGCACAGGTATGGGACTACAGGCCTGGCATGTCACCAGGTCCCGGGCTGTGACAAAGCTTACAGAGCAGCTGCCATCCTTCTACACCACTCCCTATACCAGGCACTTACTCTTAATGACAGCTCAGTGACACATACTGGGTATCCCTAGACTCACAGCTGCCCCCCACCCAAGACATCTCTGTCTACAGCCAAATGTCCCAAATTTGCAGTTGTTTTATTTGTATCCTTTTTTAAAAGTCAACTCTGGTCCTCATCCAATCTCATCCCCTCTTACAGCTTTTTTTTTTATTTTTTTTAAGTCCTCAAAGTACTTTCTCGAAAGAGGAAGGTTATAAATAAGTAAAACAGAATCCACTCAAGAGGACACTCTAGGAGCCCTATAAAACACGCCTCTGAAAGTAACGGCCCCAGAGAGACTTGGTAAGCGGGCAGCAGCGACTCGAGGCTGCAGGGCCAGCTAGCCAAGGCCTGGGGCCCTGGATGGCCCAGGTCCCAGTGTGGCTGAACAGGTGGCCCCTGTTCAGAACCCCTGCTTAGCCACTGTCCTCACAGTTCTGAGGCAACCTAGAAATACAAGTGCTCCCACGTGATCATCAGGGGCTCCAAGGCCAACTGTCAGTCATAATGTCAACGGTGGACAGAGATCTTAAACAGACGCAGGACCACACCAAGAACCAAAGGGCCACAAGACCCTCCCTCTGGACTTGCTTTGTTGGAAAGCAAGGTGGCGTGGGCCACGGGGGAGCAGCGTGGGCCGGAGCGGCGTGGGCCAGGGACTGATACCCATTCTGAAAACTCTGACTACAGAGGAGCGGGTGCCAGTTGGCTTAACAGGGAATGGGTGTGTTTTCTGGGGTGGGGAGTCCTCAGCCCACCTCCAGCATAGCAAAAAGTATAAACCCTGCACCATCTTAAGTGGTGGGAATAAGGGAGAGCACGGGGCTCCACCCACTTATACCTGCAGGAAGCCAACATTCTGATTAAAAAAAAAAAAAAAAAAAAGGTAGCTCTAAATTCCATGATTAGTCTTAGAAGATTTCATGCTTCCACCAAACAGATTTCTGGGCCATGGAGTAGGTATCTATGTCCACAAAAATGTTCATAAATGGTTTGTAGCAGTAGTTGTTTTTTTTTTTTTTAAACATTTTTGTTTATTTATTTATTTATTTATTTATTTACTTATATGTGGTGCCGAGGATCGAACCCAGCACCTCATGTGTGTGTCTAGGCAAGCGCTCTACTGCTCAGCCCCAGCCCCAGTAGCAGTTCTATTCAGAACCCAAACCTTAAAAACAGACCAAATGTCCAAAAATAGGTGAACAGGTCAAGAGGCTAGTAAATTCGTTCAATAGAATATTACTCAGAAGTGCAGAGGAACAAGCAACCGAGATAGGCCCCCAAATGGGCTTTTACATCTAGAAAACATTGACTGAAAAAGGCTCTAGGCAAACAGGTGTGCATGATACATAATAAGCACATCACAGATATACACTATGAATGATGTGTGTATATCATACATTCTATGGAGTTCTAGAACAGGCAAAACTAATCATACTAGAAAAATAAAACAGTGCTTGCCTGAGCTGACCATGGAGGTGGGAGAGGGGACGGCCTGGACAGGACCATAGGGACTTACATGGAGTGACGGTATATCCTGTCCCTTGATGGATGGGTATGGGATGGCCAAGTGCGCGTCCCTATTGGAACCCATGGACGGGCATATTGAAGATCACCTTGTTCCACGTCCCTTCCCAGCCAATCCCCACTCCACCCCACACTCCCCAAAAGTTTTAGCTCAAAGGAAAACAAAATAAAAAGAACCACAAACAAATGGACCTTGCTTGGGGAATGCTCCCTCCCAGGGATTCGCGGCAGGTCTTCTCTGGACTGAGACCCTCGGAACCAATTCAGCACACAGCACAGGTAACACGAGCTTCCCCCAAACACTCAGGGCTTCCAGGAGGTCAGCCGTGCTCAGAACTGTGTCAAACGCAGGTGGACAGCATGGACTCCTTCCTACACAGGAAAAGGGCCACCAGGGGACTAAACCCCCAGGACACCGGCATCTGCAGTTCCACAGGGCTTTGAGACAGGGGAAAGGACAGCCCAAGGGTTTCTGATGCCTCCCGCCAGCCTCCCCAGTGGCAGAGCAGCCACAAACAGCTCCCCAAGAGCAAAGCGACCCCCTCAGGTCCATGTGGAAGCAAACTGCTAAGTGCCTGGTGACTTCTTCACCTGGCTGCCGTCACAAGCTGCGTCCTATTAAAGGGGCTTCTGGATCTCAAGTTGCGCTCCCAGCGCGGGTCATGCGCAGGCTGTACTTACAAGCCTCTCTTATTACCCAAGAGGCTTTTAAAGTATTAAGTACAGAAAATGCATGCAACTCCCCAGTTAAAATAGAGCGCATGGACACTCAAAAAGGTCAAGGCAGCCTCCACTCCATTTTCATTACGGATGCTTCATCCAGATGACAGGGATGCTGCGATAAAAGCAGTTAGAGACGCCCTGACAAGGACTAAAACCTGTGGCGGAATCCTAGGAGTCTTTGAACTGGCAGATCCTGGAAATCCCCGAGCATAGACCCTCCCTCTAGAGGGAGGCAAACCCAATCGCTTGCAGTCCAAAGTGGGGGGAATTTCCTGGGCACCACTTCATTTGAATAAATTCAATGCATGCTAGCTGGGGTCCTCCAGAAACCAAAGACTTCTTCCAGAACAAAAGACTTCTTGGAGAGCCAGAGGGGGCTGGAAGGCAGAGGGAGATGACCAGGATGCCCTGCAGTACCTGAGATGGCAGGAAGGAGGAATCACCCAACGGTCCCTGGCTGTGTGCGAGCTGTGAGTAGGGGCACAGGTTGTAGGTAAACTTGGTGTTGGAGTCCAGTGTTGGGACCACCAATTACACTCCCAGAAATAGAAGGTCATGGAGGAGCATCCTCATGGCTACCACACCAGGCCAGGTCACCGCTACGACAGTATACCCAAGACTTGCTTTTCAACTTCGTCACGGTTTTGATAGTTAGACTTCTAGGGCCACCTGGCAGAACCCAATGCATCTAGGTGGACATCACTGGAAGGTATGGGACTTTCATGCTGCCCCCAGTATGCGCAGAAGGGATGGAGAAGTGGAAGCCATGAAGCTGGGACTGGTGACAGGTGGAGGTGACACGTTCTAATGGAAGCAGAAAGTGAGACAGAAGGGGACAGGGGCTCAGAGAATTGACAAGTTAATCAACTACCCAATCTCAATGTATTAGTTAGGGTCATACACTTTCTCTGCAAGCCTGAGCGTGTGTATCAGTTCAACACATTAGAAAAATAAAGAAAAAAAGAACAATTGTTGCTCTATCGCATGCAGATCAATTGGGTGTTCTTGATGGATGGACAACTCAGTTCCAGTGAACCAGGGCCGAGGATCCTCCTCCTTCAATTCCTGGCATTCCCTGCGCATTTCCCACATCCAGCAAAAGAAGAAAAACTGGGTAAGGCACGCTGACCTCTCAACTACTTCTGCCAGAAGTGACACATATTCCCACCCACGTTCCACTGGCAGAACCACCCGGTGGGCTCATGGCCACGCTGGCAAGAAGTCCCCCAGGAGGAGGGGAGGAGCGAAGGATCTTTGGTGGACAGGGTGTTGGCTCCTCTGTACCCACCTTCCATCCCAGCCTAAGATGGGCTTATCTCAGAATCTGCTGGGAACTCTGTCTCTCCAAGCACAAGAATCCTAGATTGTGTGACCACTGAACAAAATCAGAAGAGATGCCAGCTACTCCACAGACTCATCTATTCAGCCCTCTCCTTACCACACCACTCGGGATTCAATACAAGCCTGGCCAGGACTGGTCTTTCATTCACCAAGTTAAGCCCAGCCAATCATGACAGCATACGCCCGAAGTCCCAGAACTTGGGAATCTGAGGCAGGAGGATCGAGCCCAAGAGTTAAGATCAACTGGGGCAACGTAGGAAGACCCCATTTCAAAACTGAATAAAATAAAACAAAAACCAAAACAAAAAAACACCCCTTTTCTTGTTAAAAAAAATGTCAAACTGTAAACCCTGGGCAATGCTTTCACGCCCATCAAGCCTAAGACGCCATGACATCTTAGATCAGCACCACTTCATAAACCACTAAAGAAAAAAAAAAATACTGTCAAGCTACAGCGTATCATCAATTTGGTGACACAACAATTCCAGAGATGTTAAAATGTCGGAAAACAAGTTAATATCGTGCTTCCATTGGAGTCTTCCCATACCTTTGGTAGAAACACAGAAATAACCATTTCACAAATAAGGACCTGGGGCTCCCATGGGTTGGGTGACCTGCCAGTAGTCAGTCACAGCTGGCTGAGCTAGGAGAGGGGGATTTCCAACAAGCGTCTGACTCAGCATGGGGTGCAGGGTCCAGCTCCCCACAGCTGTCTCCTGGCACCCAATTCTCAAAGCCCAAGCCAAGCTCTAGTACTCTTGCATCCACAGAATTCTGATCCAAATGGCAAATCGAGCACCTTGGAGATATAATATCCTTATAAACACATTTGAATTAAAAAAAAACTCCACTAAAATATGGGTTTTCATCTGCATAACACTTTACCAACAAATTCTACGAAATTCAAGTGAGAACAGATGATGTACGAAAATATCAAAAACAAGGATCCGATTTGGTAAACAGTTGAGCGCTATTTTCACATCATCCTAATGAATTTAGTTTCAATAAACACAAATCAAGCAAACACTCTACAAATTTTAATGGTATGGTACAGAATGAATCTCAGAATGACAGTTCTGGAAAACAAACTCTTTTCATCAAATGACAGATATCACAAGAGAAGAAAAAAAATCACCACGGGAGCCTTGGTTCAAAGGGTCTGCTCCCAACCTGTGCATCTGAACTTGGCCCTGGGCTGGCTTGCCTCAACCCAGGCTGAAGAGGAAAGCTCCAGGTGCCAGGCTCGTTCTGATAGCAGGGTCTGGGGGCAGACGTACCGCAGGCAGGTCACACAGAGGTGAAACACGGCCACCGCATTGAGTGAACATCACTGGGAAGGTATCTGGGGCTGGCATGATACAGGCCAAGATGGGCCCACCCATCCTCCCATCTCAGCCCCATTCACACTCTGAGGGTGGCATCCCAGCTGACGTTTCAGCAAAGTTTTAAAAAGTAGAAACAAACCAAGTTCATGTCAGGCTAGTCACATCACCTGGGTGCAGGAAAACGTGTTCCTGCCCCAGCAGGCAGGCCTTCCCAAGCCTTCTCACGGCTCCACCTGAAAACTGAGGGTTGTGCTTGGAGGCTATAATTAGAACACATGTGAATGGGACTGTAAACCCTAAGTCATGACTGGATGGGTCTCTTGAAATGGTGGGGGATGGGCTCTGGGAAATAACAAACCAACAGGATCAACTCCACCAGTTGTTTCAGAAAGAATCCTGGAGCCTGACACCACCTATCCCACCACGAGCACCCTGAGCCCCAGGATTGCACAGGCAGGATCCTTCTGAGCCCCAAGTGCAGGAAATGGATACCGAGGGTCTGGCAACCCCTGGCCATGGCTCCAAGGTCTTCTGTCATTTTCTATTGTGCACGTGAGTGATTGAGTCCCCAAAGAAAGACTCAAACGCATTTAAGACTTCACAAATACGGCATTAAAAGGCAACAGATCAAACTTGAAAAACACACGATAGGAATGCCAATACTCTAAAGCCACCAACCGGAGTGCAGGCCCTTTCCCACATGCACAAAGATTAAGGCAGCCCCAACCACCAGATTCAAACACCTGACCCCTGGGCAAACCCGGTGCAGGCACCACTTCAGCAGTTAACTGTTATCACTCCGACTCACAGGTGGGGAGCCCGAGGCTGGCTCGGGCCAGAGCTCACAGTGAAGCTCAGACGCAGGCCAGCCCACGGCACCAGTGTGGCCGGAGCAGAGGAAACTTCAGTAAGGACCACCCGGTAGGAACACAGGGCCCTCGGCTCCCTGTTGTGCCCCCTCTACCCTGGGGGGGTGGTGCAGTGAAGGCACTGTTCTAGCTCTGAGCTGGGGCTGATCCAGGCAACCCCAGGAGGGGGCCACAATCCTGGTCCCATCACCTGCTGGAGACCCTCTGAGAGAGAAATCCTGCCAGGGAGGACCACCAGACCACAGAGGCATCTGCTCTCCTGGCGCCCTGTGGTAGCCCTGTACCTAGAGCTGGAGGCCAACCAATCGGGGCCACAGAGCTCCAGGCCCAGAAGCCACCTCCAAGAGGCCTGGGGTGGAGCTGGGTTTTCCCTTAACCTGACCCCCCCCCCAGCCTTTCCTCCTCGTTCCTTTCTGGAAAATTAAGTCCACCGTGCACCCCAACAGCTGACCACTCAGGGTTTTACGATTCTCAGACCCCTTCCCGTCAGAAGCAGCAGCAAGACAGTGTCACAGGCAATGGACCTGAGGCTCCCCGCCAACTCTGCCCAGCTAGAAAGCAGCTTTCCTTAGGCCAGGTATCACTCTTCTCAGGTTTGCATCCTCCCGTCTAGGAGGACGCCTGGGGAGAAACCAAGTCCCAGCACCCCCACCCATGCCCTCCAAAGCCCAACGCCCTGCAGCAGAAGAGTCCTGGGAACTCCTACCCGCCACCTGCACCTCACTCCCTGCTAGCCAGGGGGCACCTCCCCTCACCCCACCCCATTCTTTGTAGGCCAAGGATCCCTACACGGGGGCTCCCAAAAGTGAAGTCCTGGTCTCCTTTGAGATACCCTGAAAATTGGATTCTTTTTCTATGAAAAATGTATCACCTCATGCATTTCTGGGGTTCACCCTCCAAGCAGGCATGGTGCCCTGAGAGGTCTCTGCCCGAGTCCAGCCCTCCGGATGGGTTTCCTAGGCAACGGAGACTCTGGCCTGCTAGCTCTGCATGGACTGCCGAGGCAGGTAGATTATGCTGCTCCAGGTTTCTTCCACGGGGAGAAGGGGCGGCAGCTGTCTTTTATTCGGTGGGGGCAAGGGCCCTACCAGGCTCGGGCCGCAGCAGCTACCTCATCCACGAAACTAATTCCACGTTTTCTTGCTTTCTTTTTTAAAGCCATGACTCTCACCTGTTGATGGAAAGCCAGGCCACAATCCACCTCCAAGTCCAACCAGGGTTTCCTGGCCCTGAAGGGCAGGTGTACCTGTCTGTCGAGGTAACTGAGCAGCTGGGCCTCCCAGGGCAGCCCGTGCCTTCCAGCCCAGGACAGGAAAGGGGTGCTAGCTAGGCCAGGGCTCCCCACCAGGGCTTCTATTAGAACCACCTGGAGCTTTTGAACCATTGAAGGCAGGCCCCTAGTCCACTGATGGAACCTGGGAGGGTGGGTCTGGGCTTGGATCTTTTTGCAAAGCTCCTCAGGTGATT
This sequence comes from Urocitellus parryii, assembly GCF_045843805.1. Classification (NCBI taxonomy): domain Eukaryota; kingdom Metazoa; phylum Chordata; class Mammalia; order Rodentia; family Sciuridae; genus Urocitellus; species Urocitellus parryii. The sequence goes on from NC_135535.1 coordinate 204,947,859, forward strand.
CTCAGGGCCAGAAAGGGATGAGGATGATGGGGTAGAGGGACGCAGGTGGGGAACCGGGCAGGAAGACAAGAAGACAACTGGGAGGGGGGCCCAAGCTGGCCTCCTCAGGCTCGCAGCCCCATAGCTCACAGCCCATCTTCTGGAAGAGGTGCCCCCTGGCCTCAAGGCATAAGGGTGGGGAACCCCTAACTCCTACACTCTCCTACTGGCGGGCTTGCCCACTTTATTTGCTAGCCTAGTATGTGCTCTGGTGGATGGCCAGCTCCTTTGGGTCAGAACTGAGTCAGGCCACCCCCTCAGTGCCCAGCACAGCAAATGCCCCGCTATCCTACCATCCCCTGGGGGACTCACTGGCCCTGAGTCAAGGAAGGTCCACCGCTTGAGTGTGCCTGATAGAGGACAAAGACACTGCAGAGGAAGTGAGCAAGGAAAGAGAGCAGCTCACCAAGCGCGTGCTTGCAGGAACTCAGCGCCTGGCACCTCCTGAGCTTCCCTACTTGGGTCTGATTTGCTTCTAAAACAAACTCCTGCAGAGATTGCAATTCACTTAATCCTCACTGTGCACCTACTACATGCCAGGGCCTGATGAACTTGAACCTGGCAGTCTTTTACAAAACGCCATCCAGAACACAGACTCCTAATCCCCTCCCCCGCCCCCCCAATGGCTTTGAGAGTCCAGGGACATGTAGGGGCAAAAGCACTAGACACATTCTCCCAAAACAGCAACAGGATATTTTCCTGATGGTGCTGCCCATGGCCTTGAAAGAGCCAGGATATTCAAACAGGCCCTTGGCAGGCAGAGGGTGGGGAGCGGCAGATAGGAGTGTCCCCATGCTCTGACTGGGAGTGAACCCAGGCTCCCTACAACGGAGCTACACACATCCCCAGGTCTTTTTGCTCTGTAAGACAGGCTCTCACTAAATTGCCCAGGCGGGCCTTGAACTTCCAATCCTCCTGCCTCAGCTGAGATTACAGGCAGGCACTACTTTCCATGTCTCCAGCACTGACGTCACTGCGAGGAATGGAGGTGTTTATTTGTTGCAAGGTCTCCTGTTTCTGCTTATTCTTCTACTTCAAAAGTCTAAAATTTCCCATCAGGGTCTTCACATACCTGCCACGAAATCATAATTCACCAAGATACTGGGAGCACCCACAAGCACCAGAAGAAGAGAGATTTAAAAAGAAAAGCGGTGAGGAAATCAAGGTGATTGACAGGTGTAGGAGGAGTGGGGTATTTTTACATAGAGGTGTAACATGGGCCTACAGAGACAGTGACCAAACCCACAAGAGTCTCGGCCTCGGCCCGGGGCCTCCTTTCCTGCCAGATCAGCCTTCCCAACCCACCCAGGTTGCAGGTGGTTCTCCTCAAGGATGGTGAGCGGCATTACAACATCAAGGGTCAGACTTTTATCTTTTAAATGCACAATGTTCTTGGGCCAAAAACAAAACAACCTTTCCACGATGCTTTCCAAATTCCTGAAACACGCTTGGTGGAAAAATGGAGCCTGTTTCCTCTTATTTTGAATCTTACATTGGCTGTGTTTATAATGAAATAGAATAACTTATTTATTTGCTTACCTTACTTGGAAAGACAATAAATTGGAAGGGCTTCATAAATCTCACAGGGAATTCCTTTAAACAAGGACTGTCAGCAAAAATTCGTAAATAACCTCCTGCCAGCCTTGAGCAACCCCCCCCCCCACTGCACATTCTTGTTCCTTCCTGCGTTTGTACTAATCTTCTAGCAAACAAATCAAATCAAGCACCAAAACGTTTTTATTCTTATGGAGGTAGAGCTCAGAAAACATCCGGAGTCCACAGGGCTGCAGACTCTCATGGTCTCAGTGAAGATGAGATGCAGGTGAAGCCCCCCAAAACCAGCCACACTACTCTCACTCATTTACAAAACCTGAGTGAGTTTTTGGCTGGCTTCAAAAATAGAGACTGGGCTATTCTAGTAACAAGCACAGCACAAATTCCCTCTGAAGCAAACCTTCTCTGCAGAGCTCTGGGTGAAAACACCTGAGGAAAGAAAGTCCAGGGCACGGGGTGGTGAGAGGTCCTCAGGCCCCCGGCCTCCTGGGCTAGGCAGGTCCCAATGTGGGGAGCCTCTGGATCCAGGAAGTTCTGGTCCAGTCGCTTCTCCCCAAGCAGATGAACTGTCATGCTTCAAGACTGTCCCCAGCAAACCCAGACCTCAGGCAGCCGGTCCTGCCCTGCCACACCACAGGGCTTGGTGGGGCCGATGAGAGTGCCCTTCTGCACAGTCTGGATGGACAGTCTCACACTGAAGTTTCAAGGACTGTGCTAAAAATAAGTTTAAACAAGAGGCAGAAGGAGGCTTGTGGATAATCAAACGTGCAAGACTGGAAAGGGCAGCAGTAATCAATTTACATATCAGGAAAATATAATTACCATAACCAAAGGGAGAGTTTCCCAGCCAAAGGTTTAAAAGAAAAAAAAAGTCAAGACCAGCCAACCCAAATGTAGAACAAACGTGTGTTTTCTGCCAGGGCCAGACTTCTGAGTTCCCCGTCAGTTCCCAGAGCCCTGTAACTTCACCCCGTGACCTTGATTCCTGGGTGTAAGGAGCGCGGCTTAAGCAATCCAAACATACTAGTTCACATCCGTCTCTTCACTCAACTGGTTCACTGTGCAGAGCCCAGCTTTTGATTTAAGTCCCATGGAGGTTCCCATACAAGCAAAAAAAGCCACCGAAGAGCTCCCACTGCTGCCCAGGTCCCTGGGCCTCCGGGAGCCAGCTGTTCTGCAGCCTCCAACTCCTACAAGTCGCCCTTCTCTCCAGAACCCAAAGTGCTCCAAAGTCTGACATTTTGAGCGCTCATATAACACAAGGAGAAAATTCCACACCAGGGCACTTTCATGTGCGATATATTACAAATAATGTGCTATTATTTTTAATATGTGTCTAAAGTGTACATAAAACCAACGAAGGGCTGGGGTTGTGGCTCAGGGGTAGAGCTCTAGACTAGTACATGTGAGGCACTGGCTTCCATCTCCGAAGCCTCATAAAACCAAATAAACAAAGGTATTATGTCTATCTACAACTTGAATATTTAAAACAAAACATAAATGAATTTTGTTTGGATGTCTGTCCCATCCCCCAGATAGCTTATTACATATTTGCAAATACTCCAAAACCTGGCGGGGGGGGGGGGGATCCAAAACAGTTCTGGTCCCAAGCATTTCAGAAGAGATCCAGGGCCTGTCCTATTAAGGAGCCACAAAATACATTTCCATCTTCTCCTCTGCTGGGCACATTCCTGGCAATCAAAAAACTATAGCTATTATTATTATTCCTTAACGTGTGTCTCAGAGTCTCATACATCTAGTGGTCTCAGTGTGGAGGCAGAGGACCTTTTGGGAAGGCTCCTTTCAGTGCTTCAGTCACCCACACAAAGAGCATTGTCCTGTTCTCCCCTCCTTGGCAGGGCCCTGGGAGCTCTCAGCCGGCTGAGCCTGAGCCCAGAACATCAAGCAGGGAGGCTGTGAACTCCCTTCCCTCCAAAGTCAGATGGAATTTCAGGATCCACCCAAGGAAGCCTTCCCTACCCAAAGTGGGAGACAGGAGTGGAGCCCACAGCGGAAACTGGGACAGCATCCCATGCCAGAACACCCCGGGCCCTGCTATGCTCAAAGACATGTGGTTCGGAGCTGCTGACCATGCAAGAAGGCCCCTGTGTGGCTGACTGACTGTTGGGGACACAGTACAGAACAAGCCTATGGATGCCCTTCACCACAGCACAGCACCTTCTCCCTTGGGCTTTTTTTAAACAGTGGGTATGTAAAAGCCTCATACAGTTAACGCAGACAACTCGGTGGGTGTGGACACACACATGCACCTGCGACGCCACGCCAAGGGGAACACAGCCCTCTCCTCCATAGACGCTCTTGCCTTTCTCTGATGTTCAAATAAAGCCCAGCTTTCTGCTTTCCCCATAATAAATTCCAACGTTTGGGCAAATGTTTTAGCTGACCAAGGATCCAGGGGGGAACTGCCATGAGGGGCCCCTGGTGTGACAGTGGCCAGGAAGCAGACTAGAGGTGGCCACACTCTGCACAACTTCCACCCAGGTTCCGGCAGACAGTTTCCGACAAGAGCTCTTGCCATGGTCCCTAGAGCCTTCAGGACAGGACCCAATCCACTTTCGGCTATGAACCTAAGACTCCAAGGTCTCCTTACACCCACAGCAAGCCTCCCCTGACCCCACCAACATCAAATGCTGTAACCAAGGCGTCCATGTCTCCACCGTCACTGCGTGGCAGCTCACAGATAAACACCCCAAAGCCAAGGATGAACAAACATCAATCTCAGACCAGGAGTCAAGGTCACATTCAGTCTGAAGTCACAGACATCAAAGCGTTTTCTCGGGCAGCAAGTGCACACAGACAGGAAGCAGTGAGATCACTTCGAGGTGGTCGACCAAAAGATGAACACGCTCACCTGCCCCTGACCCCATCTGAACGATGGGGGGACCAAGCCTGAGCCATGAAAGGGCTCTTCTGGCAGCAGCCAAGAACTTAAATAACTGCAGCCATCCCCAGTTAACAATTTAAAATACTCCCAAGACATTTCTTAAAGTTTCCCCCCAACAAACAGAAATAAAAGAACATTGAAAACTGCAGAGGAAGCGAGTTAACTGCTGCTCACATCCCAGAGCGCAGCAGGGCACCTGGCCAAGCACTTCCTCTGTGCCCCGCTCCTAAGGGCACCTGGGCTGGGAGCATGTCACCTCATAAACACCTCTTTCTGCAAAGCCTGACCTTCCTATTCCACACCGAGGAGAGGAAGCAACAGTCACAGGAGTGGGACCCAGGACTGGCCTCAGGGGATGCTCGCCCAGGTGCTCCAGGGCCACACTGGCCTCCAGGCAGCCTACCTTCCCAGCCAGCAAGTTCTCTAGTTCCTTGGGCTTTCCACAGACCATGCTCCTTGACCTCATGAAGATGGCAGACCTCTACCTTTGCAAAGAAGAAGCTGCTTAGGGGTCTTGGGAACACGCACAGCCAGCAGTGGCACCAGCATGGTCAGTATGCAGCCTGGCTCTCTCCAAAGCCACATCCCCCACAGAGAAAGGAGGAAGCAGCCAGTGACCTAGCAGTCACTTGCAGTCCCTCTGGACCTGGAGCCAATGGCCGTGGCAGACGGAACAGGCACCTGTTCCCAGGCCCTTCCAAGAGGGGCTGGCGGGACACCGCATGGAAAGACAGCAAGCCTGTGTGTGCATGTCCCCAGGGAACCTGGGACAATGGCCTTAGATGCACCTAGGCCTTCAAGTGTGGGTCCAGAACTGTCCTTTTGGGACTCAGGTGGTTTAACAAAACAGACAAGATTCTGAAGTGATTGCTTTTGACCTGACCTATCTAGCTAGCATAAGCCAAAGTCCTTTAGTCTCAGGCATCCCTGGGATGACACTGCTGGGAGGTCACCTAGGCACATGCATCTGCTCTGACCAAAACATCCTTGCAGACAGGCGCAATCCTTAGACATTACAGATATCCCAGAAATCCCTGGCCTCTCACACCAACACCCACTGACCTTTGTCAAATTCCTAGGCTGGCTTCTCTATTATCCAAAAGGAATGATTTGGCAGCGATGGGCAGGGCTGGGGTGAAGGGAGGCACCTAGGGCCCCAGGAATATTCCTAGATGAGGAGTTTGCTATGCAGCCAAGTGGTACCTCAGTCTTTCAAAACTGACAGAACTGTGGCCACCTGGTAAATCCAGCTGCTCAGGAGGCCTAGAGAGGAGGATGGCAAGTTCAAGGCCAGTCTGCACAATTATGAGGATGGCAGCCACACACAGGTGTGGACCTGGGGTGGGGGGAGAGCACTTGCCTGGCATGTGTGAGGTCCTGGGTTCAATCTCCAGTACCTCAAAAAAGAAGAAACAAAACCCTTGCAGAATCGCAGGCTGAGACTGAGTTTTGCTGCACATAAATTATATCTACATAAAAATTTTTAAAAGCTAGTATCCCTCAAAAAAACAAATAATAAAAGTAAATGACTTTCCCTTTTCCTATTCAGTAAGCTGTGGAGTCCCGCGGCCGCCTCCAGGCCTTTTCCAGCTAAAAGGAGGGCTGGCCCTTCACCCTCCCCACCAGCTTCCCGGAACCCTCAGCCCAACATCAGTGGCAAGGGTTCTTTCTGGTGGAGGCACACAGTTTGCCTCGCCTGCAAGTCAGTTACACTTTAATTTCGTCAGGGAAAACCCTTTTTATCTCTGGCCACAGTGCCCGGGAAATGAATTCCCTCCAAGAACCTTTCCTTAACTGCTCTCAGCTTAGAGTTCCATCACATTTACCCCCACCATCCCCCCTGCAGTCTAACTCTAAACCCAACAGCCTCTCTTACAAGCAAGAAGGGCACAGGTTCATCCTGGCCCCTCTAAGTCTCTCCAGGAACAGCCCTGGCAGCACAAGGTCCACCTGTGTGTGGCTGCCGTTCTTTCTCCGGCAACCTCAGCCCCTCCAGAATCCTACCTTGTCCCTTCTGGGGAAGTCTGGGCAAGCAGTCATGGAAGGGGCAGCCCAGCTCCCCTGATCCTGTCCTTGCCTGAAGTTGCAGGGGCCAGGGGATGCCCTGAGCTGAGAACCCCAGGACACACGTGGATAGGGAGACTGAAGCTCAGCATCCAAGTTCACCCCAGGGCACCGGCAAGTTAAGGGCAGAGCCAGGACAAGACCCTGGCGATTCCTTCTACTGGAGAGGTTCACTGCCACCCTGTGCCCCCTGTAGATGTCCTATGTGGGGAAGGCCAAAGTGACAGTGACAACATAGCTTTCAGCCCTACTCTTGGCAGGACACAGGGGGATCATGACCAGGTATCCCAGAATGAGACAGAAGCTTGAGCCTCATCAAGATGAGTTGGGGCCACCCGATCACTTATCCTGTACCCTGGAGCAGGGCTCCTATCACACCTCTCTGGCTCTCAGGGTCATCATTTGTCAGATGAGAGGAAGTTTAAAAGGCCCGGGACAGTGCCTGGCACATAGCAGTTCCCCTAGAAGCTGCTATAGCCTGTATCCAATAAGGATACCAAGGACCTTGCCAAACACCAATAAAATCTGCAAAGCCCTCCAGCTTGAATATTCTAGAATTCTGTGCCTGGATGATTCAGGCCATCCAACTGTGGCACCAGAGGCAAACATCTTCAGGACTAGGTGAGGCAGCCCACTCAGGACACCCTTACCCTCACCCTCATGGTCTCCAGGACCTCATACCTTCTTCCACCCCAGTGAATGCTGCAGCTGAGGGCAGTAGCTGCCCACCCTTGGGATTCTAGATGCTTCCAACTGTGCCTCCAGCTCTTCCAGGGCGCGGTCCTAATTTAAATGTTAAATGTCACTTCTGGAGATAGAAACTTCTGAGTTTGCAGCTAAGTCAGAGGCCTTCGGATGCTCTCCCAGCAGCCTACTCCCCACTCTTGACTTCACAAAGAGACAATAACGACCCACATTTGGGATCACAAGCCCTAGCAAAACTCATTTAACCTTCACCATGCCCTGGGAGTCATTTGCCCAGGGCTCCCAGCTAGTCATTGGACAACCTGGTAGAACAAGTGCACGTCCTGAGGCTGTGTGCTTACCCACCACACTTCAGAGGAGCACCAGGGACGTCCTCAGCTCTTCCAGTGGGTCCCCACCCTTACCCCAGGCCTGGGAATGACCCACCCCAGGCACTTTCCTACCCAATATATTCCCCCATGACTGCTGTGAATTAGAGTGAACTCACTACTACAGCCTACAGAGTGAACTCCTCCCTACAGCCCTAGGCTGGCCACCACCTCTGGCTACTGCAGGGCCCCATTCCAGTCAGCACCCAGTAGGAACTCCATTCTATTCAAAGCAGATCTTCCTTACGGGCAATTTTCAGAAGCAGCAAATTCCAACACAATGTCACTGCATAAGTTTCCAGCAATCAATCCAAATTGAGTTACCTTATCATATAGCATGTATAAACCCTATGCCTAATATTGCACAACTATTTGTTTGATTTACTAAATTATAAAGCTTTTCTAAATCTCTTAAAGGTAGTTTTCCTACTAATGCATAACTGCTTAATTGGGAAGTGTACAAAACATAATTACACTGCCTAACACTCCGATATTGCTTATGGGAATATCTCCGTTCAGGCATTCTGCTTTATTTTGTACTTAATCTCTATTAAGATGTCTGTATGGAAACAGATAGGTATGCTACTTTTCATAAACACCATAAATCTTAAAGTCATTGCTTGGTTAGCCACCAAAGTCCAAAAGGAGCCCCAAAAGAAGATGTTTGGGCCCCCAAGCCTACTATTTCTCATATTCAATCTGACAAACCTCTTGCCTTTTCATAGGTAGCCAGGACCACCTAGTCCAGGCTACTTAGCCAGGTAACCAGAGTTCAGGCCAGGGCTGTTAATATGCTCCCACGGTGATAACTCAAACTTCCCCCAGGAAGCAGTTACCCAAACCAAGAGTTAGTCCCTTCTGCCTAAGACCTCAGTTACAAACCTCGTATAAGGGATAAATGGAGGCCCCTTCCGTCCCCCCTTTTCTGAAGACACCTGCGGATACCTATCAAGTTCACCCCTTCACTCTGGGCTCCCATGGAAGGTGCTAGCTCTTAAGCTGGATGGTTTTCTCCTGTCCTGCTTCTGGCCTTCAAATCCACACTTTTCTCTAGAATCAGGGGGTCTGAACACAGCTGCCTGTGGCGGGCCTGGCTCAGGTGGAGAAGTGACCATCTGGATCTTGCTCCACCCTTCCTGAACCAGAGGCCATCCACGAGGCTCTGCCAATTCCTCAGGTGGGAAATAACCACAGTGCATTACTGTCTCACAGTAGGGATGTTAATGTATGACAAAGAACTTCTGGAAACAAAAAGAGAGGTAACCTGTTGGCCTCACCCAAGCCAATTAAAAATTCTCCAAAGAAGATGAAAAGCCTTTGCTAGGAAATGTTCCAGAGTGTCATCCCCAAATGTCTCAGAGCACTGGCATCACAATAAAAAAAAAATGCAATTGGCACAGGTAGGGGCCTCAGCTGAGCCCCCAAAGATCGATTTTATCTGCCCTGAACTCTGTGTGCCTATCTCTGACTTGAGAAGAGAAATTTTCACAGTGTTACTTCACTAAGTGGTTCAGATTTTACAAAAATACAATTTGTAAAAACCATTTCTTTTCTAGCTGGTGTGCTGTGCTGTTCCACTCTGCCTCATCTCAATAAACACGCTCACTGGTCAGGAGACACAGTTAAATGTCATGTGCATCTGCATATGGAACTCGCTCCCCAAGTGTCAGACAGACAGCAAAAGTCCTCTGGGAAAGTGTGGTGAGGTTTATGGAGGCGGGGATCCCTCCTACACCAAATTAGGGTAGGGCAGAAACATGCATGTCAATTTTCAAATCTATGCATTTATTTGGGGGGTGGTTATTCAAGGTCTATAAAATTTCCTTTCAAAACACTCTGTAGGCCAAGTGTTCCTTCAGGAGGCCCAGGGTCCGGGCCGTCCTGAAGGGCTGCATTAAGAGCAGCCTGGGCGAGTTTGCTAAAATGCAGATGTTAGGGGCTCTCCAAAAGGACCAAGTGGGCCCAGGAGACAGACTCCCGGCTAGAGTGCCCCAGGGATCCCCCTGCATGACGGCCTCTCTCAAAACACCCAGGCACAGGTCCTCCCTGGGGACTGTGTGGTCTCTCATGTGAAAACCACCAAGCCCGCAGCTGGTCTGTTACCACCAAATTCTGGGGCTGGAAAGGGCTGGGCAGGGGATGGGCTGGAACCCTTCCGCTCCCTCCCAAGGGCCTTCCCCAAGCTCCTGAGCACCCTAATTCTAACTGTGTGTTAAAGATTTCTGAACCCGAGTTTCTAGATGGAGGGAGAACTGGAACGTCAAGTGCAGCTCTCACAAGGCAGAGGCGAAGGGGACGTGTCATTCAAGTCCATGAACAAGGACTGGGCTGCCCTTATTCCTACCACGGTCACCACCCCAATAATTGTAACAATTAGCTAATGTGAGCGCCTCTCAGGTAAATCAGCTTCCTATGCACTGTACACTTCCATGATTCGCAGCTGGGACTACGTGGCGGCCTTCTGGCCCCCATGCATGGCCTGCTGGGATGCCCTGGCTTCCAGTCACTGTTGCCTCCCAAGGGCATTTTCAAGGACCCTCTTGCTTTCCCAATCTCCAAACTATAAATTGAACCCAAGAAACTGCTGGTCCATGCAATGACCAGCCCCCTGTGACCGTATCAGTCCAACAGACATCTGTCTACACATGCCCTCTCTCACCAATTCACACTCACCCACACTTACAACTCACACTTGGAGCCCACCATGCTGCTTAGCACAGCAACACCACCCAGGGGAGAGAGCATCTCCCGTTGGTAGCTCCCGCTTGGAATCCCAGCTACCCGGGAGGTTGATCCAGGAAGGAGAATTGTCTGTTTGAGGCAACTCATTGAGGCTCTGTCTCAAAATTTAAAAATAATAAGAAGGGCTAGGGATGCAGCTTGGTTGAGAGGGCCCTGGATTCAATCCCCAGTGCCTCTTAGTGAGGCACCGAGCACATCCATCCTGTTTGTGGCCCTTTGTGGGTGGCTCAGTCAGCATCTGTGAGTGAATGGGTACCCTGGGAGGAGATGATGGATTACCACCCCATTGTCAGGGCCAGGGTCAGGAAAGGGCTCAAACACCCCCAGCAAATCTGCCACCCAACTGGACCTGGGCCAGTTACCAAAGCACACAACACCCACCACGTGCCAGGAAGACAAACCTAACAAGAGTCCAGGAAGCAATCGACTGCCCTGACCAGGGTGCAGACCCTCCTACCACCTGGGGACCTGGAGGAATTAGAGACAAATCCACGAAGGGAAGGGGCAGGCAGAGTCGCTGGTGCCTCTGCAAATGTGGCCACATTCCCACCTGCACCCTGGCTCACTTGCTCTAAAGTGGGTGATGAGCCTCAGGGGTACAGAACTAAAACCTGAGCTGCCCTTCTCAGCAGGCTCCACTGTGGAGGGCAGCCCGGGCAGACCCACACCCCCATCCTGGCCGCCCAACAGCCACCAAGACAACTTGTTTATTCCTTCTCTGGGAAGGGAAAATAGATCTAAATAGAAAAGTAAATATTTTACTGGGTATTTCTTGGAGTACGCTAATACAAAGTGACATTCCATAGACTAAAAACAACCTTCTGAGTGATCTGTAGTCTATCACTGTAGTCTCCTTGTACATCTCCCTGTAGACTATAGGTAGATCTGTAGCCTATCTGTAGTCTCCCCACCCACTGCCCTTCTCTATCCAGGTGCCCTGCACATTCCAGTTTTTTTTGTTGTTGTTGTTGTTTACTCTAAATACTTCTCACTGTGACCCCCTCCAAAAAAACCCAAACAGCTCACCAGGCCCCATTAAGAGTCATCCATCTATCCTTCATTGCAAAGGATAAAAATACCCTGCACTGCAGGTCTGCCCCTCCAGACAGGGCACAGCCAGCCCGCCTGCCACCAGTGACCACCCAGCTCACTCCTCACCCTGTGCTATCCACCCAGACCCAGGGAGCCTCCCTGCTGTCCCCAACGCTGTCCCAGGAAGGAGAGCACAAAGTGCCCAGAAAGTCATGGCCCCTGTGCTGGGTAAACCCCCTGCTCCTGTCCTGTGGAGGAAATTGGTGCTACCAAGCTCGTGGCTTTTCTGAAACAAGACATACCCCCCATACCCCAGACCCACCTAAGCACAGTTCTGAGACCGCCCACACCCTGGCTCCTTTAGGAAGCTGCGCACAGTGGTCGGCCTGCAAAGGCTGAGAAAACTTACAAGTGCCATCTGAGCATTTGGGACCTCAACTGCCTACAAGACCAGCCACTCCACACCACAGCCTGAGGAGCAGCCCCACCCTTCGTGTCTTGAGTCTGAGGGGATGAAGCCCACCCAGAGCTGATCCTGGCCCCGCGGCAGCCCACCCACACACCACCCTTTCCGTGTGGAGTGAAGCGGAATGGAGACCTGTTTGAAAACTGCAGGGGGACTTAAAATAGAATATAATCATTACCCAAGCTGGAGCCAGGCCAGGACACCGGAGCTAACATGACTAATTTGTCAAGAGACACCTCCCCGCGATTCCCTCTGTTGACCTGAAACAGGGAGGGCCTCACTGCGTCCCCCCAGCCTCCCTGGGGCCCAGGCCCCAGCCAGACGGCAGAGATTCCTGGGCCCTCGCAGGGTCACAAGCCCACACGTGTTCCCGAAAGGAAGAGGAGGGCGGCGAAGCAGGAAGATAGTCTTATAATTAAAGGAAAGCCTGTTTTTCAGGAAAATCTCCACTGCAGGAGGACCTGCCTCTAGGGGAAGCCAAGGTCAAGAGCTCCTGCACCACCTGCCTGCTCCAGACTTTCTGGCCAGGCTGGGCTCTGGATCTCAGGACACACCCAATTTTGGGCTGTGCCCTTCAGATCAGATAGCCTGTTTGAAAAAAAAAGCCTGTCCCTTTTGTTCCAAAGAATTCATTCAAATTCCTCTCTAAGGCTCCCGGGACGCAAACTCAGGGCAGCAATCAGAAGGAAGCGCCCCCCTCAGACAAGTTTCTCACTGGTTTTGATAGGAGTGGTGCAGACAGAATACCCCAACGGGAGAAATCCTACCCAGCTTCCCGGTTTCTTCCCCTGCATTCCCCCGTGAATGCAGAAACCAGATCTTATTCTAAGATGTGCACAATGAATCCAGTTGAAAGTGAGAAGCAGCCAGAGTGCGGGCGAGGGATATCCCAATCTAGCCCCTCCCTTTAGAGAGGGGCACACCCCAAAGGCCGGGCTCACTTGGAGAAGACATCACACCAGCCCAAACCTCAGACACAGAAATCGGAGTCCGATCTACAGAAAAGGTACCAGGATACCTGACCATTAATCCAGATGACCACATACTATCTACATAATCCCAGGTGGGGTGTGTGTGTGTGTGTGTGTGTGTGTGTGTGTGTGTTGAGGGCGGGAGGTGGAGTATTACCTTGGACACAACCAGATGGAGGGCAAGGGAGGAAGACTGTAAGATGTCTAATCTTGGAGCATGGCAGTCACCCCCAAACACCCCCAAGTCTCAGTTAAAAAGCAAAAAGAAACCTCAATCAAAGACAGGAAAAACCAGAGCCAGACAAGGCTGTAACTAGCTCACTTCTGGCTCCCTTACTTCCCTAACCTCTCGACCCTCAGTCTCTTCATCAGGTAAGTAGGGACTATCACTTCTACCGCCTGGAGTCAAAAGAACAGAAGTGAGAATATGGCTGAGGCTGGAGTCTTGACTGGCCGGACAGTGAGAATCCAGAGAATTCTCTCCCCACAAAGCCAGTGAGAACTCTGCCTACCAGGCCTGGCAGAGGGTCCCGATCACAAGCCTTGGTGTTCTGAACATTCATCCCCAAAGTACAGTGAATCTAAAACTGGCCTGGAAACAATCTAGAAAGCCCTCCGTGGCATTAGACCGTGATATTCTAACAAACAGACCTAACCAGAAAACTAGCTGAACTTATAGCTCCATATGCTCTGGGGAGAAAAAAAAAAAAATCAGGAGAAAGATATTTCCTTCTGAGATGAGAATTTCAATCTTGCGGACACATGTCTGCTAGGTGCTCAACCCAGCCCAACCCTCCTCACCTCTCCCTCTACTTGGATCCAGTGGGTGAGAGGGGGCAAAGAACCCAGAAGAAGGCTCCAGAACCCACAGTTCTCCCACCAGGGAGTCCTGCCAACTCTCTCCCACCCTCTTCCAACAACCCTGTTCAAATCCCAGCTCCGCCACTTTTAGTGGGTTGGGTCCTGGACAGTCACCTGAAAGTGCCTGTCTGGCGTCACTCTTGTGAACCTCAAACTCCACGGCACACACCAAGTTACGTAGCAAGCGAAGCACTGATACCAAGTAAGCGCCCGATGGCTGCCCGCTACAATGTTACTTCAGCAAAAGTTGGTGAACATATTTAAATGCCGGCAGGGAACCAAATAAAGTCTGCACAGGGTAGAAAGGCAAACAGAAATTCCTCCAAGGAGATGCAGGCTAAATGAAAAGGCCTGCATTGGGCAGGCCTCACCACTTAGTGCTTGGGCAAGAGTCCGGAGGCTCCAAGTATCCAAGAGCTGCCACACAGAGTTAACAGTACAGCTTCCTGCATATACACCTGCTACAGCAGCAGGCGCAGTTTCCCGCACCACGGCACTATTTTATAGTACAAGTAAAATACTCAGAATCGGGAACTGCGACTCCAGACACTGCCCAAACCACGGGATACAAACCCGCCTGGTCTTAAAGATGCCGCTGTTTACCGTTTGCTGGCAATTGATCACGATCGCTCAGTCAATCAACGAACCTCCGCAAAAGTCCACTAGAGGCGCCAGGGACACCAAGACTACAGGTCTGGGGCATCGGAGGCCGCGATCACTGGAGCGGGGATGGCCCGAACAGGGTCCTGCCGGGTACCTGGCTCCTGTGAGGCTCAGTCCTGGGTACCCAGGCCACTTGGGCGTCCCGCGGCGCCAATCCCCGCCCAGGGGCCCCCGCTGGTGTGGGCCCTCGTGGAGCCCGACCCCCACCGCCCGGGATGCCAGCCCTGCACAAAGGCCTGCGGGAGGCAGGAGGAAATGAGCGCAGGGGCAGGGACCATTTCCACCCCCTCTCAATGACTTCCCCGCGGCGGGAAGCGATTCCGATTTACACGTGAAAAGGCGACCGCAGCGGAGGGGCGTTTCCGGGGGGTGTCAGGTACCGCCGCCCGCGGAGGGGGCGGGGCGCGCGCGCCAGGTACCGGGCCTGCGGGGGCGGGGCCTCCAGGTGCTCGGGCCCGGAAGGGCTGGCTGAGCCGCCAGGTGCGCGGGCCCCTGAGACGTCCCACCTGCGGCCCGGGGTGGCCCGGAGTCGCGGAACCCCGGCCCCAGGATGCCCCGACGCAGGAGGCCGTGGTCGCGGGAGGCCCGAGCTCCGGCAGGTCCGGGGAGCGCGGCGGAGGCGCAGCCCGGGAACCTCGGCCAGACCCCGCCCCCTCCAAGTGCGGCGCGGCCAGCGGTGCGGTGGCCTTCACCCAGGCCCCTCCGCCCTCCGCGCCCCCACTTCGACCCAGGGGTTCCCGCGGTCCCAGGCCCTCCAAACTGGGCGCCACTGAAACAAGACAGAAACCAGCCTCTTTCAGTCTTTCTTCCTCGCATTGAAAACACGGATTACTTTATTTACCCAGCTCGCAGGAGGATTAATGGCCGTGAAATGTTTTTCAAGATCAAAACCATTCCCAGATTTTACTTGTGGGCACCTAGGTGCATACTGATATCTGTCCAGTGAAATACACTACCCATTGCTCTCCCGAAATGACCTCTCTCCTGTAACCTGAAACATAGGTAGGGGACTCCAATTCACCCACGTGCACTGGGCGTTTGAGCCTCACTTGAAGACCTCTCAACATCTAGAGAAGGCAGAGGGGAACGTTTAATGTTATTTGTCACCCGCACTGAGAAGAAGATGTGGCCTGTCCTCCTAGGCAGGTGTCCCCAAGCTTGTGCCTCCATCCGGGTCTCCTTTGTTTGGAAAGCCTTGGTCCACACAGAACCCCAGCGGTCAGCCAAGCTTTGCCAGTTCTGGGAGGAGCCCACGCAGCCTGTCTGGCCTGGCAGCTCCACCAGCTAGGCCTCCCTTGTGTCACCAGTACTGTTCCTCAGAGCAAAGCCAGGCCACGTGGCTAAGCCAGGGAAATTGTGGCCCGGCAGAGGCCAGGGGTCTACTCCAGGTTGAACCGCACCCTCAACTGTTCCAGGAAGGTGGTTTTCAGAGCTTTCTCAGACCCTGCCTGATGGTTGCTTTGGCCTTACTTCTGCGGGAGCTTACGGCAACAGTATAGGACATCCAGGACCCAAATAAGTGAGTAGGCACTGTCCTACTCTTCCTCAGGCCCACTTGGGCCTGAATAAGAGGATAAGCAGTTTGCACTTCCACTCAGATCACACTGAGACCACCAGTCAGCAATACAGCCACAGCTCAGAGTTCGTTTACAAGGAAAGGTACACACCTCACCCCCTCCAACAAAGAACTTCTGGCAGCTCAGCAGCCTCAGGCCTCTCCCCTCCCATCCCCCTCCTCACCTCCCCCAACACACACACATCTGGAGCAGGTACAAGACTGTCACTTCCTGGTTTGATTCAGGCCCCTTCCAACAACTCTTGGCTAGCCTCAACACTGAGGTGAGACTTTAAAACTGCCATAATGGGGAAAAAAATATCCCATTAAGCAGAGAAGTTGACCTCTGATTTAGGTCTATGGTTCCTTCCAGAGAAAACTTCCTGGGTTCCTTCCAGAGAAACTTCCTGGGATTCCGTGCCTCCAATAATGAAGTTTTTGTTTGTCCTGGGCTGGGACAGACTGCAGGAGGCCAGATTTCAGGCATGGTTGGCAGCACAGCTGCAATTAGGTGCCTGGCACTGGGGAAAGACCCCCATGCCCATCTATGTCCACAGTCTTTCCAATGGTTCTCCCAAGCGCTTTGGGAGGAGACAGAGAGGGTCACCATTTCCCACTGGAGGGCTTGGTCTTAATGCAAGGAGCACATTTCTGCTATTAGAGGGCTGATTTTGAATGGAGTAGAAGTGAATGACTTAAAGAAGAAGCATGGCTTTCTTTCTGCATTTTACTTACAATGAGAAGGATTTTTAGAACCACAATGGTTGAAAGGCAATGCCCTCCCCAACCCCCAGGACTTTTCTGGACTCAGAGGCCAACAGATCCCAAAGTGAGCCTGACCACCAGCTCAGGAAACAGCAGCTATTCAGGGTTAACATCCTCTAAACACCAAATGACCTTTGGGTAATATTACGTAGGACACAAGTCACAATTCCCCATAAAACCAAAATCACCACTTGCCCCAGTAATAAGAACTCAACTGTTTTTAATCACAATTTTTGTGGATATTGAGCCCATTTTAGGCAATCATCTGTTAGGTAAACAACTAAAGCAGATCATTTCTAAAACACTCACTAAAGGACTGTTAGATAATGAGGTGCATGGGCTAGGGTAGGTACATGGAGAAACGGCCACTGGCCCCCAGAGTTCTAAACTAATGTATGTGGCTAAACAGCAGAAGAGGTGATGGTCTCAAGAATGTTCAGCTATCTAGGCCAATCTCGCTTAGGTGGGGGGTGAAGAGAAGGTGGTAGGCATGCATATCATCTGGGTGGGACCCTTGGTTGGCTCCTGCTGGCCCTAGGTTCTCCGGGTGGAAGTGAGAGGGCTTTGAGTGGAGAAGAGAGATAAAGGAGTTTTAGAAAGGGCAGCAGGCAGGACACTTTCCCTGACACTGCAAACAGCACTACTTCAAAGTGAGAAAAAATAAAAATAAACACACCTTCTTCCTGGGACGTGAGATGCCTCAGCTTTGGGTGCTGAATATTACTTTGTCACTCAAATTTCTAGGGGGAAAAAAGTTTGATTTTTCCCACTTTCCTGGAAGAACAGTACTATTTGCTTTTGGCATCTTTCCTCAAAAAGCAAACACACAAAAAGTCCAAACAAGCAACAGCAACAAACCAGATTACTGAAAAGAGGAAGCACACATTCCCTAGCAGTCCAGAAAGACCACCTTCTAAGAAAAACTCTGGAAGCGAGGCAGTCCAAATTTCCATGCCCGGCCAAAGCAGATGAATGCCAGGCTGGTTCCCACCCCGCCTGCAGCTCCCGGGGTTCTGTTCTCCAGCAGTGAGAATGGAGGCGCAACTGCCCCTTGGCTCTCATTGTCAACATTCCACACAAACAATGGCCCGGCTCGCTCTCCATTGTACATTCTGTATTCATTTGTGAATCCCCCTTTTTTACACAATGTGCAAAGCCCTTCTTTTCACAGGCAAAGTTCTGAATGCCCAAGTGCAGCCATAATTTAGGCCTTAAACATTAATAATGACAGCTAAAAGCAAACTCTGGATTATGCCGAAACATTAATTTGTGAATATCTTTAGAATCACATTGATGGCTTTTGGATGCTTTCCATTAAATCACGATCAAAAGAACCACTGAATACCTTAAAAGTGTTTCTGAAGTTTTGAGCAATTATTAAATATAATTTTCCAAACCTGGAGATAAGGAGATCCTTTCAGAAGTCTTTGATACACAGTCTATCAAACCCAGACTTGAATAAAAATTAACTTCAAAAGACAGGCCTAGGGAGAAGCCTTGCATTTCACCTTTTTTTTTTTTTCCAGGAGTGCTGTAACTTTAATTTGCAGCCCCGAAAATTAGGGTAGGCTTACCAGCTGTAAAGGGGAAACCTGATACCTGCCCAGGCAGCAGCCTGGGAGAGTTCATCATCCAGCACTGAAGTGCCTACCAAAACTTTTCACTAGGCCGCATCTTCACAAGCATTCCTGAGTTAGCAATTCTCAGGGAAGATTCTTGGGGAATAAGATACCCTGACATTTCACCAAATAGGGTCACTTCTGTTAAGGACAAGGACTTCTTTGTAAAGGATGAAACTGTGCTCCCATTTTTTAATTACTACAAAATGTGTTCCACACTCTGTAATGGAATGATCCCTCAGACTTAGAAATATTACCTGAGTTGTGCCCTGCCCAGTGGATAAATTTCCCTTTCCAACCATGTGCTGCATGAATACCTATTTGTGGCTGGTATCAGGGACCCGGGACACTTGGCTGCTGCTTTTCACTGATGGAAAGACTATTAACAGAGGGACCCAGGTTGCACTCTCATACATTATGATGACAGCCTCTCTATATTGAAATGACAGTGGTAAAAAATGACAACTGGGGCCACCGTTCTATTGCTGCTGTAAACTCTTTAAAATTTTTCCATTTAGGGAAAGCATTAGGTGCAAAGGGTATAACTTTGCCTTCAAAAATGATTCATGATGTTGGTGATCCTTTGGCAAATGGCATTCCTGTGCTGAATCTCAGCAGGGCCCCTCCCTGAGAGCTGTCCTTTTCTGTCCTTTTCCTCTTTAATAAGTGAATCTCAAGAATTTCAAATAACATGAGCCACCCTGAGCTCCCCTTCTCCTAGTATGTTAACAGTTCCCCACGCTGTTCCCATTCTTAAATCCAGTCCACTTCTCCTTCAGTGGACACCCAGTCCACTCACCAGCTTCAAGACCAGAAAAGTTGCAGGTTGGCTTTGCAGTTTTGTTTGTTGTTGCTATTTGTTTTACTTAATCTCTCTTTAAAACACTTTCCAGCCTTAGGAATAACATTTCTGTTTGGAGTTTTTGAAGTCAAGAGTGAAGTTATTGATTATTCCCTGAAAAGGCAACTGATGAACTAGTTAATAATTATTCAGCTAGCAAGTTTTACTGTTTCATCTTGTGTGTGGGGCCAGATTAACAATGCCAGGGAAAGCAAACTCAACTCAGTGGGACAGGAACAGGTGTGCCTGAGTCTTAAAAGGCCAAAATATGTCACCGGTGGTGTGTTTTTACAATGGCAGTTAGTGTTTGTTTTTAAGTAGCCAAACTTTTTACTTTCTTAACTTTTAGACATACTTTGCTAATATTCCTTCATAAGACAATGACTAAATATCGCACATAAACTGCAACTCCTGCCTAGCAAAGAAATGCATTTTGGGGACAAAGAGTTTTTTTTTTTTTTTTTCAGTCACAGCTAAGTTACCCTGCCCATCCCCCAAGAGAGCACCCATTCAGGAGTTAGTTTCAAAGATCCCAAATGAAATCGTAAATAACTCAGGAGGCCAAGCTCAGTCTGCAGAGCACACCACCTTCCCCTCTGCCTTATTAAGGTGCCATTAAAGGGGGGAGGGTGGAACATATCCCAAGTTAAGTGTCTTCCCAAGCAGGAAAAGAAACCAAAAAGCACCTTGTCAGGTTCAAAACAAGCGCCAAACCCTAATTCCCTCTAATCACTGCTTTCCATAGGGACAGAACTGGGGTTCCCTACCCCTGGGGCACAGAAAACCAATCAACGCCATAAATCCCTTTGCCTTCGACCCTCTGGGGCAGGGTGGGGGAGGGGTGACCCAACATCAACACTTACACTAAACCCTTCAGTGCTCTACAGAAATATGCTGGCTTATTTCCTTTGTTTGGTCATGTTATACTTGATCAAGTGTGAACGATTAAACTGGTTTCATTAAAGGCAAGTGCATTCACGGCGAACATCCAACTTCGATGGCAACTGTAAGCATATTTTGCAGGAGGGAGGGCCTCCTTGCTTCAAACCTAGCATCTCATTAACTTTTCTTTGGGGGGCAATAAAAAGGGCACTGGGGGTTTTTCCAGGAGAGTGTCAGAGCCAGACAAAAGGATATTCAGTGTTTCAACTTTAAGATACAGTCCCTGCTACTTAGAAAAATAAAAAGAAACCTTGTTTCAATATTAAAGCTGCTGACTGAAAATGTTGAATTAGCATTTTAAATATTACTTTGTAATTGCTGTAAGAAGTACTCTTCGAAATCAAGTGATTATAAACACAAGATCCTTTAAAGTCCCATTACTTCGAAATGTAAAATACTTTATTTATTAAGATTTCAAAACAGAATTCTCCGAAGTGGATGAGAACTAGTTTTACTTTTGAGAACCGCAGGCAGCAAACCAATCTTAGGGGCCAAATACTGGGTACTTTTAAAACTGTCCTTGAACCCCAGCACTGAGTAGAGAAAGAATATTTTCTTTGAGAGTGGTTCGATAGTGGATGTATTTAGTCAAAAAGTTTAGAAGGCAGAAAGAAATCACTTTGTAAACTTCCCTCAAATATAACGTCCCCTCAAAATTATCCATATCAGATAAAAATATACCAGTCTCTAGAATATCCAACAGAATTGCAAATAAGGCATTTAGCATTTTAAATTCCCAATGCATATTTATAGAATTCTCTTGTCTACCCTTCAAGCCACTCGCATCTGACTCTCTAAGAACTTAACCCGATCTCCAATCTTTAAAGAAAAAATGGGGAAACATAAAGATCTGTTTACCCCGCGTAGGGAAAGGGAGCCCGGCGTGGCGACGTAGGCCACTGCCAGCAGCCTCCACCACGAGCGCGCAGGCAAGCGGAAATTTCTACGAAAAAAAAAAAATTCCTCTTCTCCCTTATAGAATCCTAAACGTGGGGTCCCCAGGAGCCAACTGCTGTTTGGGCCGCCTCCGGAAAAGTACGGGGGTGGGAGGGATAACCACAAACATTCGCGCGCGCACGCTCTCCGGGTCCGCGACCATCGTCGCCGGCGGAAAGCAAGCCACTGGAGGGAGTGTGCGCGCGCGAGTGTCTCGGCGCGGCCCGCGGTGACCGCGCTGAGCTCTTGGGCCCGCGGCCTCCCAGCCCCAGGGCGCAGCGTGGGCTGCAGGCGACCCGCCACGCTGCTGGGCCTCCCGTAGGAGAAAGGCCTGGGCGCGCCCCGGTTCCGGCGCTCCACTGCCCAACTCGCCCCGGGCACTGGGGAGAGAGCGGGGAAGAGAAAGAAAGGCGCTTCCCCTTGGCCGCGCGGGGCCGTCCGGCACCGCGGAGGACGAGGAAAAGGAGGCGACCGCCGCGGCCCGGCTGTCCCTGCGCGGCGCTGAGTCCCCGCCGCCCAGGGCGCGCCCCAGCCAGCCCCTCCTGCGAAACTTTTTCTTTTTGATTCGCCCCACCCGAAAAGTGCGGCCCGGGCGGGGGAGGTGAGGGAGGCGGGCGGGCCGGGCTCCCGGCGGCGGGTGGCGAGAAGGAAGTGGTGCCCGCGGGAGCGCGGCCGGGCAGAGGAAATGCCCAGCCCGCCCGGCCCCCGCCCGGCCCGCCCAGGCCCCCCGCCCCGTCGCGACTTTGGCGGGCCGAGCCCCGCGCGGCAGTGGCGGCGGCTGCTGCTGCGGCGGCGGCGGCAGATGTGGCCCGGCTGCCCGGAGGAGCCAACAATGCCGGGCTGGCAAAACAAAAGGGTTCCACTTCGTCTCCTTCCCGGTCTTTCACTTGCGCTCTCTGGGCGCCGCGCGGGATCCCGGGCAGGCAGGGGCCGCGCCCCCAGGGGCCTGAGTCGCGCGCGCCCCGACTTCCCCGCAGACCCCCACCTCTCTGCACCCCCCCACTCGCCTCGCAGGCGCAAGGCCCGCCGCACCCCGGCGTGCTCGGACTCCTGGTCCCCAGGGATCCGGCCGTATTGTCCCCGCGGCGCGCCGCGCGCTCCGCCAGGGTCGCCCGCGGCCCCCGCACGCGCACCCACCGGGCTCGGGGGGCAGGAGCCGGGGGTGCCTAGGAAACCGTCGCCGAGACGCCGCCGCCGCCGCTGCCCTCCGGACGCCGCTGCGCTCCGGGTTTTTCTTTCCTTTTTTTTTTTTTTCCAATCCTGATGGGAAGGAAGGTGACCGCCTACTTCGCATTCATCAACTCTCATCACAACAAAAATCCTGGCGCAAACGCGACCAGCGGGCGCAATCGGTGGCGGGGGGACCGCAGGCGGGGACCCCGGGCCGGCATCCACCCCCGGGCGCCGAGGAGAAACCCGGGCCGGGGTCGCGGACCAAAGATGTCCTCGGAAGCCGGCTCGGTGTCCTTCGCCCTCCTCCTCCTCCTCCTCTTCCAGGAGTGGCGCAGTGAGGCGCGGGCACGGCGCCCCCAGCCCGCCGCCGCAGGTGAGGCGGGGGCGGCGGCGGCCCCAGCCCTCCCCCCTCCCCAGGTCCTCCTTACCTCGTCCAGGGCCGCCGGCGTCCACCGCGAAGGGCGCCCACCCGGGAGGCGGCGGCGGCGGCGGCGGCGCTCCCGCCCCTCCCACCCCACCCGGCGGCGGTGGCGGTGGCGGTGGCTGTGCTGCCCCCCCTCAGAGCGGCATGGCTCCCGGCTCCGTCCCTCGCTCCTCGGGCCGCCTCCGGCTCCTCCGGGCCGCTCCCGAGCCACCTTAAAATGACACACGCACACAGGGACACACACACAAAAACTTAATCTCTCCAGCTCCCCGCCCCTCCCCCTCCCGCCCTACCCCTCCCTTCCCTTCCTCCTCCTCCCCTCGCAGCCAAGCCTCTTCCTACTTCCCCACCCACCCCACCCCCTTCCTCCGCCCACCCGGCTCCCGATCACCCCCACCCCTAGTCCGGGCCGCGCGTCCTCCCGCCAGCCCGCCCGCCGGGCGGGGGCTGCACTGGGGGTCCCCGGCCGGCGCCCGCCCCGCGCCGCGCTCACCCCCAAGAGGATGCTGATTCCAACTTGGATCGGGGGAGGGAACGTCCTGGATGCAGAGCGCCTCCCGGCTATTTGCTCTTCTTTATTTGTTTTCTCCTCCGGGAAAGGAGGAGGAAAGCCGAGAGAAAAGGAAAGGGAAAGAAGCGGCTCGGACCGCGTCTCCCGAAGCCTGCAGGCTGCGCAGGAGCGAGGCGGGAGGCGAGGTGAGGGTCGCCGCTCGCTCACTCCTCGCTTTTTTTTTTTTTTTTTTTTTTTGGGCAAAGGCGGGGTCTCTCTTTGCAAACCAATGACACAACCCCACATGGGCCGGTCTCGCCCCCTACAGATACTCCTCACTACAAATCGGCTCTCTCGGGGGATTAGTGGCTGAGCGAAAGTGCACACTGGCGCGGCGGGCACTCCCCGGCCTGCCCCCCACCCCCGCAAGGTTCTGGGGAGGCTCGGGGCCGCAGGAGCAAGGGCGGGGGTCCAGGGGCTGCGGCCTGGAGTCCGGGCTCCCCTCTCCCTCCTTCCTTCTCCTCCGGTTCCACGTGGGGCCGCAGGCTGTCGGCCACGTGGGAGGACGCGAGTCCGGGCGGGCCTCGGCGCAGATCCCCGGGATGGCCCGGACCTATAGGGCCCCCTCCAGGCCCCCGGAGCCGACCTGCCCCTGTCCCCGCCCGGCGATTCCAACTTCCTCCTGGGCCCCGCGCCGGCGGTTTCTGCCTTCTCAGGCCCGCGGGGTCAGACGAGGGCCGGCCACAGGGGGCACTTGCGCTCCCCAAATCCAGATTCCGGAGGCCGTGCCAGAGAGGCGGCGAAGGCTGAGGGTGCGCGGGGATAGGGCCCCATGTGCTGGAACTTGCAACGGTGTGTTCTCCACAAGAAGCAAAACATTTTTACACATTAAAAAAAAATGTTCCTTCCTGTTGCCTGGATCTCGCCGGAGCTATTTTTAAAGCCTTGCCTTGAACGGGATCCCGAGGCCTCACGGGACCGATGCGCGCTGCTGCCCAGGGTCCAGGGGTCGGGGTCCCGGGCTTGCGCGGCGCTCTTTCGCTACCCCAAGCCCACGCCGTCCTGACGTCCTGCTGTTGGAATCTGGACACCAAATACGGATCTGGGCCCAGCGGCCGCTCTCGGCCAGACAGCACCTGGACTGGATTCCGTGCCCGTGACCTGCAACATCCGAGCTCCTTCTCCGGAAGGGAACCAGCGGTGCGGAATGGGGAGGCTCTTTTTCCTGCGCCCCAGGGCCCCCCAAACTCTGATATGATCCCCTGAGTCCTCAGCGCGTCGTCCAAGAACCCCTGTGGGGGCTGCACAGAGCCCTTGACTTGATTTGTGTAAAACCCGTATTGAGATGTTAGGAGCTGGATTGAGACGTTGAGCAGGAAAGGCGCGGGGAGGAGTCTGAGGTCTGGCCTTTGAAGTCGGGGACGGCCATTCCTTGGACCAAGTGAAACGAAGCGCGTGGTTTGGCTTCCTCTGAACCTGAGGACCCTCAACCTATGTGACCAAAGAAACTTACTGCCAAGGCCGGGCCGGGGGGGGGGGGGGGCGGGGAGGGGGGTGCAAAGAGGTCACGGAACCGCGGAGCCCTTCGCTGCTCCCACAGCAGCCCTGCTCCAGGCCTCCCAATCCATCTCTGCCTGTTGCCAAAGCGCTTCCAGATGCCCCCTGTGCGATGGGTCGTGTGGGGCCGTGGCTTCTGTGATTTGCCTTATAATCAAACTGGAAGTACTGGACTGAAGATCTCCTGTTTCTGATGGCATCACGGAACATACAAGATGTCCGAAGCACGTTTTTTTTTTTTTTTTTTTTTTTTTTTTTACTTGGCCCTAACGGAGACAGGCCAGTTATGTGGCTGTTATGGGCCAGTTATGAGCCTGCCGTTCCGGTTCCATGGGTGAATTCCCAGACATGTGCTCCCAGTTGTCTCCATCTTCTGGTGACTCTATGTCCCCACCGACTTATCTTTAGGGCTCTCTTCTAACCAGCAGTTTCCCCTCAAGGTCATGGTGCTTAAGACTTGGTTATAACTGGCTTTGTCCACCACTAGGCTACTGGGCTACCAGTTTCTGCTTCTCTGAGTTTCTTGGACATAAACGATAATAATTATAAAGAATTTCTACTTCCTTATTTCACAGAAGATCTTTGGTTCTGAATGGTTGTCCATCCTCCCTGAGAAACCATAGAAAGTCAGTTGGTTCTTCATATCAGTTGCTCAACTTTTGAGCCTTCTATAAATTTGAATTCTCCCTTAGAAAATACTGTCTTCTTTGTTTTGAGAATATTAAAAAGAAGGCCTTCTCAGAGCTGAAAATTATTTCCCACTTCAGCTTGACACCCTGCATTTTAAAATACAGAGCCTGTTGCCTCCAACATATGAATTATTTCAGACTTTTTTTTTTTTTAAAGATGTTGCAAACAAAGAGTTCCATTCAAAAATGGGCAAAGACTCCAATAGACATTTCTCCAAGGAAGATATACAAATGGCCAATAAGCACATGAAAAGATGTTCAGCTTCACTAGTCGTTAGGGAAATGCAAATCAAGACCACAATAAGATACCATTTCTTGTCTACTGGAAAGGCTATTATCAACAAAGCAGAAAAAACAAGGGTTGATGAAGATGTGGAGAAATAGGAACCCTGTGAATCGCTGGTGGGAATGTAAAATGGTACTGCCACAGTGGAAGGCAGCCTGGCAGTACCTCAGAAAGTTAAACATAGAAATACCATATGATCCAGCAATTCCATTTCTGAGTATGTGCCCAAAATAATTGAAAGTAGAGACTCGAGTGGATATATGTACACCCATGTTCATAGCAACAACATTCACAATAGCCAAAAGGTGCAAACAACCCACATCTATCAAGGGATAAACAAAATGCGGTGCCTCCGCACAACGGAATATTATTCAGTCTTAAAAAGGAATGACACTCTGTCAGGTGCTACAATACTAATGAGCCTTGAAAACACGCTAAGTGAAACAATCCAGACCCAAAAAGACAATGTCAATGTGTCATTCCACTGAACTAGAATAGGCAAAGCTATCGACAAAGTGTAACAGCAATTACTGGGGCTGAAGGAAAGCGGAATGGGCAGTCACTACTCCAGGACACAGGGTTTCTCTTTGGAATCATGATAAAGTTCTGGGAATGAATAATGGTGGTGATTTCACAGTATTGAGAATGTTTGATGTTTCCCGGGGCCACGCCGCTCTGGCCTGTAATCCCAGCAGCTCCAGAGGCTGAGACAGGAGGATGGCGAGTTCAAAGCCAGCCTCAGCAATGAGGAAGTACTAAGCAACTCAGTGAGACCCTGTCTCTAAATAAATACAAAAATAGGGCTGGGGATGTGGCTCAGTGGGTGAGTGCCCCTGAGTTCAATCCCTGGTACCAAAAAAAAAAAAAAAAAAAAAAAAGGAGAGAATGTTTGATGTCACTAAATCATGCACTTAAAATGGATAAAATTTTAAATTCTATGTCACATTTATCTTACCACATCATAAGAAAGTTACAAAGTACCTTTGTCTTACAAATGTCCTAGCTGTATATTTATTGCTATGTCTAAAAGTATTTTTTCAATAAAGAAAAAAGGATAATAAAATGTTTCAAAACCAGTGCCAGTTAATTTTTAGAATAAATATCATTTACTAATTGGTGTCTGTGTATATTACTTCTATAGGATATGTTTGGTTTTCAGAACTTCCAGTGGTCTCTTCCTATCTGATGAATTGGTCAAGTTGAATTTCTAGTGTTTCAACATGGAATTGACAGACCCAAAAAACAGGGGAGTCTTAAAACTCCTAACAGCAGCAGGTGGCAGAACTCATACTGTTCTAGACTTGCCACCATGCTTAGCCCTGTGTCACGTACCTGAGACACATCTTCAGTCTTCATGGCAGCCCCTTAAGAGAAATTCCAGCATTATCACCATTTTCCAGTTGAGGAGACTGAGAGTCAAGGACAGAACATGATGCCCCACCCGTGCTGCTGATGAGTAGGCACTGGGCTTGGATGCCAGTCCTAACACAGACACCCCTGCGAGCTAGAAGGGGACTTTACACTGCACTGTCAGCAAAGCTCCAGAAAAGGCAGACTAGTTAATCTTGAAACATATACTTAGCATCACCCTACTTGAAGGGTTTTTTTTTTCTTTATTTAATAGTTTAAGAATGAGTCTTCAATCTTATCTTTAAAGGCAGGGGAAGCCCAAGAATTGTGGGGTCAGAGACTGGTTAAAACGGAAAAGACAGAAATGGGCATGATATAGTGGACTTTAAAACTCCTAAGGGTCAATTTTGGAACAATAACAAAAAGCCATGATAATGAGAAAGCAGAAAGTAAATTTTTAGTAACTGGGAATGAGTAACCCATATGCTTTCATATTTGGGAAGGAGAGATAACATGGAACTTACAACTTTGCAACTAGTGCTTTTTTTCCTTATGAAATATCGATATTCATGTTTTTCTGATTGTTCGAGTTAAGTAGCAAATACTACTTTTTTTTCAGACCTTATCATTGATCAAATTTCTTTTTATTTGTTTTTATTTATTTTTATTTTTAAATTTGTTTGGGCTGGGAATGTGGCTCAAGCGGTAGCACGCTCGCCTGACATCCGTGCGGCCCGGGTTGGATCCCCAGCACCACATACCAACAAAGATGTTGTGTCCGCCAAGAACTAAAAAAAAATAAATATTAAAAAAAAATTCTCTCTCTCTCTCTCTCTCTCTCTCTCTCTCTCTCTCTCTCCTCTCTCACTCTCTCTTTAAAAAAAAAATTTTTTTTTAAATGAGGTGAATGATATCCATCCATCCATCCATCCATTCACCCATTCTACACTCTGTTTTAAGCATTTTATTTATTTATTTATTTTAAAGAGAGAGAGAGAATTTTTTAATATTTATTTTTTAGTTCTCGGCGAACACAACATCTTTGTATGTGGTGCTGAGGATCGAACCCGGGCTGCACGCATGCCAGGCGAGCGCACTACCGCTTGAGCCATATCCCCAGCCCCTGATCAAATTTCTTGAGTGTAGATGAGTTTGAAACGGACACACTGCAGTCAGATGTATATAGAACAGGCGTTTCTACCACTTAGCTACATCCCCAGCCTGCCCCCACCCCCTCCTTTTTGCTAAATTGCTGAGGTTGGCCTCAAACTTGGGATGCTCCTCCTCAGTCTCTAGAATCACTGGGATTACAGGCATGTGCCACCACGCCTGGCTAAGACTTTTTTTTATTATTCTGGGGAATGTAACTTATCTGCCTAGAAGCCTCCATTCGTTTATTTATTTATGTTTGTTTGATTATTTATTTGTTTTTGCGTTTCTGGGGATCCTACTCAGGGCCTTGTGCATGCTGGGCAAGCCCTCTACCCCTGGATTACATCCCAGCCCTGCATTCCAATTGATCTCAGAGTCCCTGGTTTGATTCTGTTTCTCCTGGCTCCCTCCATCTCTTTGGGGGGTGCATGCAGTTTGAACTCCCTATCAAAATGAGTCTCCCCTTGCTCCAGAGTCTGCATTCTTTTTCTGGGTGCCCAGATTGGGATTCAGAGGAGTGCATTGGAGGAGAGGGTCCCAGTTTTCCAGTTCAGCAGTGTGGCCTGGTGGAGCTCCAGAGCTTTAGGGTTGACGGTGGGTGTACCTGGCACAGGTGTGACTGACTATACAGCCAGGGCTGAGACATTTTGCCTGGGGACCCAGACACTCCCCACTAACTAGGCCGGCACCACTAACCCTGAGATGCTGCCTGTCCTCCATAGGCTCCCCTTCCACAGCCCGAGGACAGGGCCACTCCACCTCCAGGGAAACCTTTTAACTTTGGGGTGCTTTCTGGGTTCCCCTGGAGGGCACTCCTATCACTGGCCATCGATCCAGTCTCTTCCCTTGCCACCCACAAGCAGGGCAGAGAGGAAGGGAAAGGCAGTAAAAACTAGTCCATCAAACCTTGGAGGTTTCTATCACCTCTGCTCTGCACTCCTCCAAGAGAGAACAAAGTGCGTTTCTCTTGAAGATCTGATGGGTTTGCTCCGAAAGATCATTAAAACCACGGGAGTGATCCTCTTTGCCGGGGCTCATGGGAGGCTCAAAGTCAAGTTAACGCTCAAAGATGCTACACCCTAATGGCATATTTTAGAAGGCCACATCCTCCTTCCTCTTTGAAAACTGATTTTGTTTGTTATGGGAGAGGATTGGTTTGTGGCATTGGAAAAGGCATCACAAATATGTGCATAGATTCGTGTGCTTGGAAAACAATATCAATTATCCTTTTAATACAAATTAAGGAAAGGTTCAACACAAAAAGTTAAAAAGAAACTGTATTGAGGAAGTTCTGATTTCCATTTTGGCCTTTTGATGAATTGTAGCATCGTACAAGTTTTTACTGTAACCATGGATAGCACTTTTTGGAAATTGATAAAATACATGTAAAACCCAACCATATCAATATTCCTGAGTTAGGGCCAGGGACATTTTTCCCCTTGGGAGAGGAGGTTCAGAGGAGGCAGATATTGTCCTCAAGGGCAATTGTCACATTTGTAGCTCTGGAGTTGAGAGAGGGTTTGTTCAGTGCTGTAGAGCTGGACCCTGGGGGGTGCTCAGGAGGTATTTCCTGGGTAGATGGATGGATGGATACATGCGTGAATGAACAGACAGACAGACGGTTCGGAAGTGAGCTGAACCCTGATGTCAGGATGGATCAGTTGCTTAGTGAATATATTTCAAGAGATCTGAGCTGTACAAAAGTTATGTATGCAAATGGATTAAGAGAATGAGAAGACTTTCAACTGAACATCTTAGTGTTGCGGTGGTAGGATTTGGGGTGATCTTTAACTTTTTAAATCTTAATTTTGTTTCATTATTTGTATAATTTCCAAAAGTAAAGGGGCTTAGGAAATGAAATATATAGCCTACTCTGCAAAGGTTTAGAAAATGATAATATGCATAGAATAGAGAACAGCAGAGCGCACGAGGCCTTGGTAAAAGGACTGCAGCGAGAGCCATCTCGGCGTTCTTGTGCTGGGGATCAAACCCAGGGCCTCCCCCTTGCTAGCCAGGAGCTTTACCACTGTGCTGCAGCCACAGCCCTTCTTATTACTATCCTAACAACTTCTCTATAAATCCAAATTAATTCAAATTTTTTTTTGAGGCACTGTAGAGTGAACTCAGGGCTTTGAGCACACTAGGCAGGTACCCCAGCATTGTGCTAAACCCTTTGCTCCCCAAATGATTTTTTTTTAAGGAATGGGGAAGGATGAGGTCTGCAGCCCCAGTGTGGGGTGTTGAGTATAAGGACTTCTTTTCTTCTATTTAGGCTTTAAACGGGATGTTGTGATTCCTTCCTGCTTTCTACCTCCCTGGGAGTGGCTTTGATGTCTCAGGGAACCAAGGACCCATGAAAGGCCCATGGGACAGGTCTGCTGACACAGTTCCGCGTGTGTCCCCCGGGACAATCAAAGTCCTCTAACTGAGGTCCTTACTGCTCTGTTCCCTATCTCTTCTCTTTCATTTCCAGAAAGCAACAGTTATAGAGAAAAAGATAGTGGCCCTAGATAATAGTGGGTACTTTTATTGTGACTGTTTTGTGCAATAAAATGGACTAGTTATGTGCACTTGAGGATTTCAAGGGTCTCTGCAGAGAGTTCCTGGGAGCGGACTTCACTGGGTTGTCATTCACCTGTCTCCCCTGTTCAGGGTTCAGCTCACTTCAGAACCGTGATTAGCTGGAGCTCTCCGTGGGTGCTGTCCTCAGAGGTGGCGGGTGGGAGCGGAGGATCCTGCCTCGATGCTTGGCTGCCTAGCTGCGCTCACTGTGGCTACAGTACAATCACTACACGATTCATAATTAATTCTAATCAGTGAGTACATGTTGCCTTTACAGATGCTGCGGCCCTTCTCAACCATGCATTAAAAGTCCTGTGCTCACAGCCTACACAGTAAGGAGTACAGATGGAGACTCTCACAGATTCAGGATTAAACTGGCATTTAGGTTTAAAACCATCACTTTCACCGGGCATGGTGGAGATCACCTGTAATCTCAGCAGCTCTGGAGGCTGAGGCAGGAGGATGGTGAGTTCAAAGCCAGCCTCAGCAACATCCAGGCGCTAAAGCAACTCAGTGAGACCCTGTCTCTAAATAAAATGCAAAATAGGGCTGGGGGTGTGGCTCAGTGGTTGAGTGCCCCTGAGTTCAATCTCCAGGACCAAAATAAAACAAAACAACAACAAAAAACCCATCACTTTTATTTTTAAAACACACACACACACACACAGTGCCTGAATTCTTTGAAAAACAGTTTGCATGGTCCTAGGAAAACAAAAACAGACGTGCAGATTCGCAGACACGATGAATCTGTAATGTAACATCCGGAAG
This sequence comes from Urocitellus parryii, assembly GCF_045843805.1. Taxonomy (NCBI): domain Eukaryota; kingdom Metazoa; phylum Chordata; class Mammalia; order Rodentia; family Sciuridae; genus Urocitellus; species Urocitellus parryii. Next base: position 204,979,338 of record NC_135535.1, read on the forward strand.
AAATAAACACCCACTCAGAAGCACGACCACTCAGTGAACTGGGAGGAGGGCCTGCTCTGAGCCTGGCCTGGCCGGACCCTTGCAGCAAAAATTTACCCCAGGGATTAGGACTCCACAGTTTCCTGTGTGAAGGGTGAAGCTTCTAGAGAGCCCAGGGGTAGGTCTGGCTGCCCCCCAGGGATGGTGGGTGACCTATGCAGTCACACAGAGCTCGGCGCTCAAAACGGCTGCCGCTGGAACAATAGGCATCACGGCCTCATGGCACGGAGCCGTCCAGGTTGTGTACCTCGTTCTGAAGGAGTGCTGCACCTCAGGTCCCTCTGCCACTACACGGCCAGCTGAGTACAAGGGGTTCTTAAGCCTCCAGTTTCACTGTTCGTCAACCCCCTTGGAAAAGGAACTTAGACACTGGATGAGGCAGGCCTGTGAAGATTCAGATGGGGACGGCTCCCTGAAGCGCCTGGGTCAGGCAGCGCAGCAAGGCTCAGAGGCGAACAGACTGGATGAGGAGCACTCTGACTTGTCAGTGGGTTAATCCACTTGATGGATTTACGATTTGAATGGACCACTGGGTGGTAAGTGCGGGTGGGTGGGGTGTGGCTGGGGAAGTAGGTCACTGGGGAGCATGGCCTTGGGGATTACATCTGTCCCTGGTGCCTTCCTCTGCCCACCAGCTGCCACACCTTCCACCATGATGACGTCCTGCCTCATCCCGGCCCAGAGCAATGGAGCCGGTTGACCATGGACTGAGATCTCTGAACCCATGAGTCAAAATAAACCTTTCTTCTTCTAGTTGTTCTTGTCAGGTATTTTACTCCCAGTGATGAAAACCTGACCAACAGGCCCTGTCCTCGTGGAGCAGGTCCCAGGGTGGAAAAGCCTAGAAGCCTTCACCAGTAGCTTTTGGAGTCAAGTAGCAGCCAACGTGAATGTCAAAGGCCCCCTGGCCTCCTGGGAGGCCGCTGCCTTACAGGTCTGGCGTTGACCATACCTGGGAATGTTAATTTTCCTCTAGCAGGGGAGGCTGGTGCAGGCAGACCTTCAGACATGTGACCGATGGTGACTAAGGCCAGAGTCCCGCAGGCTGCTGATGTCACTCAAGGACCAGGGGTGAGGCCGTGGGGGGCGGGAGTTACCGCTAGCAATAGCCAAGTGTGGGACAAAGATGGAGTGGGTGGACTCCCTGGGAGCTGGGCACTAGGGGAAAGACCCCTCTTGTCAAAGGAAATCATTGAGCCGCAAGTAGACTGGTTTTAGTGTCTAAAGCTCCTGATAGTCAGCTGCAGTTCAATCGGCTGCAAAATACCCAATTAACAGACCTTACTTCACTGAGAGTCTGTCCTCCCAGGGGAGCTCTGTACTAAAAAATAAAATAGAATTTAAAAATCCATGTGACCCTGCATTTCCCTGAAAATCTACAAATCAGGCCCATATTTGTGGGGTCAGCTGCTGGCCAGGGGAGCCCACACCACACTTGCTAATACATTGCTCACGGCACCCTTCCTGCCCCTAGACAGCATGGCTACTTCCTTTGGGTCTGGCGTGGCCCTTGCATGTCCCTGAGGTGGGGCTGCTGGATTGGACAGGTGAAAGCCCCCGACCTCTGGCTCACCCTTGCCCTCACACTTAATTTGTGCTTCGGAAAAAAACGAGGCAGGGTCTGCTCGTTGTCTTACCCACCCCTCCAACTTTTTTTTTTTTTTTTTTGGTACCAGGAATTGATCTCAAGGCCACTCTACCACTGAGCCACATCCGCAGTCCTATTTTGTATTTTATTTAGAGACAGGGTCTCACTGAGTTGCTTAGTGCCTTGCTAAGTTGCCGAGGCTGCCTTTGAACTCGTGGTCCTCCTGTCTCAGCTTCCCGAGCTGCTGGGATTACAGGCGTGCGCCACCACACCTGGCATGCACCAACTTTTCATTTCAAGATTTTTTGAATCTATAGGACATTTGAGTTACATAGTACAGGAATGCTGCCCCCCAAGGCTGCTGACTGTTGGGGCCATGTCTTGGTACCAGGCATGTTTAATTCAGCTTTCCCCCTCTCTATAGAGAAACAGCTTCCTGAACCATTTGAAAGAATGCTGCAAACGCCCTGCATGTTAAGTAGTCTAGATAAGTGCCCCCCCCCCCAGTCTGTATGTTCAAATCTGGTTTCCAGGGAGCCCTATTGGGAGGGGTGGGGTCTTTAAGAGATGGGCTTCATGGGAGGTCTTCAGGTCACTGGGGAATGCCCTTAGTGGAGTAGGGGGAACCACGCCTCTTCCTCTTCCTGGAGGTCTTGCCCCACCTTCATTCCTGCCGCAGAACCAAAAGCACTGAGGCCAGTGAGGCATCGAGTGGAGCCTCAGAGTCTGTGCGCAACCAAACCAAACAACAACAAGAAAAAGCAAACCCCAACCATCAGAGAACACTTCTCATAGGTGATCATCTCAGGTACTATAGTAGCAGAAAGCTAACACAACCCCCAAATACTTTAGCTTATTTTTTAAAGAAGAAAGTCCTAAAAGCCTTAATATCTTATCACACCTATGAAAATTAACAGTACTTTTCAACACCAGGGCTGTGAACTCAGTGCAGCCCTACATACAGCCACTCTGTGTGGCTGACCTTGCCCTATTTGTTACAGGTGAACAACAAGCTGACTTTAAAAACTGAGAGCAAGTGTGTAGAAACCTTTGCAGAAAAGTGACAGGTTGAATTGAATTATTATTGAATCTAATAATAAAAATCACCATGACTATGTCTTGTATATTTTTCATTTTATTTTCCTAGAAATTCACTTTTTATTATATTTTACAAAAGCATCAGTTTGAGACAATAAAAAACAAACAAACAAACACAAACAAACAAACCTGTTTCTTCACTGAACTTGTTTGAAAGGCACCAGTGAACACCCAGGCCATGTGCAGAGTTGCCTAACTGTCCTGAAATGTCTTTTGTAGGATGCGCCTCTGGATCCAGGATGTGCTTGATGCATTTCTTGGTCACGGGCTCTGCTGGCCTTTCTTAGCAGTACTTCTTCTTTTTTTTTTTTTTTATATATTTATTTTTTAGTTCTCGGCGGACACAACATCTTTGTTGGTATGTGGTACTGAGGATTGAACCCAGGCGAGCACGCTACCGCTTGAGCCACATCCCCAGCCCAGCAGTACTTCTTGCTTCCCTTTGGGTGGGTCCAGCTTAGAGCCAGGAGTGTAACTATCAGGGGCCCCATCCAAGTTACTGTTCACAAAGCAATGGAAGTCTAAGCCCAGTGATTTGACAAACCACTTTCAAATGTCATATGAATGTTTTCTTGATGCAAAGAAAAATTATATCTGTAGCATTTTGGCAGATGATACGGAGCAGGCAGAGAACCTGTGTTCATGTGAATCTCAGCCAAACCAGGGGTGGGTGATGACGGGCAGGAAAACCGCACCTCGGGGTGGGGGAAACTTTGCACAAGAAGAGAACATTGTCTAGTTTGGGCAGCAGTGCTTCTCGGGCCTGGAGTGGGCATCCTGCTGTGGACTTGGTGCTCCTCAGATGGCAAGCAACCATGTTTCTCTAAATCCACTCCCACTGAACAGAGCAGTCATGGGATTGTTAGAAAGCATCACAGAAATGCCTGTCATTCATCATGTGTGATTGTTCAACACCGGGTGTGGCACAGGTAGGGGCTTAGAGTGGATGCCCCTGGGCCTGCATCCAGGGCTGGTTCCCAGGCTGCAATCTGTGCAGGTGCAAGAGGCCTCGTGCTGAGAAAGTCTCTAGGTTTACTTTAATGCTCTACAACCACCATCCTCCGGTTCTTCATACTTTTTAAACAAGGGCCTTATGCTTTATTTTGCACTAGGCTATGCAACTATCCAGCTGGTCCTGCCCCACCACATCTGGTTGACCTACCTCTGATTGCAGCGTGGGGGCTGTGGACAGGGGCGCGAGAGCTCAGAGTCCACTCTTGCAGTCCATAGATACTTCCAAAACAGAGAGCCCCATATTCTGCAACCCACCCCTGAGGCTTCTCCAGCACCTGAGGATCCCACTCACCAGCATTTGTGACAGTCCTGAAGTACAGGAGAGATCACGGGTGGGAAGGGAAACTTGCAAGCAACCGTCACTAGTGGGGACAGGAGCTGGGGGAGAAATATGCTGGGCTCCTGCCCTTGCAGAGGCAACTCTGAAATGTGTTCAGGAAACTTCTCAGAGTTCCCACCATCATTCAATGCTCCCAATGCCCCTTGCCCTCCCTACACGGACTCTCCTGCACCCAGAACATGACGGAGGTTCTGCTTCTGGGGGACCTGTGCTAAGACGGTCCAGCAGACTTTCGCCTGTCTACTTTGCTGATAGGAGACAGGGGGATGAGCGAGGAAGCGCGAGGCCCAGGGCCTGGCACATAGTAGGAGTTCAGTCAGCGACAAGTGTGGCTTCCTGTTTCGCCTGTCTACTTTCCCGTCAGCAGAACTGACATGAGATGCAGGACCACATGTGTCAGAAACGGCTAGTGTCCTGGGCTGCAGGGACAACTCACCACACACTGGGTGGCTTGACAACACATCTTTATTCTCTCACAATTCTGGAAGCCAGAACTCTGGACTCAAGGTGTGGGCAGGACCACGCTCCCTCTGGAGGGTCTGGGGGAAGGGTCTTCCTTGCCTCCTTCAAGGGTCAGGCGATGGCCATTCCCCACGTGTTCCTGGGCTTGTGGACGCGGGCTCCGGTCTCTGCCTCAGTTGCCGTGGGGACTTCTCTTTGGGACCTGAGCACACATTCTTGTCTTCACCCTTAGAAGGACAGAGGTCATTGGATTAGAGCCTGCCCTAATCCTGCCCTCACCTCGACTCAGTTACATCTCAGTTACATCTAAGACCCTGTTTCCAAGTAAGATCACATTCCCAGGTCCCGTGACCTGACACACCGCTAGGGGGAAGAGTTCTCCCCACTGTGGAAGACGAGTGGAAGTTATTTAAGGTGAAATGCAGAACACTCTGGAATCAGTTCATGTGTCACCTTAGAGTCACACTGTGACACCATGAGGTCTTCATGGGAAAGCCAGACTTCCCGGGTGGAGTGCAGAGATGTTTTGACATGGCCTTTTGTAAGTGAGCTGAGAATTTAACTTCTGACACAGGCCATAATCCCAACTGGGCTTTTCCCACGGAGCTATTTATAAATAGCCTCAGATGTTAATTATTAATATGTATAAAATATTTATTAAGCACTTAATTTATACCAGGTTCCTTTGCCAGGCACTAGACAGACAAAGAAGAATCAGGCACAGACTTGGCCCTCAATAAGCGCCTTGTTCACTGGACACTGGTAGTAAAAACTTGCAAATCCATGTATGAGCACCTGCTGAATGCCTACTGCATGCACAGACAAACTGGGCTGTGAGGCCTTGCTGTCTGCCTGTCTGCCACCCAGCTGGGCTGCCTGGGGAACTGTTCCTGGGCAACACACTAACACGGTGCCACCCCTGGGAGCTGTGGGGTGTGCTCGGGCTGCAAGCTGGGTGCTGCTCCTGACTCTGCCTTCCTACTGACCCCGTGGTTTGATGGATTGCAGCCTCTCTGGCCTCCCTCTCTTCCCCTGTGAAGATGAGCCAGTGAAATCGACCGTGGCCCAGGAGCTACTGTCATCATCATGGTCAGCAGAACCAACCAGACTTTCATAAGCACTTACTGTGTGCCAGGAACAGACTGAACCCTTGCCACGCACCACTCCCTTTAGTCTTTGCAACTTCCTATGACGTGTGGGTTTAATAATTGGTCCCATTTTAGCTGGGCATGCACCTGTAATCCCAGCCACTCAGGAGGCTGAGGCAGGAGGATCACAAGGCCAAGACCAGCCTGGGCAACATAGTGTGACTCTGCCTCAAAAAATAGTTGTTACTGTTTACAGATTAACAAACTAAGGCAGAGAGGGAATAAGTCCATTTCCACGGGGAGTGGAGAGTTAAAGGTTAGAGCAGGGGTCTAACCCAGTGGTCTGCCAACAGGTTGGAGCCCTTAACAAGTGTGCTGGGCCATCTTCCTGTGCGTGCTATGACTTTTCAGTATTGAGAGGACTTTTAAAGCGGGCAGCAGTCCACCAGGTGGGTGGGGAGGGCAGGGGTGTGCATCTCGAGCTGTTGGGGAGGAGCGGTGGAGTCTTGTGTCTTTCCCACACCATGGCAGAAACTTGCTCCGCCTGGAGCCGCCTCTCTGCTTGTCCTCTGCAGTGGGTTCTCCCGAGCTCCCTTTGGCCTGCTGGACAGCACCTCTCCCTCTCTGTCCATGCGCTAGAGCTGGGCAGCTCACACCCCACCTCTGAACTTCCTCTAGCAACTACAGACTACCTTGCAGGATGCATTTCATGTCCCCTCACTGCTCCTGGCTTTAGCTCCTTTACATATTCTCCCCCACCAGCCCCAGTACTGCGGCTGGAACCCAGGGCCTCACACACGCCTGGAACACGCTACGTCCCCAGCCCTTTTAATTTTTAACTTGAGTCAGGATCTGGCTAAATTGCCTAGGCTGGCCTTGAACTTGTGATCTCCTTGTGTCAGCCTCCAAAGACATTGGGATTTGTTATGGTCTGGATGTGAGGTGTCCCCCAAAAGCTCACACGGGACACAATGCAAGAAGGTTGGGAGGAGACATGATGGGGTTATAGCCTTAGCTCAATCAGTGAATTAATCCCTGATGGGATTAATTTGGTGGTGGCTGGAGGCAGGTGGGGTGTGGCTGGAGGAAGGGGTTCACTGGGGGCGAGGCTTTGGGGTGTATATTTTGTACCTGGAGAGGGGAGCCTCTCTCTGCTTCCTGGTCATCATGTGAGCTGCTTCCCTCTGCCGCCCTCTGCCGCCATGATGTTCCTTCCTCCTCACCTCCCACCCTGAGCAATGGAGCCGGCCCTCTATGGATCTTAGTCCACCTCTGAATCTAAGCCTCCAAATAAAGGTTTCCTCCTCTGCAATTGTTCTGGGTGGGTCCTTTAGTCCCAGCAGCAAAAAATCCAACTAAAACAGGATTACAGGCATGAGCCACTGGGCCTGCTCTGATTTTCCTTCTACTCTGGGCTGCAGATGTCTCCCCTACCCCCACCCCCAGACCCACTGCTCGTCCTTCCCACTCTGTGCTATCTTGGGAGGTGGACCCCCTCTGGAGACAGCGATTGCCTGCTTGCCTACTGGCTTCCAGTGGGTTTGTCCCACAGGAACCATAATCAAGCAGAGGGAAGAGGAAAGCTAGGTCAGGGCATTTATTCTCTTGGTCCCCCTCATCCTCTCCTCCTCCAATGGCCCCACCAGATTGCCTTGGACTGGCTGTGCTTTTCTTCTAAAGGTCAGGCCCCCACCCCTTTAAAAAAATCATCAAGTCATGTGCAATGGCACATCTGTAATTCTAGTTACGCAGGAGGCCCAGGCAGGAGGATGGCAAATTTAAGGCCAGCCTCAGCAACGTAGGGAGTCCCCGTCTCAAAATAAAAAATAAAAAGGACTGTGGGTATATCTTAATCATAGAGCACCCCTGGGTTCAATGCCCATCACCTCAAAAGAAAGACACAAAGGAACAAAGAATGTGCCTACTGAGCATTTTACCATTTTAAAGTGCAGCATTTTAATGGTTTATAAATCACTTATCAGTTTGGGTGTTGATCATGCCAATCTAATTCCAGAATATTTTTATTACCCCCAAAGAAACCTGGAACCTATCAGCAGCCTCTTTTCGTTCTTCCTCCCCTGAGCCTCTGGCCACCACTAACCCACTTTCTGACTCTGCATTTACCAGGGCTGGGCATTTTGTATAAATGGAGACACAACACGTGGCCTTCCGCTCTGGTTCTTTAGCCCAGTGTGTCCAACGGCCGTCCACGTAGCAGCCGTGTCCCTGCCTTGTTCCGCACAGGCGTCCTTTGGAGACTGTGCACCCCTCCCTGGGTTCTGGTAAACTTCTTCCTTTCCCCACTCTTTGGGCCGGGCATGGTAGGAGCCCCAGGCTGCTGCACGATCTTGGATCTTGTGGGGTCCCCTGCACCCATGTCTTTGGAGGTAGATCCCCCTCACATCATCTTATTTGGGAGGGGTGGGCTTGTGCTCCAGTGGGTCCCGTCTGAGACCCAGCCTCTTTGCAGGTGTCTGTATTTCCTATGGATTGTCATGTGTGAGTCATATGCTTTTCCATGATGAGCTGGGACCAGAACAGTCCTGACCAGGTGCCTACGGTGCGGTGCTGGGTGTGTGGCCCGTTCTCATGCCTACCAGTTACCAGGCGAGTGCGTGGGTTTAAGAATCTCGGGGGGTCTCGCCCCCTCCAGCCCTGCTAGTTCTGGAAACACCTGTCAGGGAAGGTCTGCTCCCTGGTGGCATTTTAGAAGCGGCCACGTTCACTTGGTTCACATGAATATAGAGGAAACTTCTAGTGAATGTCTGCGTTGAAAAGCGGCTGTGACTGTTGGGTTCACACGAAGACACATTCGGGAAACTTGCGAGGCCTTGATGGGGGCGGGGAGATGGGCAGCTGACACAGAGCCATTTTCTTGCTTTCATCTCGTCACCACTGGTGGCTGGGAACAGGCCATCCAGCCTCTGCCTACTCAGGAGGATTCTCAAAAGAGTTTTCAGTAAATTTCATTTATTAACAAGGAACTGCTCTACTAGAAAAGAAGAATAACATTTGCAAATAACCTCCTATTACTTAAGGCTTTGATTTTTGCTGTATTATGGAAGAATTGGCAAGAACAGCAGCGTAAGACAATGCGCTCCAAAGCTCAGGACCAAGAGGAACAGGCAAGGGTTTCTTAAGCCTGTCACTCAAACCCGAGGGCTTCTTTCTGGAGCAATCTTTGATGTGAATGCCCCAAATCCAACGGTCATTTAAATCTTAATGATTACACTCAGGAGCCAGGCAACTGTTTACAACACGAAAGCTCTACAAAATAAGGACTAGGATTTCAATGTTACTGGCCAGAGAAGAAAACTGAGGTCAGCATGTCCAGCTCAGAGCCATTTTATCTCAAAGATAGTGTTACTGCCAGACGTAGTGGTGCATCCCTGCAATCCCAGAGACTTGGGAGGCTGAAGGGTGAGCTCAAGGTCAGCCTGGGCAACTTGGCCAGACCCTGTCTCAAAATAAAAAATAAAAAGGATTGGGGTGGTGCACGCCTGTGGTCCCAGTGGCTCAGGAGGCTGAGACAGGAGGATTTCGAGTTCAAAGGCAGCCTCAGCAAAAAGTGAGTTGCTAAGCGACTCAGTGAGACTCTGAGTGGCAGAGTGCCCCTGGATTCCATCCTCAGTACTGGGGGGAAAAAAAAAGAAAAGAAGAAGAAAACCCTACCATTTTCAACAACATGGATGCTTCTGGAAGACATGATGCTAAGTCCAGTGAGCCAGTCAAGGGAGGCCACTTATATGAGCATCTCAGACTTAAATCAGCAGAATAGTCAGTGGTGGTTGTTAGACAACGGGGTAGAGGGGACCAGAGAGTGGACCAATGGGTATAAGGTTGCGGTTACACAGCACGGGTAAGTTCTCGATACCCACTGCTCAATGTAATGCCTGTAGTGAACAAGAAGGGGTTGTTCTCTTAAAAATTGGCTAGGTGGGGGCTAATGGTGTGGCTCAGAGCTTGCCCGGCACGTGTGAGGCTCTGGGTTCCACCCCCAGTACTGGGAAAAAAAAAACTGGCTAGATGGGAAGATTTCATCTTAAAATATTCTTATCACCAAAATAAATTAATTAAAAAAATAAAAAACAGCTAAGGGACTTGAGGACTTGTGGAATGGAGGGGTGGGGGATGTATCTATTCCCTAGCTTGTGGTGATGGCCATGAGTGTGTGTGTGTGTCCACATGGCAGACGTTAAATATGTGCAGTTGTTTTATGTATCAATCATACCTCAATAGATGGTTAGATTTTTTAATGGCCTCAGAAAATAGTCATATCTCATGAAGTTAAAAGAGCCTGTTGGAATTATAGTGCAATCCCAATTCTGCAATAATTTGGGTGCACAGACATAGAATAAAGATGGGAAGATATATATTAAAATATGAACAGGATATGGTCCTTGGGCTTCAGGATTAGAGCTGGCTTTTATGAATGGCTGTCTGTCTGTCTCCGTTCTTTGAGATGAATACACACCAGTTTTCTAATCAGAAATAAATAAGCAATTTTTTAAAGGTAGAAAAACAAGAATGAAATTCCAAAAGGATCACGTCACACTCCTGGCAGGTGAGATTGGAGCAGTTGAGAAGCGACTTTCATTTGCTACTTTACATGCTTTTAAAATGTGTGTATTATTGTCATAATTAAAAAAAGAAGAATGACGTCAAAGCAAGTTCAGCTCCTTTTCTAGTCCAAGCCCCACCAGATGTGTTTTCAGAGTCACGGCTTAAGAGAGAGTCAGTATAAATAAAAAGCACCTGACCACAGCGGAGGCCCCCAAAGCCTTCACAACTGCGACTGTCAAGTTCTGCAAGTTTCAAGGTGTGTGGCACTGTCCCAGCACAGGCTGTTGGGAGGTGACAGGAGCTCTGGTAAGCAGAGGGTGGGCAGAGGCACCTCCAGTAGAGCCTGTTCTGTGGTCGGGGGCGTTGGGGACCAGAGAGAGAGCCACCTGGTGTCTCAGACAGCAGAGGGCAATGGATAGGCTGGAGCATGCTCCAGCAAGTGTATGCCACTGTCCGTTTCCAGAATCCAGACGTCCATTAGCAGCAAAGAATGCAGGGGGTGTCTCTGTCTTGACAAAGGAGGTGTTTGGGTTTTGGAGTTGCTGTCCAAGTGTGCAGAAGCAGCGCATCGTCAACATACTTGAAGACACCCGGTCACCCCGGCTTTCCCTTTCCATTGTGAGCCTGGTACGAACATTGCAAGAACTTCAAGATCTGGCAAATTTTGCCGTGATCTTTTTGCTGCGTCTGGTGCTGGGCTGGAACCCAGGGCCTTAGCATGCTGGATAAGTGCTCTACCCGGAGCCACACCCACTCCCCTGCAGTGACCATTTTGAAAGAGATGAGGAGTGGTCTATTTCCAACTTGTCTAAGGATTTATTTTACTTCATTGAGTTGATCATGCATTTTTCTAAATGGGTCTCCATTCTTAGGGCAAGTCTGCTTATTTTGATCCTGCTCTTCAATTTAGTATGACAAGTATATTTTTCATATTAATACAAATTTTTCAAAAACTTCCAAAATGTCATACAATGGTCCATAGTATGATTGTGCCATAAATTATCCCTTTGGCTCCCATTGAAGTTGCTGGCAATTTTATTAATATTGATACTGCTGTAATTAATATTTTTGTGCCATTTAAGCCTTATTCATGTTTCAGGCTATTTCCTAAGGGGTGGTTCCAGTCGCAATCACTAGGCCAAAGGCGTGCACATTTTTTGGTGTCTTTTTTTCTTGTGGTGCTGGGGATGAAATCCAGGGCCTTGAGCATGCTAGGTAAGTGTCACGCCACTGACTGAGCTACAATCCCGGCTCCTACCATTTTTTTTTTTAACCATTTGGTTTTTATTTTATTTCTTGGTCAAATTTTATTTTGGGTTTCCAGGTTATATTTTTCTTTCTGTCTTTCTTTGACAGAAAGAAAATAGCTTTCCCTTCTAATCATAAAGGAAATACCTACCCAAGGTAAATGATTCTGGTAAAGAAAAAGAGGTAAATGAAAAGTCCCAGGGATTCTACCACAGAAAGAAAAGTACCAGGGATTCTACTTCAGGCATTTCTTCCAGATCTTTCCTTATGTGCTCAGGCACACACATGTGATCATCACGCTTGTTCACCTCTAACTTCTTCCCTTAACACATCACAAACATCTTTCTAATTATTTGTTTATTTATGTGTTACTGAGGATGGAACCCAGGGGTGCCTTAACACTGTGCTATATTCCCAGCCCTTATAATTTTACTTTTTAAATTTTAAGACGGGGCTGGGGATGTGGCTCAAGTGGTAGCGCACTCACCTAGCACGTGTGAGGCACTGGGTTCGATCCTCAGCACCACATAGAAACAAAATAAAGATCTTGTGTTCACCTAAAACTAAAAAAAATAAATATTTAAAAAGAATAAATTTTGAGGGGCTGGGGATGTGGCTCAAGCGGTAGCGCGCTCGTCTGGCATGCGTGCGGCCCGGGTTCGATCCTCAGCACCACATACCAACAAAGATGTTGTGTCCGCCGAGAACTAAAAAAAAAATAAAACATTAAAAATTCTCTCTCTCTCTCTCTCTCCCCCCTCTCTCACTCTCTCTTTAAAAAAAAAAAAAAAGAATAAATTTTGAGACAGGGTCTCATTAAATTGTTGAAGCTGGCCTCAAACTTGCAATCCTTCCACCTCAGCCTCCCGAGTCATTGGGAGGCTGTAGCTATCAAACCTAATAGAGGACTCTATAAATTTTTTTTTTGGCTGTACTCTGTCCCACTCTATGGAGACATGCATCTTACTTCACTTTTTTGTTGTTGTTGCTATAATCAGATACCATAGACTGAGCAATTTACTAAATACTAGCACTTGGCTCTGGTTCTAGAGACTGGCATGTTCAAGAGCAGGGAGCAGGCACCTGTCCCATGTCTGAGAGGGCTTACTTGCTGCGTCCTCATGTGTTAGAGGGTGTCACATGCTGGGACAACTTCATCTAATCCTGGTTACTTCTGAAATACGCTCCCAAATACAGTGAGCAGGAGCTTGCGGATTATGTTTCTAACTTTGGGGACACATTTGAATCAAATTTGTGCTTCATGAAAAACCAAATTTGGGCATTTTTAATGTTCTTGACTCATCACCAAAATACTTTCCGGCATGGAATACCAATAGTAGCGACTTCCGGTGCCAGCACGCGCTGGTCACTCTCATGACCAATGAACATCATTGGCAAAGGGGAGTGCAAAGTCGGCTGGTGGAGGGGCTACCTTGGAAGAACGGCTAGGAGTCGCGGCAGCCACCTGGGCAGCTGGCTTACTTCCATGGAGCACGCTGAAGGGGTGCCGAGGAAGGGATCCGGGGGGATGGTGGCTGCCCGGAACACAGCTGTGTATTTATCGAGCCCGTGATCACATCTCTGAGTTCACATGGGGGGCTTATTTACTGTAATGTGACGCATCTTGGGGGAACATTGCATATTGATACTAGCAATCAGCTTGATCTAAGAATCACAATTCTTGCAATTAATGGAGCACCAGTCTGACACTCCAGTTACCAGCTCTGCCCAAAAGGCCAGTTGAACGGGAGCGGGGAGACTCCTACTGAGGCGGGACTTGCAACACCGACCAAAAACTGAGATACTGAGGGTCAGACAGGGAAACATACCCATCTGCACCACTTCACCCAGGCCAAGGGCACATGGCAGATAATGGCACTTGCCTGTGACAGTGATTCCCCATTTGCTCTGCCCATGAGAACTGTGTGACACCGAGGTCCCTGCTCACATCCTGACTGTGTCCATTTACAGGGCAAAAGGGGCCTTGGACCACCGTCCACGGACTGCGGGGCCTTGAGAGCTCTGGAGGGGTCTTCCCACAGTCCCCTGGTGGCCCGAAGGCTGCATTTATTCCTGAACTTTTCTCACCCCAACTTGTGCTGAGGGAAACCCGTGCTCCCAGGGCAGCAGAGTCTCTGTGCCGTCACCCCTCCATAGGGATGGGAGTCCTGGGGACTGAGGGCCTCTGCCTTCCCTGCTCCTGGGGAGGGAGGGAGCGCCAGCCACAGGGTCCTCAGCACAGCCTGGTTTTCTCCCGGCACTCACCCAAGGTTTCCCGTGGCCTCCATGGTCTCCCTGATCCTCACAGGACTCCGTTGTGTTTAAACTTTGGTTCCCCTTTCCCTCCCTTTCTTCTTCCCTCTTTCCCCCCACTCTTCCTGGTGCTCTACCTAGTGAACTCCTGCTCATCCCTTCGAACCCAATTCAGAGCTCAACTCGGGGCTGCTTGCTTGTCCCCTTGAGCTGCTCATCTCAAAGTGGGTCCCTGTGTCAGGGAACGGCGGGAGGCTTTCTTAAGCAGTCTGGCCTCATTTTGCATTTGAACCCGTCATTGGAATTCATTAAAACTTTCTCAAGGGCCTGAAACTGCAAACCAGAGACACGGCAGAATGCTCCGCTCTGTTGTGAGTCTCTGGGGCTTCTGGATGGCTGGTGGCCTTTGGGACCCCACAGCAGCACCAGAAGACAATGGGGCAGCAGACCAAGGGACTGTTGAGAAGAACCCTAATGAAGGAATGCAGCCCTCCCTCGCCAGGGACCCAGGGCTTCAGCAATTTGTGGGGTCTGCCTCCCAGAAACAATACGAAAATCAGCAGGACAAAGAGCCCGGCTTCGTAAATCTGCTCTGGTCCTCTGTCCCTCAGGGCAGCCACTGCAGCCGAGCCAGATGCCACCCTCTTTGTGGATGATGCTCTTTCCCACCTCTGCTATTGGGATGTCCATGCTGCCACCAAAGGTGATGAGACTCGGGAATAGAAAGTCCAGACAGGTTCTTCCCTCCCAGGAGCCAGTGCCTGGGGAAAGACAGGCCACTGTCCCAGCAGCCAGCATTCTGGGATGTCTCCTGGAGGCGTCTCCCTCCCAGTCAGACACTTGATGTTCTCAGGAGGGAAAAATGCTTCTTAGGGGCTATGACAGAGTGGAATTTAGAAGGGTCGACAGAGTTTCAGTGAGTGACAAGGAGGAGTGTCATGTACCTCTGGTCCCTGACAAAGCTGGTCCAAATTCTTCTGCTGGCATTGAAGACCTTCCTCTTGTGGAGTCTTCCATGGCTCCCTAGCTCAGTTCTACCAAGCTTAGCACCAAGGCCTAGAACATGCCATTCCCAGTGCCACCATCTTCCAGGGCACTGCCATCTCTTCCTCCTCCAGCTCTTTCCTTTTGCCTTCGGCCTGGAAGGCTCCCCTTGTGACCGCCCGAGTTTCTTCCTGCTTCATCCCCCTACGGGGCTGTGGGCTCCATCCTGATCCCTGGGCAGCCCCTCAGCCTCCACGCAGGACGGTGCTCCTGAAGGTTGGTGGCTTGGAGTCTCTGCAGCCTCGGGAGTGAGCTTGGCTCTGCCAGGGGAAGGGTAAGCACCGAGCCCCCAGGACCCCTTTGGAAGAGGAGGGTTGAACCCGTGGCTTCCTCTGCTCTTCGCTCCCACACAGGGGATGAGCCAGAGGATGCCTCAGTGTCCCTGGCAGGCCTCTTCCAGAGGGTTTCCAGAGGGACAACCCCAGAGCAGGACCCTAAGCCCTTCCCTGTCCACTCAGCAATTCATGCCCCCCACACATGGAAAGTGTGCATGTGCCAGGCACCAGAGGGCTTTCACAGGCCTTCCACCCCTGAGGGACTCAGAGCTGGTCACCGAGAGGAACAGCCAGAGCCTGGCCCAGTGGAGGCTGGGGACAGGGTGGATGGGAAAGGCCCTGCAGGCACGGCAGTGTTGGCCTCGGGACTGGGAGGAGCACAGACTTGTGCAAACGTGTACAGGTGTGAATGAGCTCTGCTCTCCTGTGCCCCTCTTGTTTTTACGTGTGTGTGACTGAGTGTGGTGAGTTGTGTACATATGGGTGTGAGTGCATGGGTATGTGTATGAGCACGTGCTGTGTTGGTGTATGCATATGTGCATGGTGAATTTGTGTGTACCCGTGTGCAAGTGTTGGTTTTGCATGTATGTGTACGTGTGAGCACATGTGCTTACATTTGTATATGAGTGTGCTCACTGTACCTGTGTTGTGTGTGTTGTGTGTAACGTGTGTGTACACTGTGTGTGGGAGGGCATGTTAGGCAGAGGGAACTGCATGTGGGAAAACAAGGGTGAGCAGTGAATCACTCCCTGATTCACTTTGGGCTTCGGGGAGAAGGGCGTTAGCAGCGGCGCTGGGTGGGCAGGTGGTGGGGAGGGTTTGAGCTCCTTTGCTCCTTGGAGACCACCTGGAGGGAGCCCTGAAGAGTCTGAACTGGAAGGTGACATGGCTGGAGCGGGCCCAGTGCCCCTCATCCTTTGGAAGGACGGTCTCCGTGGAAGGGTGGCTAAGCTGGCCATGGGCAGGTGAACTTCAGGTGAGGGTGAGACCAAGGAGACTGGTACTGGTCCTCCAGTTTCGGGGGGTTTGACTTTGACGGAGTTGGAAAGAGACACGAGGGAGGTGTGCGCCTTCGGTCCTGCCCGTCCGTCCTGCTCTTTACATCCCAGGGTTCCCTGCTCCCTCGCCAGACAGTGCCCTGCACTGTATTATGGAGCCCGGGCCCCCACAGACTCCAGCCCTGCCCTCAGGTGACCTGTGCTTGGGAGGGACGCCCCCACAGGGCCCTGCACATCTGCGTCAAGCTGGGGAACCTGCCACAGGGCTCTTTAAAAAAAATAAAGGCCTGGGTTTTGAACAAACTCTTTTTTGGGGAATAATTTTTATGCTTCCAAGTATTTGTGGGTTCAATTTTGCACACAATTAATTGTACTTACAAATGCCTCCTTGAGGGCACAATTAGTCACCGACAACTCCTTCTAAAGGCGCCAGAGGCTAATTGTACCCCCAAGTGAGAAGTTCCAGGTGTAATTAATTATTCTTTAATTATTAAATTTATTACTCATTGGTTGGATGCACAAAGTTGTGCTCGGATGAACCGGCTGGCACGGGGCTGCTGGGGCCGTGAGGCCCGCACTGCCCTCGGAGCAAACCTCTGCCGGGGAGATGTGTGCGAGGAAGCGAGCCCGCCAGCTGCCTGGTCGGGGGACTTCCTCGAGTGACACTGAGGGGCCAGCAGAACTGGGTGGGCAGCAGGAGGCCTGCCCAGAAAGCTCTTGCTTCTGCCTCTGGCTCGAGAGAGGGAAGCAGCTGGGGCTGCAGTCATCCAAGTCTGCCCTGCAGCTGTGACACCTGGGCAGCCCTGTACCCTCCTGAGCCTCGCCTGTGAAGGGCAGTGGCACCAACTAGGTCCCCCAGCACTCAGCACATGCAGGGGGTTTGCTGCAGGGCCAGCCTCCTGGTGGGCTGACCTCAGGAAAATATCCTACAATCAGACTTACCAGATTTTTAATTTTAATTTTTTTTGGTGGTGCCAGGAAGGGAACCCAGGGCCTCATGCAAACACTCTACCACTGAACTCCATCCCCAGCCCTTTAAAAATAATTAAAAATAAAAAATCTTGTCAGGTGTGGTGGTACACACCTGTAATCCTAGAGACTCAGGAGGCTGAGACAGGATCACAAGTTCAAAGCCAACCTCAGCAACTTAGCAAGGCACTAAGCAACTCAGCAAGATCCTGTCTCTAAATATTTTTTTTTTTAAAAATGGGGAACTGGGGTGCAGGGGATATAGCTCAGTTGGTATAGTACTTGCCTTGCATGCACAAGGCCCTGGGTTCAATCCGTAGCACCACAGAAAAAGAAGGGGAGGAGAGAGTGGGGATGTGGCTCAATGGCCAAGTGTGTCTGGGTTCAATCCCCAGAACCAACCAACCAACCAACCAACCAACAAATAAGTAAATAATCTTGAGACAGGGTTTTGTTAAGTTGCTTATGCTGGCCTTGAACTTGTAATCCTCCTGCCTCAGCCTCCTGAGTAGCTGGGATTACAGCAGACTTATCAGTTTTGAAACCTGAATATATACATCAGCCGTGTAATCTTGGGCAGGCGATTTCTCTTTGTGGGTGTCAGTTTCCTCTGTGAAATGGAAATTCATAACAGCAATCCCCTTCCTGGGGCTTCGAGGGTTGAATGGGTTTGTGTATGGAAAGGCTCAGCTCGGCACCTGTCCCTGGCAAACTTCAGGAAGTGTTTGCCATTTATTTATTTTGTTACTTCAACGGCCACCAAATTGTTTTCAACAGAGAAATCACTGCACAAATGGTGCCTCCCCAACTTTGTTTAAAATATCCCTAAGATATTGGGTGCCTAAGAGAATAGGTCTTTTGCATACCAAGTCAGTAGGAGTTACATAAACATTCAAAGTGGTCCCAGGTGGCTGCCTGATTATCCCAGGATAATCATGGGTGGCCATTTTCTTCTTGACTTTTTTCAGTATCTTTCAAGTTTCTTAGTTTTCTGTTTTGTTGTTGAGAGCCACAGCCAAAGGGGCCCCAGCAAACTTCCAGCTGCCAGCAAACCTTCAGACTGCCAGCTGATGATGGGCTCACAGCGGCCCCAGCAACATCTAGCTGATTGGCTCCTCCACGGAGCTGCTCATTGGGCTGTTTCCCTGCCCATTCAGACCACGGAGCTGCTCATTGGGGGACTTCTTTGGCTCTGCCCACGCGACCCAGCCAATCGGCCTCAAGAGCAGGAGGATTGTGGGAGGTGGTGAGGTTTGTGTGGGTGAGAGGCTTGTGGAAGCCGGTGGTGGCAGTTGGGCTCTGAGGGTTTTTCCTGAGGAGCTGTTTTGTTTGGCCTGTGTGGTTCTAAAAATAAAGTTCATTTCTTTTGACAAGTGGCTCCTGAATTGTGCCCAGCCAGACTGCGGCATTTGGTGGCCCGTAAGGGAAACGAACCCGCGACCTTGGCGTTATCAGCCAGACTGCGGCATTTTGTTTTTTTTTGGGGTGGGTGGGTGGGTGGGTGGTACTGGGGACTGAACTCAGGGGCACTTGGCCACTGAGCCACATCCCTAGCCATATTTCATATTTTATTTAGAGACAGGGTCTCACTGAGTTGCTTAGTGCCTTGCCAAGGCTGAGGCTGGCTTTGAACTTAGGATCCTCCAGTCTCAGCCTTCTGAGCTGCTGGGATTACAGGCATGCGCCACTGTGCCCGACTTGGTTTTAAGAACGCAGTGTGTTGAAACAGAGACAACAGAATGATGTGAATGCTGCCAGCCGGTTACGCACACCCTCTGCCAGCCCTTCGGCAGGTCCAGGCCCTCAATGCCCTTCTAGGACCAGTTTTGTCCTGTGTCCTTCCCTAACCACACCACCCTCACCAGGAGTGGCCATCTTCTCCTCCCCAGGATCCCAGGCTTTCACATGCCTCCAGGACGGCGCTCGCACACAACCTGCCTCTATGCTGGCCTGGCCATCATCCCCCCAAATCAACTGCCAGGATCTCCCCTTGCAGCATCCCACACCAGGGCTCAGTCAGGAGCTCAGCTGACAACCCCCTGCACCTCGGACCTGCACCCTTCATTTGATTTTATGTTTTCCTGGAACAAAAACTCAGAGCAATCCAGAGAATAATGCAATCAGCACCTTCAGCATCCAGCACCAGAAGCAGCACAGTAATCCCTTCACTTTGGTTTGTTTTTTTTGGAAATGAAGCCTACAGATGCAGTTACTGCCTCCTCCATGCTCCAGCCCAGTTTCTTTTCCCTCCATCCCCGCCCAGATTTGATTTGAATTTGGTGTATCTGTGTGTGTGTGTGTGTGTGTGTGTGTGTGTGTGTTAGTATTTTTACTACATGTGTCTGCATCTCTACACATATCAGTTTTTGAAGATGTTCATGGTGATCTCATTTTGCAACATGATTTTTCCCCTCAACTCTCTGTCGTTGAGCCCTGCCCATGGGGAAGTGTGCAGATGCAGGTCTTCAGAGAGACAAGGCGAGGCGCTGCCGAGACACCGGCAACAGACCCTGGGATGCAGGGATTCGCCCAGCCGACTGCTTCTTCATGGCATCAGAGAGTTCTGGCCTCAAGCAACAGAAGCCCAGCAGCCCCACTAAGTTAAGCTACAAACAAATTTATGGACCAGGTAGCTTAACTCACGGAAGGAACTACAGAAAGTCAAGTTTCAGGACACACATCAACAGACAGCCCAGGCATTTGGCCGGCAGGAGCTAACCCACAGCCTTGTTGGGAAGCCACTGGCTAAGGTTTTTGTTTTTTTTAATCTTTGTCATTTCACTCAAGATTCAGGGTTCCTGGGCTGGGTTTGTGGCTCAGTGGTAGAGTACTAGCCTAACGTGTGTGAAAGCCAAGTTTGATCCCCAGTGCAGGCAAAAAAAAAAAAAAAAAGATTAGGGTCCCTCAGAAAAAAACCTCACTCAAACTGGTTTACACAAAGACAGAATATACAGGACTCACACATTAAAAACATACTGATCAGAAGTAGCTTCAGGTATGGCCTGATTCAGGACCCAAATGACATCTCTGGGACTCCACCCTGCCCTTCTCTCAGGGTTCCTCCTTGTCTCAGGCTCGTGCTGGTATGACGGTCCCTGAAGTTCCAGTCTCTAGGCTCTCAACTTCCCATGGACACACAAACTCTCAGCTTCTACCCCAGCTCTCCCAAGAAAAGGCTCCTGTGTCCCTTGGCCTTGGTTAGGGCATGTGTTCACATCTGAACCAATCACAGCGGCCAGAGGCCTGCAGTCGTCTCATTGGCTAGTGCCTGGTCACAGGCTCTGCCTCAGGAGTTCTACCTGAAGCAGGGGGCTGAGATTCGAGGAGCAAGCAACTTTTCAAAGAGAAACAAAGGGAAATTCATGTCCAGTTGGCCAAAACCCATCACATGCCCACTCTGCAAAGTGAATAGATAAATAAGCAAGAGAAGAGAGGAATCAAATGAAACGTGGTAGCAGCAGGCTGGCCACGCAGGACTGGCCAAAGAGGGAGACCGCAGGACCCCAGAGGCAGTGCTGGGAGACGGACAGGGAGTCAGCCACTGTCCTCAGACATCGCGGCAGTGCCCAGGCTCACCGAGCCCCTTGCTGCAACAGGGTGGGCGGTGAGACCCTCCACCTGCTCCCTTCCACCTTGCTCCCATCCATTACTGCCAAGTGATTAACTTCAGCCACATACTACATTTTCCTGGGATTATCCCCTCAAATGAATTATATGAATAATAAAGTTTCAATATTTTTCATTCAGCAATTAATCTTGGTGAGCATAAAACTTCATTTAAAGTGCCGGCACAGTGGCTGGAACCCATTAATCAGCGGGGAAGGAGCTGGCCAGGCGCAGGATCAGCCTGGGCTGTGAAATATGGGCACTTCTCAAAAACCGAGGTTCCCCCCCAGAGTCCGCTGCCGCCTCGGAGCCCTGCTGGGCTGCTTGGCTGCAGGGCCTCTCACTCGGACTCCACGTGGCAAACCCCAGGTTGGCCTTCACATTCACCGGGAGCCTTCTCCTTCCTCACCGGAGGAAAGAGACGATCGAAAAAATAGCTCATAAACCCAAACCAGTCATTATTAGAGCAGCAAAAACACAGTGCTTATGCACAGAATAGTTTACGTTAAATTAAAAACCATAACTTATCTCTGAGACACTCCATTTAGTACATCTGAGGTTAAATATGGTTCAGAGCAGCTCCTTCAATTAAATTGTTCTTCCTTTGCTCTAGTAAACTATATTAAACATAATTTCCTGAAAAGTAACAGAGATCATTACTCTGTTTGCAAATTGATACCATGCTATTAAAATAGAAAATATTTGCAAGGATATTTAAGATAACTGTGTTTTTACAGAGACTCTGGGATCTGCCCTGATTTCTGGCTTTCTGGCCTGGGTGCGGGCAGGAACTCTGGACGCAGCAGGACAGGAGGACTGGACGGGCCAGTGAGTCTCCAGGATGGTCCTGGGAAACCAGGAGAAGTTTTCTAGAGACTTCCTGCTGTGACCCCACCCGGTATCTCCCTAGCAGGAGAGCTCGGGTTGGTTCTGAGCTGTTCATTTCTGTTGACTGCGGTTCCTGTACTGAAGCTGACTCCATGGCCGAGGCTGGCTCTTCTCTTTGCCGCCTGTCAGGGAGGCCGTTACAGTTACCTGGAGCAAGGCTGTCTCTCACCTCTGCAACCCGAGTCTTGCTCACAGGATGATTGCAAGTTCCTAAACAGCCTCTGGTTGGTGTCCCCAGGTCGGAGCACCAGGATTGGCGAGCCCATCGTGCAGGTCCGGCTGCCATCTGGAGTGACTGGCCATGGGAGGAATGGAAGGCCCTGGTGAAGGACTGGAGGACACTGCCTGGCTGAGCTCTGGTACTTTGTCAGGGACAGAGGCTCTGGGAACCAGGTGGCTCACCACGTGGAAGCCACCTGTCCAGGGCAGTAGGGTGCCCGGTCCCGCCTGCCAGGGACCCTGTCACCAGAGGCCGAAACTGGAGACTGATGGGATTGCAGAGGTAAGAGGAGGGTAGAGCCCTCCTTTGAGGGCAGGAGTAGACAGGATGTGTTCCTTGCTGCTCTGGCCACGCTGTGTCACCTGAACGCCATGGTGCAGGAAGGCAGCGCCTCACGTTACGTGGAGAACATGCAAGAACAGTCTTCAGAGCCACCCACTCGCACAGTGGAGACTCAGCCCACCAGGGGGGTCACTGTCCCTGGGACAAGGAGAGATACTTGAAAACCTGGGGCCTCCAGGCTAGAAACTGCTGCTGGGGTGTCCGGTGGCCGCTCTGCAGGTGCCTGAGTCCAGGCCCCCTGCCTGTGTGCCCCAGCATGCAGCAACTCCCAGCTCTGTCCCGGGTCCCCTGGGCCCAGCCGTGACCTGGATGGGGTGTGTGGTCTATAACAAACATCAGACAGTGTGTCACGAGGGACACTGAGCCGTGGGGAGATTCCAGGTGTGACAGCCGCACTGCGCATTGTGCCTTCCCCCGAGCTCTCGCCAACATCTGACGGGGGCTGAGGGCTGACCAAACCTCCAGCCACCGGTGAGTAAAAAGGTATATTATTAGTGGCTTCCTCTTGCTTTTCCCAACACCAGTGAGGTGCAGCGCCCTTCATTGCCTCTGGGCCTTTTCCATTTCTTCTCTGAATGGCCGTTTTGGGCCCGTTTTTCCGTGGGGCTGTCATGGAAAGCATTTCTTCGTGACCTGACGATGAACACCTTGTCTTTCACGCATGTTGCAGATACTATTTCCCAGTCCACTTCTCTTTTCACTTTGTTTCTGGTTTCTTTCTTCCCACAGAGGTAGGTACTCACTGTTTTCTCTAGAAGGACACTCATCTGTGCGGAAGAAGCCAAGAGGGGCCCGGTGTGGTGGCACGCTCCTGTGATCCCGGTAACTTAGGAGGCTGGGGCAGGAGGATCGCACATGTGTGAGGCCAGCCTCAGCAACTTAGAAAGACCCTCCCTGGCTCAATATAAAGTGAGATGAAATAAAATAAAGTAGTAAAGGGTTGAGGATGTAGGTCAGTGGAAGAGCAGTTGGCTAGTATGCAGAGGCCCTGGGTTCAATGCCATGCACCACACACACACAGAAGCCAAGGATACCCATTGCAACCTTATTTTTAATAGTGAAGCACTGTTAAAATAAAAAATAAAGCAGAATCTCATATATTTATCAATAAATGACTAGTTACACAAGTGAGTGACACATCCCTACTAAGTAGTGGGCCGCCACGTCGTAGAGAAAAGACAATTGAGGCCAGCGTGAGCTCACTGATTGGGAGCACCGTGCAGAGTGAGGTGCAGAGCAGGTTGGGGGGCGAGAGCGTTTGGATTCATCAAAGCCCAGCAGATAGGAAACTCAGCGGTGCGTTTCCCTGTGTGATATGTTTTATATTTATTTAATTTTGTTTTCTGTGGTGCTGGGAATGAAACCCAAAGCCTCATGCATGTGAGGCAAGTGCTCTTCCACTGAGCTGCCCTCCAGCCCTTTCTGCTAATAGTTACAGATGCACAGCAGCACAGCTGGAAATACCCCCACGGCACGCACGCATGCCAGCAGCCCCAGGGAGTCAGATTCCTAGGGAACTTGAGTTGTGTGTCCGTATTATTATCCGTATTATTTTATCCGTATTATTTGAATATTTCAGAATGGGCTGCATTTCTCTTTCACGTGAGTGGTTGATGGAGAGACGCTGGTGTGTAACCCAGGCTCCAGCAAACGCTGCGAGATCAGCAAGGAAGCCAGTCCGCCCGGTCCACCTGCTTCACCTGCGCAGCCCAGAGGAGGGGGAGGAAGGAAGCGGCATCTAGTGAGGGACAGCTCCTGAGCGTCCAGGCTGAGTCAGGGTCTGCCCTTGCGTGGACATTAGTTCAGAAATCACTCTCCCTTAGTGCACGTGTTAACCTTGCTGATCTGTTGACCTGTGTGACCTGGAGGGGACACCACGCCATTCGCTCCTTTGGGTCTCAGCTCCTTCATCTAAGAGAGGATGCTGTCACCTGGGTTGTCCAGGTGGAGCTTGAGCTGCTACTAGAACAGCAGCCTCAGGGAGCCCATAGCCCCAGGGAGAGAGGTCAAAGGCCTGCAGGAAGGGAATCCAGGGGCTGGCACTGCTCAGTGGCCACGTGGCCAAGGAATTTTCCTGGAGACACCGTCAGAGGGTGCTGTTTATCCTCGGGGAGGGCAGAGGCTTGGCCAGGGCCGAGACCCTCACTGTTCCCTTGCCCTTGAACCCTTGATCCCAAAGAGGCCTGCAGACGACAGAAGAAAAGTGAGTTCTGTGGGCGGCGTGGCACTCAGAGAGTTAAATCCACTCAGGGACATCGGGAGGGTTCCAGATGGAGAAGACCCTCCAGGGGGAAAATTAAGACGAGAAGAGCCATCCATTAGGCGCCGCGTCCTCCCTATCGGAGGCTGTCTCCAAGGCCATCCGTCAGTGCCAAGGCCAGCGAGAAAGACCTGCAAAGATCAATTCCTCTGTGCAAGATAAATAGTTTAAAATAATTGTATATATGTAAAGGGTTTGCCTTCCATAATTGAAGAGAAGAGAGGGAGCCACGCACATTTCAGGGCGACTTTCCCCTGCTCCGAGCTGCCGAGGCTGCAGCCTTGTACAGATGGGTTAGTAGCTGGCACAGAGCCAAGACGCTTAATCAATCTCCAAAGTTTATTATGAATAACCCCCAAAGCTCATGGATCATTCTTAGCAAGAACACCATCCTGGTTATTTCCTCATTTTTATAAATTGATCTATAACTTTGAATCCGGGTCCTTGAGAGCTGCAGGGGACATTAAAAATCAGCAAATCCAGCTGATTTTATTCTTTTATTCTCGAAGAAATCAAAGCAAACTGTTCTTGTTGACGTCGGGGCAGGTCCCTGTCCTCTCAGACCCCGCTGTCCTGTGCCCTGCAGGGCCTCACAGTGGACCCAAGGGCTCTGAAGGATGCACTGAAAACCACTGGTTCATCAAACTCCCCCATTTTTCAGATGGGGAAGCTGATGCCCAGAGAGGGCAAGTAACTTGACTAAGGTCACACTCAAGGTCAACGTGGTGGTCATGATGGGTGGCTCCCTCAGTAGCCTTTGCCCAACCACCTTTTTTCTTGACTGAAGAGCCTGTTCCAGCCAGACACGGTGGTGAGTGCCTGTAATCCCAGCTATCTGGGATGGCGAGGTGGGAGGATCTCAGAGCCCATCTCACATAATAGGGACTGAAAGTGCTGTTTCTTCAATTTCCTGACCTGCCTTCTAGCTGGAGCATGGGCCTTGACCTAATTCTGGAAGGGTTTACCTCCTAGCAAAAGACTCAAGCAAAGAGAAATCATCATTCTTCTTGACCTTCAATGTGGCTGTGATGAGGATGTGTTGACTGGAGCTGTGGCAGCTAACTTGTAGCCATGAGAACAAGCTTGAGAATGACCACTGTATGCTCTAGGAAATATAGACCACTCTAGGTGTTTAAAGTAGAGGAAATTAGGGATTGCTTACAGAGATGATAGAAGAGCCAACAAGTCGAATGGAATGATGAGGTACACCTCTCCTCCAAGAGGTCAACAATGTTAGGATACTGTGAACACTCCCAGGGCTGGAGGGACAGAGGAGGAAGAAACGAGAGCTCAGGATCTGCACTTGGGGTCTAAAATCACGGCCAAGAGCCTCTTGGAAGGAGCTGGGGCACCAGGTGTGGGTTGAGGGGAGGCTGGGCCATAGTACATGGAGACCCATGCACTGCTGGGGTGCCTCAGGAAGCCAGGGAGGGGGGGAGAAATGGCCCCACGCCACTCCTCTCTGTCCTCCAGTCCTTCATTGGTGCCTCCTGTTGGTTGAGCGTCCCCAGAATCCTGGGAACTGTAGTTCCTCAAAGTGTAGGTGGAGCAGGGAAGGGGCCAGGGGCACGGCAGGCAACCCTTGCCAAGGATGGAAGGGTCTCACCAAGGCCTGGACCAGTCCGTGCCTCGCCTGCTCCTGAGGACAGCAGGGTCTGAGGTCATCCTCTTGGACTTGCTGGGCATCGAATTCTTGCAGCTGAAATAGCTCATGGTCACAGCCAGATCAGTACCAAACCCAGTCCCCGCCTGGCACCTGCACCTGCCCCTGCCCGGCAAAGTCAGGGACAGGTCAGAAACCTGCATCTTGCCCACTTTGAGCAGAAAGATGCTGAGCAGGCGGCCGGGCGTTGGGTTCCAGCTCAGAGGCAGGGAGGGCAGGGTGCGGGGCCACCCACGTAAGTTAAAGCAACAAATAAGATCCCTTTTAACTCATGTGCGTGGCCTGAGGCTTTAGCCCTGGACAGAAGGAGCCTGCAGGGCCATCCCCGGAGCCCAGGTGAAAATCAGGATCTCAGCTGGACAGCCCACCTGAGCTGGTCATTTCACATTTGTTTAGACTCAGAACGTTTCTTGGAAGCCCAAAGTGGGGCTCCCCCTCCTGTTTGAAGCCCCCGAGGGTCTTCCTGGTACTTTGAGGGGGCAGGTCAAAAACAATGAATTTAGTCCCAGCTCAGCTGACAGACAAGGAGACTGAGACACTGGTTCTCTGTTATCTGCTGTGGGACAGAAACCCCCTGGAGCCAGCCTGTGTGGTCAGGGGACTTACTGGGGTGGGAACAGGCACAGCTGGCCTCAGGGACGTGGACCTGGGGCCCCAGCAGCTGGTGCCGTTCGCTCTCTCCCCCTGCCCACGCCCACCCTTCCCCTCCGCCTTCGCCAGCCTTGATGCTGCCTTCAACTCTGACCCTGACCTGATTCTCTTTCACGGTCAAGAACGTGGCTGCGTGTCTCCCGACTGGCCTCTCCAGCCCAGTCAAGGTCAGAAATCTCAATGTCCCTCTCTCCACTCCAGGATGAGAACTTCTGAGGACACACTAGCAGGGTCAGGGACATGAGCTGTCTGTGACCCCGCCTTAGCCACAGGCACAGCCTGGGGGGGGGGGCGGTGAGACCAGGGAACTGGCAGACGGCACCTGGGAAGGACTCAGGTGGGACGGCCCTGGCTGCTCCCATTCCCCGTGATGCCCCAGAAGAGTCGGTTCAGAAAACCTGCCCGAGCCCTGCTGGTCACGGGATGCCACTTGATCTTGACGTCCTGAAACTCTGGTCCTTGCTGTCCTTGGCTGTCAGACAGGAAGTCATTTCCCATCTCTTGGTCCTCGTTTGGTCAAGTAGGATCAGAATCGCGGAATGGTTCACACTGCCACTGAGGAGGAGTGTGGACAGCGGTGGGCTGGCCCTGGCTGGCCCGGCTGCCCCAGGTTCCTTCCCAGAGCCCAGGGAGGAAGGCAGGGTGAGGTGGTGCCCAGCCCGGCGCCTGCTCTCCGGGCGAGGCCGCGCCTGCAGCCTCCTGGAAGCGTCTCCCCCCTGGGATGGGAGCGCTGGTTTCCAGCATCTTTATTTCTGGGGCTGTGATTCTTATTTGGTTAAATAACACATTTTTAAAAATTGTTGTGATTCCATACTGAAGCTTCCCATATGGTTAATTGGAAGTGTTCTCACCAATATTGCAGGCTGTAAAAACTAATGAGGTAAATGGAAAATTTATCAAGTGCCACAGTTAGAAATTAACTTATAGCTTGATGCTGCGATCATGGCTAATGCAGTCAGAGGGGAGCCGGAGTCAGGCTTGGCCACCCTTCTGGCCCCGGGTGGGGAATAAGCCTTCCCCCTGCCCATCTTGAGCTCTGTGCCCACCTACCTTCTGCACACAGCGAGTGAGTACAATGAATGGCGTAGTAGTCCATTTCCTGTGGCTGAAAACACAACACAACACCTTGGGCTGGGTGTGTTGTAAAGAAAAGGGGGTTTATTCTGGTTTATGGCCCTAGAGGTGCAAGGCTGAGCCATCTAGTGGCCCTGAGCCATCTAGTGTGAGAGGACAGGGCATCCCATGGGAAGACACAGGGAGCTGGGCATGTGGGTCCCTTCTGGTGTCTCTCCCTCTTCTTATAATTTTTTTTTTTAAATTTTTGGTACTGTGGATTGAACCCAGGGGCACTTGATCACTGAGCCACACCCCCAGCCCTATTTTGTACTTTATTTAGAGACAGGGTCTCACTGAGCTACGTACATCTGGCTTTTGCTGAGGCTGGCTTTGAACTCACGATCCTCCTGCCTCAGCCTCCTGAGCCGTTGGGATTACAGATGTGCGCCAACCATGCCTGGCTCTCTCCCCCTTCTTATGAAGCCACCAACATTCCATGGTGGGGGGCTGTGCCCCAGGACCTTACCTGATCTTAGTCACCTCCACAGCCCCACCTGTAACACAGTGGGGTTAAGTTTTCATGCTTAGTACCCCACGATGGGGACGACTTTCCACACAGGAAGCCTTGGGGACCCTCGAACAAGAGCAGACCAGGCTTTCTAAGACGGTGTCACTCACAGTACATGTGTAGCCGGTCATCGGGTCCCCAGTGGTGACTGCAGTCAGCAGTTATGGTCCGGGCACCTCCTCTGCAGTCTCTTGTGCTCCCCTCCCCTCGGGGCTGTAGGGAGGTCTGCGACTGTGGTCATCTTCAGGTCAGGAAACGCAGTCTCCGAGGGGCGTGAGTTGTCGGAGGTCACGCGGCCCTAAGAGGCGGGCTGGGATTTAAGTCAGCTCTGGTTCCCGTATCCGTGTGTCCCCATCCATGCAGGAATCAGTCCTTTAACCCAACCATACACAGACGCAGGGAGCCGTGTGGTGTGGGCACCATGCTCTCCTGGA
The DNA here is from genome assembly GCF_045843805.1 of Urocitellus parryii. Classification (NCBI taxonomy): domain Eukaryota; kingdom Metazoa; phylum Chordata; class Mammalia; order Rodentia; family Sciuridae; genus Urocitellus; species Urocitellus parryii. The sequence goes on from NC_135535.1 coordinate 205,008,005, forward strand.
GACACCAGGAGGGAGCAGGGTAGTGACCAAGATCTGGCTGCGAATCCCACTGGCTTTGCCACTCGCTGGCCTGGGTGGTGCCCTTTTGGCTGCCCCCGGAGATCTGTCTTACCCTCTCCAGTCTCCACTCTGTGCCCCGGGAGGCTGGCCTGTGGCCCACGGATGGACCCCTTGCCTGTGCTGCAGTTGAGCTTGGTCGGTGGCAGGCGTTGGCTAGAGATGGAGATGGCAGGAGGGTGAGGCGGGGCCATTTATTCTTGGGTCCCCAGTAGTGACAAGTCCCTCCTTGCCAGATGCTGTAGACTGTATCTCTCCCATGAAGAATGTGGCCTCCCCTGTTAGTCCTTTAGACCCAGGAGGGGGCGGACCCCTGCCGTCGACAGCCCTGAGAGTCTGTGCCGTCCCTTCTGGCTTTCTTAAACCTAGCCTCCGCTTCTGCCATTTACTCCTTTGAGGACCTCCTCTCAGCTGACTACTTCGAGTGACGTTTCTTCCTTGCTGGGACTGTGGGACGGTGGGAAGGCGATTTCACCCAGGTGACTGGCCTGGGCCTTGGTTCCTTCACCCCCAAGGTGGGTTCAGTAAAGAGCTGCCATGAGAATTGCAGGAATTTTGCAGAAAACATTTGCACATAACAGAGGCTCAATAAACACCAGCTCTTTTTGCTAAGACAGGATTCTGCCTTTAAGGACAAGCGCCGAGGGACTCCATGCTGAATGTCCCATGGGACCACCTGCATGTGTAGAATCCAGCCCTAGATTCTTGGCCCAGGACAAGTCACACACAGGTGACGCTGGAGACCCTCAGAGGCAGGCTCCAGCCATACCCCTGGGAAGCCACAGGAGACTGGGCTGGGAAGGCTTTCTGGGAGCTGCTGGAGAACCCACAGGAGCTCAGGGAATGAGGATGGGCAGGGGGCAACCTGAGGTGTCGGGAAGTGGGTTGCGGCGGGGCTCTGGCCACTCTGCTCTGTGGTCTAGACAGCAGCACTGGGTGGAAGTGGTCCTGCGGGTCCTCACTGGAGAAGCACCAATGGGCAGCAACACCTGCCGGGGCAGGGTTCCAGGGTGTGGGTCTCCCGCCCCACACTGTTAAAAATGAGGGACTCATCAGGGTGGGTGGTCAGCAGAGAGAAATCTAACTCCCGCAGCCCACCTTAGACCCTCTGATTTGGGGGCTGTCGTAATGTGGAGAGGACTGGGTGGAGGGGACGGAGGGCAGGATGCCGGGTCTTGGCTTGCAGGACATGTCCCTGGAGGAGGTGGAGGAGATGGCTGAAGGGGTGAATTCGAGGGCTTCTGCTTGCAGCTCTTCTCTCGGGGACTTCCCTGCCCGGCCTGCCCCCGCGGTTGACCTTTAGTGCCAGCTCTTTCCACCAGCGTCACTCTGCGCCACCATCACCCTTGTCCCAGGCCCCCTCCTGGGATCAGGAAGTGCATCTGATGGCCACAGGGTCCCCTCCTGGGAAAGCCAACAGCAAAGCAGCGTCTTCCGTCAGAGCCCAGGCCTTGGTTGGGTGCCCATGGGCCCTACATTCTATGTGGGGTGCAGGGTCTGGAGCCCACCAGCCCGGGTTTCAATCTTGTCCTCAGACAAGTGGTGTGACCTCTCTGGTCCTCCGTCTCCTACTCTGCAACACTGGGTAGCAATGCTGACCTTATCCGATGGCACACATTGTCACCTCGTTGACTAGTCTGAGTGCCGAAGGGGGACAATCCCACTGTTTGAATCGGGGTCACGATGCTGCGCTCAGAAGAAGGTCTAGGATCAGACCCTGACAGGGTGGAGAAGGATGGAGGTCTTTACTGTTGTGTTCCCGTGTTAAGCTCACCACAGCCCTAGGCAGAAGCAGGGATGTGCAGAGGGTCATTCCTGCTGTTGACCACTCTGGGCCGGGCCTAGCTGGCCACCTGGGCTGGCGTGGTTGCCTCCAGCGGATCCAAGAAGGGGTCTGTCTGCCTTGGGCCTGCTCGACCTCCCTGGGCACCCCCACACCACCCAGGTCGGCTCTAACACCGCCCTCTATGGGCTCAGGACACGAGTGTGCCCCATTCTCTGGCAGGTTCATCCTCCTCCAGGTCCCCAGCACTTGACTCTGGGGAGGGGCGTATCTGGGACCCATCTTGGCTCTTCTTCCTCCGCTCCTCTGTAGCTCGTCCTCTCCTGCTATCTCCCCTTACCTCTGTCCATATTGGCTGTCCCCAGGTCTGCTCACTGCCACCACCCTGACCACTCCAGTCCCTCTTCCACCTCCCACATGGACAACACCACAAAACAAGAGCCCTGTCCTCTCGGCCCTCCACTGGGTTCCCAGTCTCTCTAACCGTGGCTTTTCCCAGAGAGACCACGTGCCGACGGCTGATGGCCACAGTCACCAAACACAAAGGCTCAGCCGGCCAAAGCGCCCCCCTCATGAGCCCTTGGCACAGGGGCCAGAGGTGTCTCCCAGGCCTGGAGGTGCCGTCTCCCCTGCAGTCCCTTGGGCGGCGGCCACACCTGAGTCCTCGGGCCTCCAGGCAGGGAGTCCCGCTTCCTGGGTGCTGCTCACAGGATGGTTGAGTGCGTGAAGCCAGATGGGGCCTCTCTCCGACTCTGAGGCTCGGGACTGCGTCTCTTCTGCACTGTGCCGGGAACTCTTGACAGAAGAGAGGGACTCCTATCTGCCCCGAGCAAGCCGACAACCCTGCAGCAGAGAACACTCAGTGCCCACGTCCCTCCCGATGCTCTGGAGGCTCTGCCTGTGGCAGGACACCAACGTCCCAGTCTTGTTCCATCTCTGAAGTTTCCTTGCCTCCCCCTGGCCTGCGGCACCACCTCCCGGCTGGCCTCTCCTCTCCAGTCCTGCCTGCCAGACTCTCTGAGCCGACAAGTCTTCTGGAAGAAGGCAGGTCACAGCACGACCCTCCTGAGCCTCAACAGTCGCCTGTCATTTGTGGGGAACCCACAGGTGGCCACCAGGTGGGCGCAGGCCTGTCTTTGGTCTCCCCACCCTCCAGTCATTTCCTCTGTCCTTGGGATGTCCCTTGCTTAGAGCAGTGCCCCACCCGCAGCTCCACCCTTCCCGACAGTCTCCTGCGCACCTTTTAGGCCCCTTTGCCGATCCCACTTTCTCCTGAGAAACTTCTGATTAAACAGGTAGCAGGAGAATTTTCAAAAACCGAGAGCACTCCAAGTGGCCCAGCAGGCAATCACTTCTGTTGCAATAATTCAGAAATCCAAATTTGTCATATCTATCCAGAGATTTTAGAGTTCTCTGCTTAAACCCAGTAAATCCACTTGTGAGAATCTATATTACAGAAATACCTGGAAGTGCTTTCAGATATTCCTACAGAAGGAGGCTTGCTGCAGTGCAGTGTGCGATCCTGAAGAGAAGCAGTCTGGGATGCATCATGACCTAGCTGGTCAGCGGCAGGGCTGCACCGGTGACCCTCCCGCTGACAAACGTGTTCTCAAGACGTATCCACGGACGTGAGCAACTGCTTGTGACCTGCGATGTGCACAATGTAGGCTACTAAGAAGATCTCGATATTTACTACGTGTGTGTTGATACGCGTGTGTACAGGCACAGAGACCGGAAGGAAATAGGAACAGGCCAAACTGTGGACAGTGGCTTTCTTTAGTTGGTGGTTAGTGGATTATTTCAGATTTTATTTTCTATAACTTTCTCTTTGTATTGCTTCATGATGGAAAATAAAATAAACGCCTTTCACTTCAAAAGAAAGCAAACTCCAAGGAGCTCTGTGCATCTTTTAAGGAGGGGACGTTCCTACGATGATGCAGGGTTTTGGGGTGTTTGTCTCGTTTCTTCTTAGAGGCCCACTCCCTGGAAGCACATGGACTGGCCTTTGCTTCTAGCTCACCTAGAGAGCCCGTGCGCGCCTGGACTGCGGGACGTGGGAGCTGGTGGGAAGAACTGGTGCTTCCTTGGAAAGCAGCCCTGGCCGGGGCCTGGCCGGAACCTGGCCGGGATGGCCGCAGCATGAGTGCGGCTGGAAGCAGCCCCCGACCCGCGCCCTGCAGCCCTTGGAGGGCCCCCCACTCTGGTCATCCTGTTGATCCATCTGGAAATAGCTCCATAAATGGAGTCATGACTGCTGCACAAGATCTTTTTGTTCTTTAAGGACTTACTCTTGTTTTTGCTTAACCATCCATTTTTATTTCTTGCTGATTTGGGGGTCTATTGTTGTGGAGATTAAACTTTTTTGTTGTTAAAACCCTCCAGTCTCCTGCCTTTTCCCTTTCCATTTCAGTTTTATTTTCCGATCACCTGATGGAGAGGGCTTTACCGTCTCAGATGGGTGAGTGTTTGAAAGTGAACCTGAACAGGCGCCCCCACACAGGGACCAGGCGGCCCCACACGGGGACTAGGCGAAGGTCCCTGGACCCGCAGGGCTCTCCCCCTTGCTGTTCTCTTGGCTCTCTGCTGGAGACAAATTCCTCAACTCAACTCACGTCCGGAACCCCAGGGGAAGTCAAGTGCACAGTCTTATATCGTGGCTTCTCTAAACTCTGAAGTAAAGAAGCCGCCCCTCTGATCCACGCGGCCCACCTCTCCCTGCAGAGAACCCAGGGACATTGGTTCAGGGGCCTGAAGACACAGAGCATGCTGCTTCTGGACGCTGGGCACTCCCCCAAACAGGAGAAGGACCTGACCCTGATTTTTAGGTGACAAAAAGAAGTTGAACTCAAGTTGGGGACAAATGTGGGACCAGTGCGACGGTAATGGCAGTAGCTCAGTTGAATGCACCGCACATTCATTCAGTCCACAAGAATTTGTTGAGCACTTTCTAGGTGCCAGGGGCTGCTACAGACTCTGGGAAAAGTAGTGGGCAAAGCCAGGCTGGCTCCCGCCGCCCCCCAGGAAGCAGTCCTGTGGGCATTCATCAAAACCACGCAGACGACATTGGAACTGTGGCAGGCAGCTTCCACGACACCCTGTGGGCCCCAGGTCAAGGGCTTGCTCCCTGAATCCGGCTCTGTGAGTGGGCCCCTTACCCACACCTCTGCTGCTGAGGCACCAGGATGCTCCAAAGAAAGGAAAGGAGGCTCACAGCGGCAGTCTGTGTTGGGCTGCTGTTCAGAAAACCAGGCAGCGGGCAGTTTACAGAGACAAAACTTTCACTGGCGGACAGTGTTGGAGACTGGGGGCCCAGAGCAGGGGTCAGCCTCTGGCAAGGGCCTTCGTGCTGTGTCATCCCGTGGCGGAGGGCAGAGGACAAGAGAAGGGGAGGACCAGAGGGAGCCCACCCCGAGGTGACCTTGCTCCTCCTGACCTAGCAGGTCTTAGGCCCCACTCCCAGGACCATTGCACCGTGGGTGAATCTTCCAGCCTGGGAACTGGGGGCGACACCTTCAGACATGGCATCTGGTCGTCCCTGGCATCTGAAGGCAGCTGCCTCCCTGGATGGCACCTACGGCTCGGGCTGCCGGAGTGGGGGGGGGCTCATGGGGGCCCGGGTTTGGAGCCCCAGCTTAATGGAAGAGTGTCAGGGAACCTATGTGGGTCCTTCCAGTCAGGACTCGGCCACCCTGGGACCAGAAGTGGCAGCCAGAGGAACAGCCGGGCTGCGGGGGCTGCAGGGGCTGCGGGGGCTGCTTCTCCCAGCCAGGTCGAGAGTCCTGAGCACGTGGCCCCATCCACAGGCCCCTGGGGCAGGAGGCTGGTGAGCACCATCCCATCAGGCCAGAGAGGAGGAAAAGGCAGAGAGTCTGTCCAGCGCGTGGCCACGCCTCGACGGAGCCAGCTCTGAGATTAGACAAATGGGTTCTGGCTCCCGGACCTGCCGCCAGCCCCAGACCCACGCTGTTTCTTGGCAAAGTCTTTCCACATTCCTCTAACTCAGACCCACCCTAGTTTCGTCTCTGGAAATATTGTAGCTGTCATAATCCTTGTTCTAATAAAATACTCATCTGACGACCTATTAGGAAGGCATATTGTTGTCAGGAGATGTGCATTTGCCACATTTCCTATTATATCGTCTATTTCCTGCCTCATTTTTCTTGGGAGGGCAGGAGTCACTGGAGATAATAGCATATTGACAGAAAGAGAAGGCGAGGGAAAGGGATCGTTGGAAGTGGGGAATTTAGTTCTTTTCTTCGGCAAAGGCTTCTAGCAGGAAATCCACCACTCATTTCCTGTCGGTCTGCTCAAAATAACATCTGCCCCTTCTCCCCTTAACAGACTGTCCCCAGCCCTGGAGGCCAATGCCCTGGTAATACGTGGAGGCCACGTCTGTCTTTTCTGGGGGTGACGGCCAGATGAGATTCCTTGTCAGGTGAGAAGGTGTCCCATCAGTCAACAGGACCTAGTTGAGGCTGGTGGAATAAGAAGAAAATTCTTGAAAATTCTAGAAAATTCTTGCCCCACACCTTTTCTCTCTCAGTATCAAACTGCAAATAGTAAATTGCCAGGGTATCAAAACCCTCTTCCTGGTGGTGGAAACACCAGTGGTTGTCTGAAGACTGCAGTCTGTGGATGGGGATGCCACCGGCTTGGCCCCCTTCTGGAAGGATCCTGCCCTGCACACACCAGTGGGGCTCTGGATGGCAGAGTTCTGAGAATGGCCAGTGGAGTGTCCCCAGGAGGGAGGGGGCTCAGACCTGCCCATGGGGCTAGTGTATGAGGAAGCCAGAGGCTGACCTTCCCCTCCAGGACTTCCTGTCTCCACGTTTCCCCTTAGCAGGTGCAGGTGTATCTCCAGCTGGGAATGTTGGGGGAGAGGGGAGACAGAGCAAATCTGGGTGGCCCATCATCCCGGTTTGCCCAGACAGTTCCTCTTTTAGCACTGGAACTCCACAGTCCTGGGAAGAATATGATGGTGGGTCACTCTCAACAGGTGAATCTTTTGTTTATCAGTCATGTACAATGCTTTCTAACTCCATGCCAGCCCCCGGGGCTAGGCTCCGGGGAGCAAGAATCCTACAGGTCTGGGAGGGATGGAGATAGATATCTAGATGTCTGCCTGGATATCTAAGTAGGTAGGTAGGTAGGTAGGTAGAGTGGCGCTGGGGATTGAACCCAGGGCCTTGTGCATGCTAAGCAAGTGCTGTACCACTGAGTTACATCTGCAGCCTTCTTTGTTTTATTTTGAGGCAGCATCTCCCTAAGTTACCCAGGCTGGCCTTGAGCTTGTGATCCTCCCGCCTCAGCTTCCAGAGTAGCTGGGATGATAGACGTGCATCCCTGTGTCTGTGTAGCTGAGAGAGAGATATGGACGCAGGTTGTGCAAACTACTCAGATGGTATTAGGTGAAGAGTTGAGTTTCTTGGTTCAGATAATCTAAAGTGGGGACAGGTTGCTTCTCAGGTATGGCTGGATGGGGTGAGTGCATTGCTGTGAGGACAGCGCCCCCTGTAGAAGATACCCAGGGAGACAGTCAGCTCCATGCCAACTGAGGGTGGTGGCAGGGGGTCCCCAAGGATCATTAGGGTGTACTTGCTGGAAGCAAGGAGCTGATGCTGTAAGGGCACAGATAGCAGAGGACCCTGCTCATCTGTCAGCGCTCTGCCTTCCCCAGCCTCCATCCCCGGCCTCCATCCCCGTCCAACCCAGAGTTCCAGGCATGCTCCCTGTTTCTTCTTTGAAACATTTTCCTGCAGATTCACAGTTGTTTGTCCCAGGATCTGCACGTCCTCCAGGGCCGAGTCCTGTCTCTGGTGAACTTCTCCCATGCCTTAGGAGATTCTGTGTTCTGAGTTAGGAGGGATGTTGGCCATGGTTTGCCTTTGTCACTTATCTGGCTTTTTCCTTCCAAAACTCAGTAGGATGTTGCCTTTAAGGAATCCACAGTGAGCACGATAGAGGAGTAAACAGAGGGAGACTCATCTGAGCACCTGCTGGTCCATGGCCTGGGCAGGGCTAGTGGCTGGGTGAGAAGGAAGTTGGCCCCTGGGCCTGGGAACTGGGCAGGAACATTCTAAGCCAAATTGAGGGCACCTGAGTGAGTTCTTGCTCTGTGTCCACAGGCTCCAGGTCCCAGTGGGATGGGAGCCTCCTAGGAGCTTCCCAGCCCCTGCTGGGCACTCCTTTTGGAGCATGCCCCTGCCGACAGTCTGGCTCCTGGTCTGGCTTATTCTTCTCCCCAACACCATGAAAGCAGGAATAAGCTCTGTTCACTGTGGGAGCCCAGGACTTGGCATGGTGCCAGGCACATAGTAGGCACTTACTACATGTCATAGTTACTATTGCTGGGATTATGCTGTCACACTGAGGTAAACACGTGACATATGTTATTCGGTTTAGTATTCGCATTAACTCCATAAGGTCAAGGTCGGTCTTTATTTCTTAATTAAAAATAATTAAAATACATGCCAAAGTCTCCCATTTTATCCCTTTTGAGTGTACACTTTGGTGGTGTTAAGCACGCTCACACTGTTTTGCCGTCACCACCACTGTCTGTCTCTGGAACGCTTCTTCTTCCCAGCCTGAAACTCTGTCCCCATTGGTCGGCTCCCTGCGCCTCTGCCCATCCCTGTCAACCGCCCTTCTGCTTCCTGTCTGTATGAATGTGCCGACTCCCGGAACCTCAGAGAGTGGCTCCTACCATGTGCGTCTGGCTCCTCCCGTTGGTGTGGCATTTTCCTTCTGGGGTTGAGTCACATTCCACCATGGTCCACCCCACGCTTGTCTGCCTGCGACGGACGCTCAGGGTGCTATTGCCCATTGGCTCCTACAGATAAGGACCGTGAGTTTCAGAACCACCATCTTAGGGAAATGAATGTGGACGGTGAGGGAAGGTAAGTGACCCCCCAGGTCTCCCCCGTCACACGACCCCCCACGGCAGAAGCAGCTGCTGGCTTCGCCTGTTGGAGGCTGCCACCCCACAGTTCCTCGCAGCCATGAGGTGAGAAGTCCTGCAGAGGGCTCTCCATCGTACCAGTAAGGATCAGAGCAGCTGCTGTCATCTACGCCACCATTCGATGGGCTTAGCCGTGGAGTCGAAGTTCCCTTCTCATTTAGGTAAAGTGCAATTGGGGGTTGGTCCCGAGCGAGGGCGCTATTTCTCCATGGGGGTGACTCAGAGGCCCAGTGTTCTTCCTTGTTTGGCTCCACCATCCCTAGGGTCCTGGGTCTCTGCCTCCAGATGTTGGAAGGGGAGGGAAATCAAGGTGGAAGCTTCTCAAAGCCCCTGGCCTGGAAGCGAGCACCCCACTTCTCATCTCTCGGCCTGGAGGGGCACTGGGAGATATAGTCCCTGCTGGCTGCTATTCCCAGCAGCTCTACCTGCTGCAAGTTGGGGCATCTAGTTTTGCTTGGGTCACTTGTGCCTCTGTCACACCAACAAGTGCTGTGAGAATCTGGGTGTGATTTCTCACAGAGGGAGCTGTGTGTGTGCAGGAGGCCGAGATCTCGGGGTGCGCAGGAACATCGTTGGGATCCGACGCGGTCTCTGCTGGTGAATCTCACTTTGCAGGCTCCCCCAATGTCCCGGGTGATCCCGAAGGTGACTTCTCGGACGGCCTCGGTGTGGAAGCGTTTCCATAGGCAGTAGATAAAGATCTCTTAACCTTGTGTTTCCCTCATATCATCATAAATAGCTCATGCAATGCCATTTCAGTGAGCCTGACAGTTTCTACAATGAGATCTGGATGCAGCGGCGTATCTTCTTGTTATATATAAAAAAGAGTGACAGCATCCATCGTTTACGGTGACACCAATGAAGTCTGCTCCTAGAGGTTCCCTCTCCATCCATTCATAATGCCGTTTATGACTTCAGGCTTTTAAACACCGCGCTCCGGTCTATTTTTCAAATGTACCACCATTATCAGCTCAGGAAGCCATTCTTCAATATTTCATTTTTCTAAGAATATCTGGAATATCTTAATTCCTATGAGGTTTCTCTGTGGGCGAGGCTGTCAGATAGGCCTTTAATGTGAAAAAGGGGGAAAGGAAGCCGTGGCCGGATCACTCTCTCCTTTGGGAGGCTTCCATTTCCCCTTCTTGTCACGTTCGCCCAATAAAGACCCGCAAGACGCGTGGCTCCCGAGCGCAGCCGCCCACGCTGTCTGGGGAAGCAGAGGACAGTCACCACAGGGGCCGATCCTGCCCCGGGTGCGCGGTACCTCACCGAAGCCATGAACCTGCCACCAGGAGGAGGGAGCAGCCGCTGGAGGTGAAGCAGAGCCCCCTGGTCCCAACGGGGGCTTGGAGTGAGGAGACCTGCTCTCTGCGTCCCGAGAGACCCCTGCTGATTAGAAATGCCCACTTGCACCCCCAGGAAGCAACCATATGGATCCAAGGAGAATCACAACTGGCATGGCTTCCGGATGTCCCAGGCCTTGCAGGCACATGGTGTCTCCCTTGGGCCCTTGTCTGCCCTTCTTGCCAGAGCTGGGCACGAGCCACTCCAGCGGGAGCAGAGTCTCCAGCAGCGGGTCTCTCCACGGGCTGAACACAGTCGAGGCAACTCCCACAGAGACGCAGAAGGACCCTGACCTGAGTACCCTCTAGGGAGGGAAGTTGTGGAGCACCCGGAGCTGCCCACGAGCAGCCACTGAGGGTCTGAAATGGACATGCCGGGCACTCCGAGGATGGGAACGTTTGACCTATTTTAGCAGTAACAAATCCTTTCCCTCACTCGTCCGTCTTTAATTACAAATGGGTTCTTGGTAGGCTTAGCAAGGGTAAATAAAATTGATTCTCTCCACATAGTATTGGAGATGATAAATGTGTTCAAGCCAGGGCTTCAAAAGCCTGTTTGCTGATTAGAAAAGGCAAAATAATTGTGAGATAGTGACTAATAGGTGGAAGGGATCGTGGTGGCGGAATTGGTCTCCTTGCAGAAATGTCACAGGTCTGATCTTTTAGAGATAATTGCCACCAGATGTCTGTGTTTCATTTTCTACCCTTGGGTTGGCTGGGGCATTACAGGGACTCTGTCCCCCGGGGGTTCTGCCTCTCTTGGCTTGAAGTCTGTAATGGAACCTCTCTGTTTCCTTGAAAGTAAGGGCTGTGCCCCATTCATTTGTTCCCTGGTGCCTCACTGGGTCCAGCCGGCAGTGCCGTGGAGAAGTAGCTGGCAGGTGCTGTCATGGCTTCCCGTCCAGCTGCGGCACACACCCACCACAATCTGGGAAGTCACATGACCTCGGAGAGCCTATTCTACATTTTTGGAATGAGGTTAAACAGCACATAGTTTGCAGGATGCATGTAGAATGAATAGGATAAAATATTTAGTTTGACTCATAAGAAATTGCTGATATTTAACTTTTTAAAACTTAATAAAACAGGGATTCTATATGGTTCCACCTAAGATGTATTAGTTGTTCATTACTGCATAATAAATTGTCCCTAAACTTAGCGGCTGGAAACCACAAACATTTGTTATCCTGCATTTTCTGTGCATCAGGAATCCAGGTTGGCTGAGGCTGCTCCCTGTGCCTCATGGTCTCTGGCAAGCACAGCCAAGGTGTGGGCTGGGCTTCGTCTCGTTTGAAGACCCGACTGGGTGCACCCCCCCTGGTGACGCAGGCTCACTCACCTGGTGGTGGGAGGTTTCAGTTCCTTGTGAACTGAGGGAAAAGGACCCTCAATTCCTTGATGGCCACTGGCTGGGGTCCATGCCCTGTCAGGTCTGCAGGGTGGACTTCTGCAGAGGCTGCCCCAGGGCATGGCAGCTGGCTTCTCCTGGAGTGGGCGGTTGTGGGGCACCAAATACAGAAGCCATATTCTTTATAATCTAATCCTAAGAGTGCCATGTCCTCACCCCTGCCATGGCCCATGTGTCAGAAGTGAGCTGTGAAGTCCAGCACACACTTCACACTCAAGGGAGAGGTGTTACTCAAAGATGCACAAGCCAGGAAGCAGGATCACTGGGGTCACTCAGGAGCTTCCTCCCACAGTGTGTGACCCTTAGCATGGAGTCTGGTACATGGATCTCAGAAAGAAGATCAGAGAGGGGAAAAAGTTGCAGTTTCAGAGGTGTTTGCATTTCCATTTGTGTGTGTGTATGAATAGGTATATGTGTATATGCATGTGTATGTGTATGTGTGTGTATGCATGTGTATATGTATGTGTATGCATGTGTATGTGTGTATATATGCATATGTGTGTGTATGTGTATGCATGTGTGTGTGTGTGTGTGTGTGTGTGTGTGTGTGTGTGTGTGTGTGTTTGGTGCTGGGGATTGAACCAGGGCAATATCTCAGCATAGCCCAGCCTCCATTCACATATATTTTTTTAATATTTATTTTTCAGTTGTAGTTGGACACAATATCTTTATTTTATTTATGTGGTGCTGAGGATCGAACCCAGGGTCTCGCACATGCTAGGCGAGCGCTCTCCCGCTGAGCCACAACCCAGCTCCTCCATTCACACCTTAATTTAATTGGAATGGAACTTTTTTCCATGTGAAATGATGTGGATGAGATAATCTGGAGTAAAAATTCCCAGTAGCAGCAGTCTCCAACAATCCCTTATGGAGTGCCTTTGGCCTGCTCTGCCTTGTTCTCCTGGGGTCTTCTCCTCAGCATTCTGAGCACCTGTCTTCTGGGAACACCTCCGTGGCTATCCAAGGGACCTTTCAATGCCCTGGGTCAAAGCCTGGGGTGGGGGTGCTGCCAAGTGCAAACGAGGTAGAGACTTCTAAAGGAGGGACCAGGGCTGAGTTGCCTGACCTTGTGATGTTGGGGTGTGGGCAGGACCTTGCTACTCTGAGGTGGAAGTTCCAGCTAAGGGACAGACCCCTCTGGGAGAAGATGCTGGGGAGTGGAGGGAGGAGGAGGGGGAGGGGATCCTGTGTCTGTGCAGGTACAGGGCTCCCTAAGATGGCTCAGCACTTCCTGAGAGCACCCGCTGTTCCCTTGACCCCCGTTTACACCCAGCAGGAAGCTGTGGGGCGGAGCCTGCTGGAGCTGTGGCTTAGGACCACCGGAGCATTTGACACTGGCAGCCGCCATTTGTTGGGCGAGCTCCTCCTGGGTTCTCCAGAGCAGCTTCTCTTCTGGGTTCACAAGAGTGGAAGGAGGGGAGAGCTGTCATTTCCCATTCACAGGCGAGACTCAGAGAAACAGGTCAATTGCCCAAGGCCACTCAGTGAGGCTGCGAACCCACGAACCCACGTTCAGCTGAGACAGGGCGTGAGGAGAGCATCCTGCAGACCTGCAGCGCTGGGGAGCTGGGGATGCTGAAGGGGCCACCCAGGGTGTGGCAGCCTGGACTGCTTCTGACTGCAGCACTCTCTTCTCCAGGACCTTAAATCTGAATTTTGCTGCTTCATCATAACCAGCCTAGACCACCCAGGGGCCCAGGCCAGGTGGAACTGTGGAAGGGGAGCGAGGCAGGAAGTGACACAGAAGCGTGCAGGGAGCTGGGCTGGCAGCTGGGGACCCCTGACTTGATCTTGACTTCTCCTCCCCCTGGGTCGCCTGGGCAGGTCCCCTAGCTTTCTGAATGGGTCTTTCCCACGTTCCTCTGATGAAATAATCATACTATCCTGAGGCTGGATACTACGAGTTTCATGGCCTGTGTGGCCCCAGGAGGACAGTGGCAGCCTCCTGAAACCTTGTGTCGAGGACTTGGATTTGATCCCAAGCTCAGATGAAAGCTTTGGCGTTGGCCAGCCCTGTCTGCCACTGGCAAGGGAGGGCAAAGCAGGGGTGGTACATACACCTGGCTTTTGCCAACCTTGCCCTAGGCTCCCGTGAGGGTCGAGAGCGAGGATGCGTGCGGAAGGTCCTCATGCCTGCTTGGTACCAACGGATGCCTAATATTTTTCTTTCAGTTCATTCTGATGCAACTTATGACCAAGTCAGTACTTCACTTGGAAAGCACTGAACGGGCCACAGCAGGTGCCCAGTCAGTATCCCCGGAGTGCTGACAGAATCCAAGGCAGGCCAGGATCTCTCTTGGCCATGCTGACCCCCACCGGGGATCCCTGTACCCACCGACTTGGCAGAAGTAACCAACCAGGACCCCAGGGCTGCCCACGCGAAGCCAGGGAGGAGGCATCAAAACGGCCAAGGTATTAAGTTGGTGTATTTACACCCCAAGAGCTTCACTGTCACCAGGAGCAGCCCCTTCATGAGATATAAATAATTTGTGCAGGCTGATCCCGGTTTTCTCATTAATATGCAAATGAGGCATGCCAGTTGTTAGGTTAGAAGAAAGCTGTCATGTTTATTGTGACAGATTTAATGGATGTGTTTGGATTGTGCATTCAATGTGTTTTCAAGAGCATGTCTTATCTTTGTTTAGGCAGTAAATCAAAAATGTAAACAACAATTCATTAGCATCTGTCAGAAGCTCAAAGCCACATTGTTGTACTTGACAATCTTCCCAGAGGTGGGGGAAAACCTATATCTGACTTATTCAAGATTAGTTAGACATCGCGCTGGTATTTCTCCTCTTTTGCTCACCAGTGGGCAAGTGGCCGTTGTGGGACAGCAGGTCTCCTTGGAAAGCTGCGAGGGTCGCAGGACACGGCAGAGACCAGGCAGCTCTGTCCCCACTCACCTTGCAGTGCCTGCAGAACCTTGCAGCCTCCAAGTGCCCCATGGTGACCAGGGTTCTGGAATGGACACATTGGTTCATTCCACCAAACTCCACCAGCAGCCTGTCGGGAGAGAGAGTGGAACAGAGACAAGTTGAAAAGTAAAAAGATAAATTAGGGACCAAGGGAAACATAGACAGAATGTCATGATGTGGCTAAGGAGAAAACGAATTCAGACTTTTATTTTCTGTTCTTCCATGTGATTCTTTCATTTGGCTGCAGGCTTAGCTCTGAGCTTCCTGGGGGCCAAAGCAAAAAGGGGCATTTGAGGTTATAGTGTTTCCTTTTAGGTTGTAACATTTACTTTAAAAATAAAAAGCAAAACCCGGGGAGGGCAGCCTATCATCCTATTTAGGAGAGACAAAGATTGTCACGAGACTTGGTTCTAAAAGCTTCCTGAATTGTGCAGCCCAGGGTAGGCACACAATTGGAGAGTCTTTAGAGTCTTTATAAGACAAGGACCTAACATCAAGCCTCACTTGGTTCCTCTCTCTCCTGGCTTCTCATCAACACTTACACCGTCCCTCTACGCTGGTCCCAGATCTTTCTTTGCCTGCCCAGGCAAGCTCCTGGGCAGGGCAGGCTGTCTACCCCGTCCTGTTTCATGTCCTTTCCCCCAGCTGGTTGTCCTGCTGTCCTGGACTGGCTCCTGCCCCAACCCTGCCCACAGTGCTGGCGGCTCTTGCCTCCTCCTTTGTGACTGGCCGGGACCTTCTGCCCCTAGAGCTCCCCCCTGGGGCACAGTCCTGGTTTCCGCTCCCTGGTGTGGCTCTTGGTGGCCTGCTCCTCTTCCTTGGTGGCCTTCCAGCCTCTTTCTTGGAGTCCTGCTCAGTGCTATTTGTCCTCTACCCTTTGGTCACCTCTTTGGGTCTCATCTGGTTCTGTCTTCTGGATTTCAGTCCTCACGCCCAGTGTCCCCTGAGGTCCCTGAGCTGGTACCACCCTGGCTCACAGCCTCCTTCTGGCTGCCTGGTGCCCAGGTGTCCCCTGAGGTCCCTGAGTTGGTATGTACGGAGGAGGCAGGGACCACGCCTCCACCTTCCCTGGAGGCCGGGCTCATGGGCTGGGGGTGGGGAGCACGCAGTAGGGGGGCTGTTGGGAGCTTCTGGTGTCCACCCTACCTCTTTGGGCGGCCCCTCCCTTACCTCGGCTTCTAGGCGGTTGGCTCTCAGTCTGGTGTGTGGAGGTGCAGGGGGGCAGAGGAGGATGTCGGGGGTTCTGGGGACCTGGGGGAGCACTGGGAGCAGGCTGTAGGGAGGGGGCCCTCGGGACAGGCTGCGAGGCTGTGCTCAGCCAGTACCGAGGCTGAAGCTGCACAAAACACCCCAAAGGTGCAGAGGCCCCGCCTGCCCTGGGGTCTACAGAGCCACCCAGCAGGGGCCTGGGCCTGGGAGGGGCTGGGGGAGAAGGTTAAGAGCCTTCACTCTGAGCCTTCATGGAGATTTAAACCCAGAGCTAAAAGGGTGCATGAACCTTCCAGCAACTGTGGAAAGCCAGCCCCATGTTCAGCAGGAGTTAAAGTAATTGATGAACTTGTTCTGCAGACGTAGGATCACATAAATAAAGAGCTACGGGTTCTAAAAATAACACTTGGGGCCTTTTTTTTTTTTTTTAAAGTAAGGTAAAGATTGACTCTCAACACGCCCCGCCCCGAGGCTCCGTATCAAGCATTAGGAGAAAGGACGTTGAAAATGCTGATTCAGAAATCAATCAATTTATTCTAAAAGGGGTTAGAGAACCACGTGAGAAAAAGCTGGTCCCCCTGCAGCCCCCAATCGCTCTGGGCAAGGGAGGCTCCGGGCAGGAAGGGGTTAAGGTATGGATTTTTTTTTTTTTTTTTAAACTCTGGATTTGAAGGAAGACCCCTGGGTGAGCTTTTCATTGTGTCGACTAAAAATGTTTTAAAAATCAATATAACAGTATATAAAAGGATCTTCTAAAGATTGAGACAGCCCAACCACGGCCCAGTGGGCTGCAGGGAGCAGAGCCAGAGGGTGTCTAATCCTCCCAGGTTCCCAGGCAGGAGCAGGGAGGATTTGGGTGATACTTAATGCACCGGGTGGAGAGACCATTTCTAAAGAGCGCTAATTACTTCTGCAGAAGCTGGTGATAAGACCCGGCCCTTCCCACTGGCCGAGTTTGTGCCCAGAGATGGTAATTACACACTTTCCCTGACCCCAACTGGGTCCAAGTTGTACGTGATGCTGTCACCTAATAACTATGATAGTGACAAGGATTCAGTCAACAAACACTTGCTGGCCTGGGCGCTGCACATGGGGATGGCTATCAGGCTCAGGAAGCCAGAAGTCTGCCCTCAGTGGCTCAGACTCAGGGGCAGTGGACTTCCCATGTTATCACCTTGACCCATTGACAGAACCGTGGCTCCCCCTGTGATCCAGCGCACTTTCATAAGCTTCCGGAAAAGCCACTGGCAGCCAACGCTCACTCTGCTTTGTGTGATGTTCTGATCTTTTCTGTTCTTGCCTGTTATTTTATTGAAATTGATTTCATGACCACTACCAGTAGACAGTGACCCGAAGTTTGAAACATTCTCATCAATGAGTGGGCGTGAGTAAAAGGTGACTCAAGGGGAATGCCATGTGATAGAGTGGCACTGGCCACGGTTTCTAGCTGGGGCATCAGGGAGGGTGTCACAGGGAGATGGCATTTGAACTGGGGCCCGGAGGACAGGGTGCTGCTTCCTCTTTAGCTGGGCTGTGCTGGGCAGAGCCATGAGGTCAGGGCTCGCCTTTCAAGGGCTTTCCCACCTGTGGCTCTACCTGGCACACCTGGGACCCACTTAGACAAGGTGTTAGTCATATTGTATCAGTGGGGAAACTGAGAGTCACAGAGGAGGGACTTGGCCAGGAGACACACAGCTTCTAGGCTTGGGTGGGGCCACTACTTTGCAGCCCCTGCCCTGCTGCACAGCGGGAACCCTGGGCTCTGACTCTGCTTGGCTTCGGGTGCCCAGTGGCTTACAGCTGGGCTTGGGAGCAAAGCTTGGCTCCTGTCCTGGCCCTCTCTCCTGCTTAGACAGGGACAGTGAGTGACGTGTCTCCCAAGCATCACCTGATAAACCTTCTGCCTTCTCCACAGGGAGATCTGAGTGAGGCAACTCTAAGTGTCCCACCCTGACTGTGGACACCGCCCCTCCTTCCCTAGACATCTCCTGCTCCCTGTGATCTAACGTCAGTTTGGAGGCCAATGTTAAAGTCACGTCTCTCTGTTCCTTAAGCAGAGGATCTCCTCTCTCCTAGCCACCAGGCTGAATCCCAGCTTCATCTATTTGACTTCCTTTCTCTCAAGGAACTTACAATTTAATCAGGAGTCCCTAATAGTACACGCATTCTAAATTGCAATCATTTATTGCATCTAGCCTGGGGCTTTTCTGTCTGTTAGAAATATCAGGGTTATTTCCTTCTTTTTAAGAGTTTATGTTGGGAAAAAAAAAAAAAACTTTACAAATAATGTTTGCTGTTTAATGTTCTCCCCTGAAATATCAATCTGCAAAAAATAGAAATCCTTTTTTACAATTCATCTTAAGGATAGAGTTCCAGTTTCTTATAATGTAATGAATGTACTGCAGATAATGGTCCAATCGTGCAAATGAAAGGCGCATATAATCAAAATGATAATGGAGCGTATTGTACTGCTTGTATAATAAAATCCATACCAATATGGAAATCATATCTCAAGGCAATATTCCTCTCTTTGATTTTTGTAATAATTGTACATGTAGGAGCAGGGCAGCGACGGGTGGGGGGAACACAGGCCTTTATTGCTTCATTAGGCAGCTGGCCTGTCAGCAGCCGGCCCTTCATTTCCAAGGGAACTTCTCTTCTTCCCAGGGATGATTTACCGCTCAAGTCAGCTCCCTTCTCGTCCTGGTGGAAAAGAGTCACAAGGAGAGGAAATGGGCTTGCAGCACCCTTGGAAGGGCCCCTCGTGCCTGCTGGGTCAGGGTCTCGGTTTCACTGGGCAGGAGGCAGGCGGCCAGAGCTCTGAAGGGAAGAGGGAAGTCGTCCCCATCTTTGGTGGGACCTGAGAGATCCCGGGACTGGACGGTCTCCCCTGCCAGCTGGGTATGGGGCGCAGGCAGGGTCTGAGCCTTGCAGCGTGCTGGGTCAGCGCACACCAGCTGGCGGAGAAGGTCCCTGCTCACTGGTTCATGCACCAACTTGAGTATGACTTTGGGTTTGACCTCTCCACCCCACAGAAGGAGGCGGATCCCATACCCTCTGCTCTTTCCACCGCCGCAGGGTGGGCTTTGCTGTGTGCAGCCTGGGTGGGGAGTGCGGGCCTGTGGGTCTGGAGTTTGAAAGGCAGCCTTCAGAGGCTGGGCTCTGGCAGGGTCTTGGTGACTGGTGGGCCCCACTCAGAATCTTGCCCGTAGGTCCTTGGTGTCCGACCCTGTTCTGTGGTACCTGTCCTTAGCCAGTCTTGGTCTGACCATCCAGGCCTCCCTTGGCCCCCTTTGGGCACCAAGGCTTTGGGCATGGATGGGGCAACCCTGCCCTACAGGACTCGTGTGGGCCAGATCACCAGCTCCTTCCTGGATGAGTGTGGAGTACATGACAGCAGCTGCCATCGACACCTGCTGGCGCGAGCTGGGTAGCATTAATCCTGTGGATTCTTCACCAGCCCTTTATGTGTGCTTTATGATCCCCCTGTTGCAGATGGGACACCGAGTCC
The DNA here is from genome assembly GCF_045843805.1 of Urocitellus parryii. Classification (NCBI taxonomy): domain Eukaryota; kingdom Metazoa; phylum Chordata; class Mammalia; order Rodentia; family Sciuridae; genus Urocitellus; species Urocitellus parryii. Next base: position 205,027,189 of record NC_135535.1, read on the forward strand.
ATGGCCAAAGTCACAAAGCTGGCAGGCAGAGGCTAAGGGAGAGTCTGACTGCCTAATGAGGTCGACTCTGGTTTCCCTAGAGTCCTGAGAACAAAGGACCCGGGGTGAAGCAAGTCAGACCTGTGTGTCCAATGCCAGAGACGCAGATGCTGTGACAAGAAGACTGAAAGTTACTCCAGGATCAGGAAGTTGCTCCTTGCTCCTCATCCTGAATGCCATGTGTCTGGCCCCTTCTCCTGGCCCAGTGGGGCCTGGGGCTGTGTCTTCTGGGATCCTGGACAGTGTGGGTGGGCTTGGCTCTGGAAGTCCCCATCGTTGTGTATGTGGGGGGGGGGCAGATAGTGCCCTTCGAGTGCCAGGTGTCAGCTCTCGGCAGGGACAGGAGGAGGAAGCTGGGAGGTCCCGAGCTGCAGCTGAGTCCATGGAGATGACCCAACTATTGAAAGGCCACCTGTGGCCCGTCATAAGCTGGCTGAGGGACGGCAAAGGGGTACAGGAATCTTGCTTATGATCGGGCAGGATGCTGGCCCACTTCTCTGGAGGGATGACTTTTTTTTTTTCTTTAAGGGGGAAAGTTTATCTGCTACTCAAGGTTTCAGAGGTCTCATTCTGTAGATGGCCAACCCCATTCCTCAGGACCTGATGATAAGGCAGGACATCATGGCAGAAGAATGTGGTGGACCAATGTGCGAGCAGGGAACTCCACTGGTCTTTTCTCAAAGGAATTTTTACTTTCACACCCTTGAGACTGAGATGGGTGTGATCTTGTCAGGCCCTGAGACCCCTCAAGCCATCTTTCCTATTTCTCTGGGCAAAGTCTTTAGCATTTCTTTAGTGTCTGTGATGACTTTAACAACCACATATTCCTTAGCCCCAGTTTTACTAACTAGCAGATTTCTGGTCAGAATGAAAGTTTTCCAAATCTTTCTGCTTTGCTTTCTGCTTCTTATTATCACGATAAATTTGACTAAAAACTGCCAGCAATTTCCATGTCACCCCCCAAAGGCTGTGCTGCCTTAAAAATTTCTCCATTAATTAGAATTAATTAGTCTATTGCCTTTAAATTCAGTCTCACAGAAAGTCTCAGGACATGGGCAAAGTGTAGATAATTTCTTAGCCAGAACTAACAAGAATGGCCTCTGGTCCAATTTCTAAGAGTCCTCCTTCTCTGAAACCTCATGACCCCAGTCTTTACTGTCCAAAGTCCTATCAGCATTGGTCTTCTAAATTTCCACCAGAAACACCCATTAAGCTTCACTTACAACAATTTATAAAACCTTTACAGCTTGCATCTGTAAACTCAAAATTCCTCCCACAAATTCCAAAAAGTTCCAAAAGCTTCTGAACTACATTAAGTAGTTAAGTAGTTAGGTTAAGTTATTCAGAGCAACAATTTAACTTCTTGGTACCAATTTCTGTTTTAGTCAATGTTTTTTTTTTTTTTTTTTTTTTTTTTTTTTTTTTGCTGCTGTGACCAAAATAACTAACAAAAAAAAATTTTACAGGAGGAAAAGTTTATTTGGCATTCACAGTTTCTGAGGTCTCCGTCCACAAATGGCTGACTCCATTCCTTAGGTCTTGAGGTAAGGCAGGATGTCATGGCAGAAGAGTGTGGTGGAAGATAAAAGCATCTCAGAACACAGTACCAGCAAGTAGAGAGTGGGTGACTGTAGTTTGAAGTAATACTACTTCCTAACTTTGCCCAGGGGATGCTGCCAGACAGCCAGGGCTATCTGACCCCTCACTATACGCTGAACCCAGAGTGGGGAGGATGGCCTTTGGCCACATAGTGAAATAGGACTCAACAAAAGCAGTGTTTCCACTTCCAGGTCCTTTGGCTGGAGCACGATGGCCCACTGACTTCTCCAGTGTGTTCTCAGAGCAATCCCGTGGGCAGGCTCAGTTCCAGGGGAGATGAACCTGCCAGGTCCCACCCGGTCGTATTGTCTTTCCTGCCAACATCCACTCAAGCCTTGTCATTCCCAAGTCTGTAGAGGCTCAATGGAGGGCAGGAGAGATTAGTGGTTAGGTGTGCACCCTCAGGGACCGGACTTGCTGAGCTTAAGTTGTAGTTCTGCTGTGGTCTAACTGGGTGGTGTTGGCCAAGCCCTGGCCCTCTGAACCATAGTTTCCTTCTGTGAGACACAGGGCTTGATGGGAATAGCTCCTGCTGGGAGGCGTGAAGGGCTGAGTGAGTCCATTAGGCAATGGACTCTGGCCATACATGCTCTAGTGCCTCAAGTGTCACCTGCAGGGGCAGCAGGCTCACCAGCCTGGGGAAGTCCCCAACCTGCTGAAGGTGGTGCACCTGCAGCAGGAGGAGTGGGAGCTGGGGAGGGGTGGCTGTCTGGTAAGCAAGCACCAGCCAGGGTAAGGTGGGCACTGTGGCCCCCCAGAGCCCCTTACAGTGAGCCAGGGTGATGGCCTGCTGGCAGCTCCTTGGCTGCCTCACTTTCCTGGAATTGCCCAGAGCCAACTTGTCCAAGGTTGTGCCCACTCCCCAGGGGTATCTGGTTCTCGGTGGAGAGGAATAAAGACCTCAGAGCCCCAAACGTACCGTGTACTCCAACGAGACCACTGTGGCAACTTCACTATCCTGGTTCTCCCATGGTCCAACCTTTGCCTTGTATAGGTGCTGATCTCGAAGGGATCCCTCTGCCATGCACACCTCAGACTATTTCTGGTGCCCACCTAGGACCTCATTCCAAGCACTTCATATCCTTGAACCCAATTACTTTCCTGTGAGATGAGTACTATTATAATCCTCATTTGCAAAAGAAGAAACGGGGGATACCGAGTGATTAAGTAACTTATCTAGGGTCTAATGTGACTACACTTTTTTTTTTTTTTTTAAGAAAGCTGTACAATAAGTAAGCCCAGGTACTTCTCAAGGTGTTCCAAGGAATCCTGCATTGGAATCACCTGAATTGCTTGTTGAACGAGCAATTTCTAGACTCTGATTGATTCAGACTCTCTGAGGGTGGAGCTCAGGAATTGTATATATTATAAGCAAATTAATGTAGGTGCCACTGAACTCTGGGGATGTTATGGTTTAGATGTGGTGTCCCCCAAAAGCTCACTTGTGAGACAATGCAAAAAGATTCAGAGGAGAAATGATGGGATTGTGAGAGTCTTAACTCCATCAATGGATTAATCCCGTGATAGGGATTAACTGAGGGGTAACTGAAGTGGTGGGGTGTGGCTGGAGGAGGTGGGAATTGGGGGTGTGGCTTTGGGGTATGTATTTGTTTCTGGAGCGGAGTCTCTCTCTCTGCTTTCTGATCATCATGTGAGCTGCGTCCCTCAGCCTCACTCTTCTACCATGTTGTTCCTGCCTCACCTGGAGCCCCAAGGAATGGAGCCGGCTATTTCTGGATTGAGACCTTTGAAACCGGGAGCCTTTAAATAAACCCTTCCTCCTCTACAATTGTGTGGGTCAGGTCTTTCAGTCACAGTGGTGAACAGCTGACTAAAACAGGAGAGACCCTCCTGCTGTGGTAACTAGAAGGGATGTTGAGGATTGTCAGATGCTTTGGGCTGCAGTTACGGAAACAGGGCTTTGAAAGGCAGGAGTCTCGTCCAAGTTCAGGAAGGCACCAGAGAGCCCGGGTCCAGACTCCAATTCTCCCAACTCCAAGGACAAGCAACTGTTTCCACCCAGGTGTGGACATTGCTCACCTGATGCTGCACATGGACAGGATTACAGCCGAGACTTAGAGGACATCTTCGGTATTTTAAAAAATACTGAACCATAGTTTTGGGGCTGGGGATGCAGCTCAGTGGTAGAGAACATGTGTGAGACCCTGAGTTCCATCACTAGCACTGAAAAAAGCACTTTTTGATAGTAAAATAGACAAAATTCAACATTTTAACCACTTTTAAGCATGCAGTGGTGTTAAGTACATTCACGTTGTTGGACAGCCATCGCCCCATCCGCCTGCAGAACCTTTCATCTCGCCAAAGTGAAGCTCTGTGTCAGGAAGCACTCCTCATTCTCTCCTCCTCCGGCCCCTGGCAAACCCTCTGCTTTCTGACTCTGGGAATCTCATGGCTCTAGGAACCTCACAGAAGTGGCCTCAGTTAGTATTCATCCTTTCAAGACTGGCTTATCTCACTTGGCGTGACGTCCTCAGGGTCCTTCCCTGTCATGCCAGAATCAGCCCCCTTTGTTTTCGAGGCTGGGTGACATTCCACTGGGATCCATTCCTCCACCTGTGGACATGAGGGCTGGTCCCACCTTTTGGGTATTGTGGACAGTGCTGCTGTGAGCACTGGTGCAGAAGTCCCTGCTTTCATTTGTTCTGAAAGTATACCCAGAGAGAAAGCTGCCAATCATCGAGTCATTCTGCATTGACTTTTTGGGGAAACTGTCAACAAGTTCTACAATATTCTGTTTCCACAAGAGCCACATCCCCACTAGCAGGGCACAGGGGCTTTACATCCTCCGTGTCCTCCTTACCCACGCTGGCTCTTTCCTGTTTTCGACATTAGCCATCCTCAAGGGTGTGACCATAGCATCTCACCATGGTCACTTTGGGCATTTCAAAGCACATCTTGGAGACCACTTTCACCATAAGCTGCTCATTGACACCCAGCCAGAATGTCAGGTGCCTCCAGAGCCAGTGTGGATGGAAGGGGCTCCATCCTCTCGCCCTGCTCTGGTGGGAGTTCCATCCAGCTCTGTGGCAGAGGCCAGGTGGGGAGACCTGGGTGGGCTGCAGTCCCCAGAATGGCAGCCCCAGCCTTGTCACTGATGAATGTGGGCTTCAGATGAGTCACTGGCTTTCCTAGTATCTGGTTCCTCGTGTCCATAAATGTCTCCCCTCCTGGTTTTGGGATCGTCAAAGACAGCCGGGTGGCCTTCACCCATGTGCTTGTGCGTCTGACTTAACATAAGACACGAAGTTGAGTGAGATACAACTTCCTTTGTAGAAACTTGGGAAGCATCCAGTCCCCAAAGGAGGTAATACCAGGGCTGGGGAGCTCCGTAACTGCAGTTAGGGGGAAGCTTGTCCACTAGATGCTGTGGCCCGAGAGTGGTCCTCTGCCTCTGGGCCTGAATCAGACCTGGGACAGCCCTGCATGGTGGAGCTGCCCCTTCCCACCTGAGCCCCTCCAGGGGTGAACCTCAGGTGCATGTGGAGGCTGTGGGGCTGGGTGGTTTTCTAGGTCAGCCGGGCCAGAATTCCAGAAGTCGGGACCAACCAGCTCAGTGCTTCTCAAGCTTTGCGGACATGAAGCCCCAGGGCTCCTGTCTGTTTGCCGATTCTGGTTCAGCAGGTCTGGATGGGGCCAGACCCCGACAGCTGGCCGGCTCTCAGGGATGCTGCTGCTCCCTGGCCCACCTTCGAGTCCTGAGGACCTGGCTGATCTTGCTGGTGCTGCCTTGTCTCCAAGGCCTTCAGCCCTGGGACCTCTCTGAATACTGCTTCCCAAGCTCTTTCTGATGAACTTTCCCTGCAGCTCTGACAAAGGGTATGATGTTATAGTTCCTGTGGCAGCTGACCCCCCTGGGGCTAAGGACATTTCATTTATTACGTATGGAACCTTCTCTAAGGATGGGGACTGGGTCTCACCTGTCCCTTTGCATGTCCCAGAGGACCAGCAACGGGCTGCACAACGAGACTTCTCAGTGCTATGTTTTTGAGTAGTGGTTACAGCCCTTCCTTAAGTGTAGATACTTTGCATTCAAACACCTTCGTGTACTGAATTCATGACCTGCCGTTTCTCTTCCCATGAACCTAGCAGTTCCTCCTAGCCTACGTGCTGGGCGTGAATTTTCTCATTTTTATCATCACAACAGTCCTGTGAGTTATTCAGACAGGTATTGACCTGCCTGCAAATAAGGGGAAGCTATTGTTTGGAGAAATGTTTAATGTGCTGCCCAAGGTATCCTAGAGGACAGTGGCAAAAATGGGATCTGTCCCCAAGTAGCTGCTACCACTTCCCCAGGAGAGAGTTGGGGTCACCAGCAGGAGCAGGGTCTTGGCTCCAGACAGGGGTTATTCCTTCTCACTGGGCCATCCTAACATTGGCTGGCCAGTGTTTCTAGGTGCCAGTCCTGTGGGCCTTCTTGCCTGGTGGCATAGATGACCCCACATGGCTTCTTTCCTGTCCTGGCATCACAGGCCCTAGCCCTGCAGGGAGACAGCTTGGCAGAGTGGACACTGGCCTTGCCTCTGTCACTTTGGACCCTGGGGTTCTCTGAACTTTGGCTGTGTAGGTGGCCGGGCAGCTCCAGGTGAACATGCTTCGTGCGTGTCCAGAGACGCACACGCTGCTTGCTGATCGAGAGTGCACGATGTATGATAGAATTGCTTTAGCGTTTGCAAAGTTGGATGGTCTCAGGTGGCACTGCCACACGTCTTCATTTGAGCGGTTCATGCCTTGCTGTGTGGAGCAGTGAGACCCGAACCCCTGTGAAGTCACCAGCATCTCCTCGCAGCTCAGAGAGCCGATTTCCTTTGTCGTCCTTACAGTTCCCCAGGGTTAGCCTGAGTCATCCCACATCGATGGCAGCTTCAAGTTAAAAGTTAATTATTCTTCTTCATCATATTGAAGACTCTTAACATTTTTAGTGATTTACTTTGCTTTGTAATTATAGATGTGGTGATTAGAATGTCTTAGTGTCTACATTAGATTTTTTTTTTAAAAAAATATGATTTACCCCCATTGCTGATTTAAAACTCTTCCTTAAGTTTTTATTCCTGTTTCTGTGTCAGGTTTAGGGACTCTGGTCCAGCCCAGTGCCTCTGAGGGAATATTAAAGTCTCTGTGTACATATATAATTAAGGAATTTCAAAACACAAATTACCGCCTTTGGGGCCAATAGCCAGCGCAGTTACCATCTATCATGTCAGCTCTTGAGACGGTGCTGTGTGTGTTTGGCAAAGTAAATTAACATACAACAACTTTGCTTAAAACAATGCTCACATTTAAGATGCAGCAAGAATCAGGAAAAACAAACAATAAAGGGTCCCAGGGACAGCCAAAGTTCCATGTTTAAAGGAGGAGAAGATTCCTGCCTGGCCCCTTTTATTGTCTGTAGATTTCTGCACAAAGCTGTCTGTCGACCCAGGCTCTCTGCACCTCTTTCTGTTCCTGGCCAAAGTGTTTTGTTTACATCACCTCTGAGCGGTCTGGGCTTGGAAGAGACTTTGGAGCCTCATCTGTGTCTCCTGCTTCATCAGGACTTATTATCATAGAGACCATGGAGCAGCTTTTCTGAGTTTGGAAAGCAGGAGGGAAATCTCCCACCGCTGTCTCCAACCTCAGCACCATGGGAGGGCAGCCTCTGGCTTTTGTGTCCCAGCTGGGACTCTTGGCCTCAAAAGCCTGCTTCTGGTTTTCAAAGTTGGTCCCTTCCCAACATCATTGCATTAAAAGATTTTTTTTTTTCCACCAATAAAACCACATTCAGGGCTAATACTCATGCTTTAAAAAATTCAATTGTTCTTTGGAGGCCAGTTAAGAGAAACACATTTTTTAAAACAGATGTGTTTGTGGTCCGATGCTGATGTGGACAAGGTCCTTCTGTTGGGATGAGTGAAGTTTCCCCATCTCAGTAAGAAAGATATAGGTGATGGTTCCTCACACACAAAAGTCAGGGATCAATGGTGTTGTATAGCTCAGCTAGTATTTTGGTGCATATTTTTTAAGACCTACTTCTATAGGGATTGATTGATTGATTGATCAATTCCAGTACTGGGGATGGAACCCAGGGTGCTCTACCACTGAGCTACATCTGCAGCCCTTTTAATTTTTACATTTTGAGAAAGGATCTTGCTAAATTGCCCAGGCTGGTCTTGAACTTGTATCCTCCTGCCTCAGCCCCCTGAGTAGCTGGGATGACAGGGGTGGCCACTGCTCCTGCTATCTATACATAAAGATTCATCTGTTTAAACTGAAAATTTGCTTCATAGCCTTTTTGCTCCACTTACTTACCTTGAACAGCTTCACGAGTTAGTGAATTTTTGATTTTTAATGGTTGCACATGACTTTATCCCTCAGCTGAGACCATCATTTCTATAGTCTTTGTTGCTGATGAAAATTTAGACTCTTCTCTCTTTTTTGGGGGGTGGCTATTAAGGATAATGCTTCAGTGAACATCCTCCTACATGCATCTCTGTGCATGTCTATGATAATTTCCTTAAGATAGATTCTTAGAAACGGGGATACTGTATCAAAGGTTATGCACATTGACATTACCATTTATTCCTCTTAAAAATAGCATTTTCCTTGGTAAAAGAAGCAAATTGCTTTAAGACAGATGTGCTGCACTTCTTGTGGTATTCATGCAGAACATCTTGGCAAGAAGGGCTCAAGGCATGTTTTTTGATGGCAGCCCGACTAAGGAATGTCATCCCAAGAAGAGACTAGCCACCTGCAGGAGAAGTGGGAGCTGGGAGGGCAGTAATGGAGACTCTTTCTCCCCGGAGTGCTGGCACCAGTCCCTACCCAGGAGCAGAGACCAGAAATGACAAAGGGAACATGGAGCCACAGCTGCCTGGGTAAGAAGATGCCAACTGCTCCCAAGCCACGGGCAATCCTCATGGGGAGGGCAGACACCAAGGATCTTTACCTTTGGGAGGCTGTTCATCTGAGATGGTCCAAGAGTTGTTGTAGCAGCATTGTGAGGGCATCACAGTCACAGAAGTTTCAAGAAGTTTTACCAGTCAGACAGTTGCAGAGTGTCAGATTTCCATTGGGTGGAGCTCTTCGGGATAGGGCACTAGGAAGTGAGCAGTAGGTAGCAGTGGCAGCTTTGGCTCAAAGCTTTTTTTTTTTTTTTTCCCCCCCAATTCATTAGAGAACAGCTGAGTCCCCAGGGGTAATTTACTGGCTGGGTTAGATGATATCCTTCCCGATGGGCTATCACCTCAACGAGACAATGTGGTTTCAGCCCTCTCCGCATGCTGCCATCCCTGTCTTCTGATAATAACCCCCTGAATTTTCTCAGGAGACATTCATCACCCCATTGTTGGTCCTTGGGTTTGGGTAAGGTTGACCCCACTCACCTGGACCACACAATTCTCATCTTCCTCATCACTGTGATTAATCTAGGGATGGGCACATGACCCAGTTCATCCAATCAGAATGTTCTCAGAATTTTTGCTTGAGCACCTGTAGAAAAGTGTTCCTTCTTCCCCTTGGAAATTAGCTCCAGCAGAGGCAGGAGCTTCCAGGAGCCCTGGTCCAGGAGAAGCACTGCTTGGTTTGGGAAGCATTAAAAATATTTTTAGTTGTAGATGGACACCTTTATTTTATTTACTTATTTTTATGTGTTGCTGAGGGTTGAACCCAGTACCTCCTACGTGTGAGGAAAGTGCTTTACCACCGAGCCACAACCCCAGCCCCTTGGGAAGCATTTTTAGAGAATAAAGTCAATGCAAAAAAAAAGTGAAACAGAGATCTAGAAATACAGCTTTGTACAATATAATCTGAGCCCCTGGACCTAGGTGTACTTAAAGTAGAGATCCATGTGGAGTGTTCTGTTACTTGAGCCAATATATTCGTTTTGTTTTCCCCCTCAAGCTGATTTGATTTGGGTTTCTGCCACTTACATGGAAAATTCCTGACTACTACAGTGTATTAAATTTCAACTTGATCCATGCTCTAGATGAGATAATGTTGCCCCTGAGCTTCTGTGAAAGGGCTAAGTCCTATGCTTAAGGTTTCAGGCAGGAGTACAATGTCTCAGAGACAAGGCAGTAGTTGGTGAGTGCTAGATCACCAGGGAAGGGAAGAATCCCATTCTTCTGGTAGAATAAAGACAGGGCTCATGCAGAAGGTGATATTTTTGATGAGATTTGGGAAAATGTCTCCACTTATAAATGACATGATGTGTACATAGAAAATCCAAAACAATCTATAAATTTTTAGCATTAATAAAACAATTTAATAATGTCTGGATACAAGATCTACATATAAAAATCCTTTGTATTTCCTTATAGCAGCAGCAACAGTAGCAACAACAACAGCCCAAAACACAAAACAGAAAAAGAAACTATTGCCAGTAGGACTCAAATCAAAACCAACCCAGTATAAACAAACATTCCTTCCAGATAGGTATCAAACATCTCAGAATTAATCTAACAAAAAAGTGTAAAGCTTCAGCACAGGAAGTACAAATTTATTATAAAGTGAAAATCAAGAAGATCCAAATAATGGACACTCTGTGCAAATAATGGAAAGAAAGATATACCATGTTCATGGATTAAAAAATTCAATACTGTAAAAATATCAATTCTCTCTCAAATTAATTTGTAGATTCAATGCAATTTCAATCCCAATTTCAGGATGATTTTTTTTTTGGAAATTGTCAATCTGATTCTTACATTTATATTTATACAGCAAAAATGAATGAGCAAATAAATAAGGCAGTCTTAAAGAAGAACAAAATTAGAGGACTTACACAAATAGATATCCAGGCTTATTATATAGTTAGAGCATGATATTGCACAAGGGTGAACAAATAGTCTATCAGAAGGGAATAAAGTCCAGATACACACCCACCCATACAAATTTAGAAGATTTTTCTCAAAAGTGAATGGCACTGGGGAGTATTAGAGATAGGATAGCCTTTTAATAAATGGTACTGAATTATTGGGATATCCATATTGAAAAAATGGAAACCTGGGTCCTAACTCACACCATATACAAAGAGCAGTTCTCAAAGGAATGATTCCAGAGTGATCTTAGATCTAAATTGGGAAACTAAATTATTAAAGCTTCTAGAAGAAAATGTAGAGAATATTTTCATGGCTTAGGCATAATTTCTAAAAAAGGTCAGAAAAAGCACAGATTATAAAAGGGCAATTGATATGTTGAACTGTGCTAAAATTAAAAGATTTTTGTTCACCAAGGGGAGGAGAATGTAAGCCTCATATAAGATATTTGCCATATATAGATATAACCAAAGGCTCATGACCACAATACATGAAGGACTCCCACAAGCCAATAAAAAAATAACAACCCAGCAGAAAAACAGGGGAAAAAGTTGATAAACATTTTACAACAGAGAATATTCAAATTACCAAAAAATAACTGAAAAGGGGCTTCATTTGTTAATCCTCAGGGAAATGCACATTAAAGTCATAGTAAGGGGCTGGGGTTGTGGCTCAAGTGATAGAGCACTCACCTAGCATGAGTGAGGCACTGGGTTCACTCCTGAGCACCACATAAAAATAAAATAAAGGTATTGTGTCCACCTACAACTGAAAATATACTTAAAAAAACTCATAGTTAAACATCTACCAAAATGGTTGATATTAAAAAGGCCCACATAAGCATGAGTTGGAGAGTATAAGAAGCCTTTGAAACTTTTATTCTCTGTTGGTGGGAGTGTAAATCATCACATCTGCTTTGGAAAACCTTTAGGTTTGTATACTAAGTTTGAACATAACACATACCCTGTGGCCAAGTATATGCTCAAAATAATTGTGTACATTTAGTCAATAAAAGACACCTCACACAGTACTATTTGTAACAGACCCAAACTGGCGCTATCACACATGCCCATTGATAGTAGTATAGATAATTAAACTGGGGCCCATGGAACATACAGGCAGGATCTTGGCTAGTGGACGGTGGTTCCCAGGCCTTTAGGGCTTCTGAGGTCATTGGACACTGACACTCTGCGCAACAGCTTGCATATTTGAGCATTTTTCTGAGAAAGAGAGCCAGAGTTTTTTCTTTTCTTTTAAAGTACACTTTATTTTTGAGCATAGTCTTAGGCTCACAGCAAAATTGAGGTGCAAGACACAGAATTTCCTATATACCCCTTGCCTCCTTCACACACAGCCTCCCCCATGGTCAACATCCCTGCCAGGACGGTGCCTGTTACGAGAAACCCACAGAGACACGCTGTTTCCTCCCCACACCACAGTGTACCGGGGAGTTCACTCTTAGGGGTGTGCACTCTATGGGCTTGGACGTGTGTAAAGACATGTACTCACCCTCACACTATCATACAGAATATCTCAGGGCCTTATAGTCCTTATCTCTCTCTCCTGACCCCTGACGATGGCCATTCTTTTTTACTGCCTCCGCAATTTTCCCTGGATGTCATCTTGTTGGAATCGTACTCTAGGTGGCCTTTTCACACTGGCTACTTTCTCTCAGCCCTATGCACTGAAGTTGCCCCCATGCCTTTGGTGGCTTGATTGTGTTTCTTTTTGGTGCAGAATAATGCGCCTCCGTCAGGATGAGCTCTTGTGAATTGGCTTACGAAGGTCTTCTTGGTTGCCTCTGAGTTTTGGCAATTACAACTTGAGCTGCTATGAACCTCTCCACCCTTGGCTATGCACCAAGGAGTGGGATCTCTGGACGGCGTGGTGAGGGTCAGTTCTGCAAGAAGCTGACAGACTATTTTCCAAAGCGGCTGGGTCATTTCGCATTCCCAGCAGCTGTGACTGAGAGGTCCTGTTGCCCCTCCACACCCTGCCCAGCATTTGGCATTGTCAGGGCAGAGATTTTTTTAAAATCAAGTTTTTAAAGGTGCCTGGAGCCTACAGAGGTTAAGAGCCACTGTAAAGATGACCTCCAAGACACCTCCAGCTGTGCTGGCCACTGGGACTGCAGGCAATCTGGAATCCGGACGGTCAGCGGTCAAGGTGAGGCTAAAGCAATCTGTGGCTGACGGTGGGAGAGTGTGTTGGAAGGAAAAGTGGGACCCCTTCTGTCTCAATTGCTGGACACACAGAGGCAGGTGGAGAAGAGGCGGTCTCTGTTCTCGGGCAGCACTGTTACAACTGTGATTTCTCAGGCCTTTGCAGCAGCACTGCCTAGTTTCTGCAACGTACAGAGATGTGGCTTTGAGGGCACCCAGAAGTTGTCATAATGGATCAAGTCATCCATGAACGCTGGATACAATGGGAACTGCTAGACGCCATCCCAAAAGGGCATCTTTTCTCTTAGGAAACAGGTCACACGACCCATTACATCAGGAGGAATTAGAAGCAAGTTGCTGAGGCCTGAACTTGGCCTGAGGATCGGGAAGAAACCTTTCCTTCCGCTTCTGACATGAAGTGATCTGACTTCTTTGATGACAAAAATCTTGTTGTAGGTGATGGATAAATGCACTTTATTAATATTGACTCATGGCACTGTTCTGGAGTTTTTAGCAGATTTCACATCTGCATGCTCAATGTGGCAATTTCTAAATGAAAACAGGCCCACGGAGGGGGGTGGCCCGGGGATGGGACGTGTGGCTGGCGTGTGGCAGAGTTGGGAGAGCCATTCACACAGCCTTCGGAGGCTTCTAGCTGTGGCCACAGAAGTCCTCCCGGCTGGGGTGCCTGTCTGACCTCCTCCCCGGATTGCAAGGGGCTTTTCGTGGGGTTTCACAGGGAGAAAGACGTCTCACAGTCTGTGCCCACAGGTGAGCCTCTCTGCAGCCGTGTGAACTGGAATTCTCTCCCCCTTGGCTTTCTCCTGGGTAAGACGATGCAGAGGTGCTGGGCTTTGGTGAAGTTTAGGTGGCACACCTGGATGACGGGCCACCAGGCGCCATCAGCAAGGGCCCACGTGGTCATGAAAGACAGAACAAAGGAGGAGCCTCCACAGCGAGGACTGGGGGAGCCCAGGAGGGACAGTCTTTTCCTCGGGACAGTCTGTGGAGACCTCAGGGACATGATATTCACGATGAGCTTTGAAGGATAAGGAGGGTTTTGGTGGAAGTGGCAGAGAGAAGGCTTTTAGGCAGAAGGAAAAGTCTTGAAAAGAAATGTGGAGACTGAGAATCCATTGGAGATTTGGGGACTCTTGGTCCAGGCCACTCTTTGAGTTGCCTGACGTGACCAGAGCCGAGGGCGTAAGGGAGGATGCCCTGGGGCGGGATGGTGAGTAGATCCGGAAGTCCTCAGTCCGTGGGCTGAGCAGGCATGGGGGGGGGGGCTTCACATTCCATTCTGGAACCATGACTGTCCTCCTAGTTAACGTGCCAGCAGTACCTGGGGCTGAGGTGGTCCACTCTCCGGGCCACCCCAAGAGGACATGGCGTCATGCCTCTGCTCCGCTGGCTAATTTTATCCTAACATTAAAGCAAAGGCTAAATTAGACTGTGAAGGTAAATATACACAGAGAAAGCTACAAAATTAAAAATAGAAGGGAGGGGTTGAGTTGTTAATCATATTGCAGCATTTCAAAAAGAATGGGCTGAGTTTTCCTACCAAAGGATGACTCCGGCATATGAATTAATCTTTTGTATAGGAAGAAATGAAAGTCATTAAATGTCATTGTCTTATTTTAAAAGCAGCAATATCCTGCCTGATTGCAAGTGCTCAGGGGAGGATGATTAAACAGAAACCTTATCTCCGCTGTCGCAAGGAGAAAATTGGAGAAAAGTTATCCAATTACAGATGATAAAACTGAGAAAAATTCTGAGAAGAGGCCAGCTTGGGTTGGTAGGTTGTGCAAGAACATGGTCACCTTGGTCCTGCGATGTGCTCACAGTCAACAGCCAGAAACACACAGCCTTGGAAGTTACAGCCTCACTCCAACCTGTGGTCGAAGACATTCAAAAAGTCTTGCTTCCTTGAATCCTTCTGCAAGTTCCTATTTTAACAGAAGAGGCCCATGTTGTCATGTGCTCCTATAGAATAAGCTCAGGACTTTCAAACCTTGTTCATGGCCCCTGCACTCGGCCACCCTCTCTGTAGCCTGGGTCTACAAGTGCCCCACACTGGGTGTTCCCGATGGGTTACGCTGGGTATTAAGTGACATCGGGTACAGTAAGGTCGCTCCTCTCACCCTCTTGACATTCTGGGCTGGATGACCTTGGTGGTGGGGGCCTATCCTGTTTTTTTGTAAAATGTTCAGGAGCGTCCCTTGTCTCTATCCCCTCAAGTCCCATTCCCCCCACCCAGTGTGACAACCGAAAAATGTCATTGGCTCTGGCCCTGATGGAGAGCCATCTGGGTAGTCAGTGCTCTGTCTCTGTGCTTCCTGGAGTTCACCATCAAGAGTAGCTGGAATTCTTACTTTTGTTACTGTTGTCACAACCTCCTAACAGTGGCTTTCTAGCCTAATGTTGCTAATGTACCCAGTACATGATTTCTTTTCTTTTTTCTTTCTTTCTTTCTTTCTTTCTTTCTTTCTTTCTTTCTTTCTTTCTTTCTTTCTTTCTTTCTTTCTTTCACTATATCAAAGCATTTAATTTCTAACTTGTCAATCTAGGATTCTGATAATTTTTTTTTCTGCAAAGGAATAAATATTTTCCTAAAAATTAAAATTTGGACTCCACATTTTCCTTGTGAATAAAACCTCAGGGGCAGGTATCATCTCAGAAGAGAATATCACATGAATCCCATCTGGTAGTATAGAAAGTTATTGAGCTATCACCACTTGAAGCTGTCACCTCATAGGTGACCATTCCAGGAGAACGTGGGCTTTACTGGATACAATCATAAAAAAGCACATTTTAAGTAAAAATCAGCCGGATAACACAGATATGAAAATGGGAACATGGCCACAGGGGTCCCTCTGGCAAAGGAGGGACAGAGCTGCTGTTTCTAAATATTTACATCTATTTAGGTAGTTGGGACTCTATTTCCTGGAAGAAAAAAATAATTTAACTATAATTATCCTTTTACTTGGACCATTCCCATTCCCTTTAGATAAGTTTTTATCACCAAGGAGAAGTTAGGGGAAGAGGAAACGGGTTTTATCAGAGTTGGTCCACACTGGCCACAGCTCTGTTTGGGTGATTTAGAGAAAGGGGCTGCTGCAGCCGATCACCCCAAGTGTGGTGGCTTTCAACGGCAGAACTTGACTCTCACCATCTGGTGGTTGGAGGTCCCAGATCAAGGGACTTCTGGGCTGAGCTCCCCCAAAGCCTCCAGAGGACCCCTCTTCCTTCCTTCCTCTTCGAGTTCCCAGTGGCTCCAGCCCTGGGCTTGTGGTGGCATCTCTGCCTCTTTCTGTACAAGGCCACCTCCTGTCTGGGCTCTTCTTTTCCTGTTTCTTACAGGACACTCATCACTGGGTTTAGGACCTACCCTCATTGGTGCTTCGTAACCCTGACCACCTCTGCAAAGACCTTCATTTCAAGTCAGGTCACATTCTGAGTTTCAGGGTGCACAAGTGTGTTGGGGACAATCTGGTCACTACATCGTGTACTTCCAGGTGGAGCCCTTGAAGGCTAAATCCACATGGCTGGTCACACGAAGAAGCTCCTAGCAAAAGGGGACCCTTTTTTCCTCCCTCAGCCTTCAGATTTCCTCTCCAAACAAAGGGATCACAGACAAAATGAGAAGAATATTAGGCACCCCCCCTCCTCAGGGAGTTTCACCTCTTCATGGGGCTTTGAGGGAACAGGGAACCCTCTGCTGATGGTGACAGCTCTGTTAGGGGAGTCAACAGAAACTCCCCAGGGCTCCTTCCCCTGTCCCCCAGGCAAAGCTAGAGGGAGGGCAGCCTTGAAACTCCAGTGCTTCTAAATTCACTGATAGTGGCTGACGCGCTAACCAAGACGGGAAGTTAAAATAAATGGTGGACCTTAACTGGAACACTGACTGACTGGCCATTTGTTTCCCCTGCTTTGAATATCAGTTAACGTCTGCTCTGTGACTACCGTGGTCTCCTCATAAGCATTTCCTTGTGGGTGGCTCAAAGATGGAAATTCTCCATCTTCTGCTCAAGGTCCCTTCCAACTAAGGTAGATTTTTGCATTGTACAAACTAACTTAAGATGGAACTCCTGCCCTTTAGTCAAAAACTTTCAGGTTCTCCTTAGTTCTGAATGTTTCCCTGCCTTTTACCCATCCATCCATCCATCTATCCATCCATCTATCCATCCATCCATCCATCCATCCATCCATCCATCCATCCATCCATCCAACTATGCATCCATCCATATTTCCTTCCTTATATCCATCTGTTCATCTTTCCTTCCTTTCATCCATCCACCCATCCACCCATCCATCCCTCCCTCCATCTATCTAACTGTCCCTTCATTTTATTTCCTCCCTTCCATCCATCTGTTCATCCCTTTCCTTATCTGTTATGATTGGGATTTGGAATGTCCCCTAAGGACTCATGGGTTGAAGGCTTGGTCCTCAATGAAGCAATGTTAGAGATGGGGCTTTGAGAAGTGATGGATCGTGAGGGCTTTGACTTCATCACTGGATTAATCCAGTTGTAGCTGAATGGACTCTTGGAAGGGTGTTCTTGTCCTCATCCCTCTCCTCTCTCTCCTTCCTGGCTGTCATGTGCTGAGCAGCTTTAGTCCACCAGGCACGTTTAGCATGATGTTCACGCTCAAAGCAATGGATCCAGCCAACCATGGACCAAGATCACTGGAAGCATAGGCTTAAATAAATCCTTCCTCCTCTAAGTGGTCTTTCTCAGCTATTTGTGATGGTGATGAAAGCTGACTAACACATTCTCCTTTCATTCAATCAACTATTTATCCACATTCCCACCTTCCTTTCCTCCTTCCTTCTATCCCACTATCCATCCATTTATATTTCTTTCCTTCTGTCTGTCTATCCACCCATCCTGTGCACTAAGTTAAGAGTTGCCTGTGTCCAGGGACAGTGCTGGAGGACTCCAAGGACATAGTGACTACACAGAGCGGACCCAGGGATTTGTGACCTGAAGCTAATGCAATTTGGGGGTCCTTTTAAAAAGGGTCCTGCAAGTGAAGAGCCCTGAAACTTAGGTTTCAATGGCTTCTTAGCAAATCCTCCTTTGCAGGTGTGGCCTCTCCTGGAGCTCATACCCTGGTGCCACCGAGGAAGGCTGGGTCTCAGCCAGGAGAGGATTTTGGTAGACATGGATGAAATCCCCAAGACCATGGCCCAGGAGAATCCTGAGTCCCCTGTCCCCCAGCTTCCTTTTCAGTGCCCCGTCTGACTCTGTTCAGGGTGCCTCAGCTCTCTCCCCACTGCTGTACACAAAGCTCCCCCTCCCCTTTTATACAAGATCACAAGTGCTTCCTGGTCACTCTGCTGCCCCATTGTGCTTTGCATAGCCTGGCTCCCGTGTCTCTCCCACCCCTCCCCTCCTCTCCCTGTTTCTTTAACTCCTGCCCTTGTCGGGCATCTTCACAGCCCCTGGGTCCTGGGACCTTCTGTTTTAAGCGGGTTGTCAATTGATTCTTCCCATTAACGATAGGCGTCTGTCTACCTGAGCGGGATCCACGTGTCAGCTGCAGGAGGACGTTTTCTCCATCTTGTCACACTGGTTAACATCAAGTTACTGCCAGGGTGACACTGGACCAGGAAAGGGGAGCTCTGTTTCAGGTCACCTTTGCTTTTCCATCCATAAGAATGGGAGCCACACTGGTGAAGCTGCGGGACACACACCTTGAGGTCCGTGAGTCCACAGGGCTCAGTGTCAAAAACAGTCAAGGTGTCCTCATTTCTCATGCTTCTCTTGCCTGGCGTCCAGGTAACTGATCTCCTCTGACCTGAGCGTGGACTTGCCAGAACTATGCAGTTCCAGTTGGGATTCTCGGAAGGCTTGGATTCATCTGGGCTCCTTTTTGCTGGTGTTTTATTTCTGCTACTGTGCTGGAATCTTCCAACTCTGCTGGGGCAGGGCTTGCTCTTTGTTTAAAGCATGCAGTCATCCACAGTATTGTGTAGCGATGCCCATGTGGCTTATATAAATAACAGCAGAAATAACTGTAAAAACTTTGCTCCTCAATAGCGCTTTTCATCATCAAAGCGCTTTGAAAATATTAATTAATTAATAAGCAAAACAAAAAGCCATAAGTATATTTTGAGCAAAACAGACTTGGTGTTCCTGGGTGGGAGACCTCGGCAAGTTTGCAGGTGCAGGTCTAGTGGTCTGGTCCAGGGGCTACTTGATGAGCTAGGGAGTCAGGTGGAGCAAGGCCTGCAGGCCACTGGGCAGGTTGAGGGATTCTGACCTTGTGTTTCCCGAGGGATCCCTACCCAGCTCTGCCTTAATGGGGGGACCGCCATGTTCTTTCGGTTCCCAGCAGAGAAAGCTTAGAGATGTCAAATGGGTCCCCAAAGTCTGAGTGTGATTGGTTCCAGATTGCCCACAAACCATAAACCCAACTTGAAAATCACCCAAGGTACAGCTTAGCCTGACCGTGTCCCCCGTGGGCTCAGGGGGCAGGCCTGCTTCTTTTCACCCTGATTTATCTGGCACCCAGTCCCCTGATCTTTCTGATACACAACCTGAATTGAGCCCAAGATCTTCCAGTTGCCTGAAATGGCAGATATAGAAAGGCATGTGTGTGACTTTAGAGCTCAGAGTCGGGGTCACTCTGAACCTCTCTTCTTTATCACCTGGGAGTGGGGTGGGATGTGGAGGCTTGATGGTCCCTCAGTCAGGGCTTGGGTGGGGTTGGGCCTCACTGTGGTGACTGAGCCCAGCGCTCCTCCTTCCATGACCAGTGTGTACTGTGCACTGATCTTTGTTTGCATTTTGTATGGGTGCGTCATAGTTAGTCATCATAGTAGGATTGATGATGCTCTGTTTGTACTTGTGCACGACACGTTCAATCAATCCCATTCCCCAGCACCTTCCCTTTCTCTCCTTTCCTCCTTCCCCTGATCCACTTTCTCTACTGACCTCTCTTCTGTTATTATAATTATTATTGTAATTAGTGCATTATAATTATATGTGTGGGTGAGATTCATTATGGGATATTCATACACGGACATAGCATAACTGGGTAGATTCCTTTCCCCAGGGCTTCCTGGTTCCCTCCCCTACTCCCTCCCTCTTGATTCCCTTCTTCTTCTCTATTGGTCTCCCTTTTATCTTTGTGAGACAACTTTTTTAAAAAAAAAATCTTTCTTTTTTTTTTTTTAAAAAAAAAATCTCTAGTGTTTACATGTGAAAGAAAACATTCAATCCTTAACTTTCTGAGTCTGGCTTATTTCATTAAGCATGATTTTTCCATCCATGCATTTATCAACAAATGCCATATTTCATTCTTCTTTATGGCTGAGTAAAACCCCCTTGTGTATATGTACCACATTTTATTCATCCATTTATCTGTTGATGGACACCTAGGCTGTTCCCATAACTTGGCTATTGTGAATTGTGCTGCTGTCAACATTGGTATGCTTTGGTCACCATCGTATGCTGATTTTAGTTCTTTTGGATAAATACCACGGAATGGGATAGCTGGGTCATATGATAGTTTCATTCTTATTCTTTTGAGGAGTCTCCAAACTACTTTCCAGAGTGTTTGAACTAATTTACATCCCACCATCAATGTAGAAGTTTCCTTTTCCCCAAGTCCTCACCAGCGTTTATTGTTGTTTATTTTCTTAATGACTGCCACTCTAACCACAGTGAGATGAAATCTCAGTGTAGTTTTGATTGCTAATGATGTTGACCATATTTTCATATGTTTGTTGACTATTTGTATTTCTTCTTTTGAAAAATATCTGTTTAGATCAGTTTCCTATTTATCTATTGGGTTATTTGTGCTTTTTTTGGAGTTTAGTTTTTTGAGTTCTTTATATATTCTGAATATTAATCCCCTGTCAGAAGAGAAGGTAGAGAAGGTTTTCTCCCATTCTGTAGGCTTTCTCTTTACACTCTTAATTGTTTCCTTTACTGTCGGATTTGATGTCATTTGGTGTCATTCTTGATTTTATTTCTTGAGCTTTAGGAGTCTTGTTGAGGAGATGGGTGCCTGTGCTTATATGTTGCAGGATTAACCCTGTGTTTTCTTCTAGCAGTTGTGGTGTTACCCATTACCCTCGTAATAACATCCTGACTGCACCCCCACCTGGACTTTTAATCTAATCTTATCACAAAATTAAAAAAATTACACTCCAGATACAACACTGTAAAACCCCTGACTTACTACTGATGCTAACTTCTAGGAGTTTACCCTACAAAAGCCGAGAGATGAAAGGAACCAGTAAAGTATTTAGAAACATTCAACCCCAGAAGCTTTCAAATCTGACTCTACGTGGTGGCCTCTCAACCAACTAAATCCTGCACTTTAGAAAAAGTGTTTTATCTGCAAAGAATTTTATCAGCTACGTAAGAATCCGTGCAGATTGTATACTGAGGCTACTTACTGATCTTGCACTTCTCTCTCTTTCTCTCCCCCCTTCTCTTATCTTCCTCTTGCAAGCAATCCATTGCAGCCAAGCAAAATTCTGAACCCAGGCCTCTCTACCTGCATGGTCCCATCCTTTCCCTTAACTGGAAGTCCAGGTCCTTGAGAAGTCTTCCCTGCACTCTGCTGTGAGATCTACCTGTCTCGGCACTTGCCTCTTCCCCCTGGAAAGGGGCAATTTGCCTCACTTGAGGGATCTTTCTGGGCTGGGAGCCTCTTGAGAGCCACGGCAGGTGTCCTTCAAGGTCCCCACTCACTCCCGCCACTGCCCAGCGAGGTCGTGTCCTGGTGGGCACTGGGAGCGACACTATCCCTACTCAGTGTCTGCCTTCCCTGGTGCTCACCCACCCAGCTGGTGGCTCAGATGCCTGGGGCCATTTGTCTCCAGGGTCCAGAGGGTGAGCTGCGGTTTCCATGACAACCCTCACACGTGGGTATTGGAGGTCATGTCTGCACAAAGGAAGGGATAAGCCCACTCTGTCGACATACGTGTTTTCTTCGCCTGCCACATCGCACAGTTTTGTTGCCATAACATCCAAAGTATATTTACCGGGGCTCCGGCGAATGCGGCTTCTGCTGTCTTCTGACCTCTGCATGCAATTTTAGAGAGTCTATTTATAACACCTTCTTAAGGCAATTCGGCCCCTCAAGTGTATGTTTTAAATACTTTCAAGGAATCAGAAAAGAAAAAAAATAGGTGGATTCGGTAGTGAGTAACGGAACGGAATTCTACCTTCTAAATAACCACTCCAGGTCTCGCCGCGACCTGTTACTCTGGAGGGAGCGGAGACCAGGACTCTGCCTTTGCTGAAGGGAGGCTCAGTCTCCCCTCCCCTCCTATCAACCCCACCCACCCCCAGCTGGCTTCCCACCTACTTCCCAACAGGGCTTTCTCCTTTCTTTTCATCTTCGCCAGCGATGGTTAGGAATTATCATCCGCGTGGCTTTAGAAGTGTATGGATGTAAAACAAGCACTTTCTGAAATCACAGTGGTGGCGATCCGCTCTGAAATTCTTGTTTCAAGTGGATGTGTGATGTTTTACTTCTCCTTGACTGAGTTGGGGGTTAGTAATTTCTGCCTATTGGTTTTCTTCAAAAGAAGAAAATTCATAGCTGTATTTATAAAATTTAGAGGATGGCTTTTAAAAGGACATCAATTATGCAAATCTTCTGAAAGTCTTCTGATCTGAAAATGAACTTGGGGTCCTCCCCACCCATCTCCCATCATGCCAGGACCCTCCCTCCCAACCCCTCTTCTTTCTCTTAGCACATCAGGCTTGTTCCTGTTTGGGGGCCATGTCTCCTGCCCTGGTTCTGGCCACAGAGTAGACATCCAGGAGCTTTTGTTAAGGTAGACAAGTGGATTTTGCAGATTTAAGATAAGTGCTATGACACATAGGAAAGCTAATGTGTTGGGAGTTGGGGCCCAAGTTCAAGTCCTGGCTGCAGCCCTGCCCGGCCTGTCTTGGGCATCTCGCTCCACCCCAAGAGCACCGCCTTTCCATCTGAGATGGGGTTGGTGGCACCTCGTTCCCCAGGACAAGTTGAGGGAGTGAAATCCTGGACAATGTGTTGGCAAGTGTGGTGCAGAGGGGAAGGGGTCTGTCTGTATTGACAGTCACAGTGACAGCTTGGCAGGGCCTGGGGACGATGAGCTATTGTCTTGCAGATTAGGTTTCATCTCAGTTTTTGTTTTTTTTTTAAGCACCTTTGGAATTAGTTCCAGAATGATCTTCACTCCTGTTGAAGTTGGGCTGATCAGGGACAAGAACTGTTGTATGATTGTGGAGGGGTGGAGTCACCCAGCCTCCCCATGTGCTCTGGCGAGCCCAGGACCGCTCCTCAGAACTCACTTATCTGTGCCAGGAACTGTGCGGGGGACAGAGAGGCAAGCTGACCCTGAGCCTGGGCACGGCCTTGCCAGGAGCAAGTTCCCTCCTGGTAAGAGTCTCTTGCTGTTTAATGCTCCTGTAAAATGATACTGACACTGGGAAATTGATAAAGAACAGAAAGTCATTTCCTCACAATTTTGGAGGCAGGGAGGTCACAATCAAGGTGCTGGCATCTGGCAAGGGCTTTCTTGCCACACTTCCAAGGGGGGGAGCACTGAGTCCTTGCGTGGTGAGGGTGGATGGGCAAGGCCATGGGTGCCGTGAGAAGCAGCCACCGTTGTTCAGCCTTGAACACTCACCAGGGTGGGCACCTGAGTGGCCTCACCACCTCCTGAGGTCCCCTGCACAGGGCTCCCACACACAGAGCGACACCTGGACTTTGGAGGAGACATGCGTAAAGCACAGCTGGAGTGTCATGGGGGGGGGCTCTTTGCACATCTGCCAGCATCTGCCCCTTGTCCCATCAGGGCCGCAGGGCTGTGGCAGATATGGACTGTCACCTGCACCAGGCACATGCCTCCCAACAGTGGTGGGACTCAGAGGAGAAGAGAGCAAGATGTGTGCACAGGATTGGGGGATGGTGGTGAGGCCAGCCTGTGAGGGTGAAAGGGCCCCTGACTGCCATCCAGCAGGAATGGGAAGGGCCTGGTAGAAATGCAGAAGAGGGCTGGGGCTGGGGCTCAGCGGTAGAGCGCTCGCCTAGCATGTGTGAGGCCCTGGGTTCAATCCTCAGCAACACATAAAAATAAATAAAATTAAGGTATTGTGTCAACTACAACTAAAAAATAAATTTAAAAAAATGCCGATGAAATGCCGTTTCTCATCTTTCCACCCTTTGTCCACCCATCGTCCATCTGTCCATCTGGTAAACATTTGAGCTAAGCATCTACCACATGCCAGGCACCATGATTGACAATGACACCCCCAATTGAAACGATTGCCCATCGATTGCCCATCCTGGAGGCTTAGTGGACACAGTGGCTCGTATTGAAGATGCCACATCAGTTCAGAGTCAGGGAGGCTGTGTCCATTGGCAAGTGCACTAAGTGGAGGTCAGGGAAGGCTTGGGGAGTTCAGTGGAGAAGGGCCTCACAGATGAGGATGGGCAGGACTCGGGTGCGTGGAAGAGGGTGAGGGAGGAAAGGGCTGCCGGGAGGAGGCTGTGTGTGAGCGGGGACCTGTGGGCAGGTTTGGGAACTGCAGTGGGGTTTGCCTGGAGAGCCGGCCTTCGGAGCAAGGTGCCGGCATCTGGCAAGGGCTTTCTTGCTGCATTTCCGAGGGGAGGAGCACTGAGTCCTTGCGTGGTGAGGGTGGATGGGCAAGGCCACGGGTGCTGTGAGAAGCAGCCACCGTTGTCTAGCCTTGAACACTCACCAGTGGAGGAGGGCGGAGCTCATGGCCACACCCAGCTGGGCTTCCCCCTGCCCATCCTCCCACACTTGCCTGGGAGGAGCCTTGGTCCCCCTTCCCCTTCACCATGAGGACGCAGAGGCACACCAGATAACTGCTGGGGAGCTCCCAGGGGCCCCGGGATGCACACCCAGGCTCCTTTGGGCCCATGAACTGCACTCAACCACTCTGGGGCCACCTCCAGCAGCCGTTCCCCATGCTCCTTGGCTGACAACCCCCTTTGGGAGTCACTTGGCTTTGGGGGTCCTTCTTGGAACACCCCCACATACAGTCACACATTTCTTCCCGGCAGAGGGGAGAGGCCAACCCCAGGCTGCTGAGCTCAGCCCTTCCCAGCCCACACCGACCCTTCGAGAGTCCTTTCTCCTTGCTGCCTTCACGCCAAGGTGATCTGCTCACGGATGTACAGAGTAAATGAGGTTGTTTGGCTTATGGATACAAATAGAGACTGCTTTTTGACTTGCAAAATGAATTCCACCGTGACTGGCTCAAACTTAAGTATGCTAATGCTCAATGAACCAGTTGTCTATTTATTTCTGTTTACGCCTGCAGACCCATTAGCAACTTTTTCTTGTTTTCTTTTGGAATATTAAACGGTTCCAACATATTCTAAAAATTAGTTGATTAGCTTGTTAGGGCACATTTTAACTGCTAGCTCCGCCGAACCAAAGGAGAAAATGAAGGTAATTTTGTTTGCAAGGAATGTATGATTCGGAGCTGACTGTTGAAAGATGTGCGGCGTCAACGTAATGAGGGAGTGTAATATCTTAGTTTGCATCAATATGGAAATAACCGTGCGCTTTGACAGACCTGATGCTGAAGGCATCACCAGCCTGCTCATTATGCATGCCGGCTCTGATTATGAAAAATAGTGTGTTTTCTTTTAAAGAGGAATCCACATTATCAATCAAACCACACCAATTATTTCAGAAGGGGATCACAGTGAAACAGACATGGGGGCTTCTCATCGAGAGCAGCGCCTGATAGGCAGGCGGATCTTAAGGGGTGTGATATTTTCATTTCGTGACAGTTGTTAGTATTAATTAGGAGCGCTAACGAAGTATTTTGTGTGGTGGCACCCAGACAACCTTCTTTCCCTGCTATCATCTGGATCTTTATTATTTTGTTTTAATGAGCCCTGTCTTCAGTAATATCAATGCACCTCTAATGATACCTCTCATCCAGTCTGACTCCTGCAACGCTCTTCTCACGGGGCTGTCATGTCAGGGACCCATGGAAAAGAAGGGAGATGAACAGAGAAACAATAGGAAAACTGCAGCCTGCCAGGCGCAAAACCCAAAGAGGTATGCAAACAAAGTGACGTCCACTGCAGTGCGCAGCCTTTCCGTCCACTGTGAGCTCGCGCAGGGGTGTGGGTGTGTGAGCTGTCCGTGTGTGGGGCAGGTGCGTTTGAAGATTACTCAGTTAATATTTTTATTGCAACCTTGCAGATGGGTCATCAGAAGACAGGATCATCTTTAGGTACAGTCACCTGGGATTGCTGCTCTTCCCCATGGTCCCCCTGGGTCTGTGAGCTGCATGGGGAATGGACAGGTCTTATGATTTTGGAGGGAGCCCAGCCACTATTCTCACTCAGGAGCTGATGTGCAGTTGGAGCTCAGGCCTGGCTGAAAGAAGGAGCTCTCTCCTTCCGGTTTAAGCCTGCATCTCCATACACTTGTCTGTTTCACTGTGGTCCCCTTCTGAAATAATTGGTGTGGTTTGATTGATAATGGGGATTCCTCTTTAAAAGAAAACACACATGTTTATCTAGAAGGAAACACAATAAAAAGCTAATGACAGGGGCTGGGGTTGTGGCTCAGTGGTAGAGTGCTCAGCTAGCATGCATGAGACACTGGGTTCGATCCTCAGCATGACATAAATGTAAACTAAAGATATTGTGTCCATCTAAACAACTAAAAAAAAAAAAAAAAGCTAATGAGAGGTGCTGATGAAGTGTGAGGATTTGGGCAGACCTGGACACACTCATCTGGCGACCTGGCATTGCGTCACTTTTCTGAACCTTAATTTCCTGAAGAATAAGCAGGGGTGTGAATTAAGGATAATACACCGCAGGGTGACATGTGACAATACACGCTCAGGGCATCCATCCCCAGAGGGTCAGCACTCTGGGAATTCTTCTTGTCGCAGGAAACGTGGAGGCAAGAATGCTGCACCTCTTGGTGATCTTCCTCTCGAGTCCCCCAGCAGCTGGACAGACCGACCAGAGTGGGTGTGATGGTCACCTTGTAGCACTGGGACTGCTCGCGGCCTGGCATGTTCCAGGATGGGGACCAGAGAAAGCCTGGGCCCTGGCACCCTGGACACGCGCTGCCCTCCGTGGCGTCTCAGAACTGCTGCCCAACCTGCCCTGCTGCCCCCGCTCACCCTCCCACTGAGCCCCAACCTGGGCTTCAGGGGTAGTGACACCCCTCCAAAACAGACTTTCTCTGAGTAGATTGTGTTGGGTTGGGGATTCCGTCTTTCTGGGGTGTCGATGTGCACAGCGGGGATTCAGGCCAGGGGAGTGGCTGCATAAACCTGGGCGATGAAGCCAGGGGTCTGAGTTCCAGCCTGGATGGAGAAGCCATGTGAAGTCAATGCTGAGAGCCTTGAACTGTGGTGTCCTTTCCCAAAGCACTTCGCCGGCCCCAGGGACACAGCCCAATTGCCTGCACCTGCTCATGCCTCTACTGACGCGTGCATTCAAAACACACATGCTCGTAGTCTGCACAGAAGACTGCAGGCTTGGGTTCCACCTTGTAGAGACTTGCAGTCTAATGGGAGGAATAAGACATACTCTATAATCCCAGTCAGAAATGGCAGGTGCAGTAGGTAGCTCTACTCTGTGCCAGGCAAGCTTGGAACCTGGAGGGATCGCAGGCTGCTGGACAGCTTCCTGGTCGAGTTGGCATGGCGTTCATTGGATCACAGCATTTTTGGAGCATGCTTCCTATGGCTCTGTACTTGCCAGGCCCTGGGTTATAGGGTCCCTGCTCTAAGGGATTGACTCAGTAGCAGGGATGAGGTGCAGAGACTAGCAATGAACCATCCAACAAGTGCCTGGAAGGGACACTTTGCAGAGTGGAGACAGCGGCGGGCAGGAGGCATGTGCTGAGCTGGGTCCGTGAAGAGGAGCAGGCCAGGCCCTCTGGGAAGTGTACAGGGAGCAAGGTCAGGAGCAGCACCGAGCGCAGGGGAGAGAAGACGGGAGGGGAGGGCTGGGGTATTGGGACGCTGGCTAAGGAAAGAGCATTTTATCCAGCGATAGTGGGGGACTTGGGCAGGGTACCATGCGGGAAGGCACTTGCAAGGGGCGAAGGTCCTGCAAGCTGGGAGTAGCTTGAGGCCCTCTGAATGGGGAGAGGAGGCAGCTTCCTCAAAGGGTGAGCAGGGGTCACTGCAGAGGTGGGGCAATGGAGGGAGATGCGGAGGCAGCCAGGGACAGGGTGCTTGACAGCAGTCCACTCTTCAGGGCACCTTCGGCCTGCTGCTCCAGGCTTGGTGACCCCAGAGGGACATGCTGTGAGTGGGAGGCAGGGATCCCTCCATGGGCCTCTGCAGGAGCAGCACACCACACCCCTCCCACCCCCGTGGCCACGTCTGCTCTGTGCCTGAAGTCATCAGCAGCGGGGAGGGTGAGATGGTTAGCCTTGGTCGTCAACTTGCCTGGATTGAGAGATGCCTGGGAAATGAGAGCAGCTCTCTTCTGGGTTTGCCTGTTTCCAGAGATAACTGGCATGTGGGGTAGGAAACTGAGGGGGGAGCCTGCCCTGAGTGTGGGCAGCACCGTCCGGTAAGCTGGGGCCTGGAAGGAGCAAAAGCGAAGGAAGAAGGAAGCCCCTCACCCTCCAAGTGCAAGGTCTTCTCAGGCAGGTGTGTCTATTGCCGTCGGCGTGTCTCCACTTTTTGGTATTGAGGATGAACCCAGGGGCTCCCTACCACTGAATAACATCTCCAGCCCTTTTTAATGTTTTATTTTGAGACAGGTTGTTGCTAAGTTGCCTAGGGCCTAGCTAAGTTGCAGAGGCTGCCTTAAACCTTCAGTTCTCCTGCCTCAGCCTCCCCATTGCTGGGATTAGAGGCGGGCGCCAGGCAGGGCCCAGCTTGGCTATGGACACCAGAGTTCAGCTTCTGCAACCTCTCATCCTGGACTCACACCAGCGGCTCTCCAGGGGCTCTCAGGCCTGCCTCAGCCTGGGCTGCTCTGGGTCTTCCAGCTTCTTGGACTGAGCTGTCCTGGTCCCTCCAGCTCTCCTGCCTGCAGACGGCCTTTGTGGGGCTGCCCAGCTTCTCACCATGTCAGCCAACCTAATCACCCCCCTTTATAGGTCTACGTATTTTCTATTGGTTCTTCTGTTCCTCTAGAGAATCCCGACAAATACAGCAGACTCGCCAGACTCAGGGTAAAAATGCAGGATGTCCAGTTAGATTCCAAGTTCATTCAAATTTATTTATTCATTGCTTATCTGAAATTCAAATTTAACTGGAGGCCTTGTGTTTTATATTGTCTCTACTCTTCAGTAAAAAGAATAGAGGAGCCAGCCACGTCCTGGGGAAGAATGTGTTTGTGGGTGTAAGCACGAGAGAGAGAGAGAGAGAGAGAGAGAGAGAGAGAGAGACGGGGTTGGGGGGCAGAGGGAGAGAGAAGGTCTGTATATCTGTATATATCAGTTTTGGGAATAGAAACAACAAAAATTAAGAATAATCTTACCAAGATGGACACTTGGACACTTTCCCAGCAGCAGCCTGACCTGTAGGAGAGCCCATTCACTGATGGTGCTTTTGCTCAGAGCCTGGGCCATGGAGTCCCTTGCCGACAGGCTCCCTCCTTCCATGGTCAGTGGGCACCACACCTCAGGGGCGAGTCTGAGGAGGTCTCAGAACATGGCCATGTTCAGACTCCTGAACCCCAGGAATGAGCAGAGGGCTGACATCCCTACCTGCCGAGTGCCTGGGCTCAGGAGGTAGTGATGGGGAGTGATGGGGTAGGAGCTCCCGGGAGGCGCCGGTGTCAGGTTGTCCGTGACTGTCCTGAGGACAGCAGGACCCCCTGGGTGGTCCGAGTGTACCAAGCTACCCAGCAGGGCTGGCCAGGGGGTGTTGGTGTGTCCTTAGGACCTCCTGGGTTTGTCCTTCCACTGAGATGCTCAGACATGACAGCTCTGCAGGCTTTGAGGCAAACCCAGCCCGGCACGTTGTCGTCACAGAGAATGAAAAGGTGAATTTAATAATGGGCTTGCTTGGGTTCTGGGTGCTGCACAGCCTGGGAAGCCCCTGGCAGTGGGTGCTGAGGGTGGGCCCTTCTTGGACGTGGGCAACCTGGTGGTGCAGGAGGGGAGGCAGGAGATGGCTTCAGGAGCAGGTGAGAGGCCTCCTGCTGCACAGAGAGCCCTGAGCCCCTTCCAGGGAGTGATTTCAATGAACCCAATGGGTCGATCTTCACCCTGGACCACATCTCACACCACCACCCACTTGGACGCAGCTGTGGGGCTCAAGGTGGGACCAGGCAGGACAGCAGGGCGGAGGGTGCCACCGTGCCGCTGTGATGGGAATTCCTTGACCAGGGCATTTTTTTTTTAAAGAAAGGGCGACGTCCCTCCTCGAGATTCAGAAAGGGCACATGGTCAGGCCAGGCTCTGGATAAGACAGGGACGGCCTTAGCTCGGGGAGTGGGCTGGGTGGAGGAAGGGCACTTGGATTCAGAGCTAGGAGTGGGGACCCTGACTTCTACTGTGTCAGTGGCTTTGGGGAAGCACTTGACTTGGTGTGCCTCAGTTTCCCACCTTTGAAGGAGCTGTGAATGGGGTGGGAACAGTGAGGCATGGAGCACGTAGAGGCCCCTGACCCCCCGCAGAGCACCTGCTTGTGCTGGGTGCCTCCTCCAGTGCTCCGTTTATACCAGCTCATCCTCTCCCGACGACCCCGTGATGTGGCTAGGCCCATTTTGCAGATGAGAAAACTAAAGGAGAAATGTTCTTTCCCCCCTATGAGTTAGGATCCGGTGGCAGGTGCAGACGCATATACAGGTCTCTTTAAATGGTGTGTGTGGCCTGGCAAGTACCATCGAAGGGCTGTGAAAGGCACGTGGATTAGGGATCGGGCTTCTTGGCAGGGGTGGGTTTTAAGAGGACCTTGAAGGATTAAAGGGACCTTGCTGGGGAGAGACAGGAAGAGGGCGTCTCAGACAGAGCCTGAGCAATGGCAGGGAGCAGGAGAAGATGTGCCGGTCCTGCTGAGCTGCAGCTGGGTGCAGGCTGTGTGTGAGTGTGTGAGTGTGTGAGTGAGTGTGTGAGTGTGTGGGCTGAAAGCTCAGCCAAGCCCTTTGGGTGTCTTTCTGTGGAAAGTGGGGCTATCTCCTCCCCGCTGCAGACTGACCCTAAACTCTGCTTACCTCTCCGATACTGGATCTGTCCCTCTTTTTAATATGGTGTTTTTGGTGTGCTGCAAGTCTGCCCTTTCTGAGCAAGATGGGCTGCCAGACTTGACATTTCAAGAGAAATAGATCCCTGTCTGCAAGAGAAGGTGAGTGAGCTGGGCACGCGCTCTCTGCCACCTCCCTGAAGTGGTGGGCAGGTGCGGTTGGTGCCAGGATCTTTGCCGAGCTCAGCCACGTTCATCAGTAGAGAGCTGAGTCGCTGCACACCCACCAGCCCCTGCAGGCACCTGGGAGACCCTGCCTTCTCCAATGGCTTGCTCACAGCCACCGCTGTGGGAAGATTGAGGGACAGGGTTGGAAACAGCTGTGACAAAACCCCAACGTGCCAGGTGTTCTGAAGTGTGCATGTGGAATGCATGGGGGAGGGGAGGTCCTGTCCACCTGAGGGGGACAACCCTGTGTCAGGTAGTCCCAGAGCTGGCCTCTTAGGGTTATAGGGCTGTTCTAGTTCCTGGGAGCAACTGAGCAGGTGTCACTGGCCACGTGGGGTGACCTTGGGCAGCACAGCAACTTAACTCTGATGAGACAAGTTTACCGGGGGGGGGGGGGATAGTGGGGGAGGACTGGTGAAGGTGGAGGCTGGGGCAGGAGGGGGCTTGGCGGGGGCAGGGACTGCGGGTGAGCAGGAGGAGGTTCTCACAGCTACTCCTGGCTCGGGGCTTCTCAGCAGCCTCTGAGGACCTGGGAGGAGCAGCGGAGCCCAGGCCCAGGTGCACACAGTAGAAACTCACTCTGGACTTAAGCACCTCCATTATTCCTGCACACCTGGGCTCCCTGCTCAAGACTTGCACTCGGCCAGGGCTCAGCCCAAGAGCCCTTGACTTGGAGAAGACAGGCCCTACCTCTAGTCCCTCAGGTAAAGTAATTCCACTCGGGGAGACAGGTGTGCCCTTAGGAAGCGATGGGAGCTGGTCACCCAAGGCGCACCAGAGTGTGCTGCTTGTCTGGGGAGCCATGGCCCACCCTGGTTGCCCAGAGAATCATCAACAGACCTGAGTTCTCCTCTGCCCTTGAGGGTAACCTCAGAGTTTTCGAGTGCCTCACCTTTGGGTGGTGGGCCAGGGCTCTGGGCAGGATTGTCCAAGTGTCCCCTACACTATGGAAAGTTCACACCCTGGCAGCAGCAGGCCCAGGGAAAACAGGAGAGAACCCACCCGAGGTGGCTGAGCCGGGAGCCAGCAGGACAAAGTTTCAGCGGGTTTTAAAAAGAATCTTGCAGCCTAAGCTGTTATTCCCCCAGGAGTACATGTGTTTCATGAGAACTGCAATAAAAGCTGGGAAAATATGACAAGTTATGATAGACTGAGCCGTACGGAAATGACAAGCCATGTGACAAGATGGTATTTTGGGGTTGGGGATAGAGTTAGAAATAATTACAGTATAACCAAGCACAGCTTTCCCACCCCTCTCGCTGTGCCACTGGGGTCTCGTGCGCGCGGATTGGAGAGAAGGGGGAGTCGTTTGACTCTAATTTCAAGCCTTGTTCCTCTAATGGTTCCTTGTGGAATGATGTTAAATAATGATAATTATTACAGAGCCCTGAGCTCCGAGCTGGTCTTGTCATCTGCAGCTGTGGCCCGTGGGGTCTGCCATCTCTCTCTGAGCCTGGCTGGTGAGGCTGGTCTCCAGATGTTCGCCCAGGACTCCTCCTTCGTCCCTGTGACTGTGATTCGGTAGGTGCCAGCCGATGAGCACAGGTACCTTGAGGTGGCATGGCACCCACAGAGCCAGGGTGGGTGCCGTGAATGGCAACAGGCAGGGGTACTAGCAGCAGGCACATTGCAAGAAGAGGCGAGGGGCATGAGATGCCAAGAGAAGGCCAGAGCCTATTTTAAATTCTGAGACAATTGTGTTTTCTGGATTATGTGATGTACATGATGAGACCCATGGCTGTGTTGGGTTCTGCTCTCTTTTCTCCTGCCCATACCCTTCCTCTCTGCCTCTGCCCCCTTCTGCTGGGGTGTCTTCCCTCAGTCAGTATGTCTCCTTCCCTCCTGCTCCAGAACTGGGCTGAGTCTGGGCAGATCCACTTGCTGTCGGGCTTACTGATCCGGAGGGCTATCCCCCCATCTTCAATACTCCTCCGAGGCACCGCGGGGAACGGCTCGGAGTTATCACCCGCTATGATCACACCGTTGTTTTCTAAGCTATTTCTACGCTGTGGAACATTTAGTTTGTTTTCAGTGTTCTGCTTTATAAATAACACAGCAATGAGAGACACTTTTGTCCATGATTCTGATGATTTCTTTGGGATGAATTCCTAGAAGTCTAGAAATGAAATTAACGGGCACGACTGTTTCCAAGTTTCTTGAGATACATTTTTAATTGAGCTCTTTTTCTTCCCCCACAAAAAAGTTCATACTTTTTTTTTTTTTTTTAAAAGGAGCACATCCCTTCAACTCGCAGGTAAAGATGGCAGATTGGACATGCTAAATTTGTCCCCCCAGTACAGAAAGCTGATTTTTAAAAAGGCATAAACTTTCCAGAATGTGCGAGGAGAACAGCAGTGCTGTCTGGAAGCCTGGGAACAGATGGACAAGGGGCGACCGCTTCAGCAGATCTGAGAGGGCCGAGTCTCCAGCCGGTGGCTGAGAAAATGGAAAATCAACCAACGTACACAGCGGAGCCCTCAAGACACGCGGGAGTGGGCGGCTGCAGCGAGTCTCAGGCTGGCCGAGGCCGACCCTCCTCATTCCTGGATCTCTGCCCCTCCCCGGGGGCTGGACCAGGGTGCTCCATCTTGCCTCCCTGTTCTCTCCTCTCAGATTCCAGGGACGCTGACATCAAGGCTGAGACGGAAGGGATCTCCTTTGGGGAGTCTGGCCAGCAGAGGACAGACTGTGAAGGTACCCACGTGCAGGTTTTCCTGATGAGAGTTCGAGGCCACTCCCAGGTGATTTCCGGTTCCCACATACTTGCAGTTACTCTAGAACGAGTTTTAGTTCCTCCCGGTCAAGCATGAGAACATGACCAAGGATTGCCCACCTTCTAGTTTCCCACCTCAAAGAGAGAGGCCAAAACAGACCATCAGAGAATACTGACCCCACCTTAGGCCACGCACAGAAGCCAGTTGGAGATGGACAATAGAACCCCACTTGAATGACCGAAGAATAAGGCTTCTAGCAGAGAGCGGGAGACTGTGGTCATGATCTTGAGGTGGGCAAACATTTCTTAAACAGGACCCGCAAAAAGCACAAATCAAAAAATAAAAGACTGGTTGTTTGGAGTTCACTAAAATTTAATATTTCTGCTTCTCAAAAGATAACCATTTACAGAATATAAAAGTAATCCAGGGAGTAGGGCTAGATACATACATTAGACAAAGGCTTCTATCTAGATCATACAAAGAACTGCCACAAATCAATAATTAAAGCTGCCAGTCCCCGCAAAAAAAAAAAAAAAAAAAAAAAGATTGCTCGAAGTCTAAAAGTCTTCTAGAAGTGAAAAACCCGGAATAAAGATTGGAAGAAAAACTTGAGGAATCTCATGAAAATTGAACAAAATCTCGAATGGGTGGAAAATTAAAAAGACTAGAAAATGAGTGGACCAGCTCTGAGAGTAGGAAGAGAGAAAATGTAGATAGAGTTCAAGAAAAATCACCAAAACAAAGGACGCACGTTTCAGGTCCAAGGGCTCATGAGTTTACAGTCCATCAAAGCAGACCCAGGTGATGAAGTTTCAAGGCGCTGAGGACCAACACGGTGGAGAGAAGACGTAAAACACAACCTCCTACGGGAGGAGCTGTGTTTGGGGACCAGGTGTCCTGGCGGCCTCAGGTTTCTCAGCCCAGAGGCAACCCCCACAGCTGAAAGGCAGTGAGCAACGCTGAGGGGAGGGAAAACCATCCCTCAACCCAGAGTTCCACCCAAACCATCGATCACACTTGAGGGCAGAATAAGCAGATTCCGACTTGAAAAGCCTTAAAATTTTTATATCTCATGCATCCATTTCCCAGGAAGCTGCAGCAGTTTGTACTTCACCACAATAATTAGTCAACATAGGAAAAAATAATCTGGGAGATGAGGAGACACAACAACGGGTCAGACGAAAGGATTCCAGAATGGTGTGGAGAGTGAACCCGGCCCTGGTGGGGACCAAGCAGAGGACCCAGATCAGGGCCGTGGGAGCCAAGGTGGGCACAGGCTGTCACCACCAAGATGACCTTTGCTCTTTTTTTTCCTTGCATTTTTAGAAGTGGTTTTTTTTTTTTTTTTTTTTTTTTAGTTTTAAATAGACACGGGTTTGGGCCCTAATCCTGGAAGACACAGTCCCAAACACTATAATTCTGAATGTTGAAATCCTGAAGGAGACACTTACCTCTCAGAGGAGACACTCTGATCTCAAAGGTGGTTTTCCCCAGGCAGGGCTTATCCACTGCAGTCCGGATGTGCTGACCCTTGCGATTTCCCCAAATATCTTGGCTTAAGAACCTGATTCCTCAGTGAGGCTCCTAAAGCACAAGAAGTAACAGCAAGAATCAATAAATGGGACGGATTCAAACTAGAAAACTTCTTCTTAGCAAAGGAAACCATTAAGACCATGAGGAGGGAGCCCACAGAATGGGAGAAGATCTTTACCCCATGCACCTCAGTTACAGGGTCAATCTCCAGGATATATAAAGAACTCAAAAAAATGTAACACCAAAACCCCCAAATAACCCATTCAATAAATGAGCCTAGGAAATGAATAGGCACTTCACAGAAAAGAAATACAAATGGTCAACAAATGCATGAAAAAATGTTCAACATCTCTAGCATTTAGAGAAATGCTAAAGATTTCATCTTACTCTGGTCAGAATGGCAATTATCAATACAAGGAACAATAAATGTTGGTGAGGATGTGAGGGAAAAAGGCACACTCATACGTTGCTGGTGGGACTGCAAATTGGTACAGCCACTCTAGAAAGCAGTATGGAGATTTCTCAGAAAACTTGGAATGGAACCACCATTTGAACCGGTTATCCCACTCCTCGGTTTATACCCAGAGGACTTAAAATCAGCAATACTCTAGTGATACAGCCACATCAATGTTTATAGCAGCTCAGTTCACAGTAGATAAGCTATGGAACCAACCTAGATGCCCTTCAATAGATGAATGAATAAAAAATACCACTGAGCCATAAAGAAGAATGAAATGATGGCATTTTTTAGTAAATGGATGGAACTGGAGAATACCATGCTAAGTGAAATAAGCCAATCCCCCCAAACCAAAGACTGAATGTTCTCTCTGATCTGCAGATGCTAACACTCAATAAGGGGGTGGGAGAATAGAAGTCCATGGATTAGACGAAGGAGAATGAAGGGAAGGGAGGGAGGATGGGAATATAACAGACAGTAGAATGAATCGCACATAACTTTCTTATGGTCATATATAATATAGGACCAGTGTAAGTTCACATTATGTACAACCACAAGAATGGAAAGTCATACTCCATGTATGTATAACATGTCAAATACATTCTACTGTCATATCTAAAAAAACAATACTAAGAAAAAGGAAATCCTGAAAGATCAAAATTATATCCAGATAATTCTGGAAGACATGATTTTAAAATTCTTTTAAAAAACTTTTATTACATTTTAAAAGGGGATTTATTTGAGAAACATAAAAATTCAATAGAGCACTTCATAAGCCATTTTGCACAATAAAAAGGGCGATGATAGATATTTTTGCAACATAAACACTCAGATATACCAACAACAGATGCACAAGCGTAACAGTTATGAGCTGATGGACTGTATTCGCAAGGAAGTAGGTCAAAAAGAGAAAGACACAGACGCATGTTGGGATGGCTGGTAATTGTGCACCGGCTTTATAACCAGCGTCATCCAAAATGCCCCGACAGACGACCCAAGTCTTTGAGGAGATCAGTCAAGAACCCCCCCTGGGTCATCACTGCATGTGAGTCACCAGAAAGCCGATGTCTTGAGAAATTTTGCCTTTTGTAAATGCAATGTACAAAAAGGACATCTCTTTATCTATTGAAAGAGTTTCCACATTTTTATGTCCAGGCACAATACTTACACACAACATCAGTGCTCTGCTAACGTACTTTCTCAGCATCCAATTTGTGAAAAATGCATAAAGCAAATTACAACTCTCTAAAAGTCTCTGCACAATTTACGTCTCTGCCATTGGAAATGGGACACAGCCATGCAAGATGAAGTGCGCGGAGCTGAGCCTTGAGAGACGGTGCTGACGGGAGGGGAGCGTGGCTGATGGCATATTTGTAAAAATGATTTGAATTCATTTATACGGTATTTATGGGAAAGCCTACTCAGGGGTCAAGACCTGTTAGGGAGAAAATGAAGGAAAGGGTAGAGGTGATCCATTCGGGCTTTGTGGAGATACAGCTCAGAGGAAAGAGGAGAGGGTCAGGCTCCGACAGTCATAAAAACGAATATATCGTTACAACCTGTGATGAACACCATAAAGAAGAATTTCAGGTTGTAAAAGGATTGTAAAACAAAAGAATTGACCTGCACATTAACATTATATCAGTAATATGTTTTCATAAATTGTTATCTATTTCATTTTCTTCAGCTTTTTTATTCCAATAAACTGATGTCAGTGCATAGAGTAGATATAAAAATAGCTAGCTATTTAAGTCTCTAATGTCAGAGAAGAGTTTGGAATCAACTTCTTTTGCTAAGGTTTTATCTCTAGAATTTACTCCGATGACTTGTGGTGCTGGTTACAATCTGGAAGGATACAATCCTGGATGCGGCTTTTTTTGAGTGGTTTCTAGGATTTTATCGTTGGGATGGCGATCTTTGGGATTTTAGACTTTAGGCATTCTGCCTTTTGGGATTTCAACAGTCAGGATTTGGAGGCTGGGAATTGTCTTTCGGGATTATGATGGACACAGTGCACACACACACACACACACACTTACAGATGCATAAAACTTGCCATTTTGACCATCTTAAGAGACAGGTCAGCGGCCCTGGAAATGTTCACAATATCCTATGACCATGGCTGCTGCCTATTTTCAAAATCTTCGTCACCTTCCTTAGAAGCGCTGTACTCTTCAGTAAAAACCGCCCCTTTCTCCTTCCCCTAGCCTCCAGTAACTTCTATTCTACTTTTGTCTTTCCGGATTTGCCCACCGCAGGAGCCTCTCGCAGGTGGAACCCGTGCTTTTGTGACTGGCGTCACTTTCATAATGTCTTCAAGCTCCTCCAGGCTGCAGCCCGTGTCCAAGCTCCAGTCCTTCAATGGCCGCATGAAATCCACCGCACGGAAGGCCACACGTGGTGGGTGCTATCATCCGTTGATCACCGCCCCTGTCATATACTGGTGGGTCTTTCCTGCCTTGACTTCCTCGTGGGGTGCCCTGGTGAGGTGCTTCTGCTGTCCCTGCCTCGTTTCAGAGCTGTCTGCTGTGACCGATCGCTGATGGCCGTTATATGAGTCCAGGTGCAGGAAACCAGGAGCAGCCCGTCTTCCACACCGGTTCCTGTGGGACGCCCATGTGGATCCGCACCCTACCCCTTGCTGATACCTGCGAGAGCAGGCTGTGTGTCACTTGGCTCCTGATGGCTTCCTCCACCAACGTCTCCAAATGGACTCAGTCTTTCTCAGGGAAGCTGGAGCCAGACTATGACCAGCGACCTGTCCATCTTCTCTCTAGGGACCTTCACACCACCCTACTCAGTGAGCTTTATGCCTTGATGTTCAATTTTCATATAAATTGTCACACCCGTTTACATAAAAGAAGCTGTTGATAAAATAGTAATATCCTATTGAGAAAAAGGAAAATTTAAACTAATCTGATTCTAAGAAGGGTACTCATTTACAGTACAATGTAAAGTTTTAATATTTGCTAATTTGATAACCCTGGCATTTGGAAAATGTTCTCATCCAAAGCCATGACCCGTGGGTAAGGGCAATGTTTTTTAAGAATGGCCTCCCTTCCGTGTGCTCCTTTCCGTCATCTAATACATTTTGAGAGGAGGCAGAGTGCTGGACCCTGCACTTCAGGCAATATCCTGCTGAAAAAGTGTCTGAGATGCTGTCCTGCTGCCCTGGAGAGAAGAGTTAGAGAGGCCAACTCGTGGGCTTCACCTGCTTGTTTCCCACGGGTGCCCCACCCTGCG
This sequence comes from Urocitellus parryii, assembly GCF_045843805.1. Classification (NCBI taxonomy): domain Eukaryota; kingdom Metazoa; phylum Chordata; class Mammalia; order Rodentia; family Sciuridae; genus Urocitellus; species Urocitellus parryii. The sequence continues at coordinate 205,066,092 of NC_135535.1, forward strand.
TGTGCCTTGTCTGCTGTTTGGTGGGTTCTTCAATTACGGGCATATGTGTTCAGGGCAAGAACTCTTGAGACAGGGGCACGTGCCGATGTCCTCTGGATGTTGCTTATTGGTGCACTGTTGTTGGTCATGCAGACTGTAACTACACATCGCGCAGGGGAGCAGGTCTGCTGTGTCCCCGCCACTCACAGGAGGAGTCTGCACTTGTTAAAATTAGATTGCTGGAGTTTGTAACAAGAGTCAAAGGTGCTTAGAGTGTGTTGGTAAATAAAACCACACACCGTCTTATTACAATGGCAGAACTGATCTATCCACAGGGGAAAAGCATGGAAGGAGGTCCAAAGCAGTGCTCAGTTGGCTGATTGTGGAAGTGGAACTCTGGACGGGAGCCTGGCTCCCGTTCTTTCCACTTCCTCAATTTTTAATGAGAGAATGGCAATTATTCTGATGGAGATGATCTGTCAGAAATAAGGTGCATGCATGGGTCAAGATGTGGAACCAACCTCAGTGACCATGGACAGATGAACGGAAAAAGAAGATGCGGCATACATGCATGATAGAATATTATTCAGCCACAAAAATGAAATTCTGTCATTTTCAGCAACGTGGATGGAACTGGAAGACATTATGATGAATAAAATGAGTTCAGGCACAGAAAGACAAACACTTGAGATTATTACTTATGTATGGAATCTAAAAAGTGGATCTCAAAGAAGTGGAGAATAATAGAACAGTGTTTTTCAGAGCCTGGGAAGCGGGTAGGCAGGGAGGGATGGAGAGAGAATGGCTAATGGGACAGTTGGATGTGAGGAGTAATTTCCAATGCTCTGTAGCACAGTAGGGTAACTGTGGCTGAAAGCAATTCATAGAATATTTCAAAAGAGCTAGTAGAGAGGGCTTTGAATGTCCCACACACACACACACACACACACACACACACACACACACACACAATCTGAGGTTTTAGATGTGCCCAATTGCTCCGATCTGATCATGACACATTATGTCCATATACTGAAATGTCACAATGCAATCCATAAATGTGACAATCATTGTGTGTCAATTAAAATGAAAATACATTTAGAAAAGGAACTAAGGCATGTGCTAATACTCCTACATTTGTCCAGATAGCTGGTGTGTGGACGGGTGCCTCCTCAGAGCTGCCTCAGCCCTGGCCCAGCCCTGCTCACCCAGGGCAGCCTGCAGAGGTATTCGACCACCCCTTGCTTCTGTCCCTCTGCTTCTCTCCCCTGTGCAGAGCACAGAATTGTTCTTAATGAGGCAGACAGGCCCTTGAGACTGGAGTCCAGGCACGTTTTGGAAATAGACACTACTCTCAGGAAGTGCAGGAAGTGAATCTGGTGGCAGAACGGGGTGACCCGAAGGTTCTCGTATCTTATAAAAAAGAGTCAGATCTTACACTGCAACTTGCTTGTCTGTTTTATTTTTTTATGAACCGGGCCAGGTTAGTGTGCCAGACTCAGGGTTCTCTTGCTCTGCTGGCAGGAGGGTGAATTAGTACAGTCTCCCTGGGGGACACTGGGTGAGTCCTCAAGGTTCTACACATCCATTGATAGAGCAGTTCCACAAGTAGGGGCTCATTCGAAGGAAATAATCCTGGATATTTGTAAACAGAGAGTTGTAAAGTCCTTCACAGCAGGACTTACCATAACAAGCAATTAGAAATAATCAAAAAGGTTGGTTTGATAAATTATGGAACATTTATACATGGCATATTATATTTTTGAGGAATATAGAATAAAGAGGAAATTATTTGACATCCATTTTTATGTGAAAACAGACTATAAAGTGGCATATGGCAGCATGATCCGTTTTTGTACTGGAAGTAGATACTTGCTAATTTAAAACAATGGAAAATTACACACAAAGTTGGTAACTATTACTCTGTTTCTGGATGGGAGATTGGGGTTGATTCATTTTCTACACTTTGTTTAACAGATTCTTTCATTCACCCAACACATGTGTCTGAGCTGTCCTGCTCCAAGGTGTGCCTAGAGGCCACAGAGGCATGCCCTGGGCGAGGTCTGTCGTGCTGGCCTGGGAGCTGCGCAGAGCAGGGCTTTCAAAGCCAATGGCCTTGACTTTGGGGAAGGAAGTGATATAGTAGGTTGGCCAATGGGGCTTCTTCCAATCCACTTAAAAAAGATGGAAGTCTTCCTTTCAGCCTTTTTGGAAAATGATGCCCTAAAGACTCTTTAAGATCATGTTTTTTCAAGTAACCAATCAATCAATGGGCCAAGGAACTGAGCAGAGGCTTCACAGAAGAAGAAATACAATCAATCAGCAAACACACGAAAAAATGTTCATCATCTCTAGCATGTAGAGAAATGCAAATCAAAACTACTCTAAGGTTTCATCTCAGTCCAGTTAGATGGCAATCATCAAGAACACAAGCAATAATGAATGCTTGAGAGGATGTGGGGAAAGGCACACTCATACATGGCTGGTGAGACTGCAAATTGGTGTAACCACTCTGGAAAGCAATATGGAGATTCCTCAGAAAACTTGGAATGGAACCACCATTTGAATCAGTTATCCCACTCCTTGGTTTTTACCCAAAGGACTTAAAATCAGCAATACTACAGTGAAACAGCCACATCAATGTTTATAGCAGCTCAAGTCACAATAGCTAAACTATGGAACCAACCTAGATGCCCTTCAACATGTGAATGGACAAAGAAAATGTGGTACAAATACACAATGGAATATTACTCAGCTTTAAAGAAGAATGAAATTATGGAATTTGCAGGTAAATGGATGGAACTAGAGAATCTCATGTTAAATGAAATAAGCCAATTCCAAAAAACCAAAGGCCAAATGTTTTCTTTGATAAGTGGATGCTGATCCATAGTGGAGAAGGAGGGGAGAATGAAGGAACCTCACATCCAAACCATAACACCATTTATCATCCTCCTGCCCATCCGTCATCCACCCCACCCATGCACCCATCCATCTGTACACCCATCCTTTGGTTTCTCCATTCACTCCTGTGGATTGTGAAGAGGGGAGTGAAGGGAGGGGAGGGGCTGTGGAGATGGGAAGGACAGTATAATGAGACAGACATTATATACATTATATACATGTAGGACTTTACTAGTGGTGTGACTCTGCACCATCTACAGCCAAAGAAATAAGAAGTTGTGCTCCATTTGTGTACAATGTGTCAAAATGCATTCTATTGTCATGTGTAACTAATCAGAACAAATTAATAAATTTTATAAAAAATCATGTTTTTTTTTCCAGTGGATTATCCATCCATCTACCAGTCAATCCATCCACCCTTTCATCCACTTATCCACCAACATACATCCATTTACCCACCTGTCCAACTACCCAAGAAACTACCCATTCATCCAGTTATCTACTTGTCCATCCATCCACCCACCAATCCATCTACCTCTCCACCCACTTATCTGTCTACCTATCCACCCATGCGTCTGCTTTCCTCAGCTTTTTCACTGCTGTGACTAAAGGACCCGACCAGAACAACTGTAGAGGGGAAAAGGTTTATTTAGGGGCTCATGGGTTCAGAGGTCTCAGTTCATAAGAGGCTGGCTCCATTCCCGGGGGCTCAAGGTGAGGCAGGGTATCATGGCAGAAGAGTGAGGCAGAGGGCAGCAGCTCACAGGGTGAGCTACACCCCAGTCCCCACCTCCTCCAGCCACACCCTACCTCCAGTTACCATTCAGTTAATCCCTATCAGGGAATAAATTCACCGACTGGATTAAGACTCTACAGCCCAGTCATTTCTCCTTTGAACCTTCTTGCATTGTCTCACCCATGAGCTTTTGGGGGACACCTCACATCCAAACCATAACACCATCTATCATCCTCCTGCCCATCCGTCATCCACCCCACCCATGCACCCATCCATCTGTACACCCATCCTTTGGTTTCTCCGTTCACTCCTGAATCACTGACTGCGCTTCTCGGACCTCATACCTGGCTGGTCCCGGGATACAGGCTCACTCCCACCCCTCAGGAAGCTCAGTCTAGGTCGTCTCTATCACTTGAGCAAAGGAGGGTTGGAAGCCCGGTGTGGCCTGGTGGGTAAGTGGCAATCTGTGGCCACCCCACCTGGACTTCCTCGGGGGGTGTGGCAGAAGCCAGGAGGCTCTGCAAGATTCACTTTCCAGAAGGTGCCCATCACACTCACCCCCAGTCCCTGCCCTCTTGTCAGCACTGGATCTATCAACAGGTAAGATCCCGGCTTTACCACGGGTCCAGCAGTCCCCCTTTGTGTGCGCTTCTCTGACTATTGGTGAGGCTGACATCGTTCTTTCATTGATTGTCGGCTTCTCCTTTCTCTCTGGCCTACGTGTTATATTGCAGGCGATTTGCCTTCTGCCCTGGGAAGCCTCTGTTGAGGCCTAAATACCCGAGAGCCGTGCTCCAGACACGAATGGGCTCATGTGGCAGCCACGGCCGCAGCACTGCGAGAGGACTGTGGGTGTCCCGGTAAACCACTTGCAGGGTCAAGGAGGCAGAGTGAGGAGGGTTCCATGAGGGATTTTGAATTAATTATCCTTGAATACAAGGGTGGGGTCAGTCCAAGGCTGGACAGGCCGTTCTCGGGCAGATGTCCTTGCAGAAGTGTCTTCTGTGTGACGTGGTGGGGCCTCCGAGCAAGGCCGTGGTTCTGGCAGAGCCTTTGTGAGAGTTCTTTTTATCAGGCTCGCATGGGGGACACCCCTCCTGCAGAACCTCCTGGATTTATTTTGTTAGTATGAGTGTATGTGTGTGTGTGTGTGTGTGTGTATATATATTAGGGTTTGGCAGGAGGACTCCATTTTGTTTCTGACAAGTCTCCTACTTTTCTGGATTGTTACATTTGGAAGCAGATGTTTCATTCCTTGGTGCTACAGTTGGTAGGACCCCTGCCGCACCATTCACTTTGTGTGGCTGAGTATCATGGGAAGTGCTCAACTCAGCTCCTTTTCTGCTCCCTTTCACAAAGCATGGGGCCTGTGTGTGTCGGTGTCTTCCCTGGCTGGACTTCATGTTGGCCGAGGCTGGGGCTGTTCCATTTTGTGCTTTTATTTATTTATTTATTGGCACCAGGGATGTAACTCAGAGGTACTTGACCCCTAAGCCACATCCCCAGCCCTATTTCTGTATTTTATTTAGAGACAGAGTCTCACTGAGTTGCTTAGCACCTCGCTTTTACTGAGCCTGGCTTTGAACTCGAGATCCTCCTGCCTCAGCCTCCCCAGCTGCTGGGATTACAGACTTGCGCCACCGCCCCGGGGTTTTTTGCTTCTATGTTTAATCAAGGGCTGTGAATTGAGGTATCAAAGTGTTTATATTATTTAGTAATCATAAAGTCTTCTTTAAAAAAAAAATCTTTACAGTGGAGAGATTTGGCAGACAGAGCTTAACTAAGTGATCGGAGCTGATGTCACCAATGGGGGATGAATTGGTCCACGAGCTGAAGACCTGGTGGTCATTGGTATTGCAGTTCTGCCTAGAATTCACAGCCTGGATCTCATTCTACTCCAACAAATTCCCATCGAGGAAGGTACTGGAAAACCACTGGCCTGTGCCTTCTAAGCTGTCTATGTGGGAAAGGCAGACAGGCTTCAGATCTGGTCTAGACTGACAGAAACCACAGCCACGACAGTTAGTGTGACACGTACTCACAGTTTGGATCCCAAGGCCCAAAAATGTTTCTCTAAAGGACATTCTTGGGACAGCTGGGAATTTGCAAGTGGACCCTATGGTAATAGGATCATGTCAAAGTTAAATTCCTGAATTTAGTAATTATACTGTGGTTGAATAAAAGAGAGTTTTTGTTCTTATAAAAAGCAAGGCTCAAGTATTCAGGGATGATGGGATCATTATTATGCATTGTATTTCCAATGAGTTCAGGAAAAAAATCAATAATGAGAGAAAAAGGGTGGGGGTGCAGGGTGGAGGAGAGAGAGGGAGAGGGAGGAGGAGAAGGAGGAGGAAGAGGAGAGAGAGAGAGAGAGAGAGAGAGAGTCGGGGGAAGCAAATGTGGCCCCATGTTAAAAGTTGATTTGATGAATCTGGGTAAGAGGTATGTTGGTGCTTACTTACCACGTTTTTATTTTTTATTATTCTCATTTTTTTAAAAAAAATATTTATTTTATTCATTTTAGTTATTGATGGACCTTTATTTTTTATTTATATGTGATGCTGAGAATTGAACCCAGTACCTCACACATTCGAGGCAAGCACTCTACCACTGAGCCACAACCCCAGCCGCTTATCACATGGTTTTATTTAATTAATTAATTTATTTATTTATTTTTAAATAAATAAAAGAGAGAGAGAGAATTTTTTTATATTTATTTTTTAGTTTTCGGCGAACACAACATCTTTGTTTGTATGTGGTGCTGAGGATGGAACCCGGGCTGCACGCATGCCAGGCGAGCGCGCTACCGCTTGAGCCACCTCCCCAGCCCTTATCACATGGTTTTAAAAAGTGGATTTGGCTTACATATTGCCATTCTAGTGTCTGATGATTTCTGCTCTCTATCCTAACCTCTACTATCCCCCCTCCAGTCCCCACCCCTCCCCTCTTCTCTCTCAACCCCCTCTACTGTAAAACATTTCTTCCACTTGTATTATTCTTCCCTTACCCCTCACTTCCTCTTGTATGTAATTTTGTATAACCCTGAGGATCACCTTCCCTTTCCATGCAATTTCCCTTCTCTCTCCCTTTCCCTCCCCCCTCTCATCCCTATTAATGTTAATCTTCTTCTCCTGCTCTTCGTCCCTACTCTGTCCTTAGTTACTCCCCTTATATCAAAGAAGTCATTTGGCATTTGTTTTTTAAAGATTGGCTAGCTTCACTTAGCATAATCTGCTCTAATGCCATCCATTTTGCTCCAAATTCTATGATTTTGTCATTTCTTAATGCAGAGTAATACTCCATTGTATATAAATGCCACATTTTTTTATCCATTCATCTATTGAAGGGCATCTAGGTTGGTTCCACAATCTTGGTATCGTGAATTGTGCTGCTTTGAACATCGATGTAGCAGTGTCCCTGTAGCATGCTCTTATTAGGTCTTTGGGGAATAGACCGAGAAGGGGAATAGCTGGGTCAAATGGTGGTTCCATTCCCAGCTTTCCAAGAAATCTCCATACTGCTTTCTACATTGGCTGCACCAATTTGCAGTCCCACCAGCAATGAACAATGTAATTGATGTAACTGATGTGATTCAGCAATCTGTATACGGGGTAAAATCAAACTGTGAAATATGATATATCAAGTTAGATGTAATGTTTTGAACGACCAACAATAAAAAAAAAGAAACTGTGGTATATATACACAATGGAATATTACTTAGCAATAAAAGAAAATAAAATCATGGCATTTTCAGGTAAATAGATGGAGTTGGAGAATATCATACTAAGTGAAATAAGCCAATCCCAAAAATCCAAAGGCCAAATGTTTTCTCTGATATGTGGATGCTGATCCATAATGAGTGTGGGGAGGGAGCATGGGAGAAATGGAGGAACTTTGCCCCTTTGGATAGGGCAAAGGGAAAGGGAGTGGGTATGGGGGTCAGAAAGATGGTGGAATGAGATGGACATCCTTACCCTAAGTATATGTATGAAGACATGAATGGTGTGATTCTACTTTGTGAACAACCAAAGACATGAAAAATTGTGCTCTATATGTGTACTATGAATTGAAATCCATTCTGCTGTCCTATATAACAAATTAGGACAAATAAATAAATTATTTTTTAAAAGATAAAAAAAAAGTGGATTTGGCATTTTCCAAAACAAAATCTAGTCTCTTATGCTTGGAAAGGGGATCGACACCTCTCGAGTACTGTTGAAATCAAGTGTTTTTCTGGAGTGGTCTGGGCTTGGTATCTGCCAGAGCATATCACCCACGACACTAATGGAGAAGCATGGCAACTTTTCTTCCCGTCAACGTGAATGAGCTCTGCACCAAGGAGGGCAGGCTGCATTCGAACACTGCTTCCCCATCATCTCCTACGGACCAGCCCAGCATCCCTTGATCCCAGGCCAAGTTCAACCCCAATGCTGTGGCTGCCGCCTGAAGAGGAGGAACTGTGTTCTAGGAACTCTGACCAGCTCTGGCCATTGGGTAAGCCACTGCTGCGGCTCTTAGGTCCGTGCCACGTGCTGGGTTTAGTTTAGTGATTTGTGGTAGGCGTCTGTGCTGGTCAAACTAGCAGAATGACCCCTGTGTCCTCTGAACTGACTCTGGCGTTTGTTTGCCAAACGTGGAGTCAACACGATGAAGGACGTGTGGTTCACAGTGCACCAGAACAGTAGCCATCTGACAGGTGACAGGTGTCACACAGAGAAACAGAAATTGCTGAATCCATGAGCCTCTCGCCTGGGTGCTGGCGGGAACGAGGAGGACGCTCACTGCAGTGCTTTTGTGGGTCTCTGGGGGCTGTTTCAGAGCAGAGAGCCCACGTCCTCGGCACCAGCCCTGTCAGGGAACTGCTATGGGAGGCAGAGTTAAGTTTAGGGTGGTCTTCCTTAGGGTCAAGGGGGCTGGGGACACCAGGGTGGAGAGACGGCGGAAGCCACTGGTGAGTTCAGCAGGCCAGGGCTGCTCAGGGGCCATTGAGAAGGGCACGTCCAGGAAGCCAAGCTGGAACAGGAGAGTGAGAAAGTCCTTGGGGTAAAGTTGGAGCCCAGGGGGTGGTCGGAGCAGGGAAGTGGGTCGGCCGTGCACCCAGCGCAGCCCTGTTCTGGGCACCAGCTCTGGGCTCAGCTCAGGGGTGCTCCAGGGCCCATGGGGTTCACAGAGAAAGCCACAGAGACTTTTTAGAGGAGAACAAAGAAAAACATGAAGGAAGGGCTAAGAACTCAGAACTTGGGTAAAGGTCGTGGGGCTGGATTTCGCAAGCCCATTTTAGACACAGGGGCACAGCAGAGCATCAAGGGAAGAGGGACAGGGACACAGGTGAGACCACTCCTGCAGCAGAGCCCCACTTATTTGGTGTCTCCCACTGTATAGATTTTGTGGAATGGAATGATCCAGAACACAGCCCGCAGGACACTGACAAGGAGTTGTCAGGAAGACACCTAGGAACCCAGGTCACCTCGGCCTTGAACACGGCCCAGCTGGGGGGACAGGCTCCCCTTTGGACTTGGCGGGTTGGGTCTTATTTTTCTTTTTCTTCAAACTTCCTCAGGGTGGCAGGCGCCTGGGCTCCGGGGCCACCTGGAAACCAGAGCCCAGAGCTGTGTCTTCAAGGGGATGATAACCTGGGGGTTTGTGGTCCTCGCCTGGTGGCTCCTTTGTCACCCTCTGGAGAGTCCTGGTCTTTTGCTTAATGCAACAGGGAGGGCTCTGTCGTGCACTGACAAAGGACTGAGGTGATTGGAAACAGGTGATTCCTGGATTAATGTGGTGACTTGATTTGATTTGTGACCTTTACTCCCCATTTTAGGCAGAAGAATGAGCCACCATAATTGTGTATTGTGTTGTTTTTTCCTGCATTTAACCTTCGACATTACCTCCAGGCGGTGCCTGCTTGTCCTGGGCCCAGGAGACGGAGGCCTTCTCTACTCATTTAATTCCCAGTCCTCCCTCCCTTCCAGAGCCGACCATTGTCAGCTGACGTGGAAGATGAGGGAAGAATGTAGGTGAAAATGTCAGATTCTCTGCCAAAGAACTTCCCCCTTGTTTCAGAAAAACAGAGATGTCTGGCTTGAATGATTTCAAAATTCTTGCCCCATTCCCTTTAAGCCCGTGTTGGGGTGCATCGTAGGCAGCTCCCCCTGGCCCACGCCCCCTGGCCCACCGTGGGGCAGCAAGGCAGTGGGGAAAGATGACCCTGATAGAGGGCAGGTGAGACTGGCCTAAGGCTAAGGGTTCCCCTTGCCATTGACTGACCATCCAGTTCTAACCAATGAAACTAGAAATATTCTTCTGGAAGTTTTCTGAGAAGATTCTGCCTCCCTCTTAAGATAGCCAGGATTTCCTCCCTCTGAGTGTGGAGGAAGAAGCCTGTTTTTTGGAGACTACAGTCAGCTGAGTAGTGTCAGGATAAAGCAAACGATGAAGAAGGCAGAAATGGAGAGAGGGAGGGACATTAGGTTTTGGTGAAATTGTTGGGCTTTCTGGTCAACCGTCTCTGACACCCACTCTACCCCCAGTTTGGTGTTCTATGAGCCGATGCTTTTCTTTTGCCTAATCCAGTTTGTGCTGCGGTTTTGCTTCTTGCAACCAAAGCCCTTAGTTAAGAACTAAAACCCTGCCCTCCTTTCCTTCTCCCCCCCCAGTTTAACTGGAATAGGCAAGCTTTCTTCTGCTGCTCAGGAATCCCTCTACCCTCCCTTCCCGCCTCCTCTGGGGTCTTGCATGTGTGTGCTTGTGTACCCAGATCTGTTAAAAAAATTGATAAATACACTGTTCTTTTTCCTTTCTGAGTCTCCCAATAGATCCCCTCTCCAATTCGATTTGTCTGGGCCTCACATTCTCCAAGACCCAGTTCAAATATCACCTTCTCTGAAGCATCTTCCCAAGGGGAGTTGCTCCTGCCCTCATTCTGTTACCCTTGTCCATCTATTAAGGGGAACTAGCTAAGCCAACTTGAGGACCAGTCTTAGGGTATGGTTTCTGTTGTGTGGGATAAAGACCTACCATAGTTGAACCAAGATGGGTATCCATTCCCACTCACACCACAGCCTGAGCAGGAATGGGGGACTGGTCCATAACGTCATCAGGGCACCACTCCTTTTCTCTCATGGCTCCACATTCAAGCCTTTGTGTGCATGGTGCAAGATGCTGGCCACCCCGTCCCTGTTCTGGCCAGAAGTGGGCAAGGAGAGGGAAGGGCATATCTTTCCTTAAGGACACACCTAACTTTTACTCATCCCAATGGCTAGAACTTAATTCAATAGCCTCAGCTAGCTGCAAAGAAGTCTGGGCAATGTCGTCTTTGCATTCAGCCATCAGGTGGCTGAGAACCTTGCATTCAGCCATCAGGTGGCCAGCTGAGAACTTGGTTACAGTGGAGGAGCAGGGGTTAGGTGCAGGGATGACTCTCTTTTCGGCAAACACCATTGATGCCAACTGCAGGTTAGCTGAGGCAAGTTTCCACATCTGACGGTTTACCCAGCAGGTAAAAGGTAACTTAGTTCCATTTGCACCTGGAGCAAGCCTGTGCACAGAGAGTCCCTTGCTGGTGCCAACCCAGCGAGCGATGTTGCACTGGACACAGGCCAGGCACAGAGCACCCGTAGGTCACACCCTGTAGTCTGAGACCCGTGACTGACAGCTGCCTGGCATCTCAGAACACCCACATAGTGCACGGCAGAGCTCTATTTCCTGGGAATGAAGCGTTCCTTTCCTCATCTACATGGAGACAGTCTAGTCTAACTCCACTCTGCAGACAATACTCTCCTAGTTTGGCAAAACAGCAAATGAAAACAGCAACGAAAACAGCACTATAGCAACATAAGAAGCATCCTGTTGGCAGCAGAACCTGGGAAGAACTTTCAGTTGCATTTTGAATGGGACTTTGTGGCCAAGTCCATGTAGAATACCTCGGTTCTTAGCACAGGGAGGGAGGGGCATCAAAACTTTGCTGAGAAGAGACACTGCCAGTCAAGGTGCTTGGAACATGTGGTGAGTGGTTGATTTCAGCCATAAAGAAAAGGCATGCTATTCTTATTAATAACAATTCAAAAGTAATTTCCTCTACCTCTCTAAATGTTAAATATTTAAAACGAGTTGCTTGAAAAGGTGGGTGGCAGATAATTAAGGAGCCTGCTCTCAGATTAGACAGTCTTTTGCTGGATCCTGGCAGACACTGGCTGACTGTTATTTGTCAGTGATTCTCTCTCCTCCCAGTGGATCCTCATATCCCCAAGGTCAAGGTGGTGCTTTAAATCTTAATCCCCTAGATACTGGGTGCTGTGGGTGATGCCTCCAGAAGGCTTTCTCGCAGTGGCCTCTCACCTGAGAACTCCCGTGGCCCGCGCTGATTTCCAGGAGCAGGTGCAGAAGGCCCCTGCTGATCCCTTCAGCAGGGCTGCCACCCTGTTTCCCGTACCTGGCCGCACAGATCCTGTCCAGGTGGAGGCCTCCGTGGGGTCAGTGGGAGACTCTGCCTGTGACGTTCAATATCTGGAAATTCGTAGCCTGCTCTGGAGTATCAGCAGCTCTGAGAGGGGTTGGTGTGTGGAAATTGATTTAGCTCTGTTCAGGCCGGCGTGTCCCAGACACACATGAGCACCCTTTTGTGGAGTGATCTTCTGGCTTCTTTGAAGCAGTGCCGTTGCGATGTTCTGAGCACTCAGGGAGGTACAAAGGACAGCATGGTGTGACTCTGGTCCCTCTCAGGGCTGTGCTCAGTCTTAACGTTTGGTCATATTGGTTCCGACTTCTAAAACATCCAGCACCCTTCTGACCCGACGCTTGGTGAGGTGGGAAGGACCTGCAGTGGCGAGGCTGGCCTCCTAAGAGGGCTCTCCCAGCAGACTGGGTCCAGTTCCCGCCCCGCACGGCTGTCAATCAGTACTCCCCACGCATTGCCATGGAAACCCCATCTTTCCTCTCAGTACCTTCCTGGCTCCCCATGGCTCCCCAGGGAGAGCCTCCCCTTCTCTTCCAATCCCAGGGTCCTTGTTTCTGAGCTCGACATCCACTTCCTGAGTTGTGGAGGACTGCTCCCTGGACAGTGTGCGCACATAGGTCACTCACGCTCTTTGCTCATCCAGGCCCGTCTCTCTTGCCTGTGGACAGGTCTGCCCTTCCCAGGGGATGTGCTCAGGTGTGTCCTCCTTCACTGTCCTCTGAGGAGTCATCTCATGCTCTTTAGGCCTCAAGTCCTCTGCAGACACCTGTGGTTTTGGGGGTTTTTTGTCACTTTCGTGTTCAAGCTTTGTGAGGGCAGGGACTCTGTTCCCCAAAGCTGAGGATTTCCTAGTTCTGGTGCAGACAATGAATTAAAGAATGAGGGCAGACAACCACCTGCCTTTGGATGCTGCTGAAATCTAAGACTCGGAGACCGGGCTGAAAGAAGAATCTGGAATGATCTTGCAAACAGTGTTTTGAAAAGATTTGCCCTGGGCAAGGGTTTTAGGCTATAAACCCATTGGTGAAGTAGCCCATGTAGTGGGGACCACCAGCAGGGAAGGACAGGGCTGGGGTGGGGGCAAACCCAGTTCCAGCCCTGGAGGTTCGGATCACACCTACTGTACAAGCCCAGGTAATCGGATTAGGGTTGCAAAGAGGGTTTGGGAATGACTCAAAAAGTCAAGTATGGCATTGGCATAAGACTGTAATTCTCCTCCTGATACATACCCCAAAAGATTGCAAATAGGCATTTAAAAAATAAGTATGATGTCCACAGCAGCACTATTCACAACAGGCAAAAGGCAGAAACTGCGTGATTGTCCATTAAGCGACATGTGCACAAACAAATTGTGGCATCTCTGTACCATGGGATATCGTTCCTTAGGAAGGAACGAAGAGTATTGTCTGCAATTTGCATATTCCAAATTGGGGGCCTTTGAAGAAACCAGATAGAAAGACCAGGAGTGATAGGATTCCACTGAAACCAAACGTCCAGAAAGGCAAATCCACAAGACAGCAAAGGGCTGCGTGGGTGCCAGGTCGGGGAATGAAGGCAGGAGGAGGAACTGCATAGTTGGTAGAGGGTCTCTTTGGGGGTGAAGAGACTGTTCTGGAACTTTATAGAGGTGGTAGTGCACAAAATTGGAATTACTAAATGTCATTGAATTATGCACCCTAACATCTTTACGTGTCTGCTATATAACTTTCATCCCAGTAAAAAAAGAACACTTTTTTAAAAGTGGGGGTCATGGATTTGGGAATCCCCAGCTTGGGGCAATGATGGCCTCTATCGAAAAAGCACCAGAGAAGAGGTGACTAGGGATCTGGAAGTGGACAGGGAGCCAGAGAGACACGAGAGCATTTAGGAAGAGGAGCTAAAGGCCCTGGGAACTGGAAGGAGGGATGCGGGGGGTGCAGTGTGCACCTGGCTCAGGGTGGCAGAGCCATGGGGAGGCTGGAGGAAGGTCACTGGGTTGAATTATTTAACACATCCTTAATGAGCACCTACTATGTGCCAGGCTCTGTATTGGTCACAGGAATTTCAGTGTTTTTGGTGGGAGAAGCTTCAGCCCAGGGCTAGGAGAGAAGCAGCTCCTGGTCAATTCAGGAGGGGGAAAGTGACAGACACAGAGGGATGGAAGTGGAGGTGGTCCTGGAGGGGGCTGCAGATCAGGTGAGGATGTCCCCCCGAAGATGGTAGGTTCAGAGGATCATCAAGGATGGAGGGAGAAAAGGACCTCAGAGGGGCTAGACCCCCAGAGGGGCAGAGCAGGAGGGAGCCAGGCTGGGTATGGTTAACCCAGAGAGGGGTGCCTTGACGGGGTGAGGTGGGTGGGGGTGGTAAGGTGGTGGGTGGTATTTCTATTTTGGATGAAGCCAGAAGCTGTCAGGCACAGCCCCACTGATCCCTGGCCCCTGGGGGAGGGGATCAGAAGTGTATTGAGTGTCAGACGCTTGGAACTCTCTAAGTCCATTTGGGTATCCCGTTCCTGTCTGCCAATCATGCCTTCTTTCCCTAAATTATCTGGCCAAGGGGGGCACCTGGCAATTGTAACCATTGCTATCAGATCACTGAGGCCCAAATTAAGCCCAAAGGTTTGAAGACTGTCATGATAGTTTATATGTCTCTCTGCTACCATCCCACTGGCCAAAAAGTGTTGGCATATGCAACTCCATTCTGTCCAAAACTAATTCAGTGCTTAAGAACGCTAGCACTTCCCAAAGACCATCTGTTTACGCTTCTGTTGAAGGACCTCCCCTCTCCCGCAGTCTCCCAGGGTTGGATTCAATACACCCTGACACGGAGGGATGTTTTCTTGGCGGGCCCAAGAATTGAATGTTTTCCAAATGGTACATTATTGATATTAAAACCGATTTGTGCATTGCCAGCCATCAAAGAAATATACTAAATAATATCTCCAGGAATGAAGAGGGAGTTGAAAAGCCTGTCCAGGTGCATTTATCAGCAAAAACACCCGACTTGACTGTTAAATTCAGCAAAGCAAGCCATCTACGAGTCCCTGCAAATCAAGAAAATCTTCTCAGGATGTTCAGACCTTAAATCCAACTATGCGCACCTCACATAGAACAAGCTTCCCCATGTAGCCCTGGCTCCAGCTCCTTCTTCCAGCCTTGGCCACCTTGGGACCCACCATGGCAAGATGACCCCTCCACCTTTGCCCACATGGAAGGGTGCACGTGTGATCTTGCATGAGTTATTCCAACCCTACCGATCCTCATTGGGTTGGGGTGAGTGGTGAGTGACAGGGCAGTAGGGGTCTTGCTCTCACTTTCTTTCCCCTGGTGCTGTGGGCTGCTGTGGGCTCCCCGGCCTGTGAGTGGGCACTGGAACAGTGCGCATTAGCTCCTCCTGTCCTGGCTGGGTCGGTTTGCTTGCTCCTGTTTGCTGACTCAAAGAATGTAATTTCCTAACGCAGAGCACTAAACAGAGTGGTGGATATTTAATCAACGTTTTGTTGACTGCATAAGGATCACATGCAACATAATTCCACGAGTAACTTAAGCACAGCCGTGACATAAATATTTAAACTCTTTGAGGGTACAGCTGCAAGTCTGTATTGATCGCCGCTAAACACTTTATAGAATGTTCTGAGTTTCTATGGATCATCACAAGAAAGACGGGCCGATCTCCCTGTGATTTGGAGGGGGCGCAGTTTCTGCTGGTCATGGGAGAGAAGGCTCATCTGCCTTCCTGTCGCTGGGGTTTCTAGGCTGGTCAAGGGCGCTGGGTGAGCCTCCCAGGGTGGAAACTGTGCACACTTCTGAATTTTCTACTGTTATTTAAATATCAAGACAGTGGTATTCATGCCAGAATCACCAATGGCACTCCAAATGTTTGCCTTAAATTTTATCTTTAGAATATATTTATTTGTGACAAGTGTTTTAGAATCATATTATTTTTTTTTAAAAAAGCAACATGCTTATTTAATTGTGTTATAATCAAATTTAATTGGTGAAGGCTACTGGCTCAGTCACTTGGCCTAACCCTGGAATAATGTCCAATAAATAAGCAGATCTGTCTGAACTCCTAATAAATGTGCCACTGTGAAAAACAATCACGGCTCTGTGTTGGCATTTTTCTGAGTTTGGGTGTGTGCACCCAAAGAGACCACAGGTTGTATAAGTTCAAGTGCATCTCCTTGGCACCTCATCCCAGATAACAAAATTAGTTAATGGTGATGTTGTCTAATGATGGTTCTAGGACTTGTGAGCTTCGAGTGTTTATTGTCTGACTTGCACTTGACAGAGCATGTCAAGGCAAAATATTATGTTGTCTAAAGGAAAACTGAGTACCTTCACAAGGGTGGTTTAGGCAAAGCCACAGTGAATAGGACTTGTACATATAAATTGATTAATTAAAATAAGAGGTGGCCAGATTTACTTCATTAAAATTAAGAACTTCTGCTTATTAAAATATAGTTTTGAGAGAGTTAAAAGTCAAAGATTGGAGAAGATATTTGAGAGATGTATATCTGGTGAAGGACTTGTACCTACAATATATAAAGAACTCATATAAGCCAAACAGAAAAAGTTAACCTAATTAAAAATAGGCAAAATAAAATAAAAATAAAATAAAATAAAAAAGCAGGAACTTCATGAAAAAAGATTTTCAAATGGCAAACAAACATGTGAAGAGATGCTGAGTATCATTACTCTCTGGGAAATATAAATTACAATCATTAAAGACCCCTCTGCACCCTCTCCAGAATGGCTGAAAGACTTTCAACGACTGAACGACTGTTAATACTAAGTGCAGGTGAGGACACGGGGCGACAGGACTCTCACGTTGCTGGTGGGAGAGTATGCTCTTTGGAAAACCGTCTGGCAGTATCTACTGACACTTGGCAAACTTACACACTGTGCTCAGCTACTTAATTTTGCCCAAGAGACAAAAATGCATTTGCCACCAAAAGAATGGGCAAAAATGTTACCAGTTTTATTTAAAAACTGGAAATAACCCAAATGTCTATCAAGAGCTGAATAGATAAATATGTTGCAGCACATTCACACAATGGAACACTCCACAGAGATAAAGAGAAAAGGTACTGCTACATTCAACAACACGGATGAACCTCAGCCACAATGAAGATTGAGAAACCAGAAAAACAGAGAATACACCATGTGTGGATTTATAAGACGTTTAAGAGTAGGCAAAATTCACCTATAACAGAAACGGTCAGGATGATAACTTCGTGTGTGTGTGTGTGTGTGTGTGTGTGTGTGTTTGAGAGCAAGAGAGAGAGAGAGAGAGAGAGAGAGAGAGAGAGAGAGAGAGAGAGAAAGAGAGAGAGAGAGAGAGTTGTGAACAGCAAAAGGCACGCAGGAGTGTTTTAGGGTGAATGCATTCCATTTTTTGTTCAGAGTGATTAACTTAAAGGCTATTTGGTGCACATATATATATAAACCCATTGAGAAAACACTTAAGATTTGCACTTTATGATATGTAACATTGCATTGAAAATGGAAAGAGGATGGGGGCCAGGGGTGGGCTAGCCAACCTATAACAACCTGCCCAGTGTCTCAATAAAACCCGTTGTCCACACATTTTTCATCATGTGCGAGTGGATATGTAGGATAAGTCATCACAGACAGAACGGCTAAGTCAAGCGACATGTGCATTTACATTTTTATTGATATCTTTAAATTGTCTTCCTTAGAGCCTGTTGCAATCTGTAGCCCACTATCCATGCATAGTAGTCCTCCGTCATGGGAGAAGTGTTCCAAGACTCCTGAAGATGCCAGAAACCCCATGGGGGGGGGCCTAATCCTATCCATACTATGTTTTTCCCATTGTGTCTATGCCAAGATACAATTTAATTTATACATTAGGCATGGTAAGGGATTAACAAGAATAACTAATATAATTATAACAATATATTGCAATAAAAGCTATTTAAAACTTACTCTCAAATTCCCCACTTGATGTTTCCAATCCTCAGTTGACTGCAGGTAACTGAATTGGTCGGAGGTGAAACCAGGGACAAGGGGCTGTTGTAGTGTTGTTGGAGGGTGCGAAAGCCTTTGCATTTTAAAGAATCAAAATAGAACAAAACTCAAACTACCCACCAGTTCTAAGTCTCAGCTTTGTAGAGACCAGGACAAATCATATGTAAGTGTTTTTAGGATGGGCAAGCATTAGCAGCCAGAAGAGAGAGCATTTTCCAGGTAAATATTATGGCTGACACTAACTTTTGTTTTTGTGGGACTGTAATCCACAAGAAGTTCCCGCACGGCCAAAATTTAAAATATTTAAAAATCACTTTATGTAACACAGCGTAAGTATCTTATAACCCACCTCATCTCTTTTAGTTTATTTAAAAAAAAATTCTTCCATCTCTTCAAATTCCCTTGCTGGTCATAGTATTTTGTTGCCTAGTTGACCGGAATTGGGAAGACCTAAAAAGTTGGCATGTGTCAACACATGAACCACCTATTTGGCAGTATTTTTCATAAAGTCAACTGCTCAGAGGATAAATTTACCACGTATTTATCATACATACGATTTCTGAAAAGGGTTTGTTTCTGCTTCAATTTAAGCATTCCCATTGTCTAGAAACTGCTGGGTTTTTATTTTAATGAGTCTTAAATTCCAGGAGGGTGATCATAACCTTCGAGATGATCTTGGCAGCTGACCAATCATGAACAATGAGCCAGCTTTCCCGAGAGAAGCTGACTGCGGCAGGGTGGCCTCTGGGGCGTCGCCTCCCAGGGATTTTGTTGTACTAAACCCAGCCAATCATATCCCATGCTGGCACTTTCTTCAAAAGTTCTTTCTTCTTCTTTTTTTTTTTTCCTTTGCATTTTTTCCTCCACAGAAAGCTTGCAAGTTAAAAGAAAAGCAAACAAACAAAGAAAAAAAATAACAACAAAAAACTGGTGCAGAGAGGATTTTTCCCTTGCAGTGGACCTCAGATCCCAGTGAGTCATTTTGCAGATGTGAGTGACGGATCAGGATGTTTCTGTGGAGAGGCAGAGGACCCAGCAGTGCCAACCCCACACAAAGGGGAACAGCTCTGGAGGACGGATGCTGCCTGAGGTCAGAGCTTGGGCTAGAGCTGCAGTGAGCTGAGGTGGCAGAGGGAGCAGAAGAGGGATCCCAGAAATCAGACCCTGCAAACGCAGTCAGCTGACATTGACAAAGGACCGGGACACCTGGGCAGCCACATGCAAAAGAGAGAAAGAAAAAGAAAGACAGATGGAAAGAAAGATGCATTAGATGTGGGGGAGGATGTGGGGGAGGAAGTCGGCAGAGGCACCAAGGGCACATGGACTTCCCTAGGAATACCGAGCCCGGCCCCTGTTGGCAAGGTCAGCATGGCTGAAGTTCCTGAGACGCCGGAATTCTGCTGGACTTTCCTTCTCTGACTTGCCCAGGCTGCCTCCACTGTCCTTTATGGTACCCACGGGCGATGCAGAACCATCAGAGAGTGTCCAGGCTTATTACAGCCAACCAGGGGCTTCCGCCCCTAGCAAATCTGAGTGTGAAATAAATACTCATTGGCTTGGTCCAGGCTTATCTAAACAGGCTCGTTAATGGTTGCTTCCAAAAAAATATATTTTGCTTTTCCGAGTAGAGGAAAATCAATGACAATATGAGGTTTATGTGAAGGTCAGTGGGCTTGGCACTTATCATCTCTTATCCCCGGGTTTTAAAGGAAGCCATGAAGCCGTGATTTCTGACAGTCCTGCCTGGGAAATGTCTTCACTGAGATTCTTGGACTTAATAAAAGATTTATGGGGGGAATTCTGCAAGTAATATCTTGTTAAAATAACTTCTGTGCTAACCTCAAGTGACAAGCGATTGCTCAGACTTGTTCCTGCACTGCCTGACCCTTCTCTTTAATCTTTTATTAGCTTGGTTCTCCAAACTTGAAATACAAGGGACAGCAATTGTTTGGGTCCATTATCTTTGATGGGAGTGTCTCTTTGCTGTATTCGGATATGTGTTTTCTTTTTCTGAATTACAAATGAAGTAAATGTCAGCATTTGATGGTAATGGATGGCATTTAAATGCACACTGAATGTCGCATTGCTTAAAAGTCAAGACCCTTGTAAGCACCATTAAGTGATGGGCAGAGAGTGTTTTCTGGGATAGAGAAGACGTGGGAAGGGTTCACAGCTCTGATGGCGACCAGCAGAAGCTCTGCCTGCTGCCAGCTCTGCAGGGACACGCCGTGCCAGGATCTTGATGGTTACAGACTGAAAATAAAGAAAAACCAGAGTGTGTGTACACACAAGGCCTGGATAACTCAGGAGGAATGTTGGCCAGAAGCCCCTCACAGTCTGGTCATTAGGGCAGATAACCCTGATGGTCTGCTGGTAGGGACAGAGCAGGTCCTCCCCATAGCCATGTATTGAACCCTAATCCCCAAGGGACTGTCTTTGGAGACAGGGCTCTGCAGACGCTAATGAAGGTGAAATGAGGTACTGAGAGTGGGGTCCTGGTCAATCTGACTGGTGTCCTTACAGGAAGAGGAAGAAGCACCAGGAGTTATGTCCACGGGAAGGGGCCACGTGAGGACGCTCTGTCTGCCAGCTTGAGAGAGAGGCCCCAGGAGAAGCCAAACCTTCTGGCACCTTGATCTTGGAACTGCCAAAAAAAAAAAAAAAGAAAAGAAAAAAGATCATTGTGTGAGTGCCCCAGTCTGGGGCATTTTGTTACAGCAGCAGCCTGGGGTGACTGCACATCGACCCCTTAGCTCCTCCCCTGCCCAGCAGGAGCACCTCCTTCTATATGTGGAAAGTGCCAGATACTTGCTCCCCAGCCTCCCTTGCAGCTCAGCCACGAGCTTGAGACTCACCCCCGGCCACCAAGACTTAAGGAGAAGACCCCTGGAGCCCAGGGAGGCAGGCGAGGGGGGCCCTCTGAGGGAGCCCTCGCCCTGTCCTTGCTTTTGGAGGCCATCGCATGCGGAGGAGGAGCCTGGAGCTGCTGTGCTGTCTTAAGGCCTGTGGGGAAGGACCAGAGAAATGCGAGGGTTGTCCAGAGCCCCAGCGCTGTGGAGCCACGGAACTGGCCCTGGAGATGGTTCACCTGCCCTCCATGGAAAGCGAGGAAGATGGATCACATGTTTAAGCCACTTTTACTTGAATATGCATTGTTTGGGTGGAAATACTGACCCATGCTTTTCTGTTTCAAAGGAGGTCTTCTTTTGAGAAGTCAATCATACCACGCAGGCAGACATAGAGAATTCATGGTAGAGAATTCAAATTAACCCAGGCCCTGGGAAAGCTTTCCGTGTTGACATCTCTTATGGACCGTGGGCAATCACAGTGATGATGCGTGATTCTTACAGAGGTGGCACGGGTTGATACTCGATAATAGTCCCCAGCTTTTTCAAATGTTCCTTCTACAGATCACTTGAATTTGGCTCCTTTCCCCATCTTTTATGAGCAGCCCGACCCAATACCCACACCGCCCTGGAGCAGGTCTGCACTCCCACCCACTGGCTATCATCCACCTAAAAGATTCCAAATCAAGGTGATGCATGCACATGGTGTGACAAAGAAAGTCAAGGGGGCTCAAGAGGGTTCCTGCCTCCCGACCCTGCCCCTCGCTCCTGCTCTTTGAGGTCATCCCTTCAACTGCGACACCACCCTTTCTTAGCTTTATGCTCCCCCCTCCCCTCCCCATGTGCACGTCTCTAATCACTATTTTAAATGTTTAAAAGTAAGTTGTGCCTATAAAAATCTACCTTAATCTTCTCTTGTTTGGCAGTTTCTTAAAAAGCTAAACATAATTTCAGCAGGTGACTTGGTAATTCTTCTTAATATCCACACATCAGAAAGAATAGCACGTCCACCCAGAGGCGACTATGAGACACTCCCAGCAGCACTGCCAGGGGATGGGTGTCCACCATCAGGGAGTGACTGGTTCCAGGAGACGAATGTTACCCCGTGAGTCCGTGTGTCGCAGCATCACATACCCCCCAACCAGGTACAGTTTTGGTGTGTCAGTCAAAAAATAAATTTGATTAAAACAAATATTACCTAGCCAAATAAAGAATAGTTTAACAACCTATAAAGAGTGGAAGCCACTCTCTATGTCCACAAGCTGAAGAACAGATAAATGTGTAAATCCATACAAAAATATTATTTGCCAACAACAAGGAGGGCAGGGCAGACAGCAGAACCACAGGAGCAGCCGCGGGACACAGCTGAGTGAAGAAGCCGTGCCCACCAGGCCATCTGCTGTGCCGTCCCATTTAGTGACGTGTCTGGGAAAGGCCAGTCGACAGTTTGCTGGAAGCTGGGGTGGACAGGGAGAAACTGGGGGCCCGAGGATCTTTCTGAGATGATGGATGTCAGACCCGGTGGTCCTGACGGTGACGCAGCCCTGGGAGCTTAATAATCACCGAATCTGCCTGTGAAGAGGGAATTCCGTAGTATAGAAATAAACCTAAAGAAAGCTGCTAAAATTAGACGTTCGTAGTTACCCACTTCCTGTTCCATTGCCTAGAGAAGGTACTCTTTGTTTACTTCTTTGTAAGGTGGAATGATCTACTTCCAACTTTAGTAAGTTGTCTATTTACTCTTTCTTTGCAAAGAATGCTAACATTTTATTCTTTAAAAAAACTTTTTTTTTTCCAGTGTTGAGGATTGAACCCAGGGCCTTTGTATGCTAGGCAAACACTCTGATCTAAACACTCAGCCCTTCATTTTATCTAAATGTTAATTCTATATTTTATCTAATGTTAAAAACAACATGTAGCATTTGCATTAAAATGATTTTACCTTTTTTTCACAGGAGCGAGAGCCACGTCTGTGCTATGGCTGTATTTCCTTGCCTGAGGCTTGGAAGTCACCTTCCCTGGGCCGCTCACAAGAGGGTGTTCAGATGGATTTTCCATTTTGCTTTCCATCATTTGCTTAGAGTCTTGTCACATTTTATTTTTCTTCATACTGGAACAATGCCTCTCTTACACAGTTTCATCCTTCCTTTGCCCCTAAATTATTTTAAAAAAACTTTATATTTTAGAATCGTTTTAAATTTACAGAAAAACTCTGAAGGTAGTACAGAGGTCCCACGTGTGCCACACCTAGTTTTCACCATTATTGACATTTGACATTACTATATTTGTCAGTATTTTTATGCCTGATATTGATACATTATTGTTAATAAAGCCCATACTTTATGAAGATTTTTTTTTTCTGTTTTTGGTACCAGGGATTGAACTCAGGGGCACTTGACCACTGAGCCTCATCCCAGCCCTATTTTGTATTTTATTTAAAGACAGGGTCTCACTGAGCTGCTTAATGCCTCACCATTGCTGAGGCTAGCTTTGAACTCGTGATCCTCCTGCCTCAGCCTCCTGAGACACTGGGATTAATAGGTGTGCGCCGCGGCCCCTGGCGGGATTTCCTTAGTTTTAATGTAATGCCCCTTTTCTGATTCCATTCTGGAACCATTTTACATTTAAGTTATCATGTTCCTCTGGCTCCTTTTGGCTGTGACAGTTTCTCAGGCTCTCCTTGGTTTGGATGGCTTGAGGAATAGTGGCTGTGCGTATTGGAGAATATCCCGCCGTTGGTATTTACCTGATGTTTTTCTCGTGACCAGACTGGGGATCAGGGAGGAAGACCACCAGGCAAAGCACTGTCCTCACGATGACTGTCCACATGATTCATCATGGTCGACGTTGACCTTGATCACCTGGCGTTGACCTTGATCACCTGGATGGGGAGTGCTTGTTACTTCCCCACCTCCTTCCTGGACTGTTTGGAAGAAGGTCACTAGGTTTAGTCCACAGTTAAGGAGGGGAGAGTTCTGCTCACATAAATTATTTGGAATTCTTCTTAATGGAAGCTTTGTATGTTCTCCCTTATGTACCTATGGAAGTATTTATAGTTGGTATGGACTTAGGAATAAGGACACAGTCATATTGGATTAGGGTCCAACAGTATGATCTAACTTACTTACCTCTTTAAAGACCCTCTTTATGAATACAGTCACATTCTGAGGCATTGGGGGTTAGGACTTCAACATGTGAATTTTAGGGGGAAAGAACTGAGCCCATAACATCCCTTAATTCTAGTAACCACTTGAATCTCTATGACCAGTCTTCAGTCTTCAGGCCTATGGGAGAGGCTTCTGAGGCAGGAGCACAGTTTGTTTCTTGCCGGAGCGGTGGTTACAAGGTGTTCACTTCATAATAATACAAATTGTGTAATCTAGGAATAATAATGAATTATTAGGTAACATACTTGCTTTTTTGTATTTTTTTACATGTATCATTCTACAATAAAAAGGTATAAACAATTATAAGAGGAGAAATGGTGGGCTGGGGTTGTGGCTCAGCAGTAGAGCACTCGCCTAGCATGTGCGAGGCACTGGGTTCCATCCTCAGCACCACATAAAAATAAATAAAATAAAGGTATCGCGTCCAATTACAACTTAAGAACATATTAAAAAAACCAGAGGAGAAATGGAATGACTGGCAATTTCATGAAACCTGGGAATATAAAAGAAGGTGAAAGAGGACACAGTACTTGAGTTAAATAACAAATGAAGAAAAAAATAAAATCAAGCATCTGTCATTATATGAATGGGTTAAATTTAACCACTAAATACAGAGATTGTCCTACCAAGTGCTAAATGCCAAAGCCAGTCAAGCACAGTTTACACACCTTCAAAGGTAAGTGACGAGCGGCCGAGTGCCAGCGTGGGTGGACCAAGCCCTCGGCAGTGGGCCTGGAGCACAGAGAATGAAGAATGAACACGGACAGTGTGCCACGGTGACAGCATGGCTGACAGTAAGTTACAACCGTAAACATGTCCAGGCACCTCACAACCGAGTGACTTATTTCTAAACAAAAGTGATGTGAAATGCAAGGAAAGTCTGATGTAAAAATACAGTGGAGAGTTGAATTCATTTTTATCAGAATTGGACAAATCTGGTGGATAAAAATAAGTAAGGCTATAAAAGAATAAAATACCAAGATAAGAAACTTGGTTTAATTAGTACATGTAAAAAATTATATGCCTCCACGAGATGAGATATATTTTTTTTCCTATATCCATTGAACGTTTGCAGAAATCAATTATGTCTAAGTTGGTTTGCAAAGGAAACCATATTCTCCAGTATAAAAAAATTAGAAATAACTAAATAATAGAAGGACAACAGAAGAGTTTTAACTTGTAAGAAATTAAGTATACTACTGATCAACAGAACAAAAAAGTCAAAGAGAAATTACATACCACCTAAACAGCAAGAAGAATGGAACCTTCTGTACGCAAATTGACCTGAGAGTAGACGTTAATTACCAGAGGTTGGGAAGGAGAGAGGGTGAGGGAGGTTGGAGAACAGGTACCCAAACACAGTTGGGGGGAAGGACTCAGTCCTGGTCTCCGCGGCACAGAGGGAGGCTGCAGTTCACCATAACTTCTTACATGTTTCATGTGATTCTACAGGAGAGGGGCTCAAAGGTCCAACCATAAAAAATTAACAAGGAGAGGGAGATGCCGATTTCCTGGGTTCCACCAGTGCCTGCCGAGTTGGAACATCACCCTGCCCTGCTTAGCACGTAAATTAGTACATTAATATACCGACCTGGGGGGCCGAGAAGCTTGCATTTACAGAAAAGTTTAGAGCCTTGAGTGTCTTCTACATTAAGAAATAAAAACAATGAAAGCATTAAACATTCGTCCTAACAAACTAGAAGACAATAAAATCAACCCAAAGAAATAAAGAAGAAAGAATTAATAAAGACAAAAAGCTAAAATTAACTCAGATATGGTGGCACATGCCTATTATCCCAGCTACTCATGAAGCTGAGGCAGGAGGGTTGCAAGTTTGAGGTCAGCCTGGGCAACTTAGAGAGACCCTATCTCAAAAAATAATACTAATAAAAAAAGAGTTGGGGATGTAGTTCAGTGGTAGAGCACTTGTCTAGCATGTGCTAGGGCTTGAATTCAATCCCTAGTATGAGAGAGAGGGAGGGAGAGAGGGAGAGAATATAAAATTAATGGGATAGAAAACAAAAATCAGTACCAAGAATAGATAAATCCAACTGTCTATTGAAAATACCAGTGAAGCCAGGCGTGGTGGTGCACGCCTGTAATGCCAGCAGCCCAGGAGGGTGAGGCAGGGGCATCATGAGTTCAAAGCCAGCCTCAGCAATAGTGAGGTGCTAAGCAGCCAGTGAGACCCTGTCTCTAAATAAAATACAAAATAGGGCGGGATGTGGCTCAGTGGTCGAGTGCCCCTGAGTTCAATCCCCGGTACCAAAAAAAAAAAAAAAAAAAAAAAAAAGAAAGAAAGAAGGAAATACCAGTGAAATAGACAAACCCCATATTACCCTAATTAAACATAAAATGGAGCAAAATATGTAATAATAGGAATTAGAATGGGGATATAAATTGGGATAAAGACATTTTAAATGTCATAAGAGGACACTGAGTGCCATTCTGTGATAGCAGACACAGATGTCCCTGAAGGAGTGGGTCCCCCAGGGAGAGAGAGCCGCTGGTAGGTATGATCAAGAGACAGGGTCATCACCTGCGCGAACGAAGTAGGGTGCTCAAGGCAACCCCTGGCCAAATGGAGCGAGCTGCCTTCTGGGGACGTGCCCATGTTCTCGGGGGAGGCTCATCACCACAGGCAGACGGGGACACACTCTGGCACATCTCAGGGCCAGGCCATCCCTCGCACATCCAAAATTGTCTGGTGGGGAGTGCGTGGGTCATAGGAGCTAGTCTATTCCAGGTCACCTACGGACGGTGAGTCAGAGTGGCTGCACGATCCTGGCTGGTTCCTTGTGAGGCTCTCTAGGGCCTTTTCTGAACAGCACAAAAACAGCTCTGGAGGAGCGTCGCACTCACACCCAAGCAGAGGCGACGGCCCCAAGAGGACCTGTGTAGCGCACCAACACCAAAGCCAAGTGCAGTTCACCAAAACGGACAAAGAAGAAATGAAAGTTTGAAAGGACCAAGGATCACAGAGGAAATTGGAAAAAAATGTTTAAAGATTTATTATTGACGAGGCCAACAGGACCAGAAGATTCCAGCTGAGTTTGATCTAGTTGTTAAAGAGCAAATATCCAGTGTTTTTAACCCAAGCTTTAGAATAAGACAAAATAAGTTTGCTGCCTGAATCTAGTATACAGCAACAAAGGTACTAACAAAACTATAAAACTGGTTTTACTCACAAATATAGTTGTAAAGTGTCAAAGATTAGCAAATAGAATCTACATCATTACCCTACATGCATATATGACTACAGGACTGGTGGGATTCTACATCCCGCACAACCAGGAGAATGAGAAATTATACTCCGTTTATGTATGACGTGTATGATGTGTCAAAGCGCATCCCACTGTCATGTGTCACTAATCACAGCAAACTAAAAAAGAAGAAAAGAATACACATACCTAACAAAAATTGTACTCATGTCTGTGTAAGGCTTATTCTAGGAATCATGGTGGTTCTGCAGTGGGATAGAAGAAACAAGGGGAGGTAGAAAGGAGACCAACAGGGAGGGACAGGAGCTGTCACTTTAAATGCAGGTAGTCTCGGGAGCACCTCCCCTTCACTCCACAGGAAAACTTCCTCCAGTCCTAGATTATTTAAAAGCCCTGATTATTCCAGGATTTGAATCCAAATGATTAATGCCCACGCACACTGCTAGCTTACACAACATATTTTCTTTAGATTACATAAAGCAAACGAAAATATCAGGAGATACTCATGTCATGGGTGTGTTCCAAACGTTATCTGTTGACTGGATGACGTCAACCTGGAGACCCTGAAAGAACCAGACCTGCACTCCACCATGAAGAGTTGAGCTCTCCAGGCTCACAGTTTGCCCTGCCCGACCCCACGGACTTCCCATGTTCACCATTTACAAAGATTCCTTTAAAAAGAAGAGCCCAGGACACCAACGTGCATCTCACTCTTGAGTGCCTGCCTCTCCCTGGGAGTAGGCGTCCCGCTCTGTTGAGGCTTTCCCGAGGGAGCTGCTGGCTGTCCTAATACATCTTTGTGCCCACTATTGTGTCCTGAAATCCCTTTCTGTGGCAGAAGTCAAGAATCTGCCAGCGTGGAGTAGAGGCCCCTTTTCCCTTCTAGGGGATCTCTTGGGACCATGATCTCGTGACAGTCCAATCTCAGGAAATGTTTGACTCCAACGCATTACATCAAAAACTAAAAAAATCACATGATCCTACCAATGGACGTTAAAAAATTCATTTAGTAAAAGCTAGCAGACATGTACATGAAGAATTCTCCGAAAAACAGAACTAGGAGGATGCTACTTCAATTAAACACCCTTTACCAATACTTACTCGAAAAGACAAAATCCTAAAATCATTTCAATTAAAATCAGAAACTAAGAAGGCCCACTATCACTATTACAGCTGACTTTGTCACAGAGATTTTAGCAAATGAAATACAATAATTGAATAAGTTGCACGAACAGCAGAAAAATAGGAAAAACTCTAATCTTTGTTGTTGATACTTTAATATGCCTAGAAAACAAACAGGCAAAAAATATTTAGTGAATAAAGTACTATATTTTAGCCAGGCGTGGTGGTGCATGCCTATAATCCCAGTGGCTCAGGAGGTTGAGGCAGGAGGATCACAAGTTCAAGGTCAGCCTCAGCAACTTAGCAAGATGCTGTCTCAAAATAAACAATCAGAAAAGGCTGGGAATGGAGCTTAGTGATAAAGTACCCCAGGTTCAGTCTCCAGTACTGCAGAACAGAAGCAAAGACAAACACAAAAAACACCAAACACCAAGCCAAAACCAAACTGAAAAACTCATAAACCAAACTATACCTTAAAGAAAACTTGGGATGATGAACAATTTTAGCATAAATATACAAAAAAATAGCAATAAGCAACTTGAAATAAAATATGAAGAATATATAGTTGACAATAAAATATGAAGAACATATAGTTGGCAAACACCTGTAAAATACTTACAAATAAATTTAACGGACCCTTGACCTCAAGGAACTATAAAATCTTATTGAGAGACATAGAGATCCGAACAAAAGGGAAAACAACTATTATTTTGCATAACATTATTTTACATAACATGCATACCAATGCCATATAAATTATTATACACATTTAATGGAAAACTAAGCAGACTTATTTTTTAAATTGGGCGAAATAATCTTGAAGTTTTCTGTAGAGGAGTAAGTTCTAGAATATGAGTGAGCTTAATGAGGGAAAACTCACCTCATTGGCCTCAGACCACACTGTCAAGGTACTGCTGTGAAGTTATTGAGTGAAATAAAAATCAAATATCATTTTAATATGACTAGGCAATTAAATCAGTAGAATAGAATAGTGAGCTGGAAATTAGATCCAGGAGAGAATCTAATATTGAACAAAAGCAATGGTTTACTTTGGTGGGGGAAAAAAAAGATTATTTAATACACTTTGCTGGCACAACTCCTCACTCAGCTAGAAGAAAAAAAAAGTGAATTCCTATCTTACTTCCTACTCAAGAACAAATTACAGCGGCACTCTAGAATAGACGACAAGAAGCCAAATGTAACAGACTCCACATACAATTTGGGAATGGGTGGCCTCGTGTACCTGACTGGACCATTCGGAAGCTTTCATGAAAAGATAGACATACCTGGACATATAAAAATTAAAACCCTTTGTGTGGGGAATATTTAAATAAATCAAGGAACAGATGTGAAGAATATCTGGTAGAGATGGTGAAGTTTATGCCTATCTATCATATACAAAGAGTTCTTACAAACTAACAGTAAAACACTGACAGAAGCAACCCACTAGAATAATGAATAAAGCACAGGAAACAGGCTGCTCCCCAGAATACAAACAGAAAGGCCGGCATATGGGCCTTAACTTACCAGGGGTACAGAAGTTGCAAACTGCAGTGCCCATGTGGTAACCCTACACCCATCCCGGTGTTTAAAATTGAAGTAATACTGTTTGTGGAAGGACGTCTACCTGTGTATGTGGATATGTGCAAATGTGTACACGTGTAGCCATGTGCCACTTAACAATGGAAGCACGGTCTGAGAAACGCATCATCAGGGGATTTTGTTTTGTGTGAGTGTCAAGAGTATGAACCCTAACCAAGATGGTATGGGTCACTCGCTCCATGGAGCCTCTTGATGCAATCGAGAGTCATGCACGTGGATGTCAGAGGCCGTGTGACACCCTGTGCTTTACAGTGAGCTCTGTAAATACGCAGGAGTCCATAACAATAAAGTACAGCATGAAAGACCTAAGCCAGTGATGGCTGCTGGTTTTCATCGAGTACCATGAACTACACCTGACTGATGTGCCATTACGTGTGTGACCAGCAGTGTGGTAGGCTTGTTTCCGTGTCACCACACGTACGTGGGTACAGCACAGGGCTTCGGTGTTGGGACTGCTGTGACATCACTAAGAGGTTGGGGGGTTTTGGCTCCACTGTCATCTTCTGCGTCCACCCTGCACATGGGGCCCGTTGCTGACTGTCGTGGTGTTAGGTGGTGCTCGACTGCTTGCACGTTCCTGTCTGCAGGTGAGCTCACGGGCATCGAGGACGTAGAAAGCCTTCTTCCTCGATGGCTCACCCGCGTCGGTGTTGGAGGGCTGCTGTGAGGGGTTGGGAAGCCAGGACACAAAGGAAAACAGAGAAGGAGAGGGCACTTTCATAAGCACCCCTGACGTGAGGACTTTCATGCACTTATGAGAAGCTATGAATGTGGACCTATGCATACGCCGACAATCAAAAACATCACATTTCCTTAGAATCTTGAAGTCCTGACTCTTTCACCATTTATAAAAAAAAATTTAAAACAGAAAACTTGAAGTAGTAATACAGCGTCAGCTGGATCTCCTCTCCCTAGAGTCAATCCTGGGCAACAGGTGGGCCTGTGGGCTACCTGAAGGTGTGTGCACAGGTGTGCACGCATCTGTCTCACACCTGCATTGATTTTCTAAGCTATTTGAAAGAAAGTTGCTGGTAAGACGTACACTTCATCCCTGAATATGTCAATATATGTATCTCTTTAAAATAAGGACATTTCCCCACTATAACCAAACACCATCATCACACTTAGGAGACTTTGTGTGGAATTTCATGTCATCTAACACATTCCATGTCCATTTCCCGCTGTCCCAGGGACACATACATCATCGTTTCACTCTTTTGGAACCAGGATTCCGTCAGGTTCACACACTGCGTCATGTTGTCATTCCTCTTGGGGTTCTTTTTTATGCCATCAGCTTTTGGAAGAGGGCCACTGGTGGCTTTGTCCAGTGGCTGCTTAGCACGGGCCACTCCTGGTCTCCTTTGACCACATCCTTACCTTCAGTCCCCTGGGTGGAGAGCTGATGCTGTTTCCCCATTTCTTTCTGCCTGTTTCTCTGTCCTACCACGTTGTGCAGTCTTTCTTGTTCCTGGTCATCCAGGGTCCTTGAGGGTGGGCCAGCACCCCCCGACCCCCTGCAAAGCTCTAACCTCTTCATGCTAAGTCTTGCCTGTGGCCTCCCCAGCTGGGCCTGGGCTGTCACCATCCGCTGCTTTCTCTCTCCTCCATAAACTTTGTCCTGGGCCGGCTAAGCAGAGGCGAGGTTCATGAGCTGCCACCTCATTAGGAAATGCCATCTCAGGTAGAAGGGGGTTGGGCAAGGGGAGCATCTCGGGAGAGCCAAACAGGACAAGCTGGCCAGGTAAGCACCACAGATTGCCCATCCGATCCCCCCACTCCAGGGGCCGAGGGTTCCTGTCTCCCAGTAGTCAAATGTTTACTCCCTGGGCTCCACCTCCCCACCTCCAGGCTGCATGCTGGCGGAGCCCTGGGGGCTCTGCACAACCAGGCTTTGGCATCAAGGGAAGCCTGAGGCAAGGGACAAGGCTTGGTCAGGCCCTGCCTGCTGGAGCTCAGCAGAAGCCCTCCAGAGATGCTCTGCTGTGGTGTGGCCAGGACTGGAGGCTTCTGCAGGGGTGCCTAGAGGTGTCCTGTGTACCGCTCCTGCAGATGGTCTCCCTCTCTTCATGATCATTGGCCTCCACCCTTGTTGCTGCTGTCCACTGTAACTTTGAAGGGGTGATGGACACGGATGCTCATAGTCAGTCCTTCACCAAGAACAGCAGGTGTCCTCTTCATATGCTTTGTGTGCTTCCTGAAATAGGAAGATGTGAATTCAGTGGTGTGGGGGCAAATGCTCAACAATGGGGCTCTGTGGGGGACAAGCCCTGACATGCGGCCTTGGCTGTGCAAGGTGTAATGCTTCCACGGTGATCATCGTGATGTCGCCACGTGCGGAGTTAAGGAGAAAGGCACATGGGAGTCTCTGTGAGCTGGAAGGCACTGGACCGTGGGGAGGGAAGGAGGTAGTGGGCATGGGAGGCCTGCTGCATGGTCACGTTGAGTGGCAGGAAAAGTAAGCAAGATCAGCAAATCAAAACCAAGCCAAAGGGCCTCCTCCAGTTACTGACCCTGCATGTGCGACGAGTGACCAACTTGCCAATGAAATCGGGAAAACAGGTTGGCCCCAAGATGCAGGAATTCTGTTCATATTTCTCAGAGGTGCCTGACTTTGGGGGGTATTTCCAAATCCAAATCCAATATCAATGACTGTGACAGAAACTCAGGACGTTTTGAAGGGAGGTGAAGAAGGGAGTCCCGCTCATTGAGCCCAAGGGCTTCACAACCAGTCAGACCCAGGGTCTTCTCTGCACTCCTGGCCAGGCAGCTGCAGGACTTTGAAAGGACCCAGCCTTCCAGCCAACACACCTCCCACAGTGTCCCCTGGTCTGTGCATTCGACTCCCATGCCTACCTCCCCGGAGAGGGGTTTTCTCTGTGGAGGACACTCACGTCACCTCGCCAGCTGTGGATGGAAACCTTCAACAGGCCCCCGTCCAGACTGATCAAATAAAACACCCAGGGATTCTAATGTGACTCCAGGGCCGAGAATCGCGGCTGTTGTGTAAACACTTTGGTGGACCTGACGGCCACGAAATCAAGTCATTGCAAGACTCTGGTGGGACATCCCGGGACATCACTGAAAATGCAAATGCACCTAAGAAAACTCTTCTAAGGGCTTCAGCTGTCCCTGGCAGATCCTGAAGGTTAGGGTTCGGTTAGGGTCAAAGGCCAAGGCTGGTGGTCCAAGGGCAGTGGGCTGGCAGCTGCCCACCTGTTCCAGCTCTGCAGACCTAGGCAGCAGTAGCTCCTGTGGGGGAGGGAGGCCTCAGGTGCTGACAAACAGAGTGTTGGGGCTCCTCTTGTTCTTCCGAGTCCCGACTGCCTGGAAGTGGTCATAGTCCCGAGACACCGTCCAGCTGGCCTGGTTCCTAGTCTTGGGCACTAACGTGACCCTCAGCTCCTCCTGCAGACTCCTTTCACATTCATGCTTTAGTTGTCCCAGCGTTCCAGCACCTGGTGCTCAGGTCCACTGACCTCATCAAGGACACTTTGACCATATTTACTCCCAGATCTTGCCTTTCTAGACCACAGGCCCAGGGCTTGCGGCCCGTCCTCTT
Organism: Urocitellus parryii; assembly: GCF_045843805.1. Lineage (NCBI taxonomy): Eukaryota > Metazoa > Chordata > Mammalia > Rodentia > Sciuridae > Urocitellus > Urocitellus parryii. Next base: position 205,099,646 of record NC_135535.1, read on the forward strand.
CCGTGTCCCCAGTGTCCCTTCCTCACTTCCAGGGGCCTGCGGTGGCAGATTGGCAACTATGTACATGAAGGGCTGCCCAGTCTTTGGGGATCACTCCTGTCAGTCGATGCTCTTGGGAACAACAGAAAACCCAGCTGGAAGTGACTTAGAGGAGAAGTGATCTCATGCTGGGGGAATCCTGGAGGTAGGCGGGTTCAAGGGCGGGTTAATTAGGCCGTGCAGATGTTATCAGAACCAGGTGCTTTCTGCTCCCCCCTGGCATCCCCCACACGCGGCCCATTGTTCTTGTTCCCTGATACTGCAGATAGGCGCTGCCCTCCCAGCGTCTTGGGCAGACTCAACCACGTCAACAGGAGAGAAGAGCCATGTTTTCCCCTTCCTTTACCTTTAAGGAAAACCTTGCTCAGGAGTGATCTGCACGGTTCCCCGGGGGTCTCATGGCAGAATTTCATCATATGCCCACTCCTAACTGATCAGGGGCAAAGAGAATGGATGCCTGGTTTAGTCTAATTAATGATCACCCTTCAGAGACATTGCCTGAAAGCACACTGTCCTCTTGTACTGAAGAAAATTGGGGTTTGTTAGCCAAGGGGGTGGGGGCTTGTGGGGCAAGCAGCCTGCGAGCCTGCAGTCCTGGGGTCTCGATCCCAGCAGTGGGCTTGGGAACAGGCCCATCCTGGTCTGTGGGAAGATTTCTCCAGCTCTTTCTGCATATGCAGGGGTTCCTCTAGCTCTGAGCGCTGTCCCGCAGAACTGGAGGCACTGTCCACTGTCTTGCCGTGTCCAGTGTCTGAGGAGAAGGCTGAATCGAGTCTGACGCCTCTCCAGGGAAAATGCTTTCTCCTTCTCAGAAGGGTCAGGAATTTTCTCTTTAACTTTGGAGTTCTGAAATGTCACCAAAAATACCGAGGTGCCGCCCTTCCTTCGTCCATCCCCCTGGGCTCTGTGGACCCTAATGTCTGCACCTTGACTGGCTCCTTTATTGACTCCTTTCTGCTGTTGGAATTCCAAGGACATCGGCTTGAACCTCCTGGGTTGTTGGACTTGTGACTTCGTCTCTTCCAGCTCTTGTGGTTTGTCTCTGCTGTACCTCGTGCGAGGCTTCCTGGTCTAGATCTCCTGGACCTGGCAGATGACAGCCCCCTAAGCAGGTAAGTCCACTGCATGTTTTCGTGTGGTCCTCGAGTTAAGAATGAGTGGATTTTATATTTTCACATGGTTTAAGAGAAAAATAGTATTTCACCATAGGTGAAAATTATACGTGATTCAAATTTCAGTATTCATAAAGTTTTATCAAAATATAGCCATGCCTGTCCATCACATGGTCCTAGGCTGCTTTGTGCTCCAGGAGCAGAGCTGAGCAGCTGTGACAGAGACGGTGGGCCACGGCGCCTGTTGTAGGGACAAACCAGACAAGGCACTGAAGATAGCAGGAAACAGTTTTATTTACTGCAGCCAGGTTCAGAGGGCACAGCTTTTGCTGTAATCAATTAATCCCCTGAACCCTGAGTTCAGGGAGTTTCAGAACTTTATACCCAGCATGTAAGGGGAGGGGCTCAGAAGTTCACAGTCTGCAGAAGTTCACATAAAGCAGCACCTCGGTATTTTTGGCGACATTTTTCTTTCACTGTTCTGGGCAAGTTAACTCTTCAAGGACAACACCTGAGAAGGGGAGAGCTTCTTCTCCCCTTTTTTTCCTCCCCCTGCCAGATGTTACCATGAAGCCCAGTGTAACTTATCTTAAAAATGTAGACATCTCTGTGAAGCCCAGCTTAAGGCCAGAGGCCTTGTTTGCACATTTCTACAAAGTACTCTACTGGATATGTTTGTGAAAAACTAGTAAGGGGGTGTCCAGCACCTGGAGTGCTGGTATCTTCCCGGCCAGGGGCCAAGTAAAACAGGGCGACACGAAAATAGGAAGTTTATCTACATTGAACTCTTTTGCAGAGACTCTTTTGCTGACAGTCCTAAAATCAGCCATGGGGAAGAGGGCTTTTGGAGAAAGAGGGTGCAACTTCACGCCCAGGATGCTCACTCTCTACCCTTCACAGGGAGAGTTTGCCGATCCCTATTCTAGACCATCAGCTTGGGGTTCAGCCATGATCATTCTACTCAGGCAATTCACTGAATATTTCTTTTCAATAATGATAATTTTAAATTCTAAGAATGTGTGTTCTTGGGTTATTTTTAAAATCAGATGGGTCAGCTATTTTGTTATGGGTTTAATATTTATTTTTTATTTAAACTTTCTATGTAAGTTCAAAAAGATACATTATATGTGTAATGATAAATGTAAAATCCAATAATCTTCACAAAGGTCAGTGGCACCCCAAGAGCCCTGTTTGTATTCCCATTATTCACTGTGCTCCAAAAGGTACCCACTATCCTACTTCCATCTGGCTTTGGATTTTGTATAAACAGAAGCATTCAGTAAGCATCCTTTTGAGTACATGCTGAATTTCATTCAACTTACTGTTTGTAGAAATTATCCATGTTATTGTGTATAGCAATTGTTTCTTCATCTGCATTTCTAAATCCTGGGTCATAATTTCCTAATAATTCTAGTGACATAGTTGTTTCCAATTTAGGCTTAAAATACCACTGCTACAAACATTATTGCATGTGTTTTAAGGATCAGATTGTGCACATTTCCATTAAGCAGGAGTAGATTGCTGAGCTTTAGAATGTAGGTACGTCCAGCCTCAGGTAGTGCTGTCAAATCCCACCAGCAGCACATGAGGGACTCTTGCTCTGTCTTCACCAGCACTTGGTAGTATTAGTCTTTTTAGTTTTAGTTATCCTTGTGAATGTGTACGGTCATGTGTCTCTTAGTGATAGGGATGCACTCAGAAATGCATCCTCAGATAATTTTACCATGTGCAAATGTCATAGATTGTACTCACACATGCTAAGATGGCCACAAAGTCACTAGGTGATATAACTTATATGAGCATGATCAAATGTATGGTCCATCATTGACTGAAACAGAACAAACATCATAATTTAATGGAGAAATACTGAGCTCTTTCCCCACTGAGATTATAAATGAAGCAAGATTGCCCACTATTATTTCCATTCAGCATGGTACTAGAGGTTTGAGCCAGTGCAATAAGGTAAGGGAAAAGTTTAAGAACAGAGAAAAAAAACCCCAATTTGCCATTATTCACAGACTATTTTTCCCTCTTGGTTGATACTCTTAAGGAAGTTCTCACTGTTCCCTTTTTATTATGAATGGGTATTGAGTTTTATTAAATGCTTTTTCTGCATCCATTGAGATGATTATATAATCTGATGATGTGGTACATTATGCTGATTAAATTTAGTATGTTAAATCAACTTTGCATTCTTAGAATAAACCCGACTTAATAATGATGTTTTATCCACAATTGAATTTTATTTGCCTGTACTTATTTATGTCCTTTGCATCTATGTTCATGAAGGACATCAGACTGTAATTTTCCCTTCTGGTTGGCTGAAGATTCTAACATAGCCTGTTTTATATCCATGTTTCTTACAGAAAGGACGGCCAGCTTATAAATGCCACGTGTCAGATGTGGAGAGACTTCTGGGGGCAGCACCCTCCACGACTTTGGCAGGCCCGTGGGTGTGTGTGGTTGAGCTTACCCCAGGCTTTCACATTTCAGCCAATCGTGTCTCCATCCATCGTCTGGTCAGGCCAAAGACTTGGTACTCATTACTACTGCTGCCTTCCTTCATGCCTGTGAGCAGGTCCGTTGGGGTACCCAACATGATTTAAAATTCAAACTACTCCTTGCATCTTTACTTCTCTGCCTTCTCCCAGCCATTGTCTTTGTTTGAATTACTGAAACTCTCCCCAGACTCATTTCCCTACTTCCACTCTTGTCTTCTTCCCCACAATCCACCCTACATTCAGAAACCAGGGGACCTTCCAAACAGCTGTGTCTAATCCTCTTCTCGGCTTTGATCCCTCTGCTGGCTTCCCATTGCAACTAGAACAAATTCCAACTTCTTATGGGGTTTTAAACATGGTCCAGCCCTTGTCCACCTCATAAACCACCTGTCCTGCTCCCTGTACTCATTCCTAAATACTCCATCAAATCTCCAGCTGTTATTTTCTTTATAGCAACTATCTATATGAAACAATGCTCGTCTGTTCCCTGTTCATTTCTTCCTACTTTGCCCGCAGTCCCTGGGACCTGGACATTCGCTGACGGCTGAATCTCAGCACTTTGGCCAGTGTCTAATCATAGGTGCTGGATACATGCTTGTCGATTATCTGTCTTGTTTAACTGTCAGTTAAGTAGCAACCAGGTTTCCCCCATCTCCCAGCCAGTGGCAGACTCCCTCCCTTTCAGGAATGCTCATTTCCCCCTTCCTTTAAAATATAGGTGGTCCTGACTTAACATTGGCTCAACTTATGACTCTTATCTTTCTGGTGGTGCAAAAGTTAAAACAGAGGAAGAGGCAAGGGGACCAGATAACACAGGCGCAGAGGGAATGTGCATGCAGCAGAAACCTTCCTTTGAATTTTGATCTTTTCCCAGGCCAGCAACCTGCTGCTTGGTACTGTCTCATGACGCTGGCCAGTGGCAGTGAGCTGCAGCTTCCCTCCCCGGCAACCCTGCAGTCAGTCAGGAGGGGACACAACTACACCCTGCAGCCCCATCAGGGGACTTTGTCCCCTGCTAAGTCAAGGAGCACCTGCATCTTCTTTCTGACCTTTCAATGGGACCTTGCAAAGGAGGAGAGAAGGGAGTGTGTCCTCAGCCTGGCCATGATTTGGCCAGTGTTTCTCCAGGAGTACCAAATGTGTTCTTTGCCCTGGTTCTTCAGGTCCTGCTATGAGCAGGCACTGAACTGGGCAGTTGGGACATATTAGTGAACCAAACAGAGTCCTATCCTCAAGGAGTTCATGATCCAGTTGGGAGGACCCAGGACAGATACTTAACAAACCATGAGGAAAATGAGGTAGGACATCAGGAGACAAGGAAAGAAGGAGAGAGCAGCTGAGGTGGGTGGCAGTGTGCAGCACAGGGCCAGGAGTCTCAGTGGGAGGTGGCAGAGCAGACTGAGGACAGGGAGCTGGCCCAGCAGGTATGGGGAAGAGGGTCCAGGCAGGAGGCTACCAGACTAGGGTGGGCAAGGCCAGGGGTTGGGGGGCAGCCAGAGAGGATGCGGCTGGGGCTGATGGGTGAAGGGAGAGGTGCAGGGAGGGCCCAGCCCAGGTAGAGAGGCCGTGTTTGCCCCTGTAGGGCTTCTGCTTTTCCTCTGAATGAGTTGCCACCCGAGGGTTAGAGCGGAGGGCTGGTGTGTCCGAGAGGGTGTCTCTGGGTGCTGTATGGGAGTAGACCCGGGGGGCAAAGGTGGAACCAGGGAGGACTATTTGGAGGCTGGCACAATGTTCCCAGCGAAAGATGACAGTGACTTTAAACAGGGCGATAGCGGAGGTGGAAATGTGTATTTTTAACTTTATCCAATATGTTTTTATGAACATTTAAAAATATAGAAGATGAGACAGCATCTTCTGTCTGAAGAAGAAACCAAGCCCATGAGCCTGAGATCAGCCTGGGCCACAAAGCAAGATCCCATCTCAAAACAAAACAAAACAAAGCAAAACCACGATAACAAAACCCAGAGAGCCGGTCTTTGTAAAATCATACTGTCTTGAAAATGGGTTATATTTTCCTGCTCTTGTCATGAGTGATTTGGGGTTGTATGCTAGACATGGTGACACGTGGTGTAGAGATGCTGGGTTCTGGTAGAAGCCTTTGAAGAGTGCTTATTGTCACAGCTGGTCCTTGACTTGCTTGGGAACAAACTGTGAGCTTGTCTTCCCTGAGTGGCAGGTCCCTCAACGTCACTTCTATTCTTCTGGCCTTGGCTGAGCCTTTTGGATTCTCTCACGCATGACTTGGTGTTAGCCAGAGATTTAGGTTGCGTTTATACCCAGGACTTGGGGCTCCACTTTTCTGGCTCTTCTTTCCAGTATTTTCCCCCTCATTTTTCTTTCTATAGGATTTGGTTGCCTTGAGCTCCCTTCTCTAGTTATTCAAACCAGAAAGACCGTCAGTTTTCTGTTGGACTTCTAACAGCGCCACGTGGTGTCCACTCGTGCCTTCACTTGGGGAACGCCCATCACAAAGGGGAAACTCATCTAGCGACGTCCCCTCCTTTGAGAGTCCGCCTGCTCTGAGTCACTTTCCAATGCGTTTGGGGCCATGTTTTTATATCTTACTCTCTGCATAACAACTTGTTTGATTGAAATTTCTCATCCACATTATTAGAGCTATTTTGAAGTTAGAATGTGAGACTTGAGGGAAATTTGGTTTTACTCCAAGGGGTATGATGGGAAATTAGTGAAGATGGAGCTGGCGCCATTGGGCTGGGGAGAATTGAGGTGGGACAGGATTTGGGGAGGGAAGAAGTTTGGTTTTGAGGACAGTGAGTTTGAGAGGTTTGCTGAGCAGGCCATTGGATACATGAGTTTTGGGAGGTACATCTGGGCTAGATGAGTCATCACCCCACCATCCTCGTCTCCCGATGTTGACACACGGGGAACACATTTTCAGGAGATCAGGGCTTTGGGAGAGAGGAAGGCTGCAGTTTTATTATTCTTAGAGACATCAGGGGATTATTTCTGCTCCATCATTCAAGTCTTTGATACAATTAGTCAATACCACGTGCTTTTCAGCCCCAGAGTCTGAGTGCTTGGCCTTCTGTACTTACCATGTGTTTGTAGATTGATTGTTTAGTGTTTTGTTTTACTTAACTTTTCAGGGTTAGTGATAAGCCAATGAGCAAATGCCTCCTCTCCTCCATTCCCTGTTCAGAGTGTAAGATATTTCTCCCTCCTGCCTCCTGCCTCCTGCCCCCCCCATCTCTCCTGTGCCTGGCCCCTGCTGCACTAAGGTCTCCTCAGCTCCCAGCTTAATGGTGCCTCTGAGCTGGACCTTCCTGGACTGTCCTGGAGAGTCTCCCAACCCTCCTCCCAGCCTGCTTTCCTCCGTCTCAGCGCCCCCTTTCAGTCACAGTGCTTACCGCGTTGTATAATTATTGATTTGCAGACTTCCTCTTCAAACCCTCTATGTGTCTCCTTCGGGTCTATCTCTCAGGGAGCAGGGCCACCTGTCCTCTTCAGCAGCGTTCCTGCACCTGTCATAGCATGTGGACCTAGCAGCCATTTGGTGAGTGATGGCCGGGCAGGTATTAACACCTCAGTTTTACAAATGACAAAATTGAAACCCAGGGAAAGGGCAAGCTGGATTCTGGGGCAGGTCACCCACGTTTCTTCCTATTTCCATGGCTCCCCAGGGAAGTGGGCAGGATCAGGTCTCTTCCTCCATCCTGGTGCACTGAGACAGTTCTTAGCACACCCTCTGTCGAGAGCAGGGGCTTGTTTTCCCATTCTTAGGGTCTGGGCTGGTCCTGAGACTGAGCTGGCCAAAGGACGCCGTGGACGGAAGCTGCAGCCGTTCCAGTGTGGCTTCCTAAGAGCAGTGACAGCTGGGCTTTCTCCCTCTGGCGCTCCGACTGTTGGGAAGTGCCACATGAGTGGGCTACCTTTCCGCAAAGTCCACAAGGCAAGATCAAGTGGAAGAGGCCCTAGACCACGTGGAGGGAGAGGCCCAGCTGACTGGCATTCCAAAACAGTCCCCAGAGAGTCCAGTCCCACTACCCATCAACTACAATTGCAAGAGAGACCTACGGGAGACCAGCGGAAGAACCAGCCAGCAGAGCCCTTTTATAGACAGAACCACGAGGGATTAAAAAGGTGTGGAGCAGGTGGGGACAGGGTGGGAATAAAGGCCTCCAGGAGGTGCTCACTCCCAGGGGCTCCTTCCCGTATGTGCTGGACCTGGGAGAGGGTCTCCCTAGACTGTCCCAAGGGTCTCACTCGCCTCACCTTGTCCTGAGCTGGTTTTCAGCCCTGGTGTTTGGTGAAACCTCCACGGCACCAGCCTGAAGCAGGCCACCATGCTGACCACTTGAGATGTGCCACGACTTCCCACGAGGTCTTTCCACAGGAACTCGGGGCTCTGGGTGTCTGCATCAGACCCCTTCCCACCCACCACCCCCACTTCCTCACACCTGCTTTCCCAGCTCCCAGCTCTGTCTTCTTCTCTACTTGGCTCAGCGCTGACCTAGGTCCCCTGGGTGTGTGTAGGGAGGTGGGGGAGACACACGGAGAGCCTGCTGAGGTCGCTGGGGTCAGCCAGAAGGTCAACAAAAGTACTTGTAAGTCGTCATGGCCCATGGGGATCAAGGTCCTCTAGAGAAAAGCACCGTGTTCTGGGGCCCATGGTTTCAGTCTCAGTGAAAATCCTGTGGCAGTGACACATGTTGCTGGTGATGCGAACATGCACCTGGGCGAACATGCACCTGGGCGAACATGCACCTGGTTCTTGATGCTTGTGTTTATGTAACCATCCTTTGTTATGTTCCCATGTCCAGCTGAAGTGTGGCCAGAAGGAGTTAACCAAAGACTGGACTTGCGGACCCTCCTCATCTGGCCCTGGGAGGGGTCGGGCGGTCCTCTTCCTTCAGCCTCTCCTTGCTCAGGAAGGCTGTGCACTCAGTCCTGGGCCAGGCAGGTGTCATAAGCAGGAGCACATGGAGAACGTCACGGCACGTGAGGCCTTGGGCTCCTTTAGAACAGCGGCGAGATGCGGCAGATTCCTGCTGTGGACAGCACAGGCCAGTACAGGCCTGGTGTCCTGTGTGGTCAGAACCTCTGAGTCCACTCAGAGAAGGTGGACATCTGGGTTCTCCTTCGAAGTCAGCAGGAAAGCACCGATGGATGGAACAGAGCCTGTCACGGGTTCCCGCTGGGCACCAGGCTGAGGACAGGCGGTCAGGCTCTGGGTTCTGGTCAGGCCTCTGGCTATGTGAAGCTGGCCAAGCCACATCCTTTCCTGGACCTTAATTCCCTCATCTGGAGAGTTGTGAGTCTAGAAGGGTCCACCTCCAACTTGTCCCCCTGCAGGTTTCTGAACCTCTCGTGTGCAGTGGGAAGTATTTTCATTAACCAGTACCCTGGTGTTGAGTTCATAAAAAAATAGCCATCTAGCCTTTTTTCAAAGATAATCTACCTTGTAAGAAAGTCTTCGGCCAGCTCTTCCTCTTCTCTTCACAAGTTCTCCATTGTTTCTAACTTTTCCTGGATGCTATTTACACCCCCTCCTCAAGACTTTGGTTTCTTTTTCCATTAAACTACAGCTTTTGAAAAGAGACCCCCAGATGTCCACACTGGGAACCCAGGGTGGGTCGACTGCGCTGAACCTGGCCCATCTTCTTGGGTGGTCCGGATGGGCCCCACAGTCAAGGGTCACTGATCCATGGACACGCACCTCTTCTGCATCAGATGGATGTGAATCTCTGTGACAGCAGGAATCCCCTGAAGAAGCTCAGGACTAAGATTGGTGCCAGTCTCTGAGGGCGGCACTGGTGGCCCAGGGGCCAGATGGGACCTGGCTGGTGTGCTCCGTTCATCTTTTGGACGTGGAAACTGCAGCTGGAAGGGCAGGCCGTGTCCCGTGCACAGAATCCCCCGCTGTGCAGAAGAGTCAGCCCGATCTCTGCCGGGCTGGAGAGTGTCCCAAAGATGTCACTCATTGATCTGGGGTCTTCCAGCATATGTAGAATCCAAGAAGTCTTACGCTGAAGGGACTTCAGAACCAGGACAGCTGGAAGAAGAACTCTCCTCCCAGCCACCCGTCTTCTGAGAGCTGGGCTCCACGCCATCCGAAGCTTCAACGCAGTGTCATCGTGACACCTTGCAAACCAGAGGATGGAGGTGCAGGTGAGGAAGGGGCTCTCCCCACATCCCAGCGCCCTGAGCCGCAGAGTCCAGACTCAAGCTCAGTCCTCCGTGAGGAATCCAGGACGGTGTGGCCCCTGGCTGGTCTCCTTCCCTGGCAGGTGAACCAACGTGGCCCCCAGAGTTCGGTGGCCAAGGTAGAGTGAGTGTCCCACAGCGGTGCTCGGCCTAGGGTTCCCCTGTCGGAAGGCCTCCTGGAGTCCTTGTGATGTGTCCAGCTCTGGGTGACACCAAGTGGGTGGAGGCAACCCCTGAGGCCCACTGCTTCCTCTTGATGGTGTCCTCAACCCCAGGGGTCCCTTTGGATGAGACCACGCCAAGTCTCCTTCCAGAACAAGCAGCTGGGGTGGCCATCTAGGCTTGGGATGAGGACTGGGGGCAGTGGTCCTGGTGTCGGCCCCACCTGCTGGTCACTTCTCCCTGCAAAGCCCTCTTTCCACCTCTGGGTGCTGGTCTTCTGGAGCTGCCCGGCCTGTGGTCCGGGGACTTCACTGGGGGCCACAGCAAGGGTGACCCTGTTCCTCATTCCTGCCTCTCCACCCTGTGCCGCCAGCCTCATCCGTAACCTTGCTGCGAGCCTCCGAGTCGCGCAGCCAGCCAGTCTTCAGATGATCTTGGCCTGGTGGGTCTCCCTGCCGCTGACCACCTGTCTCCTGAGAGGACCCACAGCCCACGCCTCCCACGGCAGATGGCCGTCCCCTCCTGCTCCACTGTGGCCTTCTAGCCAAGGCCAGGCCCAGCATGTACAGAAGAGGACCTGAGTGGCCTGCCAAGGTCGAGGTGTCCATCTGGACACAGGTGTCAGCAGGGCTGAGGGCTGCCGCAGACACGGCGTGGCACAGAGCCGTTTCCCAGGTGCTGGGCTCTGGGTTCTCTCTTACTTTCCTGCTCCAAAGTCTGAAACTGTGCTCAGAGGCACGGCTCCTCCAGCCAGCGCCTTCCAAAGCCCCTCCTGGGTCAGCCACTGCGGGTGACAGCCGCGTTCCTGTGCTGGAGAGGAGCGTGGGCCCAGAGGGAGCCCCTCTGCCTAGCCCAGGCCTGGAGGGGGGGGTCCAGGTCACAGTGGGCCCCGGTTCCAAACTTCCCTCTGCAGCCTCGCACCTAGACACTCCCTTCTAGCTGTCAGCCTGACCCCAGTCTGCCAGTCGGTCAAGTTCAAATGTGAGGCAACACGGTCCCACCAAATTGTTTACAACTGGAGACCTGCAGAGGAAGCCGCCTTTGTTCTCTGAACAGCGAGGAGCCTAAACAGACTTGCTGCTTTCAATTTCCTCATTTTTGTATCCAGACGGTCTGGTGAGAGCTTGTTTTTAAGCCAGATCTTCTCCCTTCAGATCCCGTTGGCAGGGCTTGTATTCAGGATTTTTAAAGACCCCCCCACCCCCCCCCCCCCCGAAAAAAAGCATAAAAACACCACTGCATCCGGAAAAACTCATTTCTTATTCCAAACAAGTGAGCAAACATTTGTCTTCAGGGCCAAGATGTCAGTGTTAAAAATATGTTTTAGGAAAGAAAATGCAAAGCTGCACCTCCAAGCCCGGGCAGGATGACTGACTGGGAGCCACCAGGCTTGTCCAGTGTCCTCCCCGGTGGCAGCTGCAGGAAGGCGTCTTTGTCTCCATCTAACGTGGCCCTCATGGGGTTCATTCCTTCAAAATGGCACCAGGAACGTCTCATCAGCTTCCCCTGTAACTGGTGCCATGGAGATGGTCCCCAACTGATCGCTCTCTCCTGGGTGACGCACGTACGTTCGGGTGAGGAATCTAATTCTCCTGAGCCCGTGGGGGGTGGCGGTGGGGTGGGCATCAGGGAATCAAATGTCGGACCTGCACTCCTGTTGGACTTCAGACTGACATCAGCGCTGACCGGTCACGGGCTCGCGCGGTCCTTTCCACTGGCTTCTTTCTGGATGGGCAGGTCACCTGACGGGAGCCGCCTGCCACCGGGCTGACATGGCAGTTTTGCCATTCTCAATCGGCTTCATCGGATGCCTGCCGTGGCTTGCCAGCCTCATTTACATGTTGCCAGTTCTAGGGGGGAAATCAGATCTAATTTGAGCACCGTTTTATCTGCTTATTTTACCCACAGACATGAATATATCTCTCTATATTATGTAAGTATTTAAACTCTCATTCCAACTGCCTTTCAGCGCTCACTACACAGACAACCAAACAGACAACCTCACGGCGCCAGAAATACCTTCTCATGTGCCTTTCTTCTTCAAAAGCGATGACACTAAAATGTAAGCAAGACTAGGGGAGGTCACAGTGAAGTCACCAAAAATTACCCGAATGTCTCTCTGAACTTGTTTGAATGTTCCACAAGTGTGTGCTGAGAAGTGGGGGTGGAAAAGAAGTCTTCTGTGTTCCTGGTTTTGGCTCCTTCAAATGAAATATTAATAGTATTATTCCTGGTGCATCTGGCAATACGGAGACGCTTCGAGTAATAAGTTGAGCATACAAAAATGTTTGTATTCATGGCAGGTTAGCAGAACCACAATTTATGTAATAGAGTAGGTGCGGTACCCCAGGCACGGAAATTGATCCCGAGTCACGGAAACCTCTGGGGATGATTCATTCACCCACATGAAGCGTCACCCAGAACAGAGAGTGAAGGGCTGTGTCACGGGAAAACCCGGCTCCTGTGAGGCAGGACTCATCACTTACCCTGGAGACTGGTCCCAGGTGCAAACGACTTCCTCTTGGTGTCCGTGAAGTCAACTTTACAGGTGCAGAGAGCGTCTGAGAGCAGGCAGGTGGCTGGGGTCTCTCTCTCTCTCTGGTGGGCCCTGTGGGCTAGGTTGCCTCGTGGTGTGGGAGTTCAGAACAGGGACCCCCGGGGAGATGGGGAAGCAGGGCTGCTGATGGCCCTTTGGCTGGAAGTCAGGAGGGAGCCTGACTCAAGGCCAGCCGGACACGAAGAGCCCAGGAGCAGCTGCTGCCACAGGGCGCGGGTGGCTCAGAGCTGAGATCCCCTGACCCTGCCAGGAGAGGGCCTTTGGAGAATTTCAACTGCGCTGCACTCCTGGTCCCCAGCTGGCCACACCCAAAAGTTCAGCACATAAGCTGGAGTTTGTGGTTCCAGTTTTGATAAAGGTGGTTTAGGGTTGAGCTTAAAACCTAAAGGACTCTAGGAGGGGTGCCTGTGGCCACCAGGGTCACTGAGATGGGGCCTCTGTGAGTACCTGAGGTGAAAGCCCCTTGGCCGAGCTTTGCTGTCCTTAGCTGCGGACCAGCTGTGGGCAGGGAGAGGAAGGTTCCCTTCTTTCAGGGTCACTTGGGGTCTGTGCAGAATTCTGGGTCCAGACATCGTCTCCCTGCTGTGAGCCGCTTAGGTCTTGAGACGGGACAGCTCTGGTGGCTAGCTCCTTCTCTCTCCCTGGCTTCAGGGCCAGGCCGACAACCAGAATAATGTAGGACTGGGCTGTCTCTACAGCAGCTCTTGGCCAACGTCTTCTGGAAAGGGCCAAATCGGAACTCTTTTCTGCTCTGCAGGGCTTACAGTTTCAGTAGCACTGCTCCACTCTGCTGTGATTTCACCAAAGTGGCCACAGATAACATGTGACTAAGTGGACGAAGGGCAGGATGTAGCCCCTGCTGAATTTGCTGATTCCCACCCTAGAGGATGTTGGTTGGTCACGTTGCCCAGGAAATAAATCATTCATTCATGTAGCAAGTGTTGACAATGTGTCCACTCTGTACCAGGCACAGTCCTTGGTCTTGAGATAGACCAAGGAGCAAAACAGCCAGGTCCTCACAACTCTGTGCTTTCAGAACTTGCATTTTAGTTGGGGAGACTGAAAATATACCAGTGTGGTGAGGATCACCTTCTCTCTCGGTTTTCCATCCCTCTCCATCTGCTCCAGAGATGCTCTGTACCCTGGCGGCCTTTATGGACAGCTTCAGAGACTCTCATGCCTGCAGTGTCCTCCCATGTCCAGCCGTGAGAAGTGTTTTTAGTCTTTAAGCTCATCAAATACAGAGTCCATGATGTATATTAGAGTAAAGAGCTGGGGGTGAAACACGGCAGCATACATGCTGTGCTTAAGCAGCGTAATTCTTCTTAAGAGACCCTGTGGCCGTCCCAGGGCTGAGCAGGTGGAGTATGTGGTCAGCTGGGTTCAGGTGTCACTGGGAATTTCTTAACTTGATGGAGCCTCTATTTTCTCATTTGCAAAATGAAAATAAGAAAACGGCCAACTGACAGGGTTGCCATGAGGAGTAGATGTGACAGCACAGGTACAGCGGTTGCATGGTCCTGGCACATGCAAAAGCTCTGTCAATGGTAGTGATGATAGAATCCTGTGGTGAGCTGTAGGCCATGCTGGTGACTGAATCACTGTGCTGATGGTGAGCTTGTCCCTCTGTGTAATGAGTACATTGGCCTAAGGAAGGTGACATTAAGAGACATTCAGCTAACTTTGGTGCAAGTGTGTCCTATATTGATCCTGGCCCACTTCTCCCTAAAACATCCCAAATCAAAGCAGATTCTCATAGCGAAATAACCCCGAGACATCAACTCTCATTCTCTCATAGTAAAACTTCTAATTTTAGGTTTAAGGGGGACTACTCTTGCCAACTAGAAGCTTTAGGGGCTGCCTGGGAGCAGCAGACGGGGAGTCACCATCTTGCCAGGGTAACTGCCTGGCCAGCAGGGAGTGGCACACTGACCTAAAATGCTCTTTGTGTTTCATTGTCTAACTGCTTTAAATTGTGTCACGTCCAAGGTCAAGACTTACAAAAATGCACTTACGTAAATATGCTTTCCATTCTTTGACTCAAGATGATCAATAATCAAAATCAATAAACACCATTTACGTTATTATGGCTACATGACTGTTATCCCAGTGCCTGGTCATATAGTGAGTTGAGATTACATTTTTGTCCCTAAGTTCCCAATGTCACAATCCCTGAGACATTCAAAGGAGAATGTTTATTTGGCTCCATGTTTGTGTTGTGATTTCCTTGTATAGTTTTATTTATTTGTTTTCTTAGAGTTTGTGATTGCCTCTCTTTTTTCTTGTTTATAGGCAAAATATAGACCTTCCTTACCGTAATGTTCATGGCTCTTTCCTAACTTATTATTGCTTGGGTTTCATTCCAACCTTCCCCTTGAAAACATTCTCTTGGTTGGTTACTGATTTATGGTATACCTGTATTATTTCCTAACCCTTCTATGGAGCATTATTCTAGGATTTCCTAATTAGTTCCACTGTTGCTGTATTCACTCCTTTTTCTTTTTTGGTTTTAACATGTTTTTTTCTTGCTAAAATTACATCCTCAATATTCTTTCTCAAAAGAATGGATTTAGAAATAAATTCTCTCCATCTTGAACTTGTGAAAATAAATGACTTTATTAAACTCTTTCCAATGATTCTGTTTGAGGGCATTCAAGCCAGTACTTGATCAATGCATTAGTTCAAAATTATATACCTGCAACCTCTGTGGATCTTGCCCTACTGACTTCTTACATCCATTTGGTTGATGAGATGTCCGATGTCAATCTAGTTCCTTTCTTGCTGCTAAGAAATTTTATGTAGATATGTTATTTCAGTTAGGAATACTTGTAGCTGTAAGTTAAGATAAACAATACTCAGTTAACAGTGGCTTCAGCAATATGTTTAAGAAGTAGGTGGTTCCAGGTTCAGGGCTCCAATCCAGTAACTGAGGGCCTAGCCCTGTCTGACCTGCCTTATGCAACATGTGGAGGGGAAGGAGCCTTGGCGTGCTTGTGCTGACTGCCTCCTAGGTTGAAGACAGCTCCCACGTCACGTTCTTGCACTAGTGCAAAGCAAATCACTTCTTTTTGCTCTGAGTTTTATTGCAGCAGAAGCCATGCCTTCACCATTTACCTGCCAGAACCTGGCCATGTTGTTGACTCCTAGATGCTCATGGAATAAAGTCAAATTTACTATGATTGGTAAGATCCTCTGTGAAGTTGGAAGTGGAGCTACCATTCCTGATGTCATGGGATCTCTCCAACTACCCGAGCTCAACATTTGGAGAACTGTTAACAGGAAAGAAAGAGGAAAATATTTGAGGGTAGGCTGTGGAAGTTATCTGCCTTTTATGTCAAGGGATAATCTTTTTTGCTATCATGCTTTTTATTTAAAATCTCAGTTTGCCTTTAAGCTCTAGGAATCTGCCCCTCATTATTTATTTGATAACTTCCTCCTTTGTGTGTATTTTCTTCCTTCAAAAAGTTCTATCTGGAATACTTCCAAGTGCATGCTGTATTTCCTAGATCAATCTTTGTATTTATTAACTTTCCTTCTGAATTTCTTGGGTATCTGTCTTTTTTATTCTTCTTTGTTGTCTAAGAGTTCCTTGAGATTGTCTTTTAACCCTTGCATTTTATGTATTTTATTTATTATTTTATCATAGGTATACTATATATATATATTAGATCTATGATACATACATAGTAGATACTATGCCATACATATTTTTTAACTTCTGTTCTCTGTTCTTTTTCAATAGCATCTTGGTCTTGTTTTAATGATGCAGTATAATCTCAGATCTCTTGGAGAATGTTACAGGGTTTAAAAATTTTTCTTGTCTATTTCCTAAGTCTTCTGTTTCTTACAGAGTCATTTTTGCTGACGTTGCTGTTTATCTATCTTTCTCTTCCACGATGTATACGTCCTTAAATATCTGGTGTAAAGACAGGGGAATGGAGAAGCTTGCTGGGGAGTGGCAGCGTGTCTGGGGCTTGTTGACCTGAAGGCTCAGCATTCACTATGGGCCTTATCCCATGTGCAGAATGAGAAGGTCTCTGTTCTGGACCCGACACCCCCACTCAACACCCTTGTTAACTGTAAGCTCTTCAACACATTTTTAGAGAACCCTGGGATTCCACCTTAGGTAGAAATGCCTAGCTGGACACTGGCCAGCCTGCAGAGAAGGGCTGTGTGATGGTGTCTGGGGCTTGACCATTCAGAACAGAGGCCTTGAACAGATGCCAGTTCGTCAGCACTGCTCACCAGGGATCTCCAGTGTTCAAGTTTGGCGGCTGTTGGGCACTTTGGGGCCAGCTGGCCCTCCTGCCCACAGCTCTGCTGGGGTCTGACCCTCTCTGCTGCCACCTGAATAGCATCAAGAAGTTGATTCGAATCCTTCTTCTCTGATGGTTCCCTTCACTGGTGTGGGATGCTACATTTAAAAATTCCTTCAATATTGTTTTAATGGATTCTCAGGAAGGAGAGACTGACCTGGGCTTGGTCTCCATCTTGACTTGCAAGGCTCTGTTTTATTTTTAAAAATCTATAGCTTCATTGAATTTAAAAATTCTTATTTTTAATTGTGGCAAATACATATAACATAAAATCTTTCATCTTAGCCATTTGAAGTGTGTAGTTT
Source organism: Urocitellus parryii (assembly GCF_045843805.1). Classification (NCBI taxonomy): domain Eukaryota; kingdom Metazoa; phylum Chordata; class Mammalia; order Rodentia; family Sciuridae; genus Urocitellus; species Urocitellus parryii. The sequence goes on from NC_135535.1 coordinate 205,116,803, forward strand.
GTTAGTATTAAGTACATTCCCATTGTTATGTATCCAATCTCCAGAACTTTTATTTTATAAAACTTCAACTCTATGCTTCCTAAGTAACTACTTCCCATCTTACCCTCCCCCCAGCCCCTGGAACCCCATTCCACTTTCTCTGCTATGAATTCGACTGCTCTAGCACCCTCACGTGAGTGTCTTTTTGCGACTGGCTCATGTCACAGCATACCGCACTCAAGGTTCACTCTTGCTGTGTGTGTGTGTCAGATTTGATTTCCCTTCCTTTTAAAGGCTGAATACTATTCCATTGTGTGGATATACTACATCTTGTTTATCTTTTTATCTGTGGTGGACCTGGTTTCTTTTACCTTTGGCCGTTGTGAATAGTTCTGCTTTGCAGGTGGATACTGTACTGCTGGGTTTTAAGAGGGCTGTGAGGTTCTCAGCCACTCAGCTCCAATGCAGTGTATGTGCATATAAATTCCCCTTGGTGTTGGGACTAAAACAGCACCATCACCATCATCCAGGGTTCAACTTTTCACTCAGCATACCCCTTCCATCATCATAACCTAAAGGAGCTAGGATGGATGGAGTTGCTTCTGCACTACATGGACGGCTTTGAGCCACAGAGATGTTAAGCAACTTGAAAAAGCCAGTAAGGGGCGCAACTGAAAGTACTGAATAATTCTATCCACCTGAAAAGACACTGCGGAAAGGTGTTGTTTGCAGATTCTATTATGGGTTGACTATGTAGACAGGACCAGAAAACCATTATCTTTAATCTAGTAAATTTAATGCAACTTTTCCTAACAGATGAGCCAGGTTGACATTGTAAATTTCATGTGGAAAAGAGAAACCTGTCTGAAGCTCTGCCAGCTAAGATAAGACAGAATAGCAGATAGGATTTAACTATTAAAATTACAGAGATGCGTTCCTGTTTATTTTCCAGGGAGGGAGACAAGGTAAATGTTCTTGGGTTGTTGGCGCTGTCTTCCATTTGTATATTTCTTCTGAACACGAGCATTATGTTGTTTATTCATCTGTTAATGACAGCTGATTATCAAACCATAAATATACATGTTGGATCTAATGGTTTATGAATGTTAAGCATCAGACAGCAACATTTGCGGGTATTTAGAGAAACTCTGCAGCTACCTCCCAATCACTATCTAGCTTGTCAGTTTTCTGTGGAATTATCTTGATTCTTTGTGCTGTCAACTGAATCGTGTGTTAGGTAGAAAGAAGATTCCCCACCATCACTATTGCTATTTTTTCCCTTTTCATCAGTAAACAGACTTTAAAAAAAGAAAAGGCGGTGGGGGGGGGGGAACCTCCACATAATTCTCCTGTGTAATCTAAGGCTCCAAATATCACATTTTCTCAATTTCTTCTGGAAAATAGCAAATGTGATTTCTTAAGGCTTTCATTTTCAAATCATCTCAGGAACATTAGCAAATACATGTGCTCAGTACTTTTGCACCATACACAGGAGAAAATAACAGATAGGGAGAGGCTGAAGTTCAAATTAAAGGCATCCGTCCTGGCTGCCCTGAAGTTCCATGGTTCTTATTTAAAATTAAAAAATACTGGGCCACCCGGGGTTTGCTCCCTGCATCCTGAGGTGCATGGGTGCACTTCCTAAGCAGAGAACCAGGGTCGCCGGACGCTCAGGCTTTGGCTCTATGCTGGAGAAGTCTGGCCCCTCGCCAGGGCACAGCCAGGAGGCTTGGAGAACGTTCTTAAGTGTCTTCATTCTTCCATTTACCCTCCACCAGAGATGAAGCATCTCCTCCAGCCAGGTCTGCACTCGGCCCTGGGCACATAGAAAGCCCTGTGCTGCCCTTCTTGAGGCTGGTCCAAAGGGAGGCAGCACGGCAGAATCCCAGTCTCCCTGCCAAGGGCCTGGCCGTAACCTCCTGGGGAGCTCTGCTTGGGTGGGGATGGAGACACCACCCCACGGAGCTGGGAGAGTGAGCGGTCCTGGACACTCTGGTTCATTTCCATTTCTTCCAGCCCCGTGGCCCTGCCCACCCGATTTCCACCCCAGACATTGGACCTTGCAGACCCTCAGACTCCTGCCGTCTCTGAGCCCATTTTCAGCCGGTTATGGCCGGTCTCTCTGATCCCTTCTTCTTTGGGAACTTCCCTTTCTTTCCCTCTTTGTTCCTTTTCTCTGTGGATCTTTACCAAGTCTCTGCTGGAGGAGCCCTTCATGGTGTTCTCTCTGAGCATCAACCTTTTATTCTCTGCATATTATTAATGTCTGTGTTCCTGTCTTCAGCTGCCATCTTACTCCTAAGAACCTACAGTTAACATCTAAATCGTCGGCCTTCTGGGTTTTCCTGAGATGATTGGCATCTGTCTCTGGCTCCTCCTAAGTTCTCATTCTTCTCTTCATGGACCCTGAACCACAAGTGAATGGCTATTTCCTGATGATGCACTTTTGCTTTTTTACATGAGCTCTTTTCTCGGCTCCTCCATCTAGAGAGATCTTAGTCTACCTGCCAAACCCAGCCCCTCTGTCCCATGTCTGGGAAGCGTCCCAGCATCCTCCTGTATTATAACATCTTTGTGCGTGGTCCTTGAGAATCAGAGTGCTTTGGAGTTTTCTGCTTTGGTTTCAGGGGAGCCTGCAGAATCTTAGCTTTCAAGATCCTCAGACTTTTGCCTTCAGGAGACATTTGTAATCTTCCCCCCCCCATTTTATTTTACACCTGTATATGAGCTTTGCTCCAATCCTGACAGTCTAGTCCTAAGTACAAGCGTGGGACCATCAGACTCTTGGAATAATAAGTGAATGAATGGGTGGACACTCCTCACCTTTACATATTAGATATTTCTTATTCAAACACCTGCAAACATAAATAAGCGCTGTAATTTAAATGACAGTGTTATGTATGTTGACTTGAATCATTCATATCAATCACTCTTGGAATACTTAGCAATTTTATTTTGTAGTCATAAAGAAAGCCCATTCTTGTTTTAAAGCCTACTTTTAAAAAACATCAAGGAAGCTAAAATTATAGAGTAAATAACTTGATTAAATATGATAGCTTTAGCACTTGACAGATTTGTCAGTGAAACTTGTCTACAGAGAGAACTGCAGGGCCCTCGGTCAACTCAACTCGGCTGTGGAACAGGAGCAGACAGAGCCCTGCCTCCGGGATCTTGAGCTTTTAGCAGGGCAGTTTATGGAAGAGGTCTGAACACAGCAGGGGCCCGGCAAATCTGAGTTTAACTGAGTAAATTTCCTTGTAAGAACAGAAACGCCTATGGGAGCTACCCACAGTCATTCCCTTGGGCCAGCGACTCCCCCCAGGTACCAGCCCCTGGGAAAGTTCACAGAGGTGCACCAAAGATGTGACAAGAGTCCGAACAGCGTCACAGAATGGAGAAAGGCAGCGTGCGACATTCCCGCGGTGGAATATCAGCAAGGAGGGGGAATGAGGAGCCAGGGCGGATCTCCTGAGCCAGGCACCAGGGGAAGAAGTCAGCTGCGGAGGTGCCCAGGTGGTGCTCTGGGCCCCTAGGAATCACGCGACGCAGAGGCCAGGAGGCGCGTGGCACCAGGAGCGCTGTGACGCTCCAGACCTCGAGCTTTGGGGGTTCCCTGGAATGGGTTCACTTTGTAGCAATGCCACGAAACTCTTCATGAACCCTGTGCTCCCCTGTGTGGATATCACACTTCAATAAAAGCTCAGTTAAGACGAAAGACAAACTGGCTGGGTGTTTGAAGGATGGACCAGGCGAACACAAGGACAAGGACTTGCTGGTGTTCAGAGGCACAGCAGAGGTGAGGGGAAGCAGCCGGGGTGCATCCAGGGAGAACTAGAACCTCTGGCAGTGACGGCTTGTTTCCTTTCCAGGTTGAATCAGCAAGAACGCTGGCTGCCTGATAGGACAGTAGCCACCTGGAAAGACGGATAATCTAAACTTCACAGTGTGATCAGGACGCATGCTACGGGAGTCAAAGATTTATATGGAGAACGGAAAGTCATAATATACTAGAAGAAAAATGGGAGAATTCCCTTTTCATCTTGGAGTGGAGAAAGCCTTCTTAAGCATGACCCAAAAGCAAGAAGCCATGAAAGAGAACACAGTTTGACTACACAGTAACAAAGCCTCTGTGTGGCCAGACAACCACAGCCCCGCTCATGGTTGCTTGACCCGCACAAAAGAAGACAAGAATCTCAAAAACAGAGGCTATCTGTGTAGGGAGGTGGAGGTGATATGCAAATTGAGTGGGGAAGGGGATGGGGAGGAAAGTTTTCCCCGGGTTCCCTCTTCATATTAAATAGGTTGATCTTTGTGGATATGTTGGCCATTCGTCTCTGCTTGCGCTAGGCATAGGTTTATGTAGAACATCCTGTCTCCTTTTTAAACTGGAGAATTAGAAAAATAAGATTAGAGAGATAGTTTTTGTTCTTTTATGGGTTTGGTCTTTTCCTTAGTAAAAGAGCAAGTAGAATGCTTCATACCGAGCATCAAGACAAATTCTGAGTGAGTCAAACGTTTCAACACGAATACAGGATCCATGTTTCCATCCCGCGGCTCGAAGTGGAACTGAAGGAGTTAGGGGGTCGCCCAGCTGACTCCTGAGCTTCATCTTAAAGGGCAGGGATTGGACGCCTGGAACTGACAAGGAGCCAGAGCCCGCGGAAGAGCGGGAGCCTGAGGATCGCTCGCTTGTCGCTTTGTAGGTGGAGACGAAGGTGGACGGAGCAGAGGCAGCGGGCAGCCGGGATTGGCAGAAAAACGTCACCAACTCCAATTTTACCCAGTTACTTGGATATTTCAAACTAAAGTAGCTCTCAGGCGGAAATAGTTCTGGACAATTAACGTGATTTCTGACTTTATTCTGTGGGACTCAACAGAGCCCACGTGTCCGAACTCTGCAGCCCCTCTATTAAAGGCAGGGTCTGGTTTGTTCATTCAACAGGGACCTCTGAGTGAAGCCCTGAAGGAAACAGTGCGGCAGTCTCTGTCAATGGGCCAGACCTCCAAGGGCACAGCCAGCAGGTTCAAAAGCAGACTAATGTGAGGTCCATGGGCTGGTGGCTGCTGGGGGCTGCGTGGGGAGGGCTGTCAGCTTGGACAGTTCTCCTGAGTGTCCTGTGCCTCTGTGCTGGGACTGTCCCTCCCGAGTGCAGGGCCTGCGTGCGCTCCGCCCTGCCTGGCTCTCCATTAACTAGAGAACTTGAGGTGAAGTTGTCGTCTGCAAGTTTCAGATTTTGAGAAATGATCTTAATAAAGGAGAACTTCATTTGGCCTTAGGTGAGAGCAGATCAATAAATTAGTTGGCTGAGGGCAGAGATGAGCAGGCAGAAAGAGGGTCAAGGTCTACGTAAAAACCAAGAGGCAGAGAAGAGTCAACCCGTGTCAGGGGAAGACATGCCATTTACAAAGGCAAAATAATAAAATAAAAATCACTCCAACCCCGGCACACGGTTTCCTTGTGATGTATAAACTAGCGGATCTCCCTTAGCCTTGGGAAAGGCAGAGGAGAGGGGGGACTGTGTCATAGGACAGTGGTTATCTATTTCCTCTTGTGATTGTCCCCATTAGGATTGGGTAGAAGGGAGATCAATCAGAAAGCCACTGTCACAGAGAAGACGTCCTGGGCCTGTCATTCTGCTCTGAGCTGTAGCTAATGATGCTAATGCAGCTCCGAGAGGTGTCCCTGCCTAGCCCCAGGCCTGAGGCACAGGCTGGGCCAGGTTGCTGAGCCGAGGGGTGCTCTATCACCCGGGGGTGGGCTGGGGCGACGGCCCTGGGCTCCCAGCTGGCCTTGTAAAACTTGAGTCATGGCGACAGAATTCTTTCCATCATCGTTTATGCCGCGCCTTCCCGGCTGCATTACTGTTATTTAGCATCCTGCCGTCATCCATAAAGGACCTCTCTGCCATTTGTTTTTTATTTCTCACTCTCCTGAGGTTGGCTGTTCTCATTCCCTGTCTGGAGCTGAGACAGAGAGAGAGAGATTAAAGGGCTCTGTCCCGGGCTGCTGCACACCAGCTCCCTGCCGGGTTGGGAGCCTGGCCTCCCCTCTGCAGGCCCTGGCCTCCCCTCTGCGGGCCCTGGCCCTGGGAGGTGCACCTGTCAGGTGATGGCTGCAGGGCTAGCAAGACGGGGCTGGCATCTGGCCCACTCTCCCCTATGGTTCCGCTTTATGACCCCGTGCAAATCTTTCCGTTTCTTTTGTGTGTCCTGAGCCATAAAACAGACAAATTACGGTGGTCCCTGTTTTCCTCACAGAGATGCCAGGCCGGATGTTATGTTTCTCCCTTATGTAATAAATCTGAGAGACCAAATATGATCATCAAAAAGAAAGCTCACTGAGTTCCTGAGAAGGGCACAGTCTAGACTCTCCTGCTCACCTGGACCCTTGCCAAGCAAGGCTGCTGTCTGGGAAGTCACCCCAGTGCTCCCCCTCCACCTCCTTAGCTCCTCTCTGCTCAGAACCCCCCAGGGCTCGGCAGCATGTGCAGAGTCAAAGCCGGTCTTTGGAATGGCCTGGGCTCTCCCAGGTCTGCCCCGCCCCTCACCTGGCCTCCTCTCCTCTGCTCTCGCACACCTGACAGCACCTCTGCCACCTGGCGCTGCAACTTCACAGCGCTGCATGGCTGCTCTGGCTCTTTCCCCCAATGTCCCCTTCTCTGGGAGCACTTCCCTGGCCACCTTGGGCACCCCTGCCTCAGTTTCTCCACAGTGCTTAGCACCAGCTGTGCGCTTGGGATCATACCTGTGTGGTCTACCTGTGCATGTCCTTGTCTCAGCTCCCCAGGCCACACCTGAAGGCCTCCAGAGCAGGGACAGTGCTGCTTTGCCCCCTACTTTGCCCCAGGACCTTCCTCAGTGCCTGGCGCATGCTGGGTAACAGCTATGAATGAGTGGACTTGGCTCTGTTCGCTAACAACAGCACAGCCTATGCTACAAGTTGCAGAGCGCTTTGGAAGCAAAGCCAAGTGGCGTTCACGTTTTGCAGTCACAGTTGCCAATCAGGGACTCAGACCCACCAAAATGGTCACTTTATGTGCACTGGGAGTGCAATTGCTTCCCCATCTCTAATTCCACCCAGGGGAGAATGTTCCATCTTGCCAGCACAAGGACACAGCATTTCACTGTCCTCCTGGCCCTGTCCCCAGATGCTTCCAAGGCAGCAGCCTCTGGCAGCGCTGCATCCTCCGACTGGTCTACCTCCCTCTGTGCAGGCTGCCTGGGGCAGAGAAGGGCTCTCCTCCACCCTAGCTCTCCTGCCAGTGCCAGGCTCAGCAGCCTGGCAGCCTTGCTCTGGAGCCCCCCGTGTACCAGGTGCCAGCAAGTCCTGACTCCTCAGCTACCTTTTGCATGCCACCTCGAACAGGCAGGGGACACTCTCAGCCATTCTTTCCCTCTGATTCTCTTCAAGGCTCTTTCCTCTCTGTGCGCCACTGGGCAATAGTTTCGGGTCTCCAGATCCATTAGGAGATCTCAGATGTCACCCTTGGCGTTGGGGAGAGGAGGACCACACCAGTTCTCCTTTTCCTGGCTTCTCGGGCCTTTCCCTGAGTTCGGGTCGGGCTCCTGCTCCCCGGCTCACCCCCTTCCTGGCACTGGGGTCCATGGCCCAGCCCACCAGGTTCAGCCTTGATGGATGGGCCAGCTAAGTTTCCACAAGTCCTCCTGGTCCTCTCTCTGCCAAGCCCTGGGCACCTCAAGGCTGGCTGTCACACAATGGCCCAGGCCTGACCTTTCCAAAGTCTGTTTTGAAACAGGGAAAAGCAAGGAAGCATCCAGAAGGGAAAGTGTTTTGAGCCACGTATGAAAGCGTTGCCGCCTACAGACCCGTTTCTGACCGACAGTGTCCCCAAACATCTTCGCCTCCAGAGAACATTCCACCGGCACAACCCTCTTGTGCAGACAGAGCAGGAGGCCCAAGGTCACGTGGGGCATGAGGGCGCTTCCATTCCGAACCCTCAGTCTCATTTCTTCCCTCTGGCCCTTAGTGGGGCTCTGTGACGAATGTAGTTGACACTAAGTAGGCGTGAGGCCTCCTGTGTCCTGATGCCTTACACTTAACAGACAGGAAAAGAGGGAGTTGAGTAGGTGAATTTCTACCCCCAAATGCAGCCACCCCGGAATCACCTTTTCTCTCTTAGCCTGTTGCTCTCGGTCTGTTTTCCTTGTGCTGATGTCTGGGCCTCTTTTCCATCCGTCTGGAACGCATCTTGCTGGATGATGTTTTTTGTGTATTTCCTTTTCCAATGCCAGACAAATCGGTACTTCATAGTATGTTCAAGTAGTAAGGGTCTTGTTAAATTTTGTCTTTAATAACTATAAAGCAGATAATAAGTTGCTTTTTCAAAGAGATATTTTGTATGGGGCACAGTGGTGCATGCCTGTAATCCCAGTGACTTGGGAGGCTGAGGCAGGAGGTCTCATTTGAGGCCAGCCTCAGCACCTTAGCAAGGCCCTAACAACTTAGTGAGACCCTGTCTCAAAATTAAAAAATAAAAAGGGCTGGGGATGTAGTTCAGTGGTAGAGCATCCCTGGGTTTAACCCCTGGTACCAAGAAAGAAAAAAAAGATTTTGCAAACAAAAATAAGAAGTCCCTTTAGTCTTCCAAGCAGATTTTCAAAGAAGCTAAAAACATAAGTATCCAGTTATTTCCTAGACGGCTGCCTTCTTTTAGTTAGGGAAACGATGTGTTTTTGCAAATGGGGGATTTTATTTTATTTTTCAAAGCAATAGGTCAGGTTTTGTTCAGTAATAGGGTTGCAATAGGGAAAAGATAAAGCATGACCCGAACTCAGATCCCTGACAGCAAAGGCTGGAGACATTTCAAGTTTGGGGACAAATGGGATTTTTAAAGACAAGTTTCTGGCTTATTTTTCTTCTGCTGAGAACATTTCATCCACTAATCTCAGTCTCTATTCTGCTCATGAAGAACTTTTTTTTTTCTAAATTTTGTTTTTTTAAAATTAATTGATTTATTTGCTCTAATTTGTTGTACATGACAACAGAATGCATTTCGATTCATAGTACACAGATGGAGCACAATTAATAGTACACAAAGTAGAGTCACACCAGGTCTTCCTTCATATGTGTACTAGGGTAATGATGCCTTCCTCATTCCACCATCTTTCCTACCTCCAGCTCGCTCTCTTCCCTTCCCTCCCCTTTGCCTTACCTAAAGTCTCTCCATTCCTCCTATGCCCATCCCCATTATGGATCAGCATCCATTTATCAGAGAAAACATTTGGCCTTAGGTTTTTTGGGATTGGTTTACTTCACTTAATATGATATTCTTCAGCTCCATTCCTTTACCTGCAAATGCCATGATTTTATTCTCTTTTAGTGCTGAGTAATATTCCATTGTGCATATATACCACAGTTTCTTTACCCATTCATCTACTGAAGGGCATCTAGATTGGCTCCATAGTTTAGCTATTGTGAATTGAGCTGCTATAAACATCGATGTGGCTTTGTCCTTGTAGTATGCTGTTTTTAAATCCTTTGGGTATAGACCAAGGAGTGGGATAGCTAGGTCAAATGGTGGTTCCATTCCAATTTTTTAAAGGAATTTTCATACTGCTTTCCAGATTGGTTGCACCAATTTGCAGTCCCATCAGCAATGTAAGAGTGAGTATGCCTTTTCCCCACATCCTTGCCAACTTATTGTTGCTTGTATTCTTAATAACTGTCATTCTGACTTGAGTGTGATAAAATCTTAGAGTAATTTTGACTTACATTTCTGTAATTGCTAGCAATGATGAACATTTTTTCATACGTTTTGTAGATTGATTGCATATCTTCTTCTGAGAAGTGGCTCACGACCGTCTTTGGGTGAGAGATTGGGTTGCGAATGCCTTCGAGTTGCCTGAAAAGTCTTACTGTATTTCTCTGGTTGTTAACTATGCATTATGCTGGGAGTTGCATGTTTAACACATTTGAAAGGCTCCAAAATGTGGTTTCCCAATTGGTGGGTGATGCAAGCTATAGTTCTAATTTTAGGGATAGCAACAAATTAAGGTAACATTTCATAGTCATTTTTATGTTGTAAAAGTACCAAAATAGGCAAACATAGTATCAAAATTATGTTCTTGCTTTTCTCTCTACTCCCTCTCTTTATTTTATCAATTCATTTAAAATCAATTCATTGAACGTATATTTATTGAGCACCTACCATGTCCTGGGGCTGTCTAGGTACCTGCCAGGTGCTGGGATGCAGTCTCTGACCCCTAGGAGCCGACACAGAGGAGGCGCTGGGGTCAGGGAAAGCTTCCCCAAGAGGAAGGTGCTTGAGGTGGGCTCTGAAGGAGAGGATCAGGGAAAGAAGAGCCAAGGGAGAGAACCTTTTGCCAATTTCCAAGACACTGTCTCCCCCACTTTTACTGCTGATCCTGCTTGGTTCTGCTACTTCATGCCTACACCAGTGGACCACCCTTTTGTCAAAGCCCCCTCCGTTGACAGAGCCACAACCTGTTTTCTACCTCACGCCTTACCCTTGTCCGTACAGCGCTGTGGAAAGCCAGGGCTGGGCCCCAGCTCAGCAAGGCAAGAGCCGAGGTGTGGTTGGTGTCGGTGTGAGACGGGGACTGTGGTGGGCCCCCCAGGATGGACCTGATGGGATGGGGTCCTGGAGATGGAGAAGACTCGGGGTGGGAAGCAGACAGCAAAGGAAGAGGGTCCTTGGCTTCTCCAGGGTGGCCCACAAAATGACGCTCCAGGAGCCAGTGAGGTGGCCTGAGAGTCTGGGTGCAGAGCCCTGTCTGGCCAGGAGCTGGCAGAACCTTGGAGTAGAAGAGCCATTTCCATACCCCCATGTCCACCCGGAAGGGGACATGGAGGCCTACGTCATTTTCCTGGGCTTTCTGTGAATGCTCAGCTAACCGTAAGGTTATTTGATGATGGCTCCTCCCCCGCTTCCACCGAAGGGAGCACAGTACTGGATCCCCCTCCCCATTCTCCCCGAAAGATGGAAACATCACCAGAGGCTGAGGCAGGAGGATTACTTGAGCTCAGGAGTCTGAGGCTAACTTGGGTAAGGCAGTGAGACTCCATTTTAAAGCGAAACAACCCCAGATAATTGGAAGCCACCAAATGTTCAGCAACTGGGGATAAGTTTATATTTGTTCAGTGAAATAAAATGTAGCCACTGAAAAACGATAATCACAGAGATAATAGTGGACATGGAAAATGTTTTGATATATCTGTTTAAAATGAACAAAAAGGTCTACGCGCTATAATTATAGTTGGTAAAAATAAATATACACAGACCAAAACCTAGAAAGGAATATGTAAAAAGTAAAAGCAAGTTTAATTATGGAGATTGTATTAGTGAAGGTAATACAGGAAGTTATAGAAGAAAAACTCTGAAATCCCAGGGGCTTGCTGTGCTCCAGGTGAATTTTTGCTCACATCAAGTCCAAAACAAGTCTCTAGAGACCCAGCTCCTTCTAGTCCCTGGCCGCTCACCTGCTGGGGCCTTGAAATCCCCATTCACAGGTGGACCAGGCGTGTACTCTAACCCTCTGTGGCCTGGAGGTGTCAGTGTATTTCTGCTCCCATTTGATTGACCTGAATGAGTCACGTGGTCCCGTCGGGATGCAAGGAGCGCTGGGAAATGTAGTCCCGGCTGGGAAATGTAGTCCCGCTACTTCCCAGTAACCCGCCCACACTGAGAAGAGGGGTCAGCACTTTGGTATTGTACTTCAAACTCTTGGATGCTTTTAATCCTTCAGTATTTGGTCATCTACCCCCGCTCCATTGGCTCCAGTGGTGTCTTTTCTTCCTTTTAAGCTTCCTTGAATTTTATTAGTTTTTTTTACTTTAAAAGAAACACAATTAATGACTCTTGTGGGTTCTTTTATTTCCCAAAAGTAAAGCAGGGGCCTGTCCACTCAGGAAGCTGAGGTGGCTGGGCAGCAGAGAGGTGCAGGCACAGCCCAAGCCGAAGCCAGGGAGCACGTCAGACGCAGGGTTTCCTCTGTCTCTAAACTTGCTGGAAGACTGTTAGGGACGGAACTGTGGCCCTCTCTCTTCCTGTGCAGAAGTCTTTGCCCTCCGTGTGACAGTAGGTACAGCCTTTAAAGAGGTCCTGAAGGTCACGTGAGGTCAGAAGCGTTCTAAGGAGAGGAGCAGACACCGGAGAGGGGTGCCCAGGAGGAAAGCCACCCAGAAGGCAGCGCCTGCAAGTCAAGGTCAGAGGCCTCCGCAGAAGCAAACCTGCCAAGACCTTCAGCTGGGGCTTGCGGCCTCCGGAGCTGAGAAAATGAATTTCTGTTCTCAGGTCACTCTGGCCTTTTGTTGTGGCAGCTCTGGGAAAGGAACCCGCAATTGCCCCTCCACCAACTTCTTATGAAGACTCTGCCCTTAGAGCTCAGGTAGGTGCCACCTTGCTGGACGCCATCCCTTGGCCCAAGCTGCACTGACTGTCACTCCCTTGAGCCCTCTCCGTGCCCTCCTGTCATTCTGCCCTGTTGCTTGTGAAACCTGCCAGCAAAGCCGTCCCCTTATCTGGAATGCCAGCCACACAGTAGGGGGAACCTGACCTTGTACCTCCAGCACCAAGAACAGGGCCACACAGTGGGTGCTCCCAAAAAGGGCCAGGAAGTGAATGGCCAACTGAGAAGCAGGTCGTCATTTTGACTGGTTGAAGCTGGCCAGTGGCCGTCTTTGAGCCAGGAGAGAGTCAGAGAGGCTGCTTCTGTACACTGCCGGTCGCAGGGCCCAAGCATAGCACAGGTGCACTCTGGTGAAGGAGAGGCTCCCTCAGCACCTACCTGCGGTGGTTCGGCTGTGCTCCGTGTGCCCTCCAAGGGCTCCTGTTGAAAGTTCTACCCATTAAGAGGTGAAATCACCTCTGTGATCCATGAATTTCTGTTCCGAGGCCACTCTGGCCTTTTGTTGTGGCAGCTCTGGGAAACGAACCCATTGTTGCCCCGCCACCAACTTCTTATGAAGACTCTCTGCCCCTTAGAGCTCAGGTAGGTGCCACCTTGCTGGACGCCATCTCACGGTGAACCTTTGGGAGGTGCTTAGGATTCCATGAGGCCCTCAGAGTGGAGCCCCCAGGATTTAACACTGTGCACTGTATGAGAGGAGGAGAGAGACCAGACACACGCCCAGCTGCCCTCCCTGTCTCTAGCCACAGGGCCCCTTCACAGCCCAGAAACTTCTAGCAGGAAGAAGCCATCAGAGGTGGCCCTTGGCTTGGGACCAAGCCCTTGGCAAAAAAAAAAAAAACCCAAAAAACAAAAAAACCCTCTTCTGCTTATAACTCATTCCCAACCATAGGCGTTTGTCACACTAATACAAAAAGGGGTGACAAGGTGCTCAAATGGGATAGGCTTGCAAGCTTTGGAAAAAAATTTTTTTGGTAGTTTTTAAAATTGAGTCTCTGGTGGCCTTCTTATATGAACTGATCAAATATGAGCAGAAAATTTCTTAGAACAATAACTGCCCCAGGGTTTCTCCTTTCTGGAAGATGCCATCCCCGCTTCTTCCTACCTATTAGATAGTTGCTCAGAGTCCTGTCTTTCTTTCAAGGCCCCTTCTGCTTCATGGGGCCCACCCTGCAGAAGGTCAATACACCCCTAGGGCCCAGCTGTTGCCAATCTCTGTGAGGGGTCTGGATCTCAGGAATCTCCCGGGAATCCTACTTTTGGGGCAAGGGAACCAATCCTGCAGACACTCCGCTGCCCGGGAACACAGCCTTCCCAGACTTAGCCCTGAGTGTATTCACACCCCTAATCAAATTTCTGATCTATTTTAGCCGCCATCACATGAGACCCAGACTCAAAAGAGGAGTCAGGTCCCTCTTTGCTTTTCCAACTTGAATTCCCAAGGCACGATCTTCTGTGTGACTGGCTCACGCATGTTCTGCCAGGTACACCCTAGGCCAGTATGGCGGTATTTGTATGACCGCCCGGCTCTGCTGCGGTAGCTGCTCTGCCTCAGCTCTCCCAGCCAGTTGAGAAACACAGGGCACTTTTCAAACCCAGCGCACAGGGCAGCCTCTGGATCATCGGAGTTCAAACTGCTTTTCTGATCAGGGTTTCCTGTGCCAGATCTGCCCACCAGGTCTCTTTCTCTTTGCTATCCCTTCCCTCTGTGATGAACTAGCTAGTACCACCGTTGCCACCACTGCTGTGGCCGCTGCCCCAACTCCCTGGGTCCAAGGCGCTCTTTCTTTTTCTTTGTTCAAAGCACCTAAATTTCTGAGTCTCTAAGATACTCGACCGTACAGTGTTGACTTCACGGATTTCCCTCTTTCACCCACCTTGCTGAGCAGCTTGAATCCTGAGTCACAGGGCAACAGGAATGTAGCCTTTCTCCCATCCTCTTGAAGTTGCTGTAGGATGGTAACATTCAAAAGATCCTGGGTTTAGATGATGCTAGTAAAATGGGTGGAGTAAAGATCTCTAAAAATCAACTCCTCTAAAGAAGTAATGAGAACACTGACAAAAGTGGTCCTAACCAACTTTTCCCAAACTCAGGAAACCAAATAAAGGCTTGCAGTAACTTGGGGAGAATTTCCTCAAGAAAAAAAAATGGCTGAATCTGAGTATGAAACATGGAACTTTATGGTAATTTAATTTGCCCCGTTTCCATCTCCCTCTTCTTAGCACGGCAGTGTAACCAAGGCGGGCAATCATGGTGAGATTCACCAGGCTGGCAACCCCTGGAAAAGGAGGAGCAGAGCCGGAGCTCCTTCAAAGCCCCACACCTAGAGAAGGGCCCCTCCGGAATTGTCCAGTGGTCTCCTGGAAAGCCCCACTCCCAAGGCTGTGTTTATTTATCTGTTTGTAGCTCCCCCAGTGCAAACAGCCTTGTCCTCATGGACAGTTCTCTAAAAATCCAAGCAATGATTAAACATTGTAACTTCCCTAGATGGTAGATAAGAGTTGGGGAAAATAGTATATAAACCATAAACAGCAAGGAAAGCTAGGAAATGAGATTCCCATCAGGAGCTTTGAACAGTTCTGATTTATCATTAGCAACCTAGAAGTTCATGCATACATTTATATCCATGCATGTGCCCATGGCTAAGCACATACCCAGGAAAAGTTCGGGCAAGGCCCTGAACTTTTAGCTAGAACTAACTTTGAGTCTCCGCAGAAGCAGGAATTGGAGGCTATTTGTAAACTGCCTGGCTGAGTGTTGAAGGAGGGACCCAACATGCACACAGGAGCCCTCAGCAAAGCCTGGAGACTCAAGCATTTAAGGAAATCTCCAGCCAATCTTTAGCTGACCACTGAACAAACAGACTTCAGTGGCTTCCCACAAAAAAGAATAAGACTTTACAGAATTGGCTCAGAGAAGTTACTAAAAAAATAATAGCTGCAATAAACAGCAACAACAACAAACTCTGGGGAGGGGGGAGAATCTAATTTCCCACGTTGCCACATTATATTATTTTGACTATCTAGTTTTCGTCAGCAGCAGCAACAAACATCAAAAACCCTACAAGATTTACAAACAAACAAACAAATAAACAAAAAATGATTCAGACATAGGTGAAAAAACCTCAGTCAATAGAAACTACTCCTGTGGAAAATTTACTATTTATATTGAATTTTCTTTTGTGTGTGTTGCTGGGGATAGAGCCCAGTGCCTCACACATTGTAGGCAAGTGCTTTGCCACTAAGCCACATTCCCAGCCTGGATTTACTATTTAAATGACTTTGACTCATTTATTTAAAACGTGTTCAAAGAACTAAAGAAAACCATGCTTAACGAGCAAGGGGAAAACATGAGAATGATGACTCGCCAAGTAAAGAGAGATCACAAGAAAGAACCAAATGGAAATTCTGGAGTTGAAAAGTACAATGACTGAAATGAAGAGTTTACTAGAGGGGCTCAGCCACAGATCTGAGCAGGCTGGGAAAGAATTTTTTAGTATGAGAACAGAAAAAAAAAAGAATGAAGAAAATGAACAATTTTAAGGTCTGTGGGGCTCTAAAGAGCATAAATATATATGCACAGTGAGGATGCTAGAGGAGAGATGGGAGGGGGAGGGGCAGGAAAAACATTTAAAGAACTAATCACACAAATCTCCCGAATTTGACAAAAACCATTACACATGCATGTGTAATGGTCTCCATACTGCTTTCCACATTGGCTGCACCAATTTGCAGTCCCAGCAGCAGTGTATGAGTGTGCCCTTTCCCCCACGTCCTCGCCAACACTTATTGTTGCTTGTGTTCTTAATAGCTGCCATTCTGACTCAAGTGAGATGAAATCTTAAGAGTAGTTTTGATTTGCATTTCTCTAATTGCTAAAGCTCAATGAAATTCAAGCAGATGAATTCAAAGGACTCACACCTAAACAAATCATAATCAAATTGCTGAAAGCCAAAGACAAAGAAGAAATCTTAAGATCAGCAAGACAGAAGCAATTCTCATCACATACAAAAGATCCTCAACAGGATCTTAACAGCCGCATTCTCACCAGAAACTATGGAAACCAGAAAACAGCAGGCGACATGTTCAAAGTACCCAAAGAACAACTGTCAAACAAAAATTAAATCCAGCAAAATTATCCTTCAAAAAAGGAAGGAGAGGTTAAAATATTCCCAGGTAAGCAGAAACTGAAAGATTTTGTTGCTGGTAGACCTAAGAAGAAATACTAAAAAGAGTCCTAATGTTAAAATGAAGGACACTAAACAGTGGCTTGAATCCATTTAAAGAAATACAGAACAACAGTAAAAGTAATTTCTTAGGTAAATATAAAAGACAATATTAATGTATTATTTTGTTTGTAATTCTTTGATCGGACTTGAAAGAAGACTTCATAAAGCAATGCTTATAAATTTGTGTTAATTGACCTACAATGTGTAAAAATGTAATGTATATAACAATAACATAAATGGGAAGAGAACTACATAGACACAGAGTTTTTATATAATATTGAAATGAAGTTGGCATTAATCTGAATTAGATTATTCAGTTAAAGTGCTAATTATAACCCAGAACAAGCCCTAAGAAAATAACTCCAAAAGGCAAAGAGTGTGGAAAAAATGCTAATGGAACAAAAATGACATATGATTCTACTTATAAAAGAAAGGAGTAAAGGAAGAAGAAAGATGTAAAATGGAGTGGATTAAATGCTCTAATGAAAGGACTGATGTTAGCAGCATGAAAAAATGATTCAATGATGCAATCTATAGGAAAAACACTTTAGATTCAAATATACAAATGGGTTGAAAGTGAAGGGATCAAAAAAGGTATACTGTGCAAAGAGTAATTAGAAAAAGAGTATACTGAAGCCCCTCTACTTATGATGGGGTTACATTCTTATCAGTCCATTAGTTGAAAAATCATGAGTCAAAAATGCATTTAATACACCTAACCTACCACTCAGGCTCATCAGAGCCTGGCAGCAATACATTGGGTTGCTTACCCTGTGATCATGTGGCTTGGGAGCTGTGGCTCACTGCTGCCGCCCAGCATTGTGAGAGAGTATTGCACTGCATATTGCTAGCTTGGGAAAAGAGCAAAATTCTAAATTTGAGGTACGCGGTCTACTGAATGTGTATTACTTTCATACCACCATAAAGAAGAAAAAAACCCCACAAACTAAAACATTGCAAACCAGAGACTGTTTGTACTAATGCCAGACAAAATAGACTTTCAGAAAATAATTTTTCACTAAAGATAAATAAAGGTATTTTATAACAAGGAAGGGGTCAAGGTAGCAAGAACGTTTAATAATAATAAACATACATGCACTTAACAACAGAGTTCCAAAAAGCATGCTACAGAAACTGATAGAAGAAAGAAATAGACCAATTCAACAATAATAATTGGAGACTTCAATAACTCACTTTCATTAATAGACAACCAGACAAAAGATAAACAAGGATATAAAAAATTTGAGCAGTGCTATATACCAACTAATCTACAAGATATCTATAGACTACTACACCCAACAGCAGAAATTCATTCTTCTGAAATGCAAATGGAACATTCCCGTGGACAGACCATATATTTGCTCGTCAGTAAATTTACAAGGGTTGATACAATATAAAGTATGTTCATTAACCAAAATACAATGAAATTGGAAATCAATTATGGAAGGAAATTGGAATATTCACAAGAATACAGGAATCAAAGAAGAAATCACAAGGGAAATTAGAAAACCCTTTGAATCAGTTAAAAACAATCCAGCTCTGTAACACACCAAAAACCATGGAAAGCAGCACTGGTTTGTAGTGCTGGAAACTAGAAAAAGGAGAGCAATTAAATCCACAGCTGGCAGAGGAAGAAAATAATACAAACTGGAAAGAAATAAAATAGAGATTAGAAGATTGACAAAATCAACAAATGAAACCAATGACCAGCTTTAGAATGACAGAAATGAAAGAAGGGGCATTACTGCCAAATAAAAAAGATGGCAAGGGAGTGCTGGGAGCATCTGCATTCCTAGAAACAGAAAATCTGAGTAGAAGCAAAAAGATTAAAGTGGTCATTTAAAAACTTCCTTCAAAGAAAAGCCCAGGACCAAATGGCTTCCCTGCTAAATTCTCCCAAAGCATAGAGAGGAATCAACAGGAATCCTTCACTGTGTCTTTCAAACAGGATAGTGAGGACCACTCCCCAGCTCATTCTAGAGTAGTACCCAGACACCAAACCCAGAGAGGATATCACAAGAAAAGAAAACCCAAATCTCTTATGAATAGAGAGAGAAAAATATTCAACAAAGTTCCAGTAAGCCAAATCCAGCAACACATGAAAAGGATCATCCACCATGACCAGGTAGGATTTACCCAAGAATAGAGGTTGTAAATGAATCTTAATGCATATACCATCTTCATGGAATGAGGGGGAAAATCCATCTAGTTGTCTCAATAGATTCCAGGAGACCCTGTGTCTAAATCCCATCTCTTTTGCTCACTGCTGTGTTATCTTGCGCAAATGGCTTGGCATCTCTAAGCCTTAGATTCCTCAATGGTAAGGGATGAAATTGGTTAACATGACCAGCATCATCGATGGATGTTAATGTTTCTTATTGGAGAATATGAGAGAGTCTCATGCATTCAGTGAGGAGTGGTGCCTGTTATGGGTATGTACATCTAATTAACAAGTTTCAGTTGAAAAGAAGAAAAGTTCTTCTTAAAAAATTACAAAGGCATAAGTGGTTGAGCCCCTCCCTGTGGTGAAGAGTCTCTGGCCTTTCTGGGGGGCACTCACACTTTCTCACTGGCCCACTGGGGTGTGACGTGGGAGCCACTGGGGGCACCCTGCTGGGTTGAGACTCAGACATGCATGAAGCCTCCTGGAACATGGAAGAAGCGCGGTGGACGTCAGTCCTCCTTTCTTCTCTTGATGTGTGTGTCTTGTGCCTCTGGAATGACCTGGATGTGGCTGGTTACTGTGCATCTTCTTGTGCCCCGAATACTCGGTCGGTTGGACTCAGTCATTAGCTCCCTTAGGTGTGTGTGTGGGGAGCTCCATCTTCTGCCTCTGTTGTGTGTACCACAGATTATGTGCACAGTAGTTGCACAAGATTTTAAAAAAACAAGTTGTTGAGAACTTATTAAAATTGGCAATCTACATGGCATAATTAATTTCTATTTTATTTTAATTTGTAAAGTCATTTGGAAATGTTATCATCTAGCAGCAATGAGCTAGATCCATCAGAGAGGCTCTTCAGGTCTCCCTGCTAGCACATGATTGGCGGCCATGGCTGTGCTCGGGCTCTGTGGGGGCACAGCCCTGACTGCTTAGTAGGTGCTTGATAAACAGTGGTTAAATTCACGGAGGATCGGGAAAACGTGGGCTCATTTTTATTGATGAGAGAACAAAGGAAAACACAGAACCTGTTTAAGACATGAAAGATGTTAGTGTCAGGATGAGCAATGTGTTCTTACCTGCACCAAATGTGCAAAGCAGACTTTAGGAGACAAAAATAAAAGGTTATTTTTGAAGGCAATCAATTCTGCTTAATTTTAACATGGCCACACTTATGCCAAGCGATTAGTGGTTTTCACTAGCTTTGCAAATGTGATATAGTTAAATATTTGGCGAATGCTGATTTTAGAAGTTAGATGTTGTGCCAACCTTGCTAAATGATCTGGATATAATTTTTAAACCACCCAACCACTTCACGATTGTTTAAATGAGCCCTAATAGCTGTTCATCAGATGATATTTTTTTTTCCTTGATGGAAAAGAAGATATTTAAACAATGGACGATAATGTCACAGATTAAGAAAAAGGGAACGTGTTTGAGGCATTTGAAAGGTAGATATATTGGATATTAAAGAAAAATCACTCCCTAGAGGAACCTGTCACCCTCATTCCCACAAGGCTGGTTGCAAGACTCTGAGTGAGGTGCCTTCCTAGGTGACTTGGAAGCCGCTCTGCGGGTTGCAGCGACGGTGAAGAGTTCCTACCGTTCACCCTGGAATTCCATTTTGACTCTGCCTTTTCATGTCAATTAGAGACTCTTTGTTAAAATGATCACATAATTTTCACAGAACGATGTCACTGCAGACTGGAGGATATTAAGCCTCTTAAATGTGACTAATGTCCTCACAAATTCCTGCCCAGAGCACACTTTCTCAGGGAGGCTTTTCGCACCCCATCTTTTAAAAGTATAGCAGAGAGAGACGCAAATACCCAAGAGAGACAGGAGGCTCGGGGCTGAGAGGGGACAAACTCCTTGTTGAGACCTCGGCTGCAGAGTCTGCGGGAACTAACGCGCCCGCTTTGCCTGGGAACACATCTCCAGCTCGTCCCCATCTTGTGATAAGGTTACACTGAATGGGGCTGGCATCCTTCAAGGTTACTGTTCCAGAAAATATTTGCAAATAATTTGACATGCTGTCAGCTAGCAGGCTGCAGTGAATCCTTATAATTCAACATACTAATGTGGGTTTTCATGCCTTAAGCTATAAATAAGTCGGATATGCAAAAGTTTCTGTAATGTTTATTTAATAACAATATTTTAAAAATAAATCTTGATTATCCCATCGCGCTCCAATGGAGACCTTCCACTCTGATGGCTGTCTGTGACCTCGGGCGCTTCCTTCCGTCCTCTGTCTCATTTGATACCACTAAAGAAGCACACTTGCTTTTCTTTTCAGGCCTTTGCAGCACCACTCGATGCCTCTGCCTACTTGCTCCCCATCTAAGTCTCGGGCTGTGAAATGGTTGAACTCAATTCAAGTTGAACAATCCCAGGGGATGGAGTCCCTGCGCATGCGCCTGGGCTGGGGCCAAGGGGAGATGTCGGGGACTCGCTGCGCATGGGAAGCTGGAGGCCAGCCGGCGCCCTATGCTCAGAAAACAGTGTAATGGCACAAAATCCGTGTCCCTGACTTTAATAGAACATGGAGGGGGCAACTGATTGGCTTGTGGGGAGGGGCCTGCGTGGGACCTCTGCAGATGTGCACTGCCCAGGATTCCTCCAGGTGGAGGTGCAGCAGCCAGGGTGTGAGGCCGAAGGCCTGATGACAGGGGGCTGATGACGGGGGTCCCCGATGGCAGGACTGGTTGCATGGTGATTCTCTCACTGATGCTTTTCTGGAATGAGGCCATTTCAACTCCCAGCCAGCAGAGTGTCCTATGTGGCTTTGGGGAGTCCTTACTGGGTCTCCTGGAGCTGCTGTTCAGCTGACTGCTGGGGTCGAAGTTCACAGGTTCGCAGGACCCTGGAGGACTGAGTGGCATCTGTCAAGCCGGGGCCCTTCTGAGTGTCCCTGAAGGTCCTTGACTACCTGCACCTCCCTGGGGTGCTGCAGCCTGTTCTCAGGAAGCCTGGCGACTGAATGGAAGGACACTGGAGGGCTTCTCAAGGAGCTGCACCTTTTAAAAATAAAGGACCTTTATGGAGCTAACTCACACAACCCACGAGTTGCTCACTTATGGAGCCAGGTGACTTCAGCACTGGTTCATGAGGACTTTCACGAAGGTGTGCCTCTTCCACGGCTATGGGTTTTAGAGCATTTCACCAGCCTTCAGAGAGACCGACCCCTCACCCCTGCCGGTCCTTCTTGCCCTCTTCCGTCCAGGCACCCTCACGCGTCTCCTGTCTGCTCCTCTAGGTCTGGCTTTCTCACCACTGCGTGTGCTGGGGACGGCGAAGCAGGGGTCTGGTGTGACAGTTTCCTCCGCTGAGCCTGGCGTTCTCTGGTTCACCCTGGGGGTGGTGGACTGCAAGCTCCCAGCCAGCAGGAGTGGTGCTTTCTTGCATACGCTATTTCTACGGTACCTACTAAGCACCAGACACACAGTAGGTTTACGACCTGGTGCAGATAGTAGTGGCCGTGGGGTCGCTGTGCTCTTGGACTTGCCAGCTGCAGGCTTGGGTCCAACCTCATCTGCAACCTGGAGGGCCATAGTCTCTGGTTCATGGAGACTTAAAATAGACTCAGAGATTTGTAAATCTCAATGTGGTTCCTAAATTTAGGGAAACGTGTTGAAGAGATCAGGTAAGGAATCTGAAATTCTTTCAGCCTCTGGGGCAGGGCTGGTGTGCGGATAGTCAGTTCACAGCGCAGACAGATTTATCAAGAGTTTACAGGTGATGTAAAGGTTAAATCAGCTTTGAAAATGTCTTTGTGGCTTTTTGGGTATACACAATATAGTTGGGGAAAATAAAGCACCCACTAGTTATACTCTGCTAAGTAGAAACATATCTACAACTATGATTTCTTTTTATATTTTAAATAAGTAGACTGGCTTTTTTTTCTCCTCAAGCAAAGTCATAATTGTATTTATTTTAAATTTATATCCTGTCTGCTTCAAAAAAGGAATTTGAGGCAGCTAGGAAAATCATAAGCTATAAAATGAGCAAGCTCCATTTTATACTAATAAAATAAAAGTTAGGATCTCATCAGTGAAACAACTTCTCTTTGTGCTGTACTGTGTGCAAATATTTGGATTACTAAAGTGAATTTATGAAGCAATTACTTTTAATGCTATAAGAGGAAATTAAGTACTCATTGATTCTTGATTTATAAGCTTGAGCTAAAGATCATGAAAAAGCAAATATAACTTAATTAAATGTCCCTTGGCTTTGCTACTATTGAGGTCTTCACTCATAAAGTTAGTAAAACAAACCATTCCTAGAACATAAATGTATATTGGTTCTTCCAGTTGGGAAGGCAAATAATTTACTGGTTAAATATATTCAGCAAAGTTAACCCAAGTGAGAGATTTTCCCAGTGTCCTCTGGGGCTTGAAGAGATAAAAGCTATTGTAGTTTTAAGGAAACCATTGTCCTGGGAATGATAGGCACTAACTCTCTGTAAAACGGAGTAAACAAAAGGGTGCTTCATTTTTTTCTTCTATTAGAAAATATATTTTAATATGCTAACAAAATAGACTATAGATCTGTGAAGGAAATGGAGCTTTATAGCCTATTCATTGGCTGTACCCTCGTGGTTATTCATTGCTGACAGTGAACACATTAACCTGGGGTAATTTAATTGAATCTTCTAGTAATGTTGCTATTTTTCTACTCTGAAGTGTAAATGATTTTTAAAAATTGGGTTCTAAAATGTACCACTTCAAGTGATGTATACAGCAAATCAAGGAGCCACGGTGCGAGTCCCCCTTTGTACTCCATGAATTGTTGACTAGAAAAGAAAGAAAAGGAAAAAATAAGAGAAAGAGAGAAACACAGCAGCAAAAGAATGTCAAGTGGAAATAAGACCCCCGGGGACGGGGAGGGTCGCTGGAAGGAAGCCCCGCGTCCTGCACCCACAGTCGGAGCTCAGGTTTCCTGTCGGGCTGAGTTCCGGGAGGATTGAAAGGAGAACAAGCATTATGGGTTTCAGTGTCTAGTGGAAAAATCAAGGTTTTGAGAGTTTTTCTTCCCACTGCGGGGGCAGCTTGGGATCTCATCTTCAACGGCCCATCCAGCTGGCTGTGGGTGGCCACAGCAAGAGCAGGGAAGGGGAGGGATGGACTCTAGACTCTGGCCAGGACGTGTCAGGATGCTGGTTACAGGAACGGGCCTCCTGGCTTCACGACGGCGAAGCGACGGCGAAGCCACCTGGCAGGGCCTGAACTGCAAGGGCACTGTTTGGGAGGTACTGATGGGTGCCAGCCTTCCTCCTGGGTGGACATTTTTGCCTGTGGCCAGTTGGGATCAGCGGCACTTTTCAGTGGTGGAGATGATTTTTCTCCTCCGGTCCTGTCACCAAGCCTGTGGTTTTGTCCTCATTGACACAAGCACTAACAGGCCCAGATTTGCATGCTGGGCATAGCAGCGTACTAGGACTACAAGAAAATCAGTGTAAGAAGGTGTCTTAGTCTTCAGGGCTGCCACATCACAGTACCACAGACCGAGTGGCCTGAACAATAGATATTATTTTCCCACACTTCCTGAGGCTGGATGCCCAACATCAAGGTGTCTGCAGGGTTGGTTTTTCTAAGGCCTCCCTTGGCTTACAGATGCCCTCTTCGGCCAGTGTCTTCATGGGGTCGTCCCTCTGTGTGTATCTGTGTCTTAATCCCCTCTCCCTATAAGAACATGGGTTTGTGTTGGATCAGGGCCCATCCTAATGACCTCGTGTAAACTTAATTCCTTCTTTAAAGACCCCATCTCCCAATGAAGTCCTATTCCAAGGCTTAGGCTTAGGACTTCAATGTGAACTTTGGGGGTAGATGGGAAGACGCAGTATAGTACAAGCAGAAGACGAAGCTGAGATAGCATGCCCAGGTGGATGAATGAAAAAGGAACTGAGTGCCCAGTCCCATCTTTCCTACGATCTGTGTTTTGTCCATTTTGACAGAGGGGTGCTGGTAAAGGCTGGAAAGGTTCTCCGGGAAACGAGAAACCTGACAGGTAGAATTCATTGATTTCCATGGCGTGGCTCCCCCAATTGTATGGCCCCTGTCAATCCACCAGTGTGGCTTCCTGGAGTATGGAACTGAGGTTCTCCTGGGCCATCAGCTCTCAGCAGCTGTTTCCAGAATGTCACTGGTTTCAGAGATTAAGACCAGAAGAGTAAAGGGGAAGAAACAGAAGCTCGGTTTTGGTAATTTCAAAGCTATCTCTATTAGGCTTGATAACAGGCAGAGGTTCAAAAATGTTAATTAAAATAAATTATCTATAATTTTGTGATTGTGCTCTTATTTTATCATAAAAAGTCAGTTTATAGAAGTGGGGAGAACAGGGACCTGGCACCAGGAGATAATGGTATAAAACGTGTCGGAGGCGCTCCTCTTCTTGCCTCAGGACCTGCAAGCACACACCCAGGCACACACCTGATGAGTCGGTCAGGACAACAGAGGCCGAGAGAGAAGGAGAAACGGAGGTAAGACAAGGGACCGGGAGCAGAGGGCATTAGCTCATCAGAGTTACCTTGAGCGTTGATTCCCACAGGTCCAGGAATCCAGAGACCAGCTCAGCTCCACCAGCATGCGGTGGGCACAACCCCTCCTGGAGCTCCGAGCAGCCCTTGCTTCTCACCTGGGCTGACTTTGCCACCCTGGGACTCTGGCAGTGTCTGGAGACGTTTTTGAATGTCATGGCAGGAGAGGTTGCTGCTCGACTCTGGTGTCTCAGACCAAGGATGCTGCTCAGCCCCTGGGGTGCAGGACAGCCTCCCTCAGCGCAGAGTCATCAGGTCCGCACGGCCAAGAATGGCCTGAAGGTAACATCGCCAGTAGGAGAGCCGTCTAGACCTTTCTCTCGACACCCTCCACAAAATTACATCCTTGAACATGATTTTTCTGGGGCTGATGTACCTCCATGGGAGTCAGGAGCCCACGCTCGCTCCTCACGCTCCTCCTGTAGACCTGAAGCTCAGAGTCATCCCAAGGCTGATTGATCTCACGTGGCTCAGGCTGATTTAAAGTTCCAGGCTGGTCGTCCTCCTCGTTGCTTGGCCGACACAAGCCGTCTCCATCCTCTCTGGGAAAATCACCTTCAACCTAGACCACAGATAACCCCCACGTGTAAAGCTCTGATAAACAGACACACCTCGTAAAAGACTCTAGAAAATGCCTCATTGAGAGCGAATGCTGACAGAAAGAGGAGAATCAGACTCCCAAAGACCTTTACAGGGTACAGGAGAAAAAAAAAAGATAGTAAATATGCCTAAAGAAATGACACGAGTGAAGAAAAGGATCAAAGAATAAGAGATTATAAACAACAAATGAGCCGATTTGAAAAATAAACAAGAAAACTTTAAAAATAAAAAATGATTAATTTAAAAAACTCAATAGAAGACAATCCTGATGGGAGTCAGCAAACCAAAAGGTAGATCTGGAAGTATCCGGAACAAGGCAGAGAGATGAAGGAGGCAGGGAGTGAGGAGGAGAGGTGGAGAGGGAGGGAGTGTCCAGCGTGTTCAGGCAGGGTGCTGTGAAGACAGGAGGGCGAGAGCAGGCCAAGGAAGAGGCGAGGAGACCTCCAGCGGTTGTTTCTCAGAACTCAGGAAAGGGGCCGACCCCC
Organism: Urocitellus parryii; assembly: GCF_045843805.1. Classification (NCBI taxonomy): domain Eukaryota; kingdom Metazoa; phylum Chordata; class Mammalia; order Rodentia; family Sciuridae; genus Urocitellus; species Urocitellus parryii. The sequence goes on from NC_135535.1 coordinate 205,143,182, forward strand.
AGATGCAGGCCAGAGACTCCAAGAAAATGGGTAAATAGAAAGGAAGGTACACAGACCCACCCAAGGACACGGGAGCAGAGGCCATTTCTAAAAACCCAGAGGAAAAGCAATGACCCTCTTGTCTTCCAAAAGTGACAAACTGACCGATGACATTGCAATAGGACAAAAGAAGCCCCAAAGTGGGAACAGCAGCATCACTACTGTAGGAGAAAATAACTCCCAACCTAGAGTAATGTGCCACGTGGAGTCCTTCCAAGGGACCGGGTCCCTGCTAGCAGCCGACTCGAACTTGAAGGAAATTCTAAAAGACAGACGTTGGGCAGAAGGAATGTGATCCAGATGGACGGCCGAGGTGCAGGAGGGAACCGGAGTGCAGACAGTGTGTTCGGGAAACCACGGGGGCTGGGCAGAGCCATACCAGCCATGCCCCAGGCTGAGAGAGACAAGTGAGGACACATCCCACGGCACCTGGGTCTGGAGGACCTGGCCAGAGTGAAGGTGTTCTAAGGTCTTCTGTGTGAGTCAGATTTTTGTCACTGTCACCAACATACCCAACAAGAACAATTTGGTGGAAGAAAGATGGGTTTTGGCTCATGGTTTCAGAGGCCTCCGTCCATGGTCGGCTGGCTCCCTGGCCCTGGGTGAGGCCGATCACCATGGCAGAAGGGCACGGGGTGGGGTGGGGGAGGAAAGCTGTGGGCCCCTGGCAGGCAGGGGGTGGGGCGTGGGAGAGAGACCCTTCCAGGGCAGCCCCACCTGGGGACACTGCTGCATCGGGGATCCAGGCTTCAACACCTGAGCCTTTGGGGGGACACATCATATCCAGACCAGAGCATCACGTGTTGTGTGATAGGAGAGTCAAACAGGCCCGGGTTAGACATTTGGTATAGTTTAGCATGTGTGTTAAGATCTCTAGTGTGATTATTGAAATCACAAAAGTGAGATGCATGATTTCTAATTTAATAGATAGGAAAGGCCCTCCCCCCCCCACGCCAGTTTAAATCAAGCAAAGCTAAAATACACACACATACACGCCACATATATATGTGTTCATGTATATACATGTTTAGGAATCCAAGGATCAACTGTAAGGAAAAATAAGAACATGCTTGACACAGTCATGGTTTTTTTTTTTTTTTTTTTTTTTTTTTACTATTTATTTTTCAGTTTTCGGGGGACACAACATCTTTGTTGGTATGTGGTGCTGAGGATCGAACCCGGGCCGCACGCATGCCAGGCGAGCGCGCTACCGCTTGAGCCACATCCCCAGCCCCAGTCATGGTGTTTACTTGGTGGAGACGGAAGAATCAGATCAGAGAGGAGCACCCAGGGGACTGGCTTCAGAGACAAGCCAGACCTTTTTTAAATTGGGTGATGGGTTCATGGTCATTGAACAGTTATTTGCATTTTAAATGTGATCAATACTATTTCTTATCCATTCCACTCTTACAAGGACTCTCCCAAAGAAGAGGTGCTCCCAGCAGGTCCCACTTCCCGTGGTGCCGAGGACACTCTGGGAGTCCCAGGGATGGGGTAGACACAAGCCCTCTCCCCAGTGTCTGACCCAGCACGTCCCGTGGTGAGGTGGGAAAACACGTGCTATTGGATTTCTGAGCTTAAATAAAAGAGAAGCCATAACTAACTGGTATGAGGTACTCAGAAATCATTCATGATTCTTCAAATAATTTAAATAAAGGATTTTCCGTGTGGAAGCATCCAATCCTGTCTTTCTTCTCTCAGGGATGCTGTCGTGGTTTGGGTCCCCCAGCATCAGATCAGGGGGAAGGACGAAGGCACAGGAAGGTTGATTTGGTCCCGGGAAGCCCAGGGGTGGGGAAGTGAGGCTGGGAGGCTAGGGAGCGAGCCAGAAGGGCGAGCCAGGGAGCCGGTTCTGCAGCCGTCGGCCCCGGGGGCAGAAGGTGCAGAAGGTGCCCAGAACTCACCAGGGCGGCCCCTGGGTCGGGGCTCAGCTGCTTCCCAGGCCTGCCCTCGCCAGGCTTCTAGGTCCTGCATGGAGTTCAGCCCACTCCAGCCACCTATGCTGCTTGCAGGGGAGGCCACAGCCTTGGCAGAGCGCCTTTGACTGGCGGAGGGGACCCGGGGGCCAGCAGAGAGACACGTGCCCTGGCAGGAGGGGCTTCACTCGGAGAAAGTAAGTCAGAGAAGAGCTTCAGAGACTCAAGGGATTGGAACGAAGGGACCACCTCGGCCAGCGTCACGGTCCCCGTAGCAGGAAGCGGCAGAGGTGCTCCGTCACACAGACACACAGGTGGGACCACATCAGCCTGCACACACTGGAAGCTTAGGAGCTGGGGCACCACAGGCATGAGCTCTGGACATTCGGCCAGGTGCGTGCTGAAGCTATCACTGAAAAACTGGGAACTTCTGCAGGGAGGGGTGGAGGGTCCTGCAGGGGGACAGTGGGTGCGGCTCATTTGTAAAGGACAGAAGTAGACTAATATACAGAATCATACTACAAGGGTCGGGCAAAGCGTGGCCAGCAGAATGGAAAATATAAAGAAGGGAGAGGCTAAGTACGGATATCAAATGAAGATTTCAAGGCAAGAAGAGGCATTGAACCAAACAGTCTTGGCAGGAAGGTAGTGTCTGGACACTTGTGGGTTGGTTTCCCCTTAGTATTATCTCAGTTTCCCGTGAAGAACTTGTCATCCTCCCATTACTGTGTTTTGGGGTGGGAATGATATCCTTTCAGCTTTGGGAAGAATACAGGTACCTCAAAAGTAAGAGTAAAAAGATAGGAACCACGTTCTTGGTGCCATCTTTAGGGGCTGCTGGATCAAGCCCCACCTAAAGATTGTTTGTTAGTTACAAGAATCAGTATATTTCATTTTTTTTAAAAAGCAAATTAGAGCTGGGTTTTCTATCATTTGCAAATGTTCAAGATTTTACTAACACTAACAGTATTATTAGTGTTAGTAAAAAATTAACAAAATCGCTATAGTTTTTTTAATTAAGTCATATATAGATCACTGAAATACATAAAGCAAAATCTCCGGAAGTGCAGGAAAAGGTAAATAGAAATAGAATTGTAAGGGAAGACTTTAAAATTCCTCTTTGGGGGCCAAATATGGAACAAAACAAGCATGAGTAGTGGAATTCACAGACCCACCAAATGGATACGTCAGCTTCACACCGCAGGCCCCCGAGGCTGCAGGTGGCACAGATGCACATTGCCACAATTAAACCACCATAAAAGCTTAAAGCAAAGTCCCAAGGTCCTTGTCAGACAATCAGTCTTGGGGTTAATGACAAAAGTATCCCCAAATCCTCCAAACCAAACCAAAACCTCCTGTAGGCCTTTAAAAATTAAAAATAAATAAATAAATACAATAAAAAGAAGGAAATAAAACTTGTAATTCTAGATTGACTATCTAGAAAATAATTCAAAAAAAAAATAAGAACTCAAAGCCTTTGAGATGTAGTGAAAGCTGGACTCCTCCCAGGGCATCTTCTACTAAGTGCTTTATTTAAAAAAAAAAAAAAAAAGAGAGAGACTCAAGCATCCATTTCAAGTGATAAAAAGAAACTGCACTTTGGGCTCAATTTTGCTATGAACCCAAATCTGTTTAAAAAGAAGAAATCATAAATCTTAGGGAAGTAGAAGTAAAAAACAGAAGTGGATAAATTGGAAATTGATGATGTAGTTACTAACGAAGCACGAGAGGCGGTTCTTGGGGAGGGGGGGTTGTGCAGTGCACTAACCCGCCAGCCGCCTGCCAGGAGCTGGGGCAGGGCACAGCCACCAACCTGGGATGCAGGCAGGAAGTGCAGCCAGGACCCCGATGGGCCCTGAAGGTCCTCAGGTCGCTCTTGGCTCAATTTTATGCTAAGCAACCTAAGTAAAAGGACAAAATAAACAATTTTCAAGGAAAATGTGCAAGAGCATAACGAACCGAAAGGTCAGTAGGAGATCCAGGAAGGAGAGGGCTGAGGAGTCGTCCTCCTGGAGAAGGCCCAGACCCGGTGGGCTCCACTGACCTTTCCTTCAGACTGTCCAGGGACAGAGCCCCCCACTGAAGCCTCTCCCCCAGCCTCTCAAGCCTTGGGAGGAAGACAGACTTGCTCTAAAGGGAGGGGGTGGCAAGCCAGCGGGACGAGTGACAGAGGCCGACCTTGGGAACCGCTGAGCCCGCGAGCGCTGCGCTGGAGGACAGGACAGCAGTGCGTGTGCGCTACCCCTGTCCTGAAGACCAGCAGGTCTCTAACAGGGACATAAAGCAATCACGGCCAAGGGAAGTCCTCAGGGGAAGAGTAGAGATGGGCGATGCCCTGGTTCTATGACACGTTCTACCACGTGGTCTCAAGAGACTAAAAATTCTTTTAAGCAGTTTCAGTATCTACTCCTTATTTCAAGAAAGCCCACAGTAAACTAAAGATAAATGGATACTTCCTAGGTAAGATTTTAGGGTGTGCGTTTCATCCAAAGCAATAGCCAATACCCTGCTGGGTGACAGAACACCCGTAGGCCGTAAGAGATGAGCATGATCGCGCCACAGTCTGATAGCGCCAGATTCCCATTCTTCAATATTGTTACATTCATCGACTACTAATATTAGTGTATCTTACACCTATTTTTAGGTATTTATAATGTCTTTAATCTAGCTTATGGTGAGTTTTGACATGAAGAAAGTTTGATGTTTCTATGTAAGATTTTCAGTCTATGAATGAATAGTTTGATGTTTCTATGTAAGATTTTCAGTCTATGAATGAATAGTTTCTTGGTCTTGGTGTCTGTGTTGAGAGGAGTCTATCCCAAGAGCAGGAAACCGTTCCCCAGAGTTTCATTCTGACTTTTTTTTTTTTTTTTTTTTTTTAACTCAGGCCACTCGGCAGCTGAGCCTCATGTTATTTAGAGAAAAGGTCTCACTGAGTTGCTTAGCACCTTGCTGTTGCTGAGGCTGGCTTTGAACTTGCGATCCTCCTGCCTCAGCCTCCTGCCTCAGCCTCCATTGGGATTACAGGCAGGCACTACCGTGCTGTCTCTGACAGTTTTAGAGTTCTAGTTACAAGTTTCCATCGTACCCTTGATACACCTGCTGCCTATAATTGGGGAGCTGAGTTCGGGGTGCGGAGCGCGGCTACCTCCTTTTGCAGCCTCGGGTTTGCACACACACAGCTGCTTGTTTCCTTGGTCTGACCATGGCCGCCAGGCACAGGTTGTTCTAGAATCCAGCGTTAGAGGTTCTAATAGTTGCTATTATTCTAATGCAGATTGTTTTCTTGAGTCTCAGAAATGAGTTCTTGCAAATTAATTTTAAAATTACTTTGTCAGCATCCAAGAAAGTTCTGTTGACATCTGTCTGACTGAGTGTTGAATTCTAGTTTGATTTAGAAAGAAATAGAATTTGTAAGAGTGAAATGTTTCTCTATTTTAAAAATCTCTTTCATTTCCCTCAGTACAGGCTCATAACTTTATTTATGAGCATCCTATGCATTGTTCTGTTACTTCTTTTTTAAGACTCTTATATTTTTGGTACTATCGTGGTTTTACCATTATATTTTTTAACTCATAACTGTTTTCTAACTGGTTATTGGTTATATATTAAAAGTCATCCATATATTAATTTTAACTGGTAACCTTAGTAAATTCTACCATTCTTCCTATTAATTTTTGAGTTCACATAACAGTCCTGATCCTATCTAAAAATAATTATTTTGCCTCCCCCTTTCCAATATTTGTACATTTTATGTATAAATAAAATCTATTTTTTTCATAATGACTAATAATTCCAGAACAATGCTAAATAATAATAGATTGCAATTGCCGAGCATGAATTATACGCCACGTGCTGTACTAAAGTCTATATAGATTAACTCTTTTGATTCTCAGAATAACCTAATAAAATTAAATTATCATCTCCACTTTTTAGATTAAGAAATCAAAGTTTGGGCAGGACAAGTATTGTACACAGATTTTCACAGTTAATAAGCTATAACAAGAGTTTGGACCCACAAAGTCATTCCCTTTGCGGAGCTGTGATTTTTAAGACCTTCCAATTTGTCTCTGCCTTATTATTTGATTTTTATAATTTTGTTTACCACATGCTTGGATTGATGTTCTGTCTATGAATTTTGCTTGGAATTAACTGAATTCCTAGATTTGTGAATTGCTGTTTTGTCTTTCTTGTCAGATTTAGCCAGTATGACTTCAAATGTATTTGGATCCTATTGTTCTCTTCTGAGGCTCTAAACACCGGTGTGTTGGACTCCTTCAGTCTGTTCTGTAGGTCGTTGAGATTCTCTTCACTTATTTTCCATTGCTTTTCTACCTGTGCTTTGGATTGGACAATCTCTGCGGACCCATCTTAGAATTCACTAAGATTCTCTCTGGTCGCATCCCATCAACTGCTAATCTCATCCTCGACTTTAATTCCCACTGTTGTAATGTTCCAGCTCTAGAATTTCCACTGGATTCTTTGTGATGGTTCCCTCGTTCTTCTGAAGGTTCCCCGTATTTTCACCATCACGTTGGCCTTTGACACATTTCCGTAGTTATCTTAAACATGCAGCTCCTCGCGCCCACACAGGTGTTTTCTGGGGTGTTGGTCACCATCGCTCTTTTGACCGTCCTCTCTCTTCACTTGTCAGGGGTTTTTTAAATCGTATTTGTTCTTTTTAGTTTTACATGTCAGAATGTATTCTAACACACACGCGCGCACACACACACACACACACACACACACATGAAGTGCAACTTCCCACCCTGTGGTTGCACGTGAGGTGGAGTCACGCTGCTCGTGTATTCATGTCGTCCTATTCCTGTCCCTCCCTCCCTTTCCTTCATTCCCCTTTGTCTAATCCAGTGAACTTCTCTTCTTCCCTTCCTCCCTATTGTGCGTTAGCATCCACACATCAGAGGCAACATTAAGCCTTTGGTTTTTTGGGATTGGCTTGTTTCACTTAGCATGATAGTCTGCTTCCATCCATTTACCAGCAAATGCCATAATTTCATTTTTCTTTATGGCTGAGTAATATTCCATTATGTATATATAACACATTTTATTTATCCATTCATCTGTTGAAGGGCACCTAGGCTGGTTCCATAGCTTAGCTATTGTGAATAGAGGTGCTATGAACATTGATGTGACTGTGTCACTGTAGGATGCTTATTTTAAGTCCTTTGGGTATATACCAAGGAGTGGGATAACTGGGTCAAATGGTGGTTCCATTCTAAATTTTCCGAGGAATCTCCATACTGCTTTCCAGAGTTGGTTGCACCAATTTGCAGTAGCACCAGCCATGTTTGAATGTACCTTTTCCTCCACATCCTCGCCAACATTCACTGTTAATTATATTCTTGATAACTGCCATTCAAGTCAGGGATTTTTTATTGACAACAGAACACAGAGCTTGTGTCCTTCTGTCTTCCTCTGAGTTTTCTTGTATTAGGGGTTAAATTACTGACCGATCGCCTTGAAGGATTGATATTTGGTTTGTCTTTCTTATGGATCTCTGTGGGGATCTAACTTTTTCTTCTAAGGCATGCCCCTCTGAGATTCCAATGGAGGGTGCAAAGTGTTGGCCAAGCCCATAAGCTTGGTGACGTCTGGCCCAGTCCTGTCCCCTGTGCTGAGCAGCACTACCGTCCTGACCAGCTCCTCCAGGCCCAGGCTGCTGTTCTCAGGAGTCCTGGGGTTCTGACCTGAGCATGTGCTGCTTAGGGCTTAGCCAAGAATTTGAGGTGAATCTTTATCAGATTTTGAATTTCCCTTCTCTGTGGTTCTCCTTTCCAGGATTTATCCCTCAATCTAACCCTCCCGGTTGTCCCCACCTCTGTCCTCTAACTTTTCAGTCCAACGACCCTTAATCTTTTCACCTGAATTCTTGTTGCCCTGAGCCAGGGAGAATAAGGAGAACCCCCAAGGGGAAAGTCCATATAACTATGGATTGGCCTGTTCTTGGTCATTTTCTAGTCCTTTGAAACTTTTTTAAAGACAGTAATTCTACTTGAGGGAGAATTAGTCTGATGCACATTGCTGATCAACGTAGGGCCTCACAGCTGTCAGAATGGCCGTCCCCACCCGCACACAGCTCAGAGGGACTGCTCTAAACTAGTTTTCCTCAAAATTGTAATCAGGATAAGATTTTTACCTAAAAACCATGACATGCTAAAGTCAATAACAGAACTTCATGGAAAACAGCGGTCTTTCCAAAAACCAGTATATAATAAACGGAGTGGCGTTGGTTTACTTTTTTGTAAATCTCTTCAGTGTTTGCCCTAATCCAAGATTCTCTTTTTTATGGTAACATCATAGAGCACGTGCCCTTTGAAATTCCACTATAAAAGAATGACTGTGAAAAGGACAAATAACATCATCGTGTTATTATGAAATCCTCAAGATTCCCGAGGGTCCCCAAAACGCACCTTGAGAATCACTGCTCCAAACCCCGGTTACTGATACGGTTCACACGGCTAGAAAACATGGTTCAAAAATGAAAGCTAGCTTAGACTTATTGAATACCAACTCCGTGCCTATTTAGTGCTGGATTCTATTTAAAATTCCAGAACCACCCTGCCTGGTAGGCACTGTCACCGCCTGCCCACCTCCACCTTGCGCCCTGTCCCCGCTCCTCCGCATCTCAGAGGAGATGAGCCAATTGAAAGACTTTGTCATTTCCTCAGCGTCATAGATCCCGGTGGGTGGGTGGGTGGGTAGAACCCAAATCAAGTGTACCTAACGTCGAAGCTCAATGCTTCTTGTCATCCCTGTCTCCCAACACTCTCCTCCTTATTAAAAATTCTGTCTGAAGGTGAATGACATGGCAGCGGCCTCTGCTCCTCCCTGAACCATCTGTTTTAATGTCACAAGCCACCGGGGCTCTCTGTGTGGCCAGGAGAGGGGCTGGCCTAAGCCCTTCCTGGGCCCCTGTCTGTGCAGGACATTCTGGGCTCCCCCCAGGAGCTTTACCACTGTTAATTCTGATAAAGAGCTTGGAACATATTTTAGCATATTGTATCACCCGCTTTGGCATAAGGACGATTATTCTGTAATAAATGAAAGGCTCACATCCCCTCGTGAAGAATAGGCTGCGATGGTAGATCAATTCCTTAAAAAGATTTTCTCTTTATTACCGTCAAGGGGTTAGATCTAGGATAGTGTAGCCTACAGATAATAAAGGTGAAATACAGGATACTTTGCAGATAACTACTATCCGCTTTCTTCTTTCTGACAGTTATGGAGGGAAAGGAAAACCACAGATGTCTGATAAGACTCAGAGACATCCTTTCATTATGTGTCTTAAGAGATAGGAACAAGTGAGAGGAGAGTAGAAAGGCACACAGGAAAAAAGCAGGAGTCTAAAGAAAAATTGGAACACTCCTCTATTGTCAGGGCAGACTCTGGTTACTGCAGATCTGTGGACGATACGTGAGGTTTATTTCTTCTCTCTGGGGATTCCTTGGTAGGCTGAAGTTGATGTCTGGTGCTATATCCGGCTTCTGAAAGGATCCCTTGGCAAATTAAATTCCATGGTTTAGTCTTCATTCATAATGCATGCTTTATACATCTCTGCAAATAACCGTTGGAATTTAAACTAGAAAGTGACAGAAGAGTCCTGGCTGTGGGTCTAAACAAAATTGGAATGTTCGCCTCTTCTGAAGTCATCTCTGATCACTTGAACATTAGACTCATCCTTCCCCGTGGAGATGGTTCCTTTTCACTGTTAGCATCATCAACAGTGAAGAACGGAAACAAAGACGCTGCCGCACAATTTCTCAAAATAAGTCTCTATGTTAGTGCATCCAAGTGAAAGATGGAAGACAACCACGGTGAAAATTTAAACTTGAGAAAGGAGACAAGACGAAAGCCCACGACTCGCTCCTTCCCACGCCGGCCCATCCTGGAGAAGAGCAAAGAGACTTTGCAGGTGACTGCAGCCACTGTGGGCACAGTCGACTTTTAACAATGATTTCAAGGTCTAACCTTAAGGTTTCCATGAACACAATGCATGACCTGTCACTCCTATAACCTGGAGAACTAAGACACCCTCACACTGCCCTGGCCATCAAGGAGGTCACTAACTTAGAGACGGGTGCTAAAATGTCAGAGCAGGATCCAAACTGCTCAAAACTGAAGAACTGACGGACTCTTCAGTCAGCCTGGCAAGGTGTGACCTAAGCAGATGCATTGGAAGTTTAGGTAAAAATGTGTTCCTTTTCTTTATTTGTTTGATATGTATGTAAATCATGTATATATATGTGTGTCTGCACACATATAACAAAAAAATATGCATAAATATATTTTGGCATTTGGAATTGAACCCAAGGCACTCTACCTCTGAGCTACGTCCCCAATCCTTCTTTACTTTTATACAAGGTCTTGCTAAATTGCTGAGGTTGGTCTCCAACTTGCGGTCCTCCTGCCTTGGCCTTCTGAGTTGCTGGGATTACAGGTGTGCACCACCATGCTTGTCTCAGCACACTGTTTTAAGGAAAGAGAAGTAAGAGATAGATTACAAAGAAGTCATGAAACAGAGGATATGAAAATGAATATTATAAGAATGTAGACATAACAGCGAGGAAAAGAGTTGCCCGTAATCTTACCCTTTTAACACTAATACAGCATTTTAATTTTTCCCTCCTGCTCTTTTTTCTCCCATATGTATATATAGTACATGTTCTTTTTGTAAAAAATTATATTCATGTTATGATATAATTTGCATCTTGTTTTTAAAAATTTAACTCCATGTCATAAGCATTCACGAAGTTCCTGTGCCATCTCAACAGTCCATTTAGCGGGTGCCACGAGAGATCATTCTTGGTAACCATGAGTGCCAGCTGTGCCTGGATTCTGTGTGTGACAGTGTGTGTGGAGTGCCGTGGTGCACAGTGCTCCCTTTCTGCTTCCTTCCCCATTTCCTTTTGTTCTCAGTCCCTACCAATACTTGCAAAATGCGTGTTCTTGTTTTTGTGTGTGTGTTTTAATTTTGTGTAGGTGGATTTGGTTACATCTCCTTCTGTTTCTTACTGTCTTCACTGAGCACCAAGGTTGAGGTCCACATTGCTAAAGGTGTGTCTGTGTCATTGCTTCTGACTGCATGAACACCCCGCGGCCGGCCATGCCAACGCTGCTTTCCCAGTGCTGGGATCTCAGATGGTCCCAAGTCCCCACTTCTCCTAAAAACCCCATCTTTGTAGGCACCCCTTATTGGAACGTGTTGTGCCTGTCTCTTTCTGGATCTGTTTGAGAATTTCTTGGGGTTTACATCCAGGGGGACACGGTGAAGTCGCAGGGCTCCTGTAAATTTTGACTGAGAACAACAAGGTGGTGCCTGCCGTGGTGGTGACGTTCTGACTTGCACCGTGTAGAAGTTTCTCAGCTCAAACCCCCTCCAGCGCTTGGAGTCCACTCCTAGTTTTAGCCAGTCTCTTAGACATGAAGTGGAATCTCATTGCCTGAGTAATTGTCACTTGATTACAATTTTTCTTTATATCTACCCGTTAATCTTTGGGGTGCCTCTTCTGTAAACTTGCTGTCCATATCTTCTGTTTTTCTACAGGGCTCTTTTTCTTTTGGTTTTCAGGACTTCCTCACGTGTCCTAGACACCTCGGGTGACTTCTATTCTCAATCCTCCTTTGATCTTTGTCTAGTGTCCCTCATGGACCAGGACACCTTGCTTTTAGTATCATCAGACCCATCACTTTGTGCCTTCCTCCTGGAGCCCAGACCCACTGCTTTGTGCTTTATTGTTTTGACGTCATCATTTCAGACTCCACTGTTACATTTCAGTTCCTCTGGAATTTGCTTTTGAATATGGTCACTGGCAGGAATCTGATTTTCTTTTCCCTTCACAATGAGCAAGTTTTCCCAAGCCTGTCCATTAAAATCACCTGCCTATCCATGCTGGTGTGGTGTCCCTTCTGTCCTGAGTCAGGTTCTCCTGGATACTTGCAATCAGTCTCCATTCTCTCCCTTGTTGGTCCTTTGGCTTTGTAGCGGTTCTAATGCTGTTAACCCTTCTTTTCACAGTTAACCCAGCTAAACACGACCCCTCCCCATTTATATGTTAGATCAATAAATACAATGAGTTCCTAAAAAAATTCCAGAGGGAACGCTGATTGGGATTTCTCTGTATTATATTAAAGGAATTTGGAGATGATCCACATCTTATAATATTAAGTCATCCCATCCAAGGGCACAAAAGTCATGCTATTTATGCAACTTCTGAACTATGTACTTTACTAAAATTTTAGTTTTCTCCATAAAACTTTTATTTATTCTTTCTTAACTTCTAGACATATTTTTTATATTATAAGTAACATTTTTAAAATTATGTTTTCTAGTATATATTGCTGGTATTCTCTAAATCTAGCAATCTTACTGACCTTTCTTTCTTTCTTTTAAAATATTTTTTAGTTGTAGTTAGACATAATACCTTTATATATATATATATATATATATATATATATATATTTATTTATTTATTTTTATGTGGTGCTGAGGATCAAACTGAGGGCCTCGAATGTGCTAGGCAAGCGCACTACCGCTGAGCCACAACCCCAGCCCCTTACTGACCTTTCTTATCAGTTATTTTGTTGGTTATTTTTTAAAAAGATACTTATTTAATATTTTTTTTAACAAAAATTTTAAATTGGCATGCAGTACTCCAAAATTTTCATCACATTTTAAAATTTCCATTATGTTGGTAGTAATTTTTTCCTACCCATTTGATAATTTTGCTCTTTTCCTAAATAGATGATTATATGGTCTGCACATAATAACCAATTAGTCTCCTCTTGATCCCTCTAATCCTGTGTCTCTGTTCTGCATGAGACAACACTGGTATGAGTGGGTGTTTTCCTCTTGTCTGGTCTTAAAGGAAATGAATGCAAAGCTGCTTCATTAAGTATAAATTTTGGTGTAAGTTTTTGGTACGGAACATGTACTAAGTGCCCTTCTATACCTAGTTTTCTAAGAAATATTTTCAAAACTACAAATAGCTGTTGTTTTATTATATAACTTTTAGTCTTCAATTTTGACAATCATTTGCCTTTCTCCTGAGAGGAATGAGTCCTGACAGACTCCCCCCATCCCTGACCAGCCCTCCTGGATCCCATGTGCTGTTAGACCTGGCCCTGTTACAATTTTGTTTATCCATCTGTGTTCATAAATAAAGTAGACGTGTGGTTTTCCTATTTTCTTTAAATCTGACTGGGGAATTAAAATACACTAGCCTCACCAGATGATCTAGGCAGCTTCTTCTGACTTCTGGGCAAGTTGTTTAAATGAATAAATTTTTTGAAATATTGGTACCAACTCACTCGTAAAATTGGTAAGGTGTTTGCTGGGGGTGCTGAGGAGGGAGATAAAGTCTTTGAACACTTTTCAGTTAACTCGACATTTTCTTCATCAATGTTTTAAAGCACAGGTGCACATTGTTGTTCTTTCTTATTACACCTTAACTTTTCCATTGGGTTGATGGTAATTTTGTTCTCTACTTTTTGATATTTATTTATTCATTTGTTTTTTTTCCCTCTTGATCAATAGTATAATGGTCTATCCAACTTATTACTTTTTATTTTAAATATTTAAAAAATTTTTTTAGTCGTTGATAAACCTTTATTTTTTTAATTTATATATGGTGCTGAGAATCGAACCCAGTGCCTCACACATGCCAGGCAAGTGCGCTACCTCTGAGCCACAGCTCCAGCCCCTTAAAATATTTTTTAGTTGTGAATGAACCTTTTATTATTATTATTATTATATTTATTATTATTATTATGCAGTGTTGAGAATTGAACCTAGCGCCTCTACCCCTGAGCCATAGCCACAGCCCAGCTCATCACTCTTTTGAAAGAAGTTTTGTCTTTCTTTAGTCTCCTTTATCATTTCTTTTTTCTCTACTATATTACCATTTATTGTTTCTTGTTATTGGGCTTAGATTATTCTGTAAGCTCATTTTCCAATTTTTTTCCTTAGCTTTATTTTAATCTGTGTTGGACCTTAAGCATTTGTTTTTAATGGGGTATGATTTATATAGAGTGACCTGAGTGACCTTCAGCATATCATTTGATGAATGTCTGCAGCTGTAGGTTTCTATGTGACTCAGACTCCAGTAGACATTCAGAGTGCTTCTGCCACTCCCAAGATTTCTTCTGCTTCTTTCCATTCAGTCCCCACCAGTCCCTTGGGTCTTGAAGCCACCACAGTTGTGACCTGGGTCTTGAAGGCACCACAATTGTGACCCGCACCATGTAGAGGACCCTGCAGAATGTGCCCTTGGGTCCGGCTTCTTTGGCTTGGTGTGGTCTTGAGACTCATCCATTTTATTGTATGGATCAGTGGTTAGCTTCCTCCTATTACTAGCAAGTATTTCATTGTATAATTGAAACCATGGGTTGTTTATTATTCACCTGTTAATGGTCATTTACTCCTCCCCCACCAGATCCTCATTAATAAATATGCCAAAATAAATTTGCATCAGTCTTTCGGTGGACATATGTTTTTTTCATTTTTATTGAGTAAATCCCTAGCAGCAAAATTACTGAGTCTGAGAGCAGATGTATGTTTAGTATATGAGAAACCACCAATGTGTTTTCCAAAGTGTTCCAGATGCCGTTTTGGGGTCCCACCTCCAACGTGGGAGTGAGGGAGTCGCCCTGTATATTACAATATGACACTTATTAATCTTTTCCTATCATGGCTAGTGCTTTTCAGGGCTCTACTGACAAATATTCAGGAAGATATTCTCATGCATATTCTTAATTTTTATATGGCACCCATGCAAAAATGGTAAGGGTGCCAGCAGCATTTTGTGGAAAGATTTTTCTCATTGAATTGCTTTGGTGCCTCATCAAAATTCAATGAACCATTAAAGCGTGTGTCTTTGGACTCCCCATTCGGTGCCACTGATCTATTTGTGTTGCTAAAGCCACACTGCTTTGATGACTGCAACTTCATACATCTCCAAATAATAGAATGTCTTTCAACTTTGTTTTGGTTATTTTAAGTCCTGTGCATTTCCATACAAACTTCAGAATCACCTTGACAACTTTCAAACACTCACACACACAAACATACATACATACATATACACATACACACACACACACACACACACACACACACACAGACTTTGAATTTGAATGAAATTGGATCAAATCTATGGGTTAATTTAAGGAGTCAACAATTTTGAATCTTCCAATCCATGGCTGGGATACATTTATCTATTTAGGTAGATCTGAACAATGTATTATAGATTTAATATATGGGTCTTGCTCATGTTTTCTTATATTTATCATTAAATATTTCATGTTTCTTGATGGTATTTTAAAATTTTTCATTTTATAGTTGCTTATTGTTGGTATGGAGAAATAGGTTAATTTTTTAAATCCTGCCTGACTATAATTTTTAAGTTTGTTAAGTTTGTTTATTAATATTAATATCCTTTTGGTGGTCTCCTCTATAGATTATCATGCTACTTGTGCATGAAGAAAACTCCCCTTCTCTTTTCTAATCTATATGCCTACTATAATTAAAATCACCATTATTACTTTATTGCATTGGCCTGGACATGCTAAATAGGATAGAAGCCCTGAGAATAGACAGTGTCCAGGATTTCATCGTTAATGTGAGATAACTACAGGTTTTTTGTAGATGTGCTTTATCAAGCTGAGAAAATTCTCTTTAATTCAGTTTGGTGAAACTTTTTTCTCTTGATTGGGTGTTGAATGGGTTTCCTCTTGAATGGGTTTCTTACATGATTTTTCTAAATCTATTAAGGTGATCATATGGTTTTCTTCTTTATTTGGCTTGATGTGGTGAATACATTGATTGATATTTTTAATGTTACATTAAACTTGCATTCCTGTAATAAAAATGGAAATCAATTAAATGGAAAAATCAATAAAACCCAAAGATGGTCTAGTTTTGCTTATATTTGCAAATCAATCAAGGTTTGGATCACCTAGAAAGCCTATATTATTCTTTTTATGTAATACTGGATTATCCTTGATAAATTATCATTTTATATAATAGTGGATTCAATTAACTAATATTTTGCTGAGGATTTTTTGCATTTATATACCAAAGAATACTTTCATTTCTTGGGACATTTTTTGCTTGGTTTTGATTTCAGTATAATTTTAGCTTCATACAACCAATTGGAACGTATAACAATACCAATTATTTTGTGTGTGGTATAAAATAGGTATTGTTAAAGTAAATTAAAATGGGGACCAGACCTGAAGAATTCATGAGCAGACAAAACCAGCTGTGACCAGTAAGTGACCTAAACCTTGTTTGATTTGCAAATGTAAGCAAAGTGCAACTTGAGTTATTTCTTATAAATGCCTATATTTAATTTATTATTTTTTTGGCGGGGGTGGCATTAGGGTTGAACTCAGGAGCACTTGACCACTGAGCCACATCCCCAGCCCTGTTTTGTATTTTTATTTAGAGACAGGGTCTCACTGAGCAGCTTAGCCCCTCGCTTTTTGCTGAGGCTGGCTTTGAATTCATGATCCTCCTGCCTCAGCCTGCTGAGCTGCTGGGATTATAGGCACAGCACCCAGCTAATACCTAAATTTTAAAACAATGACAACAACAGATCTCAAAGTCAACCAATCAGAAATAGTCAACAAACTTAAAATTTTAGGTGTAGGAACTTTCCAATGGGACAGACCAAATTAGGCAATTGTATCACTGTGATCAATAAATTAATTTTTATTGTGCTTCTACATTTTATCCCTAAATATTTGCTTCTGACAGGTCATCATCAGAGCACTAAACTCTTTCTATTATTCCCAATTCATGAATGACTTCTTACTCAAATAAACTCTAAGGTTGGGCTGTGCCTCAGATTTTTTTCTTTTCAATGTTATTCCTTCCTTAAATGTTAGATTAAATTCATCAGTGAAACATCTAGATCTAGAGTTTTCTTTGTGGGAGGATTTTTTTTTTTTTTTTTTTTTTTACAAATCACATTTTTAAAATTGATACAGAGCTGTGCGAATTTTTTATTTTGTTTGATGACAGTATTGGTTATTTCAAGGGCATATCCATTTTATTCATATTTTAAAGTTGTCCATAATAGCTTCTTCTTGTTATTTTCATATCTGCTGTAGGATCTGTAGTGATTTCCCCTCTTCCATTCCTACTATGGATATTGTGTTATCTTTGTACTTGATCAATGTAACCAGAGTTTCATCATTTTATTGATGTTTTCAAAGATCTAGCTTTTGGTTTCATTGATTTATTACCACTATTTGTTTGTTTTCCATTTTTTTTAATCTCCATTTCTCTCTTCACTATTTTCTTCTTTTTATTTACTTTGGATTTAATTTGTTTTTCCTTTTCTAGATTCAAACAATCTTTTAAAAGTATGTGTTTTCCTCTAAATATTGCTTTCATTTCAACCCCCAAAGTTAATATATTACATTTTTATTATCTTTCAATTTGAAATATTTTCTAATTTCTCCTGTGGTTATTTCTTTGTCCCACAAGTGATCTAGCAATGCATTATTATAATTTTGAAATGTTTGGGCCTTTGCACTGATTTCCCATATAATTCTGCATCAGTTAGAGAACATGTTTGTATAATTTCAAATTTAGAAACACTCTTTCGGCGAATGTCCCTGAATTTTGCATTGTTGGGTGGAGTTTGCTGCAAATATCCACTAGCTTGTGTCTGTCGATGGTGTTATTCTTTGCCGATTGTTGTCTCCTGGTCCATTAGTTACTGAGAGTGGAGTATTAAGAGGTGACAACACTGGTTTCCTTTTCCCTACTTCTCCTTACAGTCATTTAATTTCCCAGATGTGCCCTTGTGCTCTGTAGAGGTCATGCTGACACATTTAGGGTTGCTATGCCTTCTGGGTGGATGAAGCCTTTCATGATGAAGAATCCTCCTTTCCATCGATTGCATCGCTCCTTGTCTGTAATTGGTTAATCTGTTATCATGGGTCAGACTGTGGTGCACCTTGTTCTCTCCACCTGCTCTTAACCCATCAGGGCCTTACCAGCCTCTGTGTTTGGAGCAGAACTCTAGCAGAATGAAGGTTTGGGTCTTGCTGCGATTGAAGGCCAATGGGATTAGGTCAGGAGAAGACAATTCAGAGTAAAGAAAGCATTATCCCCAAGGGGTCCAGAAACTGGTAGGAAATGGGAATTGCCTCGGTAACAGAGGCAATGTCTTGTTAATTTGGAATAAAGAACATCTTAAATCCAACTATCCAAGTGGTCTGAATTCAATAAACCATCTCTTAACTCCTGGAATCCTGTTTTCTTGACAGGAATGTCAGAGTCTTGAGAGAGAAAGTCACTTAATTTCAACATCTTTGAGGTAAAAACAAAAAAAAAAAAAAAGAAAAGAAAGAAAGAAAGAAAGAAAAAGAAAAAGAAAGAAAATCAAATCAGGAATTTCTGATTGTTTTATCTAGACCACTGCCTCTCACAGAAGGTGGGCTCCCTGGGTGGTAAGCACTGGTGATAAGGGGTTGTGGTGCTGATGCTGAGAGACAGATTTCATTATTTTCCAGTAACCTGTGGTCTTTAGGCTTAGGGCTCCTGAGATCATGCTTTTATCTCTGCAGGGGCAGCATCTACTCCTTTTGCTACAGGCCCAGCATTGCCAAAGAGGCCACTGTTTCACACCAACAGTCACCAGTGTCCATCAATGGGCAACAAAGTGCTCCAAAAATGTAAACTCCCATTTTAACCAGCCTGACTTTCAGAGGTTTTAATGAATTTTTAAAAAGAAAATAATTATCAACATCAAACAATTGGTTTTATCAGTTCTGCAAAAAAATTATAAAGATCTGATTGCTCTTTGGTAATCAATTTTCATGTCATTCTAATAACAGTTATAAGACTACGTCTCCCAGTCTCATACCTCAACAGTGGTATGTAAGCTGTAATTTTCATGAAACATAGTAATTTCAAAATACAAATCCTGAGCTCATCCTACCTGCTAACTTTTATGCAAGAAATATGGCTTAATCTACATATGTCCTGCGCTATCCTGTCAGGCACCTAATAGTAAAATTAAGGTTCATCCAAGAATTTTTATATATTAGGAATGTTTAACTTTGGCTCATAATTTAGTTTCAAAGTTCTCAAACTAATGTGGAATATATTTTTTTCCCATTTTGGAAATATCGTTTTAATAAATTTGCAATTGCAACACAGGGTTGATGACCTTTTTGAATGAGTTTGCTAAATGATTAAAATACCAATTTTAAATTCAGGCTTCAAGAAACACATTGGACCATAAATTGAATTGCTCTTTATAAGACTCTCCCTGAATAATGCTAAAATTTTCTATTTTTTTTTCTAAATCTAATCGGTTCTCTGCCATGCTGAGTTTGAAATCAGAAGGAGCAAGATTTCGTTGCTGCTGTGGTTTCCGACTACATGTCCTGGTGCCCCTGACCTTCACTCCCTCTACCCTCTGAACTTACTATACCACTCGATAGAACAGTGGCCGAGGCCCCTCTTGGTAGCTGAAAAATCTAGATCATGAATCTTGATGGAGAAGGATGTCATTCCATAAATATGTAAGACGTCCTCAAGCTGAGAGAGCCATCATTTTGGCCTCATTTGTCAGAGACAGAGCAGAAAAGCTGTTCTCCTGAGACCCTGGGGCTCCCGCTAAAGCCCTTTTCTGCAAAGGAAAAAGCTGTCCAGCGACTCTTTCCTTCCTGTCTGTGTTGCCCAAAAGAGAAAGGCAAAGAAGCCATATTCAAAACTGTGCAAAGGGAAACCCCAGCAGTCAGTACCAGGCAACCCTGACCTCTTCCCTAGGCGAAGCCAGGTATAGGGGCAGGAGATCAGTGTAGGTCTGTTTTTAGTTTGGGAACGAAGGACACTTTAATTCCACTGTGTGGAATTGATCTCTTATGATTAGATGTGAATACGCATCAGAGGTCAGAACTGAAATTTGGGGCTTAATTTCTTCCTTTAAGCATTTTGAGATATATGCAGAATGTGCAGGGTAAATGTTTAGAGCTGGCCTTCTATGAAAGTGATTACACATAATTCCAAATAACTACAATTTATGGTTCTCTGGGAAAACAGGAGGAATCAAATTATTCATGAAGTCAGAATTAACATGGTTATGAATGGGCCACAGGAGACTGACTGACAGGTTAAAATGCTGCCCGTCAACACCAAGTAGATAACGTGACCTTAAGTTCCTTCATATTCCACACGCCTCCAGGATCGAGCCTGTCTTCCAAACACAAAATAGAAAGGCTGTGCGAGGGCGGAGCCCCCTGACTCAGGGGTATTGAGGGAATTATTTCTGCCTTCATTTGCTCTTGTGAGTATGCTGGCGAGCATTTACCATGGAGGTGGGGATAGACGGGGATGTAACAGAATTGCAGAGAAAAGCAAACAAAAGGCAAGCAGGGCCTCTTGTATTTGAAGAGAGACTGTATCCTATTTTCCTTTTCATTCATGTAAGCTGGATATGACAGTTGGCCTTCAGGCAAAACATTCAACGCTTGTTTTTGTCCCTTAATTGTGGAGTCTTGATATTTTTGAGTAAGAAGGAGCAGGGAGTTCTGCAGTTCAGGGTCCCCCAGGTGGGGAGTGCTCACAGATGGTCTCTGACCAATTCGTCCTGATTCCTTCCAAGTAACCGACACTTCTCCCTCGCTCAAGGCAAGCTGTGAGCTGTACTGTCCGAATTCTCCTCATGGGATCAGAGCTCCCGCGGCATCTGTTTTGCAATGCCAACCACGGCCTCTGTAACAGCAGAGACACTTCTGATGAGATGACCCTTCAATGTGGGAGAAGGGTTCCAGAATCTTCCAAAGTCCCCATTCCAGGCTGAAGAGCTAGTTCACACCCTTCTCCTTAGAAAGCATAGTGAAGCAAGCAAAAATGGCTTTTGGGGCTGGGGATGTGGCTCAAGTGGTAGCGTACTCGCCTGGCATGCGTGCGGCCCGGGTTCGATCCTCAGCACCACATACAAACAAAGATGTTGTGTCCACCGAAAACTAAAAAATAAATAAATAAATATAAAAAAATATGGCTTTTGGTCTCCTTTGGGTCATTGTGCCCTTGAAAAGCTCAGATGCAAGTGAGGAACTTCTAAAGAAAACAGATGGGTGCCTGTGGTCGTAGAAATGGGCAAGGACCTCAGGACTGGCAGGACAGAGGTCCGTAAACCACCCCTCCTGGGTCTCCTGGCATCACTTGGGTCATCTTGGGGACCATGAGAGGCCACTGATATCAAAGGGGAGCGGTCAGCTGAAGGAACATTCAGCCCAGGAAGGAATGGGGACATTGACTTCTGTTTTCTTTTCCGTGGAGCTATTGACTCCAGGCTGCTTGTTGGAAGGGCTGAATGCTGACAACTTCTGCTGACAGAAGCCAAGGGAGCACCAGGACCTTGGGAAGCCGTGCGCATTTGAAGGCCGTTTTCCGGAGAGTAGCAGCAGGGTCATTGTCATGCATGAGCCTGGCAGGAGACCCTGTGATTGGCCACTCTCTCCCTTTCTCTGATCATTGTGAGCTGCGTGTGCACATCCCCACTGGCAGATCTGCAGAATCTCCTGTAGCATCTGAAACTTCAGAATCGCTGCAGCGATGCTGGGGCTTCACAAGAAGCAATGGGGGAGAGAGTCCATTCCCATTTTATGGACGGAGCCGAGACGGGGCTACAGAGGTGGAGGTGTCTGCATGCGGCTGCTGGACGTGCTGCGTCCCCACCCACAGCTCTTTTCCTTCACAGAGCTAATTCCCACCTACTAGCCCACGGAGCTGAACATAATGTAGTCAAACCGACCCTTGGCCAATGCCACTTGTCCAAGGCCATGTCTGTATAGCAGATGGTTTCAAGTCCCAGGAGCAAACCTGTGTTAGCTTCTGTCACCGCACACAAATTACACACAAGAACAACTTACAGGAGGAGAGGTTCCTATGTGCTCGTGGTTTCAGAGATTCAGTCCCTGGCCTGCGGACTGAACTGTTCTGGGCCCAAGGTGAGGAAGGGGTGGGGAGAGGTGGGCCAGGGATGGCCCTGGTGACCCACCTCCTCTAGCCATGCCCCACCTACCTGCTGTTGCCGCTCAGATAGTCCATTCAAATCATTAATCCATTGAATGACTCCATGGCTCAGGTTACAGTTTCTATAATCTCATCATCCACCTCTGAATATTCCTGCATGAACACAGAATTTTTTTTGGGGGGGGGGACCTCTATCCAAACCATAACAAAACCCTTTACTGCTGATCCCAGCGGGGCCAGAGGTGGTCAGAGGAGGAGAAGCCCTAGGAGGGGAGGTGATTCGGGAAAAGAGGTGGCCCTGTGCCCTGGGGGAGGTGGTTTGTCTGACTCCTGCCTCTGGGTGGTTTGAGCTCTGAGGCTGGGAACTGGATAACATTGAGCAGAAAACAGTTTTCTCCAAGAAACTAGTTCTGCCCCTGGCCCCACCCAGGGACTGCCCCAGACAGCTCCGTGGGTAAGACTGGCAACAGCGCTGTGGCAACCAGCTGCGTGGAGGTGGTCTCAGCTCTCGGATGTTGGAAGGCAGACTCTGGCGACTCCAGCGGGGCCTGCTTCACATTTATGCTCCTTTATGACCTTTCTGACCTTGAAAATGCTGGAAAATGGTTCTGGGACTGTTCACTTGGAGCTTCAGTAGTGAGGTCCAGTCCTGGCCAAGAGGGAGCTGGCCACTCCTGTGTGGACAGGAAGCCACGTCCAGGACAGCTTGCTAGGCTCTCCAAGTAGCTGGAGGCACATGCCCTGGGTCACTGGGCGGAGAACGATGAGACGGAAACAGGTAGGTGTCCTGCCTGGGCCCCACAGGACACAGGACGCTCAGGCACCGAGGGCCCACAGGCAAGCTGTTCTCTTGAAATCTTTCAGTGAGATGCTCATTTGGAGAAAATTAATCAAATAAAACATTTAAAGAAAATGCAGCTGTTTGCTTATTTACTTATTTATTTATTTTTGAGCCTCAGAACCTCTGTGAATTCTTCAAGAAGAATCTGGACCATGACGGAGGTCATTCCCTTCCCAGTGCCTTTGCAAGGCTCTGACTTCTGCCAGGACCCCAGTCCCAGCTGCTGTTGGTCTTCCACACCCTTCTCAGCCCGGCCTCAGGATCCCCTCCTGCAGGGCAGCCAGCTGTTTAGGGCATTGTTTAGCTCTCACTGCTGCCTTTTTTTTATAATACTTTTTTTTCTTATTTGCGTCAAGTGATGCTTTTTTCCATTTATGGAGTGGCCTAAAATCAACATATCGTTTAAATGAAAGGTAATCAAAGAAAAATATTAAGTTAGAGGACGGGACGCACAACATCTTCCGAGCTTTGAAATCGCTGTACAAGACCAAGGGTGCAGACTTGAACTTGAACCCTGGCTCTGTCATTTCCTAGCCTGTGCAGGCCACTTAATTATTGTGAATTCTGTGAGACTGTGCGTGGGAGTTCTCCTTGAACTCTAAGGAAATAGTCGGTGATCACTTGTTACTGCCGTCCAATCCTTCTTAGAGAGCACCTCCTCCCAGGCCGTTTGCAGTTCTCCTTGTTGCTATGACACTGTGGGTGGGCAAGGGTCTGCAGAGCTGCCAGCACCAATACTCTTAGGGGATCACCCCCTGGGTGGAGAGCCCAGGGCTTGGGCTGAGGCAGCGGGGGGAAGGTTGGTAGTTGGGCCAAGAGCAGGAGGAACTGCAGTTACCGTCCTTCTAACGCTTCCTGATGGTTTCACAGAGCAAGTGCTGTCCGTCAGCTGGGCTAGGGACCCAAGCTTCTGGGCTCTCACCCCAGGGAAGGGGTGGGTCCCTGTCAGCAGAGGACCCCGAGGGGGACATCAAGGACTCCAGAGCCGGAGGCCCATCTCTCTGCTAGAAGGGAGCCCAGGCCTGGAGCCGGGTGGACTGTGCATGGAGAGATGCCCACCCTTCCTTTAGACCAGGCATCCCCGCCCCTGGGTGCCAGGAGTGTCGTCTGCTACAGAAATTTCACTTGGAGGAGGGGGGCTGCTTCTCCTGAGCTCAGCCCCTCCCCGTGGGCAGGGCACATCCAGGACTTTATCCTGGGGCTTGGGGGAGCAAAGCCCAGCAGCCTGTGCCGACATGGGACAAGCCTGTGCGCTGTCCCAGCTCCTGGGCTCACGAGGCCTGGCTGTGTGCTCCATGGTGGAGCCACATGTCCCCACCCACCCAGACTCCTTTGTGCCCAAGTATCTGTGGCTGGGAGCCCTCCCCAGGGCCTTCCTGCACCCAGATCTCCCCTCAGAGTCCGTTTCTGCAGAATATGACCCATGACAAGAGGGGCCAGGCTCCCTGGTGGCCACCTGTGTGCGGCTGGCCGAGCAGGGCTCTGGACCTGTCCCCTTTGAAAGTCTCACGTAGCCCCCGTGGGGTCTTTGGATGTGAAGCAGCCCGTTTTCCAGGCTGCATTCTTAGCGTGGGGCGTGTTCAAGTCCCGGGTGGGCAGGCGACATTCCCCAGCTCCTGGCCGAGAAGGGGAAAGCGAGAGCCCCTCACTGCCCTCCCAGTCTGACTCCCGATTTGCTTGCCTTAACATTGGCTGCTCGCCAGCCAGCGTGGCTCCAGCTCTCAAATTAGAACGGGGATGCCCACCTCCTGTGGCTTGTCTTCCAGGGTGGACATGATGATAGACAAGGCGAGAGGTAAACTTCTTAGGTGGTGAGATAACAGGGTACGTGTGTACACCGCAGGCAGGAGGTTAGCAAGGGCCTCGCCGAGGGGGGACGTGCAGGCAGAGAGCAGCAGGAACCTCCTGCCCCCTGGGACCCGGCTGCCTTCCTGGGCCAGGTCCTTTCTCCTGTCTTCTCGGCATGAACACACTTATTTCCTGCCTACGGGAGTCATTGCCGGTGATTCAAGAACCACTTGCCAGGGACTGTGATTGTCGCTGGAGTCAAACCCATGAACAGGGGGGTCTGGGCTCTAGTGCTGATAGGGGAATGGGGGAACCAGCCGGCAGGCAGCACATGACCAGCGGAAGGACGCCTGGCCGAGGGGCTGGGCAGGAAGAGCGGAGAGAGAGAGGGAAGCTGGGCCTTCCAAGAGGGCGGCTGGAGAGGGCCCCCGGGTCCGGGATCTGTCAGGAGGTTGGGGCCAGGAGCTGGGGAGGGGGCATGTCAGGTGGAAGGACAGTTGTGCAGAAGCCCTGAGGGTGGCAGGCCCGAGGAGCCTGAAGTAGAAGCCCTGCTACGGTGTGAGGGACGCTAGTGACCTGGTGGTCCCCTACGTAAGGCCACAGCTGACGCTCGTTTTCTCCCTCATCCATTGTTTTGTTTGCTTTTCTAAAAAACAGCTTTATTGAAGTATAATTGACACATAATGCACGACACATATTTGAAGGGTGTAATTTGATGAATCTGGGCATGTGTGCACACTCGCCGTCTCCACCGTCAAGACAACGAGTGATCATCTCCTTCCAGCGTTTTCTCATGTCCCTTGCTAATCCCTTCTCCCAGCCCTCCCTGCACGCCCCATCTGCTTCCTGTCCTTGTGAATGAGTGCACATTTCACAGAATTTTATGTAAACAGAATCATACAGTATGTACTTTTTTTTTTTTTAATTGCTCCTTCCACCGGGCATGGCTAATCCCCGACGCATCTTGCTGTAGGTCTCGCTGGTCAGTGTTGAACCGTGGTCCGTCTATGGATGTACCGGAGCTGGTTCCCACCATCACCTGTGGGTGGGCACTGGGCCTTCCCCGCCCCCGGCTCTTGGCTATCATAAACAAAGTTGGGACGAGCTCTTGTATACAGTCTTTGTATGAACATATGTTTTCGTTTCTTTTGGGTAAATACTAGGAATGGAATGGCTGAGTCATATGGTAGGTCTATGTTTAACTTTTTAAGAAACTGCCAAAATGTTTTCAAAAGGAGGATCATTTTATATTCCAACTGAGAGCGTCTGGGGGTTTATTTCAGCTTCTCAGGTCCTCGCCAGCATTTGGTGTGGTCATTCTTTTTCGTTTTAGCCTTTCTGGTGGACGCCTCGGGAGACACATCGGGTATTTACGTGCCGTTTGTAACTGAGCACTGACTCCAAGACGTTTCCATGGGCAGGAGTTTTCTGGGTGTCTTCTGTTAAATCATTTTCCCCATTTCTAAATTGGGTTGTTTGTCATCACTGTTTAGTTATAAAAGTTCTTTCTGTATTCTAGATACTAATCTTTTGACAGATGAATTTTGACAAATATTTTCTCCCAGTCCGGGGCTTGATGTCGGTAGGACTTTTGCTCATGCTTGTCATTAAGAAATACGGTTGTTCCAGCACCTGCCCATGAATTGCCGAGGCCCCCTGATCCCTGGTGTGTCTCCATCTTGGCTTCTTTTCCAGGCCATTTGGGAAAGTCTAGTCCTTGGGATTCCCACATTAATTTTCGAGTCCAGTTACCATTTTCAGGCTGCCTTCTGCTCAACGGCGGCTCCAGGCATCTTTGGCTTCTTGTTGTGGGGAGCAGCCCCTCTGCTGGGTTGGCAGTGGCCCGGGCAAGGCGTCCATGTGTCTGTCCCTCTCTTTCCTTGCACCCTCTACCCCTAACTTGTGTAATTATTCAAGGAACAGTGGCAACTAAAATCCAGTTGATAGCAAGTGTGTCTCCTGGCTGGTCTCCCACGGTGACTCTGCAGTCAGGACTGGCAGTGCAGGCAGTGGCTGGGGACACTTGCTTTAATCATAGGCTAGAAGATTTTCTGGGATGTTGTGGGCAAATTGTTCTGCGGTCATGCAGAACGGGGTTAATGTCTGCGAAGAGTGCCAGCCGGTGTCACTGGTCACACCTCTGTCTGCTGTGTTTGCTGTGGTATTGTCCCTCTGGAGTGGCAGGAAATGACTCTGTGACTGGATTCGAGAGAGCTTTGTCTCATGGCTGCAGACAACACACAGGACCTGGCTCTTTGGACTCAGGTCAAGACCAGATAAGAGGTCTGGGGGTTGGAGGGGACAAAATGAAATCCCCAGGAATGGCCTAAAGCTCTGTGCCCTAGATGCCTTGTCTCCTCACCCTGGTCCTGGCCCTGCAGGGACGTCCGTGGGATGGTTCTGAAGCCCAGCAACTTGGTCCTCAAGAGTCCCCTTCAGTCAGGTGTCAGGCATTCCCTAAATTCTTTTAAATTGATTTTTTAAAAGTTTCTTGGCCGTCCCCAAATCAAACTCAAAGAACAACAACGATAAAACTCACTCCCTGAATTCAGTTCATATGTTCATGGGCTTAAATTCTTTCATAAATCAAACTTTTCTGGTGGGGGTCCCTCCTGTGTGCCAGGCCCTGGCCCTGACAGGAGAGCATGGCCTAGGGGCCTCGAGGCACTGCAGGGAGGGAGCCAGGGAAGAGGAGGCACCTTTGACAGGGGCCGAAGTCCCGTCCACGAGTTTTCTCAGCCTGTGGAGGCCCACCAGACCCCAGTCCCGCCCAGCAGGTGGCAGGAGCCCAGGGCCCTCGGCCTTCCTCCTCCACCCCTCATGGCCCTGTGTATGCACGTGGCACATCGCCCATGTTGCACAGGGAAGAAGACCAGGGCTCAGAGAAAGACCAGGTCAGCTGCTGCTAGTGAGCTTTAGCTGGAAAGTTGAAGAGCTGAGAGCCCGGGGGTCCGCCTTCACAGCCGGACATCGACAGAGAAGAAGGCCTCTTTTTTTTTTTTTTAAGAATGTTTCAATATTTACGTCTAAGTGCATGGAGAAGGCCAGCAGCACGTGCTTCCCGCCTTGGGTGCGTGTGCGCTGACGCTGCGCAGGCCCCACCTGCACACGGCCCGGCTGAGCACCGGCTGCACTGCTCTTTGCCCTTCTGTGCATTCAGGAAGCTAAATAAGACTTTCCCAGCTACCAGAACCCGGTCCGTTATCTGTGCTGCAGTGTAAACAATGAAATGCTTATTACGTCCTCAGAATCCACAAAGCCATCGCCATGGAAACTGTTTTCATGTCATATCTTTAATGAATAGGTAATGAAAGAAATGCTGCATTTACAACTTCATTACGAGTTTAAGAAAAAGAGAGGCCCGTGCGGCCGTGTACACACACACACACACACACACACACACACCCTTAGCCATAAATTTAAATCATGGTCCTTGTCACGTTTCAGAGCATGGTGAGCATCACAGAGACGTTTCCAAGGCTGTCATTTTGGATTGAATGAATGGAGAGGAAAAACAGTCATTTCTGAGACCCTACACACCGGGCTGACAACGCAGGGTGTGGGTTTGTCTCGTTAGGATTTTCATTATTGTGGCTCAGAATGATCCCCTGCCCTTGTCGCCAGCGAACGTAATTGGGAGTGGAGGGGGGCTCTGGGTGAGCTCCAGCTGCCCTGCACTCCTGGGTGGCCAGCCTGTCTCCTGCAAGGCTGACCACGAGAAGGGTGGCCCGAGCGGGCGTGGTTTGCTGGGGAACTGCTCTGAGCTGACCTACAGGATCGACTGTCCCAGCATCGACTGCGGAGGGGAGTCGATCCTTGTGGCGTCAGTGCAGGGACCTTAGAAAGGAGTTTTACGAGAATTACGAACAGAACATGTCATCTCCAAGGGGACAGTGTGGCTGGGACAGGGCAGGGCCCAAGTGGTGGCTGGCAGTCGACAGCAGCGGGATGGCACCATGCCCGTGTGCCTCTGGACAGCCCTGTGGACAGGCCAGCGCTGCAGCACACTCTGCTTCACCCCGGACCCCGATGGAGGGGGCAGGTGGGTAAAAAAAAAGAAAAGAAACCTCAGCTGCTGTTCCATCAGCACAGAGAACAAATTACACCTCAGTCTGCACTCTGTCAGTCTGTCCCGTGCCTCGTTCTTGGTGCCGGTCAGGTTACTCCGTGCCCAGGCGAGCCTTCCTGTTTCCCAGTGTAGCTCTCCATCCTCACACCCCTGAGCTGTGGAACCCCCTTAGCTCGAGGCGCAGCAGGTCCTCCTTCACCGGACCCCACTTTGGGGCCTGTGACCTCTGCAATAACCGGCTGAAGCTCCCTTCCGTCTGTTCCTGGGAGCGCATGCCAAGAAGATTCACAGGGAAAGAAAAATGTCGGAGAAGATATGTCGACGACTTTCAAGTGCCTTTGGGGGGGAAATGTCTATTTGTCTATAAAGCATGTTGTTTATTCATTAAAGTTCTTCTGCTAAGAGCTTTGGACCAGAGTTTTAAAATTTTCTCAGTGTAATTCTTAAGTACTGGAAAATAGTAGAGCCGTGTTTCTTTAATAACACTTCCTTGATGAGCGGACCCTGCTTCCGTGGGAAAAAACACTGCCCGGGCTTTGTCGCTAACTGCTGTGCCACCTTGGGAAGCCCACTTCTCTGGGCTTCTCGGCGCTTGGCTTCCTCATCTGCACCTGGAATGGGATGGATAGAAGAAGTCGATTGCAGGACTTTCAGCTTTGATATTTTATGAACTCACGGCTTCTCACAGAACCCCAGTCTTAGCCCACCTACACTAGGCCCCACAGGAGCTTGGGAGGACCCTCGGGACGTCCCCTTGCCCTCAGTGCCACCTGTGATCTGTCCACGGTGCCCTGGGAGGACTCGGGGCTCCTTCTCCAGGTGTCAGCCATCCAGCCTCGGCTCACGCCCAGCTCGGCCCCCCGGGGATGTGGACCTGTGCCTGGAGATGGCCTTGATGGGAACGGGGTGGACTACGTGGCCGGCATGTTGCGTGGTCCTGTCTCTAACGTACCCTCCAAAGGGTGTCCACTATGGGGCAATGCAGTGGCCCTGAGTATAAACCACAACATGCCACGCTCAGGAAGGAGCTCATGTCTTAGGGGGACTCGATCCTCCCTCTAGAGCTCGCAGGCTACGTGCCGTGAGCCCCTTGGGCTGAGGCAGGCGTGGTCTTCGAGTCGGGCGGCTGCGATCTCCAGGTCCTGCCACGGGACTGCTACAGAGCAGCCTCTGCTTCCCTGAAGGCAGAAGCCCTTCCCTGCTTCCTGCCCTCAGCACTTCCCCGAGGCTGCGGACCAGGCCCCGGGACACCCCATGAATGTCTGCGTCCTTTGGTGACGAGCATTTGTAGACACCTCACAAACACGGAGCCCGTTCCCTGCAGGCGCTAAGGGACAAAGGCCCCCGGCTGACATTCTCCTTCTAGGACTCAGGGCTGCCCCCAGTTTTGTGAGTAAAGATGGAGAGACAGTCATCGCCCGTGTGACCATGTTCCCTGCAGATTTCACCTAACGGGACATTTTAACTGACTTGAGCATCCGGAGGGTCTCCACCAAGGGGCTGTCCTGGTCACCTGGGCTGCTATGATGGCACTCCACAGACGGGGTGGCTCCCACGGGGAGACGGGAAGGCCAAGACGAAGGGGCCAGTGTGTGGGGGGCTCCCGCTTCCTGGCTGTGAACTGCTGACTTCCCGCCGGTCCTCCGTGGCTCAGCTCCTGGGCCTTTTGTACCAGACACCAATCCCCATCGTGGGCGGCACAGTCACGACGGCATCGCTCCCAAAGGCCCTGCCTCCTGACACCTCCTCCTGGGTCCTCCCTTGTCTACAGTGGATTTCAACTGATGTCTGAATCACAAGATGGGGACATCCGTGACAGTCAGTGCAGTCTAGGCAGAGGAAACAGACAGTGCAAAGGTCCTGAGGTGGGAACAAGACTGGCTCCTTTGAAGAGGAAGCAGGAGGGCAGAGTGGCTCTGATGGCCACTGGACAGGGTGAGCCAAGGCTGGAGAGGAAAGCGGGACAGATCCTGAGGTCTGGCAAAGAAGGGCCAGCAAAGGAGGTAGAAAGGGGCCTAGGAGGGAGCACAGGGCAGGGACGTCATGCTCAGCCCTATGTGTGCAGCAAAGGGTCCAAGAAGCCAGAGCAGGGACGCCGGGGTCCTCCCAGCAGGGGAATTCATGGCAGAGGCCACTAGAGACATGCATCCCTGGTGCCCAATCAGCTGCTGGGCTGGAGCAGATGAAGGAGCTCTGCTGACAGGAAGCGGAGACGGCGAGAGCAAGAGGGGTGACACCCAGCGAGGACCGTGCTCCCCAGGAGGAGCCGGGCAGCCCTTCTGTGCTGTCAAGCTCTGTGTGACGTGGGGTATTTGTTTCCCAGGGCAGCTGTGACAAAGTGCTGCAAACCGTGTGGCTTTAAACAACTGCCACAGGTCGTCCACAGGTGACCATTCAGTTTTCCATTTTGGAGGGAGAATCTGATCCACATCCCCGTGTTTGCAGCCGCCAGGGTGTTCCTTGGGCTGTGGCAGAATCTCCGATTTCTGCTCTGCCTCTGTCTTTCCGCGGCACTCTGTGTGCATGTGTGTGCACGCGCATATGCGTGCATGTGTGTGCGTGCGTGTGTGTGTGTGTGCGCGCGCGCGCGCGCGTGTGTGTGTGTGTGTGTGTGTGTGTGTGTGTGTGTGTGTGTGGCTGTGGCTGGGCCCACCCCATCAGTCCTGCCGAGTGCTGGCTCACTTACTGACTCACCAGCCTGCGGGACAGTTGCTTTCATGAGTTTCGATTTGCCGACTGACCAAGGCTTACAAAGGTGTAGGATTCGCCCAAGCCCCGAAGGCTTCAAGTGGCCCTGCTAGAACTGGTCTCCAGATTCTGTCCTCTCTCCACTCTCAAAGCCTTTCTCAAACTGGGATTCGAGGACATCCACAATAATTTAAATGATCTTCTTTGATTCTGACAGCACTCTCTGTCTTCATGTGATAGAACTTTGCCATGTAACCAGAGGCTGCTCTGTGACTCCCGTGTCCACCTTGGAATGAGGCCAGGGTTGTGTTGGGCTCAGGCAGACAGACCAACAGGTCTGAACCCAGGTCTGACTGTGCCCCGAGTGAGTGGCCCCAAGAGGCCCGCGCTCTGCGTGGCTTGCCGACACAGGGTCCTGGAGCTGCGGTGGAGAAAGGTGAAGTTGAGTGTAGCCCCTGTCCAGCGCGGGCTACTGAACCCAGGTCAGGCGGGTGAATTTGGGGTGACAGAAAATGACCATGCAGACATGGAAAATATCTTTTCTGGGCATTAGGACGGCTTCCCCGCCTCCAGCCACAAGCTCTAAAGCATCTATGGGCTGAGAGAAGCGGGTGAACAGTTGGCCCACGTGTCTTCCTGTGCCCACCCAGCCAGGGCTTGCAGGAGGCCACCAGAGGTGCGTGGGCTTGGGTGGCAGAGGTGGCCACCCCAGAAGGAGATGGGGCTAGACTATGGGAAACAGAAGATGGACATCAGACACAAACCCACTGACCACCAAGGGGGGGAATCTGCGGGGGAGGTGGCAGGCCGCTCCCTGCATCTGTCCCCAAGTCTGTCCCCAGCTCTGTGGCTTAGTCCCAGAAGCTCAGGGTGCTTGGCTCCCATAGGAATCACAATGCCCGGCAGGTGGGTTTCTGTTTGGTAAGAATTAAACCAGCCGCCTCTGGGACAGATGTCCTCGGCAAGCGGTCGCTGTCACCAGTGGCAGTTTTAAACTTGTCCCCAAACAGGACAAAATAATGATGAGGAAGACGCCTGGCTTGGGGCTGTGGGACTGCTCCGGGCTGGACCAGAGAACAAGCCGCACTTGTTTAGGGGAAATATCTGCGAGTCACACCACCCTGGGGATTGGGGTTGCTGGCGAGGTTGATGGGGGAGAAGCTCAGCTTCCCAGACGTCCTGGGTCGGTGGAGAGCAGACAGACAGACAGACACAGAGAGGCTCCTTTGGCTGCCAGCCATGTCTTTCCTCACTCTCCCTGTTTGGTACGAAAATGACAAGTGGCCCCTCCAGTGGGCATCGGGGCAGTGGGCACTGTACCACGGGCCCAATATCCCTGGGACGGCAGGACCATCATCCCACACTGGGTCTGAGAGAGGGACGCTGGCTGCAGGCCCCTTCTGCTCAGGTGGTCGATCGGCCGCTCACCCGGGGCACTAGGCTGAGGGGCACTAGGCTCTCCTAAGACACTTTGGTTTTCTGGTTAGGGATCTAGCGCCCACCCACGGGAACAGTCAATGGAAAACCGTAACGTGGAGTGGACAGAGAGGGTGCCCTTGTGTGAGCGTGGCCGCTCCGTAGAGTGGAGGGGTCTCTCCCTAAGAGGGTTCGCCGCGCAGGACTGAGAACCAGCTTTGAAGATGAGCACAAGGAAAAGTGACGGGCAGTGGGATGCCTCCTTAGCAGCCTCTGACTCACGCAGGGCTGGGAACAGAGGGACGAGATCGAGGCCGCCAGGGCTGCGGGTTCAGGTGGGCTTTCCAGGTGGACTTCCAGGTGGACGTCCAGCCCCCAAGGTGAAAGCCGTCTCGCTTCCTGAC
The DNA here is from genome assembly GCF_045843805.1 of Urocitellus parryii. Classification (NCBI taxonomy): domain Eukaryota; kingdom Metazoa; phylum Chordata; class Mammalia; order Rodentia; family Sciuridae; genus Urocitellus; species Urocitellus parryii. Next base: position 205,176,363 of record NC_135535.1, read on the forward strand.
ACCGAGAAGGGCTGGGATCCTGTTCCTGCCGCTCGCCGGACTTGGATACAGTTGTTAAAAATAAAACCCTGGGACTGTCCACCAGAGCAGCTCTGTTGTTTTCCAAGGAAAACACTCCACGGCTCTCACTGGCTGGCTCTGGGCTTCCGTTTTACATTTTTTAATTAAATTTTCAAAAATATTTAATAACAGACAAATACCCAGGACTTTATGCTCAGTGTGAAAATGCAGTTTAAACCATCTATAGTCTGATTCCCACTGTGTTCAAAATGCACAGATGGAGGAGGCTCCCTGACACACAGGGCAGTGAGATTGGGGTGCACTTACCTTCTTTCTATTTTCTTTCTGGTTATGGCTGCACCTGAACACCTGTCCCATTCCCATGCACGAAAGCCATTTCAAAGATACTTAGCTAACAGGAAGCCAGGGCCCCAAATGCCGTCCTCTTCCACCTTTAAGTGACAACTGACCTGATGGCCCAGGTGGAGGCCTCTGCACCTGGCCTGGGCGGAGTCCTGGTTCCCGTTCCTGCTTTCCTTGGTGACAGGGTGGTCTGGACACTGGGCAGCCGAGTAATGGGCGCTCCCGCTGCAGAGACCAGCTCTCTAGGGACTCAGAGTCCAGCAGTGTGCTCAGCACATGACGGACACGCAGGAGAAGCCTGTGGTATGTGCCCAGGGACAGGCCCAGGCTGTGCACTCGGGTGTGCGCTTGTTCACCTGGAGCCGGACACAGTGGAGGGCCTCCGTGTGCACCTCCGGGCTCTGAGGGAGGCCGCAGGGGCTGTGGATCCAGGCTCCTTTCTTTCTTTGCCTTGTTTCTCTGCATTCAGCATATTTTTTAAAAATTATTTTGAACACATGAAAACAGACATCACCATCCCACATGTAGTGTATAAAGTAAAAATGAGTATTCTTGTCCTTATGTCTCTGTGCACACATGTGCTTTAGAAAAGTAGAAAAGGGTTATGCTCTGTTCATTGTTTTGAAAATAGCCCATACCCCTTAAAAATATTCCATTTTCCCAGTCAGTTTCTATAGTTCTTGCTCGTCCCTTTTGACAATGGTATAGTATTTCAGCATGTGGACATTTCATCATGCTCTTCTAATGCTGCAGACTTTGGCAATGTAAAATGAAACGTTCACAACTGGAAGTCATATATTATTTTGAAGGAATGGTAATCCCAATAAAGAGCCATGGGCCCAATTGGGAAAACAAAGTGTTAAAATGCCTTCTTACTTCAAAAAAATGCTCCGTAGTGGAAAGAAGAAAGCCTTCTGCTTCCTTCCCTCCAGGATCTCCAGGCTCAGGTGGTGCTCGTTGGAGAATCCTGTGATATTTCCACACTTATCGCTAAAGTCTACAAAAGCTTGAGTAAGAGATTCTCTTCCTGGCCCGAGTCTCCCTCCCTGCCTTGCCCTCCTCCCCAGCCCAGTGTGTACCTCTGCCTCGGCTGCCTCTGGAGCAGGTCACTCCACAGGAGGAGACTGGGTGGACAGCCCTCCGAATCGTTGGGGAATTTCTGAATTTTGACTTCCCGAGGCAAACAAGTACTCTAGCAATTAAGAGGTTCCCAGAATTGTTTGTTCGTAAACAATCAGACTCCACGCAACTCTAGAAAGGCCTTTTGTCCTGTCTATTGACTATGACAATGAAGTTTGGTGGGAAAGCTCCTTGCTCCTTAGTTTTTAAAATAACAAACTGGAGTGTGCCAGGCTCCCTGTTTTTCTCTCCAGGGTTCCTGGAATTTGTGTCTCTCATGACCAGCGCGTAGTACCCAGGTCACTTGTCACGTCCCCTACCCGGTGACCACGACAACGGTCCCCACAGGAGTTCCAGGTGGGTTTCTTTCGTGGGAAGGGTGTGGCTGATATTGAACCAGGGAAACCAAAGCAGCCGATGGGCGGGCGGACCCCACCCACTGAGGGCGGAGGCCACGGGCAGTGGATGCTGTGCTCACTAAAGAACTGGAGGCCCATCTCCTCTCGCCTCCGTGGTGCTGGCACCTGCCTGGGGAATGTAGGTGACTTAGGCTTCACTGTCATCATGAGCAGTTTGACAACAAAGTGGCTGTGAAGAAGAAGCGCCCAGTCAGAAGTCAGTCTGCTGAGACCTCAGTGACGACAGGAGGTCCTCGGGGTCCCCAGGGCACTCAGGCTGACTCAGGTTCCTTGGGCTTCTGAGGACTGGAGGAGTCCTTAGGGGTCACCGTGGTTCAGAAGACCACAGCCCACTGGCCCACGGCAGCAGATGAGCAGACCAGAACAGGGCAGCTGGACGGCTGCGGGGAAGACCCCGGAGGGCTGTGCCCAAGTCCCCGGGGGACTGCTAATGTGAGCATGTACACAGAGACTGCAAGGAGCCCAGCAAACACCGACTGGAACTAGGGCCAGGGCCTATTCTGAAAGACACACTGGACCTGATGAAATCTGCCGTGTCCTCAAATGAGTTCCCAGACCCAGGAGCCTTCCTGGCTAGAGGCAGCCAAGGGAAGAACTTGAACTTGACAAAGTAACTAGAAGTTGAGGGGACCACAGGGAAGAAGAGTCCCAGGTCTGAGTGGAGCTGGGTCTCCGTGCTGATTGGACTATGCCATGACCTTCTAACAGCTGGAAGTTCTGTGCAAAGGCTTGGGCACCACTGTGGCCACTGTCACTGACACGATCCTCCCACTGTCACAGCCGCAGCCAGGTCTGCAGATCCTCAGACGGCCCTCAGCTTCTCTGACTCCCGGGCAGCAAATGGACATAACTGTTTAGTCACCTCCCACAATTCCATAAAGTTGAATCCACAGGACAAACTGAGCCCTCTCTGTTGTTCCCAGTGGCTCTTGCTGTCACCGTGGTTGTGAACCACATTCTGAGCAAGGCCCCTTTTAAGCTGGGGCAACTGTATCAATGTCACCTGAAATAAGTTTAAGCCAAAGAAAATTGCCAGATACCAAGACGGATAGTTCACAGTGGCAACAGATGGATCAAGGCAGGAAGTCACACGGCTCTGAATGTGGGTCTGGGTGACAACTGTCACAGAACGGACAGGACAACAGGAGAAGTAGAAGAATCCACAGTGAGGGTTGGGGGTCTCAAGACTCCTATTTTAGCATTGATTTAAAAGAATCAGTAAGGATCTAGGAGACTTGAACAATACTGCCGACCATTGGACTTAAATGACCTTTATTCCGTCCAGTCGGAGCTGAGCCCAGTCTTTTCAAGGACATATGGCCCACCTACTGAGATAAACCAAATGCTGGGCCATGAAATGGGTCTCAGCCAACATAAAAGGATCCAAACAGCGCTACACCATGTTCTCTGACCACAAGAGAGTTAAGCTGGGGTCAACAGAAAGATCTCAGGAATGTCCCCAAGCATCTGGAAATCAAGCAAACACTTCTAAGTAACCCATAGATCAAAGAGATTTCAAGACAAATTAGAAAATGAAAATGTAATGAATAAGATAGATACAATGAAAATGAAAATACGGTTCGTCAAGACTTATGGTGTGCAGCTAAGGCAAGGCTCAGAGGAAAACAAGTAGCTCTCAATGCTTCCGTTAGAAAGAACAAATTCTGAAATCAACGAACAGCCTGAGCTCCCCCCTTAAAAAGCTAGAAATCTAAGAGCAAATAACCCTAAATGTAAGTAGCGAGAAAATCACCAAAACCAAAAGGTGGTTCTTTGAAAATATCCGTCTGTTGAGTCAACTTCTGCCTAAACTAAGGGGATCACAAAGACAGAGGATGAAAGGCACCAGTGTCACGGATGAGAGAAGGGACATGGGTACAGATTCTACAGACGCTAAAAATCCAGGGCTCGTCCCCCACAACGACGCCAATGAAGGTGACGACGCAGAGGAGACAAAAAAAGACACCAAATGTCAGAGTGAATTCAAGGAAGGACAAGGACATGAGCAGCTCAGGCCATGAGAGAAGCTGACCCTGCACAAGTCCTTCCTGAGAAGACTGTCCCCGTGTTCAGGAGCTTGGGGGTGAATGGTGCCAAGAAATTAAGGAGGAAAGAAGTAACGCCCATCTTACAGAGAACAGAGGGGGAGGACGGCTCCCCTCCCTCCCTCCCTCCCTCCCTCCCTCCCTCCCTTCCTTCCTTCCTTCCTTCCTTCCTTCCTTCCTTCCTTCCTTCCTTTCTTTCTTTTTTGGTGGTACTGAGGATTGAACCTGTGGATGCTCTGCCCCTGACCTGCCTCCCAGACCCCCCCACTCCTTCACCATCATCATCAACAAATCCTGAGATCCAAACACAAGGTCAACCTTCAAGAGTCAACAACACTTTTATGGGCCAGCAATGAACAATTGAAGAGTAAAAAATAATTTTTATTATTTCCTTCTTACTACTTAATTTGGGTTCAATTTGCTCACTTATTAAAGCACCAAAACCATGAAGAATTAATTTAACAAACTATGTATGACACCTGTGCACTGCAAAACACTGACGAGACAAAAATTTAAACACAAAGAGAAGGAGAGACGTAACCTGCACGTGGACTGGAAGACACCATTGTGACAATGTCAGTCCCCACACTGATCTGTAGAGGTAAAGAAATTTGGGTCCAACTCTTGATTGGCTTTTTGTGTGTGTGCATAAATCGGCAAGTTGATTCTAAAATTTATATGAAAATTCAAAGGAACTAGAATAGCCAAAGTGACTTTTTAAAAAAACCACGTTGGAGGATTCGAGTTACCTGATTCCGGACTTGGTAAGAGTCACAGTAATCCAGGAGTGGGGTACTGACATTAGGAGGGAACCTAGTCCACGACTCTTATTTATATGGTCAACTGTTTTTCCACCAAGGATCAGGGTGATTCACTGTGAAAACTGGGTCTTTTCAGCCTCTGTGCTGGGACAATTGGACGGTCCTATAGAAGATGAGGTACCTCACCCCTTACCTTCCACCATGATAAAAAGTAACTAAAAATAGCTCCTGGACCTGACCGTGTGAACTTAAAACTCTAAAACTTTCGAAAGTCAACGTCAGAGAAGGTCAATGTGACCTTAGCTAAAAAAAGAAAACACACACACACACACACACACACACACACACACACGAAGTGAAAGTGGTTTACCTTTCACCAGAGTTATGGAGGCCAACAGGTGAGCCCCAGCCTGGTATATTTGTAAACCCTGCTCTGGAAAAGGGCTGGTTTCCAGAACGTGCAAAGAACTTTGCAAAAAAATAAATTGAAAATAAGAAAACCACCCAATTTAGAAAATGGGTTGGAAGATTTGAACAAACACTTCACAAAAAGAAGAACTATGAGCGGCCAGTGAGCAGACAGCGAGTCACAGAAGCAAGTCAGCCAGAGTGTGACCACTCACCAGCCACTGGAATGGCTAAACGGCCACCAACCAGAGCTCAGGAGGACGCAGATGGAGCTTCAGCGTGTGCTGGGGAGGGTCCAGGATGGAGATGGCAGCCCTTCAGAAGAGCCCAGCAGCTCTGCTGAAGCTCAGCATGTCCTGGTGAAGGATTCCCAGTACCAGGTCCCTACTCCAGAGAAACGAGTCCCGTGCCTTCAGAGACACGATGTGTGGACATCCTCGGGTCCCTGTGATCACCTGCAGCCACCTCGAGCTTCTCCTTTCCTGCTGCGACTTCACCCCACAAACCCTGGTTTGCACCTCTTCCCTCTTGACCAGCATGATGCCTTCAGGCAGGAGCAGCTACGGTCCCAGTTCCACCACCGTCTGTCCCCATCATCATCTGTGATTTCCTCTTATCTAATATTTTATCCAAATCCCTAATGCTTCCGCCTCCTCTCAGTCCCTTCCCTTACTCCCCTGAAAGTCAACGAAGCAAAGCTTCCAACCATCTTCTGAAATTAACCTTTCACACCATCGAGGAGAATCATAAAATCCTTCCCATCCCTCCACCCTGAAATAAGTACTCCTCCTATCCTGCTATTTGCATATTTCATATTTCTCCCTAAAGAAAGGCTTCTGGGGCTTCTAGTTGAGAGTACACAGTGGTAAATGATGTTGTTTGCCAGGAGCTCAGAATTTCAGGAAGCAGGAAACGAGTTTAACTTTATGCTACTTACTCCTTGTGCAGCCTTGAGGCAAGTGGCCTCTCTGAACCTCAGTCTCTTCATCTGATTACTGGGTGTCATCCTATGTATGAGAAGTGCTGACAATGAATTTGTATTCTCCACCTTTGTTCGGTAACACAGAAACATGCTGAGTCCCCTTGTCCCTTGGAAAGTGTTCCTTGGAGAGTGCTATGACTGAACTCTACTTATCTGGGTGATTAAGATATTGCTTAGACACTGTACTTTTGAAATTAATGTAGCAAGATAATAATACCTAGTATTGATATAGTCTTTGATCTGTTATCTTAATTATGCTTTATGATGCTACTATAAAACTGTTAAGTAAGATTACTGCAAATTAATTAATATTTATTATCCCCCTGGAAGCAAAGTACCGCCTTTATAAATCAGGTAGGATGAACAGTAGAAAATTCTTCCTGAATTCGCAGCATCAGTGCCACCAAAGCTGTTGACTTGCAGCTAAATTAACCCTCAAATGTCAGCCAAGACTGCTGGACTCATCAGAGACCCTTTTGTGCAAGATTCGGCCAGAACTAGGAACTAAGGACTCACTGGGCTTCCTGCAAAGTGACAATAACTGTGATTTTTTTTTCATTTTATTTTCTTGCTTTTCATTAAATCTCAATGCTGATTTCCTAAACTTGTTTTCCCACTAGCTCCTACCTGTTGTTTCAGAAGGTAGAGGAGGGTGCGGCCAGGGGTTGGGAGGGGATGAAAGATGGCAAAACATTCTGGACCCAGAGCAGCTGTCAACATGTCAATCAGCTTGATTTGTACTGCTGCAGCCGCGTTCTGTCGCCTGGTGGTACCTGCAATTTGGTGACTCAATAAATAATAATAAAAAAAATAATATTTGGTTTCTATCCATGCTCTGGGTCCATGGCCACACGGATGCCTTTGGTAAGGCGTGAGTGTGCTCTGCACGCAGTCTCACTTACCGTAGATTTTCTATTTGAGTTTGTTTCAAAATTGGTTCACGTTTAATTCTCTAATGTAATCTCTTGACCAATGCAGGGAGAGAGGGTTGTTTTTCTAGATCTAAAAGCCTATCCTGGGCCCAGAACAGGCGTGTGTGTATGCGTGTGTGCGCGCGCGCTCTGTGCACACATTGGTTGTATATAAATATTGACATAGTACCATATGTACAACCCATATTTCTAGGATTTGTTTAGATGTTGGGATTTGACTACAGTGTGGTGTAGGGGAAGGAATGACATTCAGTAGAACAGCCCGAGAGCAAATCCTACTCTCGGAATGTCAGGAAGTCACCTGGGCTTCCCCTGCCTCGGTTTCTCCTCCTGAACAGGAGAACAACAACAACCCACCTGCCCCTCCCACCTCGGGCCTCATGGCACTTCCCAGGCACATTCCCCAGGCACACCAAAGTGCTTTGTAAAGTTCTGTGAAGTTCTGCCCAAAGGTGGTTAGTGCCTCAAGATTTTCCGGTAACTGATATGCAGACTCTGGGATAGGAATGGAATTGCGTTCAACATGAGTAACACCCTCTCTGAATTAAAAGACAGAAAGTCCGTGTTTCCCACATGGGCCACCCCTTCACACCACTAAGACTCTAGGATCAAAGAACCCAGGAGAGAAAAGAAGCCTGGGAAAGGAGGAGGCCACACCCGAGCCCTGTGCCCACTGGCCGCTGCAGCACTGGGGTCCTGCAGAGAACAGCAGGGCGGCCCCCAGAGAAGTCATAGTAAAAATACCACACCATCCGGAAATTCCCCAAGAAAACCCGAAAGAGTTGTGGAGGAGGGCTTGAGCAGATGTCTGTCAACCAACGTTCACGGCAGCAATATCCACAGTCACTCAAAAGTGGAAACCACCCAAGTGCCTGTTGGTGGATAGATGGATAAATAAATGCGACACATCCAGATAATGGAATATTATTCAGCCTTAAAAAGGAAGAAAATCCTGATACAACGTGGACAGATCTTGAAGACATGCTAAGTGGAATCAGCCAGACACAAACGGACAAATAAATGCCACATGGTTCCTCTTACGTGAGGCGCCCAGAGCTGCCAGAGCTGCCAGATACAGAGACAGACAGTAGAGCAGAGGGTGCGGGGGACTGGGCTGCGGGAGGGCAGGAGTCATCCAACAGGGCTTCAGGTGGGGACGGTGCAGCGCTCAGGTGGAGGTGATGGGCGCAGGAAAACGCCAACAGCACACCCCGAAGAGCCAAACCCGGACATGTTCAACTTCAGAGCCTCAGGTCCAAAAGGGAGAGAACTTGGTGGCAGCTGATTTGGGCGGAGGGATCCAGGTTCTGCGGCCACATGTCAAGTCGCCTGTGCGCAGCTCGCGCCATGGCATGCGCCCGGCCCGGCCTTTCCAAGCAGCTCGGTTGCTCTGGCCCCGTGGTGTCCCTCCTGGCCCAGACGCCTCGGTTTGCATTCCTGGTCACCTTAATGGCAACCGCGGGCCTTCTTCCCGTCACTTGTCACTTGTCACTTGTGCCGGCTCTCTGCAGCTCTAGGGATTCGTCAACCCCACGACCTCCCCCTGCGTTGGGGTTTGAGCCGGTCCTCAGAGCTGTCGGGTTTACCCCTCCCGGTGTCCCCGGGAGGCACCCTCCTCCCCTTGTCCCCTCCTCTCCTTCCCGCCGTCCTCCTCCTCCAGGGCCTGCCCCACGCGGGTGGCGGGTGGCGACGTTTTCTCACATCTCCGTTCACTGTCCTGCTTCGGCCTCCGCCCTGGACCTCGCAGCCCTTCCAGTGCCATTGGCCTGGGCGCAGCCCGGGCACAGGGGACAGGTGTGAGTGCGCGCCGGGCACAGCGGACCTGCGCCCTGGGCCCGCTCCTGCCTCTTCTCGAGGTCGTCTGCGAGTCCCTTCACTGGTGCCGATGCTCTTCACGACGTCTGCACAGGACGCTGGAAATCTGAGGTCCCCGTGTTCCTCCCGATGACGCTATGACAGGAAACACAGGTGGCCCCGAGAGAACGCGGACTGTCGTGACGCCCCCCCCCCCCCAGAGCCAGGTTCGCTGTCCCCTCATCACCCAGGGCCGTGTCGCTCCATGGGGTGATTCCAGCCTCCACCTGGCCCCTCGCTGGCGGTGGGTCGCTGGATGGAAGGTGGGGCCCTACTGCCGTGGGGACAGGAACCCCCCGGCCCGGTTCACCCTGCGGCCCTGAGCCCGGGGTGCAGGTTGGACACTGGCCACCTCCTGCTGGTCTGCTGTAGCTCTGTGAACCTGGGACTGTGACTCCTCTCAGTGGGCCTCTTTCCTGGTCTGCAACCCAGGGTCTTTATGGTCTCCAAGACCCAGTGGGACTCAGTGGACCCTGCTGTGGACCCTGTGTCCAGCCTCTCTGGGCCTGGGCTGCCCAGCTGCCCTGGATGGGGCCTGCCTGGCTCACCACAGTGTCCCTGGGCCTGGCACCCCGCCAGCTGGCAGCAAGGGTGGAGGCAAGGAGAGGGGTCAAGGCAGGGGATGCCTTCTGGAGCCTGTGTGCCCCCGAGGCTCCAGAGCCAACCCAGCGCCTTCTCTTCCTGAATGTGGCTCCCGGGTTCGCGGGCCTCGTTCTTGTGCCTGAGTAGAAAGGCACAGGCCCTCCCTCTTGCCCTCCCCCGTGGACTCCGGCTCTTTGTGTGCTGACTTCTCAGGTTTCTTCTGGACTTGGGTGCCCCTGTTGGTCCCTATTGTCCCGACTGAGAGGGGAGCCTCAGAGTCCTGTGCCTCCCCCCGGGCTCACCAGGTGGCTTCACTCTTCTGTCACCTTTGCTCTGCCTCTCTCTCTCCAGGGAAGGAAACCGTGACCTGCCTGGCTTGCATTCCTGGGCAACCACGTCAGGCTTTCTAAAGAGAGCCCTGCATGCTGCTATGATCTGATTTTAATAATGCGGGGGTTCCCACTCTTGGGAAACCTTTTCCCGTTTTTTCAAGCATGTCTTAACTGCTGTCCCCACTGCCACTCAGCAGCCATCTCGGGTGCTGGGCAGCCTCTTCTCAGATGCAAGCGGTCACTGTGTCCTTTCTAGACTCCTCAGAAGCCTCCTAACTGGGCTGTGCCCTGTCAGTCCTGGGGTTCCCCAATCCAGTGTCCAGCCCAAAGCCAGAGAGATTGTTGCAAAACAGAGCTCTGACCATGTCTCCGGGCTGCGGCCCCTTCTCTGGTTTCCCACTGCAGCGAGGACACAGATCCCAATTCCTGCCAGGACCCGTGGCCACCTGTGATCCCAGCCTCCCCTCCCACCCCTCTGCACCAGCTCCCACCAGCTTGGCCTCTCCCCACATCCGGATTCCTCCCGGCCTTTGTCGTCTTCCACAGGAGATGTTCCGCGCCGCAGCTCCCCTCCCAGCACCCTTCAGAGCTCTCTTCAAATGCCAGCCCAGGAAGCCTTCCCTGACCCTCAGGGCCAGGTGGGCTCCGGGTCTCAGTGCTGGAGCCCCCTGCTCCTTCCCAGCCCCTGCCGTGGTTGGTCACGTCAGAGTCATCACTGCCATTCTGTCTTTCACGAGACCACAGGTTCCCTGAGCGGTGGTTTTGTTCACTCCTGTCTCCCCGGGGCCTGGGACAGTAGTAGAAATGCAATATAAATTAATGAGTTCATTATTAATTTAGAGGCCATCGAGCAGTGCCCCACCAATGGGCTCCTTCAGAATGGAATTTGGTGCCAAATTCCTATGAAATTTTAAACAGCTTTTACTAAAATTTGGGGAGACATGTCATAATGAGAGCCACACGGGGGAGGGGTGCATTTCGCATATATTTGCAGAGGTGATAATGTGTATCAAACGACATCCTCTGGAAAAATTCCCAGACTATTAATATTAACTCCAGGTTAACTCTAAAGCCATTTCCCCAGTGAGTTCATAGAACCATCAAATAAGGCGTGAGGGTGTGGCACCGAATCAGAGACCCCGAGCTTCTTGTGACTTCAGGAGAGGGAGAAGAATACTCCCCAGGCAGGAGAGAGCGAGACAGTGTGTGTGCAGCCACTGCTGTAACAGACTCATTTTCGGTTGTGAGATGGTGCAATACGGACGTGGAATTCATCATATCTATCATTAGGGTGCTAATGAGAAAGCATCACACACATCTCACCTGAGAGCTTCAATTGAAAGAACCAGGGTATCACTGGAAGAAGCTAGAAATAGAGTAATCAACATCAACAAAATCTATTGTTCCCAGGTTGCGAAATTGAGGGATTATTTCTACGGCAAGTCAAAATGAAACCTGTTTACATTTGTCAGCAAAATGATCACATTTTACACCATTAACATTTGGCAAGACGGAGCACCCTCCATTAGCTAATCTGCAGATGCCCCAGCAGCAGATTCAGGAAAACAAAGAGCAGCGAGCACAGGGCCGCCTCGTTTCCATCACGCCACCTCAGGGAGCCCAGGCTGAGCCTTAGGTGTGGTGGGCAAGATGGCCGTCCACACTGTCAGGGGCTGTTGATGCTGGGAGGAAATGTCATTGGGATGCTTGGATGTCAGGTGGTCCTCAGGTGGGGACGGCCAGCAGGGTATGATACACAGAGGGTGGCCAGCAAAAGCTTGGGACATAGCAGTCCATAAAACGAACACCCCTCGTTAAGTGGCTGTCCCAGGGATGGCAAGTGGTGCCCGTGAGTTTGGCTCTAATGTCCTCTCTTGAGCACGCTGCCCCATGCTGCAGCCCCCACTCCACCATGATGGCTGCTGTGCAGCTACCCAGGCGTGGCATCTCCCAAGGATGTGGCCACTTCACGGTGTCCTTCTTCATGGGATCTAGCTAATGGCTTTCCAGCTTAAACTGCCCCCACTTCCAGCTGTGCTTCTTGGCTCAGAAGTAGTCACCTGGGAGCTGCAGCTCACAGGTACCCAGTCCCTGGCCACTGTGCATTCTCCCCAGAGCCACCAGCCCTCCTGAGAGGCTGCTGAGCAGACCTTGCTGGCCTGGGAGTGGACGGGGCCCCACAGTGAGCTGTGAACCCTGACACTGAGGATGCTCCTAACGACTCAGTGGAGATTGTCCCACAGATCCATCCAGAGCCCTGGGATCAAACACTGGTCATTGGCCCCCAAATTTGTTTTAATAAATGGCCAGCTTTATAAATATGAGTCTATGAAAATATTCTAAAGTATAAACACTGCAAGATTTATGAAGAGAGAACCATAACCCAGAATTTGTGCTGACACACAACGGGTGCTGAGTATATATGGAAGGAAGAACAAATGAGTCCTGCCCCTAGGAATAGACCCCACAGGAGGGGCAAAGCTAGGCACTCCATCTCAATACTCCAGTCGTCTTCCTTGGCAGAAATATGACAAGAACCAGTCTACATGAAGTAAATAAAAATAGACTCCAGGAAGCAGAGCTGCCACAAATACCTGCTTCATGCATAAAGCTTGTGGAAACTGAGGACCATAGGTGTGACGTCCCCTCAGTCAGCATGAGGCCATTTGGTATGTACCAGCAGGACAGCTGCCATTTGCAGCAAAATGGAGCCTCTGACCCAGAAGGCCACACTAATGCTCTGCCAGTGTCACCCCAGACCTAGGAGGAGACATGGATGAATCTGAGCTCTGGACACTGGAGGTGGGGTTTTGCATCCGAGTGCCGCCTTGCAAACGTAACGCTCTCCATTTGCACACCCAGCGACTCTGGGAGGAGAGGGGGGCAGAACTATCACAAGAAGGCCTACGCCTGCCCCTGATGGCCACGGCTCAGGTAACTGGATGGGGCCACGCCCTCCTCTCAACTCCATCTGAGCCTTGCAGGGTCCCAGTTCCCCAGGACTGCAAGTCTTCCAGCTCTGGCTGCTCGTTCCTGATGCTCCCTCTGCTCAGAGAAGCTCCCTCTCCACCTGCCCGTCCTCATATTCTGTAAGTGGGGCCTCGTGTCACCCTTCACCTCTCAGCCTGAGGAACTCCTCCGGAGGCCTCCCTGTCCACTCCTGTCCTCTTATTTATGTCCTTCCCAGAACTTATCAAACTCTGTAATCATGTTCTTGTATATTTTTCAATTTCTGTCCATCTCGGTAGCAGAGACCTTTCCCATAGGTTCCCTATAACCCAGCTCGTGGTCATCGTCTGCCCCACACTGTCTGTAATGAGGTCCTGTCCATCAGCCCCAAAGTCGCCTCTGTACTCGGGCACCGACAGATCTCTGCGAACCCCTGTCCTTGGCCAGCAGGTCCCGAGCAGGCACTAGAGGGAGCTCAGGGAGGAGCCGGCAGGGGCGGGAGCAGGAGGGGACCAGATGTCCCCAGCAGTGTTTCTGTGTTTGTGTCTTCCTCTAGCAGTGTGCAGTGGGGTTTTTCTTTCCTTACCACACTAGGAGAAGTTCTCGCTGTGCCCCTCGGGGCTCAGAGGTGTGGTTCTCAGCTCAGCAGGGATCTCAACAGTCAGGTTAGATAATAGAATAGCAGAGCCTGGCATGGAATATGACAATATAGGTAATAATGTCAGGGTCCCCGGCCCCAGCGAGGCACGGCTGCTTCTTGCATCACTCTGTTACTTCCGTGGTCCTTCATTCCTCCTGATCTCCAATAATTATTTAACCAGTTTCTTACATTATATTCTCTCTGTTAAAGTAGCTGGTGCAGCTTCTGCCTGCCTGATGGATGTGTCTGCACCTTCATCATCCTCGTGGCTGGCATTTACTGTTTATTACATGCCAGGTTCTGTCCCAAGAGTTTTTCTTCAGTCTCTCTAATTCGCCCGACTCTGTGAGGGGTGCCCAACCTCTGCCCTCAGTTTAGGAACAGAAGTGGAGAAGTGGAGAGGGTCAGTGGACTGCCTAAGACTTCACAGCTACCAAATAGCACAGCTGTGTCCCTTCCAATGGTCAGTGAGCCGCCCAGTCCATCGGGGACCAGCCACACCGCCAGCTGCCTGGTCAGTGTGCGGCCATGGGATTGCTGGGCCCACTTTCCGGGACTCGGGGGCTCTTTTGTTCGTGTTGATCTCTACCCTGAATGTTTCCGGCTGCTGCTCTGTGGGTCTTTCTCAGAGATAGGCCTGGAGGGGACCCCAGTCCTCGGTGTAGCCTCTACCTCCACCCTGGTGCTCCTTAGGTGGCATGGGAAGCGTGACTGTGGGCCACCAGGGAAGTCGCTGGGGTCCTGCTGCAGCGCTGAGAGATCTGTCCCATAAGCCTGGCGCTGTACTTTCCTCTGCCTCACCAGGCCCCGACGACCCAGGAGAAGGGCAGAGCGCTTGGCGGAGCCATAATTCAGAGAGAGGATGCTTCAAAATGTTGGTGAGAGCCCAACACTTAGGTGGAGCTACGGTTTTGGAGGAACCGTTATTAGGAGTTCTGCTGCACTCTTTGTCTAGGGTACTCTGGTAGAAGAGGTTTTCCTCTGCTCTGCGAGATAATTACTTCAATTTCCCTCTCTCACACGGATATTTAATTTTATAACATTGCTATTGGGCCCAGAAAAATCCCTCCAGAGTCCATTATTAACATCCTGAAAATGGAGAGCATAATCTCAGGACAAATAGCTAAAATAATATTTTGTCAGGGTTTTAGTTTTTGCGTTGTGAGGGAGGAATGGGTAGGCAGTCTCTCTCTCTCTCTCTCTCTTCCTCTGAAGTTTGATGAGCTCAAATAAAAATGCTTTAGAAACAAAGGATGCTAGATGGGATGGGGTGGGAGAGGCTCGGAGGCTGGAGACTCCCCACAGCCTGGAGTTCCGTGTGACCATGGCCTTGGCAGAGGTGAGGCTTCTCCTGGGAGAGCCTGCCTCCTGTACCTTGCCTACTTGCTCCTGTGTGGTGGCATGGTCCCTGGATTGTCCCCCCTCCATTTTGCCTCTTGCATCTGTGAGCTCAGAATCACCCACCCCCCAAATAACCAATTCTTTCAACACACTGCACCCTTGGTCATAGCTGGGCTGGGAGGTCCATGTACATCCTCCCCGTCTCTGGAGCTTCAGGCTGGCCAATGGGTTTGGGCCCATTTCCTCAGTCCCAGGCTGGGAGTTTGGATCAGCCTTATCCCAGGGCCCTGGTTCAAACAAAAAGCAAAGGGGAGGACGTGGTCTTCCTTTGCCTGAGCTCCCTAGCTGTCTGCATTGAGTTGGTGCCAACAGAATCCATGTTCGTTGGTAGGTAGATCCTCATGGATCTGTGGTGGGGCTGCCAGTGCCCAGATCTTGCCCTAGGAGCAGGTGAGAGCTCTAGCTGTGTCCCCTCCTGCAGCCATGGTGTCTGGGAGCACACGTGGGTACTTGACACCACACTGACCTGAAGCAGCCGTTGTCTTGAAGTGATTTACTAAAACACAGGTTTTAATAACATTCAATTTTATCTAATAAGCAATCACAAGAGAGGGATGTATAAAATACATGCACTAATTTAGTGGTACAGGAAGCCCTCACTTGGAGACTTAGGCAGAAAGAGGCATTAAAATCACAATCTGGAAATACAATTTAAATGGTAAATAAACACACGAAACGGTTACTGCACTTTGAGATGTGGTGACGCCCGAGTCATTGCTGGCATCCGTCCTGGCGCGCTGGCCGCTGACTTCCAATCCCTGCATTGCGGGTTGGATAGATGGGAGGTCGTGCGGGAACCTTCGAAGGCTGCAGAAGAGAAGGCCAAGAGAGAGGCCAAGACGAGGGACGGGCTGGCTGCGCCCCAGAGAAGGCCAGTTCCTGCAGAGGCCGTTTTAATCACATCTGCAGCGTTGCACGCTCCCGTGTCGGAGGCGCTCGGCGAGGGGCCCCTCCCGCGCACGCGGCCGCGCACACGGGGCTTTATTTCATCCACTTAACGCGCCGCGCTTGGCTCAGGTACTTACAATCTCCCATTACTACCGCTCTGGCTCCTTTACGGCTTTTTTTATTTGCTCTATCATTTCACAGTCCAGTTGTTCTTTTCGGTCAGGTGGACTATAAAATACTCGGATAACAAGTTCACACCGGCAGCCGGTGGCGGCTCCATCCGTAATGACCGCAGACTCTTCCCTTAGAGCGCGTCCCCATCAGGGCTTTCCACGCCGCCTTCTCCTCCCGCTCTTCCCGGCTGCTCGGAGGAGAGCTCTTTCCACGCTCACATTTTTCTCTTAAATAATCAAGGCTTTTCCACCCTTGCCTCTTAATTACCTCTCTGCTCTAAAGGTATTTTAATCTATTGCTATGCATTTGATATTTTCCCTCTCTGCATCAGCGTTCATAAATATGAAGGAGGGCCAGCTCTGTGCAACGGCTTCATTAGCATGCCGCCTTCGTCCTGTCTTCAAGGCGCACCTTCCCAGGCTTGGTACCCGGTGGTGAGGAGAGCCTTGTTCCCAGAGTGCAACTGCCCTGGGTCTCCCCACCCCCAGGCTGTCACTTCTGTGCAGTGACCTTGACCTCAGGGTTATCCTGAAGATGGAAGGAGATGGCTTGGTGAGCTGGTGCCCCCACTGGTTCACACCACGCCGGTGACATCACAGCCCATCTCTCCTTGAGAATGATGGCTCAGGAAATGGCACGGTCCTTGCCTCTCCTGCTCAGCTTGTTCCCATCTCAGGAAAGAATCACCCAGCAAGGCCCGAGACCCACCATGCTGGTTCTGAGAACAAAGCCCGTTCTGAGAACAAAGCCCGTCCTGAGCAGGTGGCTGTGACATGGAAAGTGGGGGCATTTGTTACAAGGTCATCAATTCAGGGCTAAGACTATTTTTAGGCCTGTGTTGACCCAATAACAACCTGATTTCTTATTTCATTTTACACCACCAAATTTGCTTTTATTTTACAAAAACATATCCAATGGCTTATAATATCATTAACCCAAATCTGGTATCCATCAGGTCAAATTCAAGAGTATTATTGTTGCTATTTTTCCTTAAATCTAATTTATTGCATATTATCTGTATGCCAGGCTGAGTGTGAGGTGCTTGGTAAGCACTCTTAACTTGTAGCACCCTGTGACATGAGCATTAATTTCACCCATTCCACAGGTAAGGAAACTGAGCTCAGAGAGGCTAAATGTCTTTGCAAGGTCAACTAAGAAACTAAGTGGGTACAGGATGCAACCCCAAGCCTGCCACCTCTCACTCTCAGATGCACTTCCCAAGTCCACCTTCTGCAAGGGAATGGGCTTGGACAGGCTGAACCCTCACTTCTACGGCCGCCTCGTCTCCAAGTGCCTGAGCGAGGAGCAGAAGGTTCCGGTGGATGAGAGCAAAGTGTGGAAGGCACCAGAACATCAGCTCTGAGTGTGAAGGATGAAGAATTCATCGTCTGTGATCATTCTTCACATTGAACTCCTGCCATGCTGATTACCAGCCGGAACCTCATTCAGCTCCACCTAACGACCGCAGTCCATTCGGATCACATCAATCTTGTTTTGCATAAAAATTTGGGAACTTTTTCCTCTCAATTTATTCAACTAAGAATAATAATCTAAAGTTGAGATTCTTCAGTCTTCCATCTTATTTTCCTCTAAGATATTTTATCCTTCTCTGAATAGAAGGAACCTTGAAAATAAGATGAATGGATAATTCATCAGCAGGATGTGCAATCCACTGATGATTCCAGATAATCATATCAATTTATAAGATACCCCCTTCATTTCTTAAAGTTATTTGAGGTGACTCATGGTAACAAATTTACAGAGGCCAAGATCATTAAAACAAGGAAAAAAAGAAGTCGAAGCCCATAGATTCGTAGGGAGCAGGCAACACCCAGTCAGGCGAGAGCCCCAGAGAGCTATATCCCTGGGAGATTGTCACAATAGCAAAGGTGATCTCTGCTACTTCTTAACGCTTGCTTGCTTTGGTTTCATAGAAACTCTAGCCATGTGTAGAACAAAGGTGTTCAGTGGATGGTGGACCACACATGTCTGTGGTCCTACAGGTTGTGACAGAGCCAAAACATTCCTATTGCTTACTGATGTCGTAGCAGCCTTGCAGGGCAGAGCCTTACACACCTGCCTGTGGTGGTGCTGGTGGGCAAGCCAGCTTATGCCAGGTGTTCAGAACAGGAACACACTGCAGAGTCCTGCTGCTCGGAGCCATGGTCCGCACATCAGCCTAGCTGTGGTGGGCTGCAGCTTCCTGGCGTACTCAGTGATGTTCACACAGAACTGGTCCAACTATTAACACATCCTCCCTGTTAACCACACAAGACTGTATTTCACCAAAGCTGCTAAAATGGCCTGTGGATGTATGTGTTGTGCCCCCGGCTTCAGGATGGGACGACAGACCTGTGACTATGGGAATTCATCGATGCCTCAGCTTCTGAGGTCCCAAGGAACACGCTGTCTGCAGTGTCAGCTCACTCGGCTGCACAAAGCCCCACCCCTGGTCTCCTCGCCCCCCACGTCTTGGGAAACTGCTCTCTCCAGACTGAGCCTATGGACCACTTGCCTCCTTCCCCTCCCTGTTCTTTGACACCAGTCCATCCTCTCGGATGCCTCGCTTGTGTTCGGCTCACCCCTGTGGCCATCTTCCCTCCTGTCACACTTCCAGCACTGCCTGAATCAAGGAGCATGGCCTCCTTGGGTCACAGGGCTACTCTTGCCATTGCAGTGTGACCAGTCAGCACTCTGACCATGAGGCTGTTGGCCCCCATCACCACGAGTAGGTCTTGCTCTACCTGCGAATCACCTGCCAGACCATCTTCCTTTCTTCAAGCTCCCAAGCTCTCCACCTGGGTGACAGGTTTATTGCAAGGGCCCAGTGAGTATTTGGACTCAACAACTGAATGACTAAGTGATGGAGAGACCACACCTGCAAGGTGCAGTACCAAGTTTGCCATCTCCAAAGCTTAGGCTCTTTTCTCTGTGCCCTGGCCTCATTGGCATGCTGTGACTTCTTGAACTGTATCCAAGCATGTTGGGCTCCGAGTGTGCTGCACGGCCTCTGTCCTGTCCAACCTGGATTCCCTGAGGATGGCACTTCCTGGACTTGTGCAAAGGCCCCCCATCCTCCCTCCACACCTTGGCCTTTTGCAACAGCTCCCCAGCAACAGGAAAGCCCACCCACTGCAATTCCAGAAGGCTGGATGTGCCCTGGTACCCTAACTCTGCCATCAAAGATGTGTCTGTTACAGTGCGGCTGGCCAGTCTCAGTGGGAGAGACTTAGAGGGACCAAACTGCACAGGTGGTGGTGGCTGCCTCTGCCCTGAAAAGCAACAATGGCATCTTCTATGAGAGTCACACTTGGTTTCCTTATAAGGCCCATTCAATAGATTGCTTTGATGGAAACATCACAAATCCATTTTGTGAAAAACCAATGATATTTGCACCCGAGAATTCAATAATAGGACATGAAACTCAGGGAAAGAAATAATCAAATTGTCCATCCAGAGTAGAGTTAAAATTGTCATAAACATTGATCCTTCATTGCAGGGAACAGAAATAATAAACAGTTGCTGAAATTGCATAGCTGCAGAGATTTCATTCTCTAATTGTCAGAAAGCATTAAACATCAACTATTTATTTTGCAGCAGAGGAAGCCGAAAGAGACTTCAGTGCGTCCCTTCACTAGAGGTTGTCCCTAATTGTCATGCATGGATTGCAACAGAGGTTACTGAGAAAAATTGTTTGCATTTATTAATCAAAAGGAGTCAAAGACACACAAAGATATCATCAAGGCTCCCTTGTGCTAGGGGGAGGCTGACAAGGAACATTCCTGATGAAGTGTTTGCAGAGTGCTTGCAATCTGTTCAAAGCCTTTTTTCTTTGCAGGTGCAAACCTTTCTATCTGAAACATCAAAGAAACAATTGAAAATTAAACAGAGTAAACATCGAGATGCAGGTTTCAATCTTCCATTTTTTAAGACAATGGGAGAGGTATAATTAATTTCAAGGCAATATTTGTGTTCTTTCAAAATTCATTTGTGCACATTAGCATTTCATTAGCTGTGTAGGAAGCGCTGTTGCTCTTTCCCCCTCTTTTTTTGCCCCTTTTGTTTCTGAAAAATTAGAAAGTTGAACTGCTCCCGAGACGTCCTTTACTCCAAAGCATCCATGCGTAGATAATTATCTTGTTCTGCCTGTTTGATCAGTAGAATAAGTCAGAACTGCTTGGGTAAAGTCAGGCCGCAGAAAGTAGATTAAGGGAGAAAGAATTCCTTTATGGTGACTGGGATGTAAGAACTTCAGAGGCAAATGTGGCCTTACTAAATTTTGCTATTGAATAATGTATTTTAATATACTCGTGGTAGGACCTTTTAATATGTTAATTTTCTTTAATTGCTTCTCCCCAGACCCATACCATTTAGTTTTCGACTCCTTTCCACTCAAGGCAAGTTAAATGAAAAGACAACCTGCAAATATTATTTTGTTTAACATCTGAATGTTAGAAGCTCATTTTGCATATTTTGATTTTAATCATATCTGGTCTTTGGCTACTGTGTTCAACTGGTGAGATTTTTCTGAATTATCTGAGTTGGACACTAACAACTTTCTCCCTTAAGGTATATTAATTTTACAGAATTTAGACAGGCGGTAGTCTTTCTCAGGGCACAAGGTCACTAATCTTAATAAAAACACGACACTTTATTGTGCACCATGAAATGGCATGATTTAATGTGAATTCTGTGATCATTAACATTTTCTAGCAAATAAAAGTAATATTTCAGATTTTGACTGAAAATATCGAGATGACGAGTTGTTCAGTTAATTTGCCCATTACTCAAACATGATAGAGACAACTATTCTACTTGTGTTTAAAATCCTTAATTTGTGTAGCTCCAGTGAGTGGGAAATTAAAGTTTTGTTAGAGAAAATTTGACATTGAGACCAAATGACCTTGACCCTGTTGGTGGCAGATTGCCTTGGACCTGCCTCCTGCCACAGCTCACAACACAGCCCCAGCCACACAACAAGCTGCGATACCATGGGATTCCACAAGCTGAAATATGCTCATGAAGATCATGTCCCCTTCTCGGGTAGCATGCCCTCCCCACCCAAGGCTGGATAGACAATGGTTTACGTTCAAGTTTGCTCATTATAGCATTTTAGAAGGACGGTAATAGGAAATCCATAAACATTTTATTTGGGTGGCTTTTGCAGTGTCACAGGACAGTTGTCATGTCCTCCTAATCAACCCTGAAAATGGTAGGAGGAGCTGACCCTGAAAACAGTCTCTACCTGGTGTTATAAAACTGCAATCCAGCAAAATAGTCCTGGACTGCCCGGCCGGCGGTCAGAGCCTTGGAGAGGCGCAATGAGCACGTGCATCCTTGACTTCTTCTCTTGCAGGTGGACATGTGTCTTTCTGATTGGGCCCCTCACCCAAATGTTTATCCTAAGATCTTAACCAACTGCAGTTGAGGTGGAGTTTAACCCTATACTTCAAGGAAAAGGGAAGAATAAGTGACAGTGTTTTTTGATATGAGACATTTTGGGTTTCTCCACCTTTATTGAAACAAGCAATGATTAGAGGAATTTTTTTTTTTTAACCCACAAAGAAGCCTCGAGTTTTCCTGAGTGGTGGGCAAAGCCCCCTGTTCTCTTGCTCCTGCTCTCCCGGGTGGGATCTTATATGCCAAGCCCCTCATTGTCCAAACAGTGCAAGAAAATGGGGGAGATCAGACCAGGCCAGGGAGTCAGTGTTCTGGAAAGCTCACTCCAGCCTTGCTGTGTCTTCTGACCTGGGGCAGCACCCGCTCAGGAACAGAAAGCCGGGCTCCCACAAAATGTGGCAAAACCTACAGGGAAAGTCTTCAGGAGAGTAGTTCCCTGTCCCCATAGGACCTTCCTGGGATATGTGACAACTCTGCGTCACCTGCATGGCTGTCTTGGTGCCCTCCTGCATCCTGTGCATGCTCAGGGCCACTCAGATCCGTGTCCAGCATCAGGCCAGAACACATGGCACAGTCGCTGGGTCGGGCACTGCTTTGAAGCCGCCAGCCCCTCTGGAGCAGGTGAAGGAACAGCTGCAGCGCTGCACTCTCCTTGTGGGGCGTCCTGGCAGGTGTATTTTGATGCTAGAGACGGTGGGCAGAGAGCAGTGTGCAGATGAAGGAGACCTGCTCTCTGGAGGCCTCACAGCTGGAGCGGCATTTTGACATCCTCCAAGGCGTCCAGGACAATCGGGTGCACATGCTTCGTGTGCCCAGGAGTGAAGGGTAAGTCTGGGTAGGGTAGCTTTGTTTATTTGCTAGGTCAATAATTTCAATGACTCTTTTCAAAGGCCTCCTTCAGAGAGGAGAGAAGTAGTTGGCTCAGATGTGGAGTTAAAGGATCTTCAGTGAGAAATGCTGTGTTTTTCTTTTGAGAGCCTAAGGCCACATACTGATCAAGAAATACAACTTCCATTTCATACCGAGTACAGTGATTTGAACTGCGATGAAAACTCAAAGTGTAGAGTTCCCCCAAATTTCGTGTGCCTGCTGAGACTTGAAAATGATTCAGTTCTAGGGAGATTAAAATTTTCCATTCAAGTAAAAAAAGAACAGGATTATTTTATTCTTTTCTGTGGTTCTAAAGTGACTTGCTGTGTGACTAAAGAGGACGGCAGTCACTCATTTTGTAGGAAACCTCTAGCGAGCACCTACTGTGTGACAAGCCCCGAGTTCATTTCTAGATGTGCAGATGAAAGCTCTGGACTTTCTGGGGGCTGAATGCCCGGGGAAGATGAGCAAGTCACAGTCGGGAAGACCAGTCCCTCCCAACAAGTGGCAGAGGGGCTTCAGTCCCCGGTGCCATCACCCTGGCATGGGGCACAGAGCTGGAGGGGGTGGATGGAGGCACAGAAACCAGGCCAGTGATTGCACGGTCATCTAATGATGATGTGGCCAGTGTTGTGAGGCATGGAGTAGGGCACTTGTCCACGCCCAAGGAGCCTGGAGGCCTCAGGAGGAACTAACACGAGTGCCAGCCAAACAAGGCCACCAGAGGCAGAGCTGGTCCGAGATCCGTATTTATGATAATTTTTTAAAAGCCTCGAAGTGGTCACTGTGTGAAGATTCAGAACTCTTTGGAATGGCCATCCGTTTACAGCACGATTCGGTGTTGTCTTTGGATCTCATGACATTTTGCAGAGAGGCACGATCTGTCACTTCAGGGCTTTAGCTTTGAAAAGTCTCATCCTGGTTCTGGACTGGGACCAGAGGATACTCATCCCCAGGGACCAGATCAAGGGTCTGGGGCATTGCTCTAAAGAGTGAAGAGAAACACCAGGAGCTGATTGTGCTGTCAGATCTCCATGTTAGGACCCTCTATCTGCTCTGCGTGGCAGGCAGAGGGAAGCCAGGGTGCACCTCTTACCCAGCCAGCCTCCCAGGCCCCTCCAATCACTGCCCCGCCTCTCCCCACCTACCCACAAACCCTGGTGTCACTTAGCCACCTGCTTACCTGAGGACAGTGCCCAAGCTACTGAAGTGTGCTGCAGAAATGAGCTCTGTCCTCATGACTGGCACCTGAACTACCCGACAGTCCTTCTGACCTTCCTCTGTATACTAGGTTTTCTCATCTCTACAATAACTATTTCATACTTTCCCTCTTTCCCAGGCTCCCCCACCAACCCCAGGGCTCCTACTGCACTCGCCTGTCACCATTTACTGTCACTACCCAATTCCTGCCCTCCTACCTCAGCCATCCACGCCTCCACTGCTGACCATATCTGGGTCTTTGGGGTCTTTATCTCTTCCTCATCTTGAGCCCCTTGCTGCCTGGGCCTCTGCACCTCCAGTCCCCCTGCAGAGCGCGGTTCCCCGAGACCCTCCGCTGCTCGCCTCTCCTGCCTCCCTGTCCTGCCACCGAGTCAGTTCCTTTATTGCACTGTCACCGTCTCCCTCATCCTAATTTACTGGCTTTCTTGTTTGCTGTTTCCTCTCCCACTAGAATAGATGCCTCAGGAGGATCTGGTTTGCTGGCTTGTAACTGGGTCCGCAGCCCGGAGCAGTGCCTACTGTGTAGCACTTGCTCAGGAACCAGTCACGTAATAAGGATCGTGTTCAACAGGAACCCAGGTAACTAAGGCCACCTTAACCTAAGTGACTGCAACACAGGAAGGAAAAACTCATGCTCAGTGCCCTGGGAAGGGAAAGGAAAGGAGCTCGGTGATGTTTCAGCTCTAGATTCAGCTCCGAGCCAGTTGTCTCTGATGCCCCTTACTATGTGTTGGGGTTATGGCCCCATAAATCCATCACAAGTTGGAAATATCACAAATCCAGAATACATTTCATCCATCCTGGCCCAGCAACATGTGTGCTGTGGAGTGCTGGTTGCCCCCCTGCCCCCAGCCAAGGCGCTGCCCGGAGGTGCGCTACCTACCCCTGCAAAGCACCCAGGGTGGAGCAGCACGTTGTTAGACTGGGAAAAGATCGAGATTCAAAATTCAATGTAAGGTCTCTGCCAAATGAATATCCATTGCACCATGGAAAAGTTGAACGATTCTTAAGTGGAACCTTGCGAGTGTGCGTAGGAGGCATTGATGACCCCAGGATGTTGACATTTGTGGTCCCGTGGTTTAGATGAGGAAACTGAGGCCTGTGAAGATTGAGGACAGGAGGCAGGCACTGGCCCAGTGCACTGGTTGGCTATGGCCGAAGTCCAGTTCTGACTTGGGATGTGGCACCCAGATACGGAGTGGAACGTCCTCCTGAGTGCTTCTGTGAAGTGTTTTGGGATGAGATTAACATTTACGTTGAAGGACTTTGAGTTAAAGCCAACCACCCTCCATTCTGAGGGCCACATCCAGGCAGTTGAAGCCTGAACAGAACAAACAACACGACCTCTTCTGGCAAGGAGGAATTGGATGGGCCACGTGACTCCCAGGTCTGACCCCTCGGATGTGGGGACCTGCCGGGCCTTTCTGTCTGTCTGCCTCTCTCCCTGTTCTGTTTCCCCAGGAACCCTGACTCATGGAGCCTCAGAAAGGAAATGGGGTTGGTCCTCTGGGTTAAAGAACTTCAAAGCCCATATTCTTTCCACTGGCCCATGTGCTTCCAGATAAAAAGGGAAGAAACAGGCACATTAGGGAGAGAGACGCAGGGATATGCAGAGGTGTGTGTGAGGGACTGGGGCCTCCTCCTGGGGTCCCCGAAGCTGGGTCAAGTTCCCAGCAAGAGAATTCCTGGGCCCACTGAGGGCTAATGGTGGCCAGAGGGGGTGGTTTATGGGGGGACCACAAGTGGGTAAAAAATCCCCCCCAACCTCATGTGTTTTCACGGCACCAACGATGAGCTCTGACATTGCATTGCCCTGTGATTTCCCAGCCACCTGCCTTCATGGGAAAGCTGGGTTGAGGGCTGTGGCGCTAAGGCCCCACTGTCAGACTGAGGGCAGGGCTCTGACGTGATGGTGTGGCTCCCACAGTGGGTCTGTGACCACACCACCGAAAGAGGCAGCTTGATGAGAAGTTGGGAATATAATCCAATTAGCAACTCGAGCCCTCGATGTGCAATTATGTCCAAAAATGCTTTTAAATTGCTATGTTTTTAATGGAAAGATGAAAAACAGGGATATTTTATTAAATATTTATCTCATTAATAAACACAGGATAATCATTGCTTTTTATTTTGAATTAACTTTTCCATTTGGGTTCGATGCACATTTCACAGACATTCTTTTCTCTTGATGTGCGGGACTTAATTACAAAAGCACAATTGGACTTCTACTCTGTATGAAAATGAAGCAAATGAAATTGCTTTTCTCCCCCCAATGGTTGTTGCTGCAAAGAAACACAATTGAATCTGACAGTTCTCTGCTACCCAGGAACTGTTTGTGGATGAAGTTTGGGGATTATATGCAATTATACAACGCTAAGTTTTCCATGACCACTCCTGTTCAAGGACTTATTTTAAAAATAAAGTCAAAGCCAAGCTACAGAATAAATGGAACCATGATACCACGTGCCCTGGACACCTCGGCTGTATCAGCGTAGCAGACAGCACGATCTGAGTGTCAGAGACCAGTCTAAGAACACAGGCAGCGGGGAGCCGGCCGCCCTCCCTGCTGATCCACGGTAGGAAAACGTGTCCTCACGGCACGGCATCTCCAGCACTTCCATTGCTGTGTCCCAAGTATTCATGGCTCCTCTTCATCACGTAGCTCGCTCTTCTTTCTTGTGTGGTCGGTTGAGATGAAGGGAAGGTTTAGGCATCTGGCATCTAATTGGAACCCTGTAGCCCCCTGAGGTAGACGGATCAGCACCCTCCGTCTCCTGGCTCACACCCCAGGCCCTGGCAATCAGGTCCGCAGATGGTTCCCCCAGCAAGAACCACGGCCCAAGAATGACGCCAAAGCTGCGCCTGGCAGGTGAGGGAGTGGCCGCACTCACGGGCTGCGGGGTGAGCGGGGCCTGCTTTCTAAAACAACCCTCAGGGAAGGGGTGTCCCAGCCCCCATCTGGTGGGCTTCTGGGACCTGGCCTTTAGCTCCTTCCATCCACTGGTCCCTTGTACTAGGGCCCTTCATGGCGACCAGCCCAGAAGCCCTTTGCCCCTGAGTGGACCCTGGAGCCACCACACCCCCCTGGTCACATGGATCGGCTCAGGGCTCTGGGATCAGTCATTGACTTAGTTTTTCCCACTGCATTACAAAGGTTGTCTGGCTCTGGAGCCCAGCTTCTTGCTGCAGTGTGGAAGCCCCACCCGAGTGGCCCCAGCTCTGGTTCACCCCTCCCAGAGTCCCAGCCTGCCCAATCCCACCCCAGGGGCAGGGTCAGATCCTCTGGAAGGAGTGCAGCCTGTCCTGCCCGGGTTCTGATCTGTGCCTGTTGGGCCCCATCAGTCTAGCTGGACAGTCCAAGCTCCCAGAGCTGGGGCCTGAGGGGTGCCTTCGAGGACCACGCCCCCCACCCATGATGGCATTCCTTCCACCTGGCTTCCATCTCGTTCTAGGAGCGGGCCACTCTCCAGGCTGCCTTGGCGGGCTGCCCCTTCTCTGACAAATGTCCCTAGAGAGGAATTCCAGGAAAGAATTTTATCTGATCACTACAGGCAATGATCAAAGAGAACTAATTCCACTGAGTTTGTAACAACAACATCAGTGAGAGAAGTCAAGAATCTCGTCTCAGAAGGAACATAAAGTATGCAATCAAGGCCGATGCATAATTAACGGAGGCTCGCCTCTCACACAGGGCTCATCCAAACCCAGCCCAGGCGGCCGGCCAGCCCCACCGTCACCGAGAAGTAGGGAGCGGGCAGATGCCTGTGCCTTGGGTAAATAAGCCAATGGGAGAAAGGAAACCACCATAGAAAGGGAATGGAACCCAGTCACCTGGAAACCCAGTTGCAGTTCTGTGGAGCAGCCCTCCATCTCCGGCTCCCCCTCAGGCTTCCACTGATCCCAGACAATCATTTGCGGTGCCTGTTTCACAGTTGAGGGGGCTGAGAATCCCAGTGCTGTCCCAAGTTCAAACCAGTCTGGGTGTCACCCAGGAAAACTCATTAGTTAGAAATGGCCACGTGGCCCCGGGTGCTGCTTCCGTCCCTGTCCCTGTCCTGCCCGGCTCACCTCACAGAGCTCCTTGGAAGGATGGAGTCTGGAGGTAGGTGGGTCCCTAACTGAAGACTAATTAGCACACGGTGCACACCATATGGGCAGCTGCTCTGGCAACTGAACTGCGTCCACATTTCATTCCACTCCAAAGTGGGGCACTTGGCCCAGCTGATCACCCTTAGTTCTCATCCTAATCGATTCAGAAGGGTTTTGTTGCTGTTTTTGTTTTGTTTTGCAGCACTGGGAACTGGACTCAGAGGTGCTGTGTCACTGAGCCACATCCCAGCCACTTCAATGTGTTTTTAAAGTTTTCTTTTCTTTATTTTTTCTCATTAAATGGCCCAGACTGGCCTTGTACTGTGATCTTCCTACCTCCGCTTCCCAAGAAGCTGGATACATGTGTGTACCA
This sequence comes from Urocitellus parryii, assembly GCF_045843805.1. Lineage (NCBI taxonomy): Eukaryota > Metazoa > Chordata > Mammalia > Rodentia > Sciuridae > Urocitellus > Urocitellus parryii. Next base: position 205,204,165 of record NC_135535.1, read on the forward strand.
TATATATATATATAGTGATGGAAGCTGAATACATCTAACAAAATGGTTTACGCGATTGTAAAAGCAATAGGATTTTTCTGAAGGTGGGCAGACTCCAGTGTCTCCAGGTGGGGGTTAGGGATGTGCTAAGTGTGGGCACAAGACAACCACCCTGGGCCGTGTGGCTGAGCCACACTTCAGGGGGTGTACAGTGGGTGCCCACTCATGACGAGCTGGCCACGCGTACCACCTGCCCCATCGCACTGTCCTCTCCAGGTCCCTGCCTCCCTCTCACGTTCACAGAAGAAAGTTTTAAGAAATGTTCACATGGATCACACTCAGCGTTCAGCCTTTCCCTTGCCTTTGTGTCTGAAAAGAGCCAAAAGCCGGTTCTAGGCGGGAGGTGTTGGTCACCTTTGGCTGCGGGGATCCCCGTTCTCCCCGCAGCGCCCCAGCCTGCCACTGTCTGTTGATGTCAACCTGACGGGTTCTGGGGGATTGGGGTTTTCATGTGCTCCCTTTTCTCTAGTGTTGGAGGGAAACTCCTCCAGTGTAACAGCAGATTTCTGCTCAGCCTCAGGATCAAACCTACTATGAAGCACCCAGCCATATCCAGGGCTGAGCTAGGCAGACATGAAAGGATTTCAAAGCTCAGCCGCGCCTCTCATCCCTCAGTACCCAGTGCATGTGTCTTATTCCACCGAATCCTACAAAGGCCCATATGGCCATTCCTATTAGGATGCTGTTTCCCAGAAGGGAAACTGAGCAGAGAGAGCTCCACACCTTACCCAGGGGACACAGCCGCTTAAGGCAGACTTGGGCTGAGGACCACACTCGTGTCCTGGGAGACGCACCTGTGCACAGCGGCTGCTGTGACTGCAAGGCCCCCAGCGTTCCTGGGCAGAGCACCTGGCTCCCAGCACAGGCACTTCCCGCCCGACCTTGGAACATGAGCAATAAACAGGGAAGGGCAAGGCTGAGCCGCAGCTCTCTTCCTCCTGCCCCGAAATCCTGCACAGAGCAGGAAAATAGTTCTGCCATTGTGGTTGCTTTTTAAATAACTCCATGGCATTGAAAAGGAAAGGAATGCGCATGGCTTCCCAGATGAAAGACAACAAGAGGGACAGGTTCAGGGAGAATGGTGACTGGAGGCGTCATCGGCAGCAGGAAGCACTTCCCAGGAACCCACAGGTCAAGCAGACGCGAACAGAAGCAAGGCCCGAGGACAGCGCCATGAACTTTGGCTACAGAACTTTCTAAGCCAAAACAGAGAATAAACACTCTCTTCAAACCTCCGCGAAGCAGTCACGAAAACCAAACATGATTGATGCTGAAAATGGAATCCCAAGACGTACCCAGAGGCAGCAAGCTCAGCGTCCACCCTGGCTGCGGTGCTGCATCCGGACGTGAAACTGGCAATAAAGAGCAGGGAGACTTAGAAATGGGGGGCTGTGGTGTGAACGTGCCCCCCAAAGCTCGGGTGTTGGGAACTTAACCCCCAGGACAACAGGGCAGGGATCAGACCCGGGGTCTCCACCCTCAGGATGGATGATGCTGTGACTTCAGGAGTGGGCCGTCGGGAGGAGGAGTGGGCCGTCGGGAGGAGGAGTGGGCCGGTTGTGACCCTGAGTTGGCCACACTTGGTGGCTGGTTCTCTTGCCCACCCACTTTCCAAAGACGCAGCAGAAAGGTCCCCACCAGAAGTGGCCCCCCTGGTCCTCGCTCGACTTCCCAGACTTCAGATCTTCAAGACACAGCTCTTTTCTTTACTAATGATCCAGTCTGGTATTCTGTGAGAGCAGCACAAAACCAGTTAAGATGGGGTAAAAAAATAAATTCATCTTTTAAATTTGTTCTAGATTATTTTAAAATGACATAATGTTTTTATTTTTAATTAACTAATTAATTAATTTTAATTATCTATGATAGCAGAATGCATTTTGATTCATTGTACACAATTGCAACCCAACTTTTCATGTCTCCGGTTGTACCCGATGGACGTAGTGTTGCACCATATGTGCAGTCACACGTGTACCTAGGGTCATGGTGTCCATCTCATTCCACCATCTTTCCTGCCCCTGTGCCTCCTCCCCACCCCTTCCTCCTCTTTGCCCAATCAAAGTTCCTCCATTTTTCCCATGCCCCCCCCACACACCATTATGGATCAGCAGCCACTTATCAGAAAGAACATTTGGCCTTTGCTTTTTTGGGATTGGCTTACTTCACTTAGCATGATATTTCCCAACCCACCTACTTACCTGCAAATGTCATAATTCTCTTCTCTTTTAGTGCTGAGTAATATTCCATTATGTATATATATCACAGTTTCTTTATCCATTTATCTATTGAAGGGCATCTAGGTTGGTTCCACAGTTTAGCTACTGTGAATTAAGTTGCTATAAACACTAATGTGGCTGCATCTCTATAGTATGCTGATATTAAGTCCTTTGGGTGTAGACGGAGGAGTGGGATAGCTGGGTCAGATGGTGGTTCCATTCAAGTTTTCGAAGGAATCTCCACACTGCTTTCCAGAGTGTCGGCACCAATTTGCAGTCCCACCAGCAACGTATGAGTGTGCCTTTCCCCCACATTCTTATTGTGGTTTGTATTCTTGATAACTGCCATTCTGACTGGCATGAGATGAAATGGGCTTCATCTCATGAAACATTGTTTCTTTTGCTGAGAAGGTTTTTAGGTTGAGTCCATCCCACTTACTAATTCTTGATTTTATTTCTTGCGTTTTAGGAGTCTTGTTAAGGAAGTCGGGGGCCTAATTCGACATGATGAAAATTTGAGCCTGCTTTTTCCTGTATTAGGCACAGGGTCTCTGGCCTAGTTCTAAGGTTCTTGACCCATTTTGAGTTGAGTTTTGTGCATGGTGAGAGAGAGGGGTCTAGTTCCATTTTGCTGCACATGAATTTCCAGTTCTCCCAGCACCATTTGTTGAAGAGGCCATCTTTTCTCCAACGTATGTTTCTGGCAGCTTTGTCCAGTATGAAGGAACTGTTTTTATGTGGGTTTGAATAAATGACATGATATTTAAGTGCCATGTGTATAAGTATAAGCAAAGATGTAATGAGGTCAGTTTTATGAGGCAGTGACTGGAGATGGAAAGAAAGAAGTGGACGGAAGATAAAACCCAAAGAAAATCAGAAATGAAGCCCTCATTGCCTGGGGTCCAGTCTCACTTTGCCATCAAAGACCAAGTGACTATTTTGGGTGTAAGTCTGTACATAGGCCTGTCCACTACGAATGTGATCCCACTTGATGGAGCCATTGACATTTAGCTACAGATCCCGTGCCTGGCCAGACCTGGAGAGACATGACTGTCTTACTTGATGAAACTTTTCCATGTCAACTATTTAGTTTCAAACCTTAAAACCACATTATTATTCCTATTTTTGAGATGCTGAAACCAAGGCCCAACTTGTCCAATATCTGGCAACTGGCAGTGCTCTGATCTGGAGTCATGGACTCTACAGGGTAGTTGAGGAGTCTAAGAAAATCAGTAAATAAACGAATGTTTGCTGAGGGCTTACTGTGCACTAAGCACTTCGATAGGTGATTTTTTTATGACCTATTTTTCCTTCACAAGAACCTTGGAAGGACATTTATAATCTGTATTAATGTTCCGTACCCACGAGGACTCTGCCCAGGATCACACAGCCAACGAGAGCAGGAGCTTGAACGTGAACCCAGGTCATGGGTCAAGGTCATGTTGCCCTCACTCTGACCCAGAAGTGTGGTCAGAGCACCACCAAGTAAAAATGCTAATGCGATTTACATCTGACCAGGATCTTTTCTCGGGGAGGATGCTGCTTTTGTAATTTGAAAGTGATGCTTTAATTCTGATTAACTAAGCAAAGGAACTAGTTGAGAAAGGAAAATGCTATTGATGGCTTAAGAGCAGCTGCATAAATCACCAGGGGACACAGATCATCCATTGCTCCCCAAAGAGCAGGAGCCGAGCATCTGGGAGAGGAGAGCCAGTGACGGCACAGGGGGTGTTAGGATCCCCAGGAAGGCCCGCCATGGTGGCGGGTGATAAATATTTCATAGGCTCAAGCGTTATTTATCCTATAGTTCTGGTTTTTATAGACAATCCTAATCTGTTATTTTTAAGGGAACATCCAGAAGAGGATCTTAAATTCTTATAGGTAAGTACAATCATATTATAAAAGCACAAATCATCTGGGTTAATTTTAAGTGAAGCATAGTCTAAAAGATATCAATTTATTGATTTAAGAAATAAGTTTGGAGACACAAGCAATTCTTGGAGCTCTTCATACAGCAAAATGAATAGCTTTAATTATTAAGTATAACACCCACTCTCTGTTGGCTACAAATTTTGCAGCCATAAATTTAAAAGCTACTTAGTGCTCCATATTTTAAAAGTGAACTGAAATTAGGATCAATTTCCACCCACCCTGCAATATTGCCTTGAAAGAATAAACACCAAACTCCCATTTTTTTTTTTTCATTCTGAAAAAAAAAAAAAACTGAGGAGTTTATGTTGGGACATAGGCTAGGCTGGTGAGGGGGTGTGTGTATTCATTCTCTTACTCATTCACAACTTCAAGGAGCATTTGTGGAATAGCTATCAGGTGCTTTTATTTGGGGCAGAGATGAGGTGTAGGTGAGCTGCAGGTAGCAGGAGTCATTGATTAGTATCCCTGAAAAACTTTAGGGACAGTTGGTGTCTGGCGTGGATCTGGAGCTGTGTTGAGGGCTGGACCAATGCAGGAGTGTTCAGGGCGGGCTCTGGGAAGTGATTGGCACCTGAGGGCTCTGACCTCATCACTGGATCAGTCTGCTGATGGGTTCATAGCCGATGACATTGTTAAGAGGCGGTGCATACTGTAGGAGGTGGGACCTAGTTGAAGGTCATGGGTCTTCGGGGACTGGGTTAGCTTTTCATTGCTGTGACCAAAATATCTGACAAGAATAGCTTCAAGGAGGAAAAGTTTATTTTGGCTCATGGTTTCAGAGGTTCAGTCTGTGGTGACTCCTTGGCTGTGGCCTGAGGTGAGGCAGAGCATCATAGAGGAAGGGACTGGGAAAAGATTCTCAGCTCATGGCACCCAGGAAGCAGAGAGACAGAGAGAGGGACAGAGAAAGAGAGGGAGGGAGGAGAGCACTAGCCGGCCAGGAACAAAGTATAACCCCCAAGGACATGCCCCCATCTACCTACTTCCTCCAATCACATCCCACCTGCCTGCAGTTACCACCCAGTTCATTAGCCCTTTCAAATCATCAATCCTTCAAATGGATTAATCCACTGATTGGGTCACAGGTCTCATGATCCAGTCATTTCACCTCTGAACATTCCTGCATCGCCACATGAGCTCTTGGAGTGGGAAGAACATCTCCTATCCAAACCACAACAGAGACTCTATCTTCTCCCTGGCCACTTCCGCTCTCTTTCTCATAGATTAGTATGTATTTTGTAGAATTTCATGTAACTGGAATCATGGCATGTAGTATTTTGTCTGTTTTTTTTTTTTAAAAAACTCAGCATAATTATTTTAAGATTCATCCACATGGTTGCATATATTAATAGTTCAATTAATTCTTTAATTTCTGAGTTGTATTCCACTGTGATACTGTAATTTCCATATCCATTCACTTGTTGATAGACATTGTGTTTCTAGTTTTGGTCTATTGCAAATCAATCCACAGTGAACATTTGTGTACAAGCCTTGGAATGAATTTAAGTTTTTATTTCTCTCGGTCAAATACTTAGCAGTATAATGACTTGTTCATATGGTAGGTCTAGGTTTGACTTTTTCAGAAATTGAGCTTCACCCAAACTTAACTAGGTGTACACAAACACACTGGTTCCTTCCACCAGTGGTGGGAGTTCTGGTTGCTCCTCCTTCTCTCCAATGCTCCTTTGGGTAGTTGTTTACATTTTAGCCACCTGTCATTTGTAAATCAGTTCTGCAAGTCTGTAGTCCATCTTCTCAGCTCTTAACGATGTCTTGTGAAAAGCAGGAAGATGCGTATAGCTGGATCTTGTTTTATGTTTCTAAATCCAGTCAGATAACCCCTGCATGTTGAGGTGCTTAATCCAGTCAAGTTGAAGCCCTCGTTGGGTGGTTGGCTGTACGTCTGCCATTTTGTTCTTGTCTTCTGACTGACCAGGGCTTTCTGTTCCTCTTTCCTTCTTTACTGCATTCCTTGGTATTTCCTAGTCAACCTCCCTCCTCCTTTCTTTGTGCTATGGTGGTTATATACATTTCATCTGTGCGTGTTACAACATGTAGTTTTATAATTATGGCTTTTTAAAATCTTGTAACTTTTAAAGAGGTTAAGAGAAGAAAGAAGGAAATGACAACATAGTCTTCTGCGTAGCCCACATGCTTGCCATGTTGGTGTGCATTTGTCATTTACGTCACACAAACATGTTGTATGTTCAGTTGCACCACTTTATAACTGTTGGTTATGCAATTGTCACTTAAATAAATCAATGGAGAAAAGCAGAAAAGATACTATTATGCTGTCCTTTATAATTACTCATGCAATTGCTTTTACTGGTTACTCTTGATTTCTTTGTGCGGATCTGAGCTACAATCTGTTTCCTTCCGACCTGAAGGACTTCCCTTAGTATTTTTGGGTGTGAATTTTTCTGCCCTCTGCGCTAAATGAAGTCAGCCCTGGTAAACTGACGGCACCATGGAGCCGGGGTGAGGTGTGGGGGGAAGAGAAAGGCGGCAGCCCTGGATCAAAACCCCACAGGCTCCCCCTGAGCCTTCCAAGCCCCAGGAATTTTTTTAAAAACCACTTTTCAATTTGTTGCCTGTGTTTGGACAAGTTTTAAAAAGCCTGAAATGACCACACTTGACCGATTTATCTGGCTCTAAGCTGCTTTGTGGGCAGCAGATGGCCGACCGCTCTCCTGTCCTCCTTCAAAGTTGAAAGCTGTCATTGCTGTTCCTTCAGTTGTCCCCTCAGTTCTCGGTGCCCCTCTTCTTCTTCTTTTGCCTTCTTTTGGATTGGTTTTAAAATTTTCTGTTTTATCTCCTTTTCATCTTTTTAGCCATCATTTCTCATTGAATCATTTCAGAGATGGCTTCAAGCCTGGTTATCCACATTGAACTCCTCACAGCCTCGGTCCAGTGACGTCGGACCACGTGACGTCGGTCATCAGAGCCCGTCAGGCTGTTCCTCCTCCGCCCCTTGTTTCAGCACCTCCATGTATTTTATGTCCACATGCATTATTAACCCATAATACTTTTTAATTTTTAAATTTAGATGGTATATTATTTTTTGAAGAGATTTTAAAAAATCTATCTACCTTGTTACTATTTCTGGCTCACTTCATTTTTTTTTTTTTTTTTTTGCATAGACCCATGTTTCCATTTTCCTTCCACCGAAGGACTTCCCTTCACAGGCTTGGCGCTCAGGCGGGCTGCTAATGAACTCTTTCAGCTTTCGTACCTATGTGGGTGCATTGCCCTTATTTTGGAAGATATTTTTTCATGATAAAGAATTCTAGGTTGAGATTCTTTTTTCATTTCTTTTCACTCCAGTACTTGAAAGCTGCCATCATTGTCTTATTAGCTTTCAAGAATGCCATCAAGAATCTGTCACCTGTAGTTTTGTTCCCCTGTGTGGAAGTCTCTTATTAAGACTTTTTCTTATCACTCATTTTCAGTGGTTCGATTCTGATACACATTGGGTCATTTTATTCACGTCTCTTTGCTTGGTTTTGCTGAGCTTCTTGTATCGACAGGTTGATCATCTTCATCAAAAGACTGGAAAGAGACTGGTCATTCTTTCTCCAGATTTTCTTTCTTCCCCACTCTCTCCTTTCCGTTGGCAGCTCAATGACAGCTGAATCAGGTGGCTTGAGTTCTACTCCAGCTCTCTGCTGCTCTGTCCATTTTTCTGTTCAGGTTTTGTTTTTTCCTCTGTTTTATTTGGGATGGTTTCCTGGCCATGTCTTCGAGCTCTCTAAACTTTTCTTCTGAAATGTCTCATCTTCCATGAATCCCACTTAGTGATTTCTTGTCTTTTTATGACAGTTTTCAACCTCAAGAGTTCAACTTGTATTTTTTTTTTTTTTTTGTATCTTCCATGTCTCCATGTAAGGGGCTCTGTCTTTTTTCTAGCTTCTGGCTATGAATACAACATACCCTCACAGTGTTTGTTTTAATGTCCTCGTCCACTGATTCCATAACTTTTGTTATTTCTGGGCCAGTCTCCATGGATCGATTGTGTCTCCACTGTGGGTTTCTCTGTGAGCCTTGTTATTTTTTATTGTTTATTTATTCCTAAAGACATCCTTGGGCTTTGGTCTGTGAGTCGGCTTAGCCAGCTGGAGAAGTCCCATCGTTGGGGCTTTGTTAGGTGGAACCAGGGTTAACAACTGACCACTGAGGCCAGGCCCTTCATGGTTTCCACTCTGGCAGCTGGGAACAGGCACTCCATTCTGCTCTGCGTGAACTTTGGGGACCCTTCTCTCTGATCCTTTTAGCCACTCTAGTTTCCTCCTGTGGGTGCTCTGATCAGCAGTCAGTTGAGAACTTCCGTGAAACCCTCTGTGGTCATCGGAATCCTCTTTTCCCCCCGATGTCCCCCAGGCCTTTCAGACACTCTGGCTTCAGGACTCCCTCTGGGTCTCTTCAGCTCGGGGAACCTACTGGCCCTGTCTGGATGTCCCTTATTTGCTGTGGCCTGGAAAGTCTACCCAGGCGGACGGCTGGGGCGATTACGGCACACAGTTCATGAGTCCTCCAGCTCTCAGGCTCTTTCTTTGTTCTCGGTAGCCACTGTCTCGGGAATCACTGCTTCCTATATTTCATCTTGCTTCTTAGGCATTTGTGATGGGAGAGTAAATCCAGTACCCGCTAGTTCATATTGAAGCAGGAATTTGATTTCAGAGAACTTTTTAAGAACACCTACTATGTGCAGAGAGTGTGCCTACTATGTTCAGGTCCTGTGGTTTTTGTTTTGGGTCTTATTCTGAGGGGGACTAGAAAGTGGACATGAGGTAAATGCAAAGTGCTATGAAAGCACCCCCACCCCCTGCAGAAATCTACGATCCAGCTGGAAATACAGGACATATTCACAGATCAGTGAAGATACCTAATAACCAAGAATGATGATAACTCAGAATCGTCTTTTCCATAAGTATTGATTGAGGCTCTGCTGTTGCTGCTGTGAGAGGAGGCTGAGCCACACGGACACACCTTCCCTTTTGAAGTTTACATTTTAGCAGGAAAATAGACAATAAGCAGATCAATAAAGAGCTGTTATCTTGGGAGGTAACAGGGACAGTGAAGGAAGGTCAAGCAAGGTCGTGGACAGGATGACCAGGGTGTGAGATGAATAGACAGTCTGGTGGTCCATTTTCAGAATCCAGTATTTAGCCTTAAATGTAGAACTACTGGGGATATAAGAAAAACAGCCAGAGGGAAAATCGAGCAGAGTGGAAATTTACAAGCAGTTAACTCACATATAGCACCACAGCCTGTGGAGACCGTACAGTCCAAGTCCACACCCCTGAACAGTCCTTGGCAATCAGGAGGCTGTTGAGGAATAGTAACTTAAGAAGTCAGCACCGCTAGGTGCCACAATGCACTCACCCCCAAAGGCCTTCCAGCCACAAGAGACCAAGGGGAGGTGGGGACAACTAATGGTGCATTTCTTTAAGTCACCCAACAGGAGACAGTGAAACCGAGGCAACGTCTGGGGAGATAGTGCCCCTATCGAACTCAGTCAGTGTGGAACTGGGACCTTGCACACGAGGGGATGAGAGGCTGATTGTGACAGCCTGGGTGTGCTGCCCACCAGACCCTGATCTTGCCAGACCATCATTAAAGTCTCACCTCCACTGTCTCCGTGTCTCCCAGTCCATTCTCTGAATTTGGGGAGGTGAGTGTGTTCCTCACAGGTGCAGGGCCAGGGGCAGAGACCTGTGTCTAAGGAAGCTAATAATAGCAGCAAATGACCCTAAGCGGTCCCTCAGCAAGACACGGGCTTCCCCTGAGTAGTCAGGGAATGTTCACAGCTGTGACAATTGGATTCCCCCAGGATTTTCTCAGAGAATGGTGCATCGAGGGGCAGGACCGTGGTAAGAGCAGGAAAGGCACCATTGTAGGGCAGAGAGTAAAGAGGTCTGCCTGCGGCTGGGCGCTCTGGCCACTTGGGCTGGGGACCAAGCTACAGAAAACCCCAATGGACAGGCTGGAGAGCTGGGCCCCTCTGTGGCTGGAATTGTGCAGGAAATCCAAGTTCCAGGCGCTCCCCTCAACTCTGCCTGTAATACAAGCGTAAATTCAAAACCTGGGGTCTTGGTGGAAGCATGATGGGGGGCGGAGACCTTGCCCAGCAGTGGCTGTGTGAGGAGGGGTCACGTCGGACCTTGAGTGGGGACAGGAAGGAGACAACACAGCTCAGAAGAGTCTTCAGCACTTGGACACGTGGTGGGGTGTTGGGGTCCACGATGCCACTGGGTTTTTAATTAATGGTAAAGGCTCAGGGACCACAGGATAAGGTGGAGGTGGAGCCTTTTCTCAAAGAACGAGCCAACTTAAAAAAAATCTCAGGTCATTGATTCTAAACTGGTTTTCCACTCTTCCTTTTCTGGGTCCCCTGACAGGACAGCGGTGCCACCCAGCTCTTGTGATGAAACAGATTTGATGTTCCAGTGAACAGCTCCAATCCTGCATCTTTGAAAAGTCTGAAGCGTTGCTCCCTCCCTCCCTGCCAAGGCAGGGCATCGTGTGATCAAAACCAGCACCTGCAGAAAAACTTTTCAATTTCATCATCAGGACAAAGATTTCTAAGAAGACAGAGGCCAGTTTCTTCAGATGTCCCATCACGCGGACCACACTGAAGGGACAAGTAGATGAAACATGACAAACAACCGTCACTTCCTAATGGTCCCTTGAGAGCCGGAGGGGCCTGAATGAAACAGAGGCCTATGAGGATGGAAATGATGCTCTCAGGACAAGGCACACTTAATGATTTGCCAGTGTAAGTACACAATACATATTCATCCATGTCCAACCGGTCACTTTCAAGTTCTGGCCATTTTGTACGGCTGAGAGCATTACCTGGAACAGTGGGGACACTTGGAGAATGAAAGGAGAAACAAATAATTCATCTTTCATTTTAATTTCAATACAATTGCAGAAGACAGTGGTACCTACAAATGTGAACGATGCACAGAGGGTATCTTTTTTACATTCCAGAGTATCTCACTGTTTGGGCAGAATGGTTCTCTTACTGGAATCGTTCACAAAGCAACCTATTATATGGTGAGAGGTACCCTCCGGGCACCATTGAAATTAATATGAAAGGAACAATGGAGAATGCCAAGTGCAGCACATAAAGCCCAGGTAGGTGGTGGGAGACAGATAAGCAGCCGAGGAGGTTTAAGTTTCAGAATCTGAGGCAGCAGAAAGATGGGTTGTACGTTTTGCATCACCAACACTCAGGATTTTTAGAATGGGTAATGAAAAGCTCATATAGTTAAGTATTGAATCCATAAAAAACACAAAAAGCTTTGCAGCACAAGGGAGCTAAATGATGGGTCAATGGACAAAGGAGATAATCAGAGAGCAGGAGGGGAGAGCTGGATGCGCTTGCACAAAATTCCTCTGGTTTTGGCAACTTCACCTGCACGTTCAACATGGCGATGTGGCCACAGTTGGGTAATTTGAAAAACGGGGTTTGTCAACCTTGGCACAGCTGATGTTTTTTGGCCAGACGAGTCTTTGTGGTGGGGAGTTGTCCTGTGCATTGGAAAATGTGCAGCAGCATCTCAGATCTCACTGTCTGGGTGCCAGTAGCACCCGCTCCCCAGTTGTGACAAACCAAAATACCTAGATGTTGCCAAATGGTCCCTGAAGGGGAAAATGGTCCCCCGCCTTTGAGGACCATTACCTTAAAGGAAAGCAACCGTATAAACCATTTCAGGGAGTTATTTCTCCTTCTGATCATGTCTATTTCACCCTTTAAAGACCATTAATTATGATAAAACGTTATGGGTCAAAAATTGAAATTCATCTGGACGGTTAACTAATCATAGTTTCAAACAACCAATTTGCAAATGATCTAGAAAAATCTCTTTGTTGACTTCTCCCTCAATCTATCTTCAAGTGACTGGGGAAGTATTTGGTCTCCCGTCCATTCATGTAGTGAAGCGTTGCTTTGTCAACTGCATGGATCCGCAGCCGACACCCTCCTAAGAAAGAGGCAGAAGTACGGCCCAGCACTCTCTCCACTTGAGGACATGTGAAAAGAAAGCCGGGTACGTTTCCTGTTCCGAGAGTGAGAGAAGGAGAGTCAGAGAGAGGGGCAGGTCTGCAGGGCTGGGGGCAGCGTGGTCTCACTGTCAGGCAGCTCCTGGAGGAGCCAGGGGGCCACTGGATCTTCCCTAGTGAGCTCCTCTGTAGAACCGCTTGCACGGTGGCCACTGTCACTTGTGCTGCATCTTTTTCTAACCTAGAGATAATTCTGGATCAACTCCAGAGGGCAGGGATGCTGTCTCAGCCCTGTCCACCTCTGTACCCATAACACCTGGCCCAGTGCCAGCTCCATCCCGATCACCCAACCAACGGCTAATGCTTCTTGAATGAATGAGCAGGACAGAGATGCCAGCTTCCACCCCAGTAGGTCTCAGGCCTGCTCCTTCACAGGCCTTTTCTGTGCCCAGCCAGCTCCGAGGGTGACACACAGGGGTCAGTGAGTGTCTGTGCAGCTCCTTGCGTGAGGTTCCATCTGTGTTTTGGGGGCAGCAGAACCGGTCAGGCTGAGGCCTTGGCAGTGTCCCGCCTGAAGCCTGTTTAGATGGGCGAGCACCGTCTGGGCCACTGCTCACCTGGTGGTGGTGTCCTCGTGCATTAGAAGGACAGTCTCCCACCAGGAAGACCCAGATGAAGACATCTCGAGCGAAGGATGTCAGTGCAGGCTTTGCCCAAGCATATCACCACTCGGTTTGGCAGGAGAGGACACATTCGGAGTTGGTTCCTCCACATCACAGTCCTGTTACTGGAGAATTTCTCAAGTGGCACTACGGCCACCACATGCAGGACGGGACACATGGGTCATGCTGTAATTTAGGCAAAGTCTGCGCAGATCCAATCCTCTGAGCCATCAAGAAGCTCATCCTCACCTTGATGGCTTTATCTCTCGTGTTGAATCTCTAACAAGCAACTAGAGTGAGACCAAAAAGCAGAGCTGGGGGAGGGGTGTGCCTGGGGCTCTCCCCAGGAGCACAGGCTCCCTGAGTGGCCCGTGGGGATGTGCATTAGGCTGGTGGGATGACAGTGCCCAGAAGCTACTGTGAATGGCAACGACAGACAATAAAATACCCCTTTGAAAATCCAGCAAAAGATAAAGACAGTAGATTGTAGCAAAGCTGCAAAACCAACCATTGTAGATTAGCATCGGCAGGGCAAGAAAACACAACTAAAAATTATTCAATCATACCAAATGCTTGCAGGGAAACCAGGCCAAGAAAGCAATCAAAGTCAAATAGAAGCAAGGTGTGTTTATATAACTCAGCGGTTCAAAAAAAAAATCGAGAAATGCATTGCAAAGATGTTTCAAGGGGTTCTAGCTCTAATTTAAGAGGGAAAAAATTAATGAAGCATTCATTAACAGAGGGAAAAGAATAACACCGTTCTCTCTTCTTACCGCCACCTCCCAGGCTGTCTTACCAGAGTCATCGTATTTCCTGTGAAAATTCCAGGATGTGATCATAATACAACACGTACTTATGCAAGTTTGGTTGTACCACATACGTGGCAGACCTCTTGAATTAATTGCCTTAAATGTTTTCAGTTATAGAAAGAAGATTCATGACTCACGAAGACCATAAATGAAACACGGCACACAGGTGGTAATTACCTCGAATTGCATTCTTGGGTCTTTGAAGATAAATTAGCCAACAATGAGGATTTGATAGCTAATGTTGCAATTAGTTATAGATACAGTATGGTGACCTATATAACTTACTACTTTTTTTAAAAACCTAAAATTTACACAGGTTAATAGCATAAAGGATTCTTCACTATTACTCACGGCAGAAATGCTGTTCTATGAATACTCCGGTATGGCCTTCTTATAATAATCACTGAACTTCATAGAGAGGTGGAATTACTCATGCTAATTCTTTGGCTTTGAATAGGAAAGGCTCTGATTAACATTCATGGGTTTGTCTGACCTTTTCCCCAGGGTGAGGCTGGGTCATGGGTCTGTGGAAGAAGACCACAAACGCCGAGAGCCACTCTCATGCGCGCGTGTCAAGGGTACGCGGTTGTCCCCAGGGCTGTGAATGTCCTTCAGAGACCCTTGGGGACACCCGCCAAGGGACTGTGGGTGTCTCCCTAGGACGAGGTTGGAGAGCACTTGAGGTAGAATCCAGGCTTTGGTGGGGTGATTTGGGGTGGATCTAAGGAAGCAGAGGCCCACCCTGTTGTCAGGAAGCAGGATTTGACAGCTAATGTAGTTCTGTGGCCAGGCAGCTGCATGAGTCTCACCTACAGAGAGGAGAGACCAGTACAAGTGGTTCCACACCCTCTTCTGTGCTGAAATAAGAATTTACATCGAAAAACTGACTCCAAAAATAAAATGAAAGTTTCATACTTTACTCTTAAAAAAAAAAAAGAAAAACTGACACCAAAATTGGAGGTCATTGCTAATTGTATTAGTCTGATTTTCTTTACAAGAATCTAACTGAGGCTGGGTAACTTATAAAGAAGAGGGGTTTACTTAGATGACAGTTTTGGAGACTGAAAGTCCAAAGAGTGTGATGCAGCTCTGGCGAGGCCCCTGGCTGTGTCACCTCATGGATGACATGGCAGGACCGTGTGCCAGACAGAGGAAAACAGGAAGCCAGTCACTCTCTCAGAACTGAGGTCCCACAGGGACTATGTGACCCCCTCCAAGGATGATGCTCCCAATGACCTGATCATCTCCCAGCCAGCTCCACCCTTTAAGGGTCCCACCACCTCCCAACATCATTACACTGGGGACCAAGTAAACCCTTAGGGGACCCACTTAAACCATATCCAAATCATGCCATATCATTGGAACTGGATTTCATGGAGATGTGAGATGGGGACCACCATAGCGTCAGTTGCCAATGCACTCCTGGTGTGTGCCACCCTCCGCCCGAGTCTGCCTTGCATCATTGAAGTCAGGTGCCCTTGAATGTTCTTCAAAGAACAGCTGGAGTGCGTGCTCTTGAACAGCTGGGGTCACGGCACGGGGCAAGATGCTGGAGTTGAGTACACCTAAGCCAATCAGCATCCCCACCCCTGCAACGAGACAGGCTCCCTTCTGTGGTCCAGGGAGCCAGGCTGACATCTTGTCATTGGAGCTGTGTCTCCCTTCCCAGACGGAAGCCCCAGGGATAGTCCTGCCTGCGTTTGCTCTGCTCTGATTTCATGTCCATCATCATCGGGTGAAAAGACCCCAGTGTCTGGCATCAAGGCGACTGGGTTTCCAAACCCCAGAACTAGAAACTTGAACTCTCTCTGCAACAAAACACAAAGCCGGGAAGCTGCAGGGGTGACTGCTCGTGAGCGTCCTTTTCCGAGCCTGGCTTTTCCCCCGTTGGCTGGCACAGCCCTGCTGAGCAACCTCCATAAGGAATTGCTGTCTGATGTGGTGGCTAGTCGTGATGACCTTGTGGCAACCAGACATTTTACATCTCCAAAACAAGCACTTGGATTTTGAGCTGCTGGTTTCTTTTTATATTTTTTTCTTTTCCGTTTCCAGGGATGGATATAATAAGTCTCTAGCCACAGACACGCTGATCCTTGCCTATGGCCATCGACCTGCACGTAGTGGGCTGGAGCTCCTGGAATCTCATCCCTAGGAAGTGAGACCAGCTCAGGGGAAATCTCTGGCTGTGAAGGGGTAGCAGGCCCTTGTTTTGGCGGGCCGAGAGGGAGTGTTTGGTACTTCCTGGGAGGCAGAGTGACATTGTTTTTATCTGTGATTAGGCAAAATTATGAAGTGCTTTGTCTCATTTTATCACAGTCTCAGAACAACTTGGAGTTTGCTTTTCGGAGAGATTGTCTCTGTCAATTGGAGAACAGCCTGGCCCAGCTGTGGAGGCAACCAGCTTCTGAATGGCAGGATGCCGTCCCTCAGTGCCACCCAGGCCCCTCCGCTGGCCAGGCTCCTCCTCCGTGGGGGCACCGCCCTCTTCCCACATGCTCTAAGGGAAGCCTTAAAGGGCGACCAACATGGGGAGGGGGAGTGACGCTCTGCCTCCTGCAGGGTGATCTCCGAAGTCCTGAATCTTTCTTTTAGGAGCTGCTTCAAGTTGGGATGGGGAGCCCCAAAGAGCCCTGGCCACTGTTCTCCGCCTCAGTGTCCTTCTTCTGCAGGTCTTTCCCTCTGCCGGGCCTGGCCTCCTCTCTGCAGTTCTGATCCAGGCCTGCCCCTGACAGGGCGTCATGTCCACCTGGACTCAGCACCCGGACAGCTACTGGGCAAACCAGCCTTTCTCCCTACTCTGGTCACCTGCTCTGTCCTCTGCTGCCTGGGGTGGCTCCCCCTGCACTGTCACCTGGCTACAGGTGGGGGTCCCACTGGGAGAGCCATGCTGGACAGGGTTAGTGCCATCGTGACGCCATCGAAGGGGAACTTGGGCTGCTTCTCTGGGAAGGACAGTGACCTGAGATGGGATGGGGGTGGACCGAGGGCTGCAGAGGTGGGAACTCCTGGGGCCATTCTCTCCCTGGTTTTCGTGAACATTTTCCAAGCTCCAGGCAGAGAAGAGCCTTGTCAGCTGCTCTTTCTGGTTTCCCAGCCCCTTCCCCCCACTTCATCCAAGTCACAGTCCCACCTGGATCCCTCCATGTGCTCCTGAGCTTCAGGGCACTAGGGGAAGCTTCAAATGGCTACTGCCTTGGGGCAGAGGACAAGGTGCAGCTGATGGAGGAGGAAGGCTCTGCTTCGTGGTGAGGCGTATTTGGCGTCTCCCCCTAGGCCTGAGTCTGATGCCACCAGTGGTGACTGAGTGACTGCAGGTTACTTAACTTTCCAGTGTCCAACGTCCTCGTCTGTAAAATGGGAATAAAATCAGGACAAAACACACAAAACGATCTCTTCAACCACTTTAAGTGACAATGACGGCAGTGTCATGCATCCGCCTGACAGCACCTAGTCCTGTCGTGGGAAGATGCAGGGAGAGACCCAGCCGACTCCCGCCAGGTCAGGGCTCAGCGTCAACCCCACCCCAGCGATGGGGGCAGCTGTATCTGCCGCCCTCTTG
Source organism: Urocitellus parryii (assembly GCF_045843805.1). Lineage (NCBI taxonomy): Eukaryota > Metazoa > Chordata > Mammalia > Rodentia > Sciuridae > Urocitellus > Urocitellus parryii. The sequence goes on from NC_135535.1 coordinate 205,221,389, forward strand.
TTAGTGAAGTCACCAAGATTTCTTTAAAGACAGACTAAGGAAGGTGACGTGTCCAGACCCATGAGCTGGGCCCTGGGTTTTCCGGGCCTGGTGCCGGGGAGAGGGCCCCCTGCGGGAATGCAGACCCTGTGGGCGAGGGGTCCTGCGTGTGGACCAGGAGCATTGGCACCTCTGGGAGCTGCGAGTCTCCTGGGCTCCAGAGAAGATCCAAGGCTGAAGGTTCAGCCCAAGCAGAAAGCCAAGTGCCCTCCTGCACAGTGCATCCTGGAGCGTCCCGCCAGCAGCAGGAGTGTTCCCGCTGATGGATAAGCAGCTGCCTTGTGGCCCCGGCTGGCGAGATTTGAAGAAATGAGGTTGCTCTTTAAAAAAGAGAGAGAGAGAGAAAATAGGAGAGAGAAAAAAATAGGAGCTTTTGTTCTGCACTAGAAAAGATAGAGTTCTTTCACTTCAGCCACCACTTTCCATACACCACGGGCATTCTCCTGCACAGGAAAATCAATAAAGACAATAAATAAATGGCAATCCCATTGGGGGCTGCTTACCCAGTGATTAAATGTTTCAAACCCCAAAGACTTGCACGCTTCAGGGAGACAGATCTGAATGAACATATGTAAATGGAATTAATGCTCAAATAATTTTCTAGTTACTTAGCACAAATGTGCAATTATTAATACCACCATAATTTATGTTTGAATATTTATCCCCATTTTCCTCAGCATAAAACCTTTAATCTACTTTTCTGACATAATTTGAAAATAGACATGGGAATCTTTTTTAATCATCTTATGCTTTTCATGGAGAAGGGAAAGAGACAAAAATTTGGAAAAAAAAAATCCAAACCCCCAAAACAACAACAACAAAAAAACCAAAAACCTGTCAGGGCACCTGTACCCAAGGTGAGGAGGGACAGCCTCCACTGTCCCCACTGGAAAGACATGCTCCTGGTTTCTCCAAACCCATGCTGAATTTGGTATGAGAAACCAGATTTCTGTTTGTCTCCTACTTGCAAAGATTGACGACGCAAATAGGATTTCACAGGTCAGCTCTAGGAAAGGCCCTTGGAGGGATAAGGCTGCTGCAGGGGTGCGGTGCTGGGCGGCACCCGAGTCTGCCCACACCGCTGCCCTGGGGGCAGGGCTTGCACCTGCAGAGACAGTGCTTTCTGCTGCTCTTGCTCGCTTGGTGAGCACCCCAAGGCCACTGTCGGGGTCAGCCTGCACCCTGCCTCTCTCCAACAGGCTCGGGCCTGTGCATCACTCCCAGCCGGCAGTGTCCTTGTCTTGGCTTAAAAACTTCAAGGTGCTTCCCAAGCATTGCCTAAACTTCTACACAGGACCGGAACACCCACACCAGCTCCCTCACCTCACGGTCCCACCACCCCCTGGAAAGAGACACAGCAGACACTCGGCAAGGTCATGCAGACAGCCACACTGTCTATGTCCCTTCTCTGAGAAAGGAGATTTGGGTTTGAGTTCCAGTTCTGCCACCCACTCCCTGAGTGACCCTGGAGTAAGTTCTCCACTGTGAACCTGTTTTATCCTCTCTTAAAGAGGAAAGGAGGAGAGGTAGGGCAGGGGGCAGAGGTGAGGGAGGGGGAGGGGAGGCGGGGAAGAGGAAAGAGAGGAGGAGGAGGAGTGGCCAGGAGGTCTCTGAAGCCTTCCTCTGGGCTTGGCAGCCCGAGGTTCTGAGTTCCCAGGTCCCTCAGTCCTCATTTGCTTCGCCTTCTGCTGGCCCACGTGCCCTGCCACCTCATCTCTCCCATGGTGGCTGCTTGGTGACCGTGATCTTACTCTGTCAGAAGGTCCAACAAGGTAAGATTAGACTTGAGAACTGTCCACAAGGCTCCAGAGTCCCAGGGACCTTGGGATTGGGGAAGGAAGCTGGTCTGAGGGCCAGTGGGACCAGCGTATCCCTGTGGGACCAGGGGATGGGCTTGATGTGGATTTTAATCCTGGAGCATGGAGATCCAAGAGGAGGAAAACTATTAAAAGTTGATTTGGCTATAAAAGTAGATCATATTGTCATTCATGTTACACACTTACTTATCATTGCCACCAAGAAATAGATGCCCGATTAAAGTGCTCAGAAATGTAAATACATGTGTGTTGTTGATTGCTAAGCAGGGTCTTGTTCCCGAAGGTTGAGCAGTACAGGCAATGCCAGCCTCCTGCCCTCCCGCAGCCACCCGGTCCCCTCCCTAGAGGCAGACAGCAACACTGGGCTCCTGCTTACCTTGTTTATGAAAGAAAACATATGGGTTATAAATAATGAGCTGCCATAAGTTGTGTACATTTTATATCATTAAAAAATCAACGGGTCATGTGGGCTCAGCCCTCATAATTGCTCATTAACTTGAAGAAACTTGGGCATATTGTGATCACCACTGACTGCACTTGTTTGTTTATGTAGTGAACATCTCCAGGGCACGCTGCATCTCAGGCATTGTTCTAAACTCCAGGTTTTAACCAGCTTGATACTCACCTATCCCGCAGTCTGGCCGGTGCATCCACTCAGCATGTCCTAAGGAAGACTCAGCTTGTTCTAATGAGTACTGCTCGGGAGGACTGTTCGCCACCCCCTAGGGGCCACTGTGTGATCTTGCAGTGATATTTTTGGGTTTTGCAGATGAGGGAGCACCAGGGGTATCTGCTTAAGCAGGCCTGCACTTACAGGACAGTCACACATGACAAAGCACTTCCATCTCTGTACCAAGTTTCAGTGTCCCGTCACACATTCCAGTAGGGGAAAAACCCTGCTTGTGATTGTCCAGTCCTGGACCCTACCTGTGTAAGGTGCTAGCATGAAACACTTTTTAAAAAAATATTTATTTTTCAGTTGTAGTTGGACACAATACCTTTATTTATTTATTTTTATGTGGTGCTGACGGTGGAACCCAGGGCCTCGCACGCACTAGGCAAGTGCTCTACTGCTGAGCCCCAGCCCTGGCCAGCCCTGGTGTTTTTTATATACATTGAACATCGAGGAACACAGTGTGATGTAAACTGAGGGAAGCTGTGTTTGGTTTCACTGGTCACTTGAATGCAAGGCCTCCCTGTTTCAGAAAATCAGCTGCCAACACCCCGGCTCCTGTGGGACCTGAGCTGCCCGGCAGCCAGCCTGCTGATGCCCGTCCTCACCCTGATGCTCAGGCTCATTCTCTCCAATCATGATCTAGAGATGGGCATCAGGTATGTTTTCAGACATGGGGAATGTTCTTTCCCTTCACAAACCATGGCCAGGCCAAAGGTGAGAGTCACTCAAGAATTGCAGAAGGTGCTGGGTGAGCTGGTCACACCAGTAATCCCGGTGACTCAGGAGGCTGAGGTGGGAGGATCGCAAGTCCAAGGCTAGCCTCAGCAACTCAGTGAGACGACTCTGTGTCAAAATGAAAAATAGAAATACTGGACAGGTAGCTCAATGGTAGGATATGCCTAGCTTCAGTCCCCATCACTGGAGGTAAAACATTAAAAAAGAATTCCAGAATGGGTGTGACTTTTATTTTAGGACTTGGGATGTATTTTGGATGGTCCCCAAGGTGACCTCAACTTCACTTCTGGGCAACTGGGATCCTGGAACTTGGTCCAAGTGGGATTTTCTCAAAGCCAGGTGTGGAGCGGGCAGAGCCACTGAGGTGTACGTCCTGGCCTGTGCTGGCCCAGAAGCCAGGAAGGGCCCCAACGCCCAGGTGAGTACGTGGAGCAGAGGAAGCCCGAGTTTAAAGAGATTCCTGGTGGGATTCAGGGTGAGGGAGCCTCGTGGTAACCTGAAGGAGAGCCCGGGAGCAAGAGGGACGCTCCAGGACCCTGGGCGGGCCCCTCACAGAGCCAGCACAGAGCCGGTCAGCAGCTAGGTACAATGGAGCCAGGTCGGACCTCACCCCTGGGCTCTGCGGCACGGCGGACGTCAGGGTTGTTTAATTACGGTGCTCTACGTGGATCGGAGTCTGACAAGGAGATGCAGAGAAAGAAAGTGCACGTTTCCCCTAAGCGGACTTAGACGGCATGTTAATTGATTCTTTAGGGATTTAAATATAGGACCTACCATTTATCCAGTAAACTTAATCCAGTGTGCATATTTGGTAAATTTAACCTAAAAACTGTTTTCCTTTAGTGTAAGACTAAAAGTGAGGTTAGCTTCTCTTTTTCTGTTGGGCAGGAAGGAATAGGAAGGAACAGACCTAGAGGATGAAGGCCAGTGTTGGAGGGGTGCCTCTGCCCCCCGCTCCTCCCAGAGGGCGCCCTCCTCCCCTGTAGGTGTCAGCCTAAGTGGGCTTCCTCAGGAAAGGTCACGTTGTCAAGGGGTCCCCACAATGCCAACGGGAAACGGGAGATTAAGGGAAGAAGTTATAGGAGAAATAAATTCCACTGCAGAACTAATCAATCCATTGTGATCAATACGAAGAAAAATCGGCTTTGCAGAAAACTGAGTCAGAGACGCAGGGAAGAAATTTGAAGAAGGTGAACAAAATGCAGAAAGAACCAAGAATGAAAAGATAAGAAGAGTGATGGCAGCTGAGGTGGGCAGACCACAGAGATGAGGGCAGACGGGCAGAGCAGGCACAGGGCAGAGCAGGCACAGGGCAGAGCAGGGACAGGGCAGAGCAGGCACAGGGCAGAGCAGGGACAGGGCAGAGCAGGCACAGGGCAGAGCTGGCACAGGGCAGAGCAGGGACAGGGCAGAGCTGGCACAGGGCAGAGCAGGCACAGGGTAGAGCAGGCACAGGGCAGAGCAGGCACAGGGCAGAGCTGGCACAGGGCAGAGCAGGCACAGTGCAGAGCAGGGACAGGGCAGAGCAGGCACAGGGCAGAGCAGGCACAGGGCAGAGCAGGCACAGGGCAGAGCTGGCACAGGGCAGAGCAGGCACAGGGCAGAGCTGGCACAGGGCAGAGCAGGCACAGGGCAGAGCTGGCACAGGGCAGAGCAGGGACAGGGCAGAGCAGGCACAGGGCAGAGCAGGCACAGGGCAGAGCAGGCACAGGGCAGAGCTGGCACAGGGCAGAGCAGGCACAGGGCAGAGCAGGGACAGGGCAGAGCAGGCACAGGGCAGAGCAGGGACAGGGCAGAGCAGGCACAGGGCAGAGCTGGCACAGGGCAGAGCAGGGACAGGGCAGAGCAGGGACAGGGCAGAGCAGGGACAGGGCAGAGCAGGGACAGGTCAGAGCTGGCACAGGGCAGTGCAGGCACAGGGCAGAGCAGGCACAGGGCAGAGCAGGGACAGGGCAGAGCAGGCACAGGGCAGAGCAGGCACAGGGCAGAGCAGGGACAGGGCAGAGCAGGGACAGGGCAGAGCTGGCACAGGGCAGAGCAGGGACAGGGCATAGCTGGCACAGGGCAGAGCTGGCACAGGGCAGAGCAGGGACAGGGCAGAGCAGGCACAGGGCAGAGCAGGCACAGGGCAGAGCTGGCACAGGGCAGAGCAGGGACAGGGCAGAGCAGGCACAGGGCAGAGCAGGCACAGGGCAGAGCAGGGACAGGGCAGAGCTGGCACAGGTCAGAGCTGGCACAGGGCAGAGCAGGGACAGGGCAGAGCTGGCACAGGGCAGAGCTGGCACAGGGCAGAGCAGGGACAGGGCAGAGCAGGCACAGGGCAGAGCAGGGACAGGGCAGAGCTGGCACAGGGCAGAGCAGGCACAGGGCAGAGCAGGGACAGGGCAGAGCAGGCACAGGGCAGAGCAGGCACAGGGCAGAGCAGGGACAGGGCAGAGCAGGCACAGGGCAGAGCAGGCACAGGGCAGAGCAGGCACAGGGCAGAGCAGGGACAGGGCAGAGCAGGCACAGGGCAGAGCAGGCACAGGGCAGAGCAGGGACAGGGCAGAGCAGGGACAGGGCAGAGCTGGCACAGGGCAGAGCAGGGACAGGGCATAGCTGGCACAGGGCAGAGCTGGCACAGGGCAGAGCAGGGACAGGGCAGAGCAGGCACAGGGCAGAGCAGGCACAGGGCAGAGCTGGCACAGGGCAGAGCAGGCACAGGGCAGAGCAGGCACAGGGCAGAGCAGGCACAGGGCAGAGCAGGGACAGGTCAGAGCTGGCACAGGTCAGAGCTGGCACAGGGCAGAGCAGGGACAGGGCAGAGCTGGCACAGGGCAGAGCTGGCACAGGGCAGAGCAGGGACAGGGCAGAGCAGGCACAGGGCAGAGCAGGGACAGGGCAGAGCTGGCACAGGGCAGAGCAGGCACAGGGCAGAGCAGGGACAGGGCAGAGCAGGCACAGGGCAGAGCAGGCACAGGGCAGAGCAGGGACAGGGCAGAGCAGGCACAGGGCAGAGCAGGCACAGGGCAGAGCAGGCACAGGGCAGAGCAGGGACAGGGCAGAGCAGGCACAGGGCAGAGCAGGGACAGGGCAGAGCAGGCACAGGGCAGAGCAGGCACAGGGCAGAGCAGGCACAGGGCAGAGCAGGCACAGCGCAGAGCAGGCACAGCGCAGAGCAGGCACAGGGCAGAGCAGGCACAGGGCAGAGCAGGGACAGGGCAGAGCAGGCACAGGGCAGAGCAGGGACAGGGCAGAGCAGGCACAGGGCAGAGCAGGCACAGGGCAGAGCAGGCACAGGGCAGAGCAGGCACAGGGCAGAGGAACAGGCCCCTAGGACAATGGAACCAACCTTTGCTGAGGTGACAGAACTCACACTACTCATCCCGTGGACTCACTAATTCCATGAAGCAATGACCAAGGACAGGAAGACACATTTCGGGGGGATTGACTGAATTTTGGAAATAAAGAAACTGCATTCACTGAAGATGGAACAAAGTTTGGAAGGGAAGAAGTCAAGCTGGCCAGCTCAGTATCTGAAGCCAACTGATCCTGATAAGTTTTGGAGGAAAAGAGAAGGAAACTGAGACCCGCTGTGTGCAGTGACACTGTCCCATATCATGAGAACACAGCGTGTCCACAGTGTTTCAAGGGGACAATTTGCCCTCATAGAGGAGTGAGAAAAGTCTGCCTTTGAGCAGCCTAGTGAATTCAGAGACGGTGTGAACAGGAAAACTGATGTTTGAAAGGATTAGAGGTGAACCATCCACATAAACAGAGCTAAGTGACTATGTAATCATGTTACTGAACACAGTGTAAGTTCATGTGCAAGAAACTAAAGGATTTCAATAAAAAGTTAATTTTTATAAATTGTGTTGTGATAAAAAAATAAATGTTTGGTGTCAAAATAAAAACACAATGGAAATAGACTAGGATAAAAATAATCCAGTTAAATATATTGGAATCTATCAGTTAAAAATAGGGAGCATAGAAGTGAGGAAAGCAGAAGGGAGGTCAGGGGGCTGGTGAGCTCCGATGGTTTCCATCCCTAACTGGTGTCTGGAGAGAGACTGAAGATATTGTGTGAAGTTGTGAAAACAGACATTAGCTGGGTGCTGAGACAGGCCAGGGGTCTCCCATAGGCCCCTCCAGCCACCAACAGCCCCAACAACAAAAGATAGAGAGAAAGATCAAGAAGAAAAACACAGAAAACATGAAATAAGATTATGAAGTTGAATCAAAACATTGCTATTATAAAAATAAATGTGAATGTGACAAAAGTTAAGTTCTATTTTTAAAAAGAGAACCGACATACAGGATCAGAAAGCAGATCCGGCTATCAGCAGTGAGGGACAAATTAGAGAGTCAAAGGTTGGCCAAGGGTACTGTCAAGCTAAACAGCAAACAGAGTCTCCTGGGGTGCGAGGGGATCTACAGATGCCGCTCTGGGTGCCAGGCGGGGCCATGGGCTTACCCAGGGAGGCCAGGGAAGAAGGGGTTTTAAGACACCCCGAGGGGCTATGTAAGTCGTTCTGAAATGTTTCCCCTGGGCTTCCAAGATCAACCCCAAGGGTGGCGTCTGTCCACGGTTGCAGGGCGACGGCTGGGCCTCGTCCTCATGGAGGAGTGTTTGTGGGTGAGGTGGTGGTGACCTGCATGAGGTTGTGGTCTTCAGAGGGTCCTCGTGAAGTGTCTCTCATAGGTGTGCGGACGTGTGCCCACACGTGTACACTCTTCCTTCGGGGTCTCCTGATCCACACAGCGACCTCAGTTTTATTCTGACAGCTTTCACAACAGCTTTCAAACAAGCAGCTCACAGGAAGGAAGCAGGGTTTGCAATCTCCATACTGGACAAACTGGACTCAAGGAGAAAAGCTTTGTGATGCTGAGGTATAAAACCTGCAGTGAAAAAATACATTTGATTCATCTTTATATGCCAAATAATTAAACATCAAAATAAAGTGAAAATTTCAGGAAATAAAAGGATAAACTGAAACAAAATAATAAGGGAGGCTGTAACACACTTTTCTTAGTTGCTAACGACTTCCATAGGCTAAAAATAAGTAAATAACAAAATCTCACTCAATATGACTAATATAATTAGGAGAAATTTTTTTCAAGTGTCCGTAATTTGTAAAAATTGAGTAACAAACAAAACCTCAATAAATTTTAAGGAAACATACATCATTAAGGTTTTTTTGACCACAATGTAATAAAACTAAAATTAATAGCAAATGAGAAAAATAAAGCTCCAAATGTACAAACATCTCCTAATCTTATCTTAGACCAAATAAGAAATCGAAGCCATAAATCACAGTAGCTAAAAATAATAACAAAAACAACACATATTAAATCCTTAAGCTGAACTCAGAGAAAAATGTAGCTTAAGATTCTCTCATTGCTAATCATTAGAGAATGAAACTCAATGGGTGAGGCTTCCAAATCAAGTGGGTAGAAAAATACTGACAAACACAAAAAGAAAAAGTAGGGAATCGATAAAGATAAATGCAGATATGAATAAATTTGCAAACAGAAATGGCAGAATAAAATCAAGAGCTGTTTTTTTTCTTAATAGGAAAGAAAGCCACAGTAAAATAAACAAACTACTTGCTAGACAAATAAAACAAAATGAGAAAGTATGAAAACATAAAGCCAGAAATAAAAATAGGAAAATAACCATGGTTATAAAGGGGAGTTCAAAGAATTCAAATAATGCTTTGCCCAAATCCAGCTGGAGGGGCTGGGGGTATGGCTCAAGCAGTACCGCGCTCGCCTGGCATGCGTGCGTCCCAGGTTCGATCCTCAGCACCACATACAAACAAAGATGTTGTGTCAGCCGAAAACTAAAAAATAAATATTAAAAAATTCTCTCTCTCTCTCTCTCTCTCTCTCTCTCAATCTCTCTCTCTCTCTCTCTCTCTCTCTCTCTCAATCTCTCTCTCTCTCTCTCTCTCTCTCTCAATCTCTCTCTCTCTCTCTCTCTCTCTCTCTCTCTCTCTCAATCTCTCTCTCTCTCTCTCTCTCTCTCTCTCTCAATCTCTCTCTCTCTCTCTCTCTCTCTCTCTCTCTCTCTCTCTCTCTCTCTCTCCCCCCCCCCCCCGACTCTCTTAAAAAAAAAAAAATCCAGCTGGAACATCTTTGCAACCATAGGAAGGAGCCAGGAGGCTCAGACATGGTTGAGCCACGGAGTGAATGAACATCTATCTCTGGCTTTCTTGTTACTGGAGAAAAGGAACTTTTTGTTAGACTCTCTGTGACTGCATTTTCTTTATCCACTCCTCTGTTGAAGGGCACCCAGGTTGGTTCCATAGTTCAGCTGTTGTGAATTCAGCTGCTATGAACATTGATGTGGCCGCATCACTGTAGTATGCTGGTTTTAAGTCCTTTGGGTATAGACGGAGGAGTGGGATAGCCGGGTCAAATGGTGCCTCCATTCCACATTTTCTGAGGAATCACTGGATTAGACAAAGGGGATTGAAGGGAAGGGAGGGAGGATGGGAATGGGAAAGACAGTAGGACATGAATGGGACATAACTCTCCTGTTCATATATGAATACACGACCAGTGAAACTCCACATCATGTACGACCAAAGAAAGGGATCCTAATAGGAATAAGTTATACTCCAAGTGTGTATAATAAGTCAAAATACACTCTACTGTCATGTGTATCTAAAAAGAACAAATTAAAAAATCGTAAGAAAAAAAAAGAATCTCTGTTACCCAAGTCTTCTGTTATTTGGAATAAATAACATCTCTAACTGGAAAGTTTCCCTTTTCACCTTGCCAAAGCCAGTGCCTCGAATTCGTTTAGGCAAGGACCCCTCTGTGGTAGTTTCCTTTTGCACTGAAAGCACCGGCTAATGAAACTTGATAGAAAACCAAATGAGAAACTCAAGTGGAAAACAGAGAAGGCAAATCATCATTATTTTTGATCCCATGTCTGATCATTAGAGAACCCAAATGAATTGAAAACAATTAGAAGTATAACTTAATAAGGTGGCTGTCTACAAAATTAATTGACAAAAATAAATGAATCAACTATAAATATGATCACTAATTAGAAAATACAATGGAAGAAAAGATCCCACTTATAATAGCTATAAATTGATGAAACAACTAGGAATACATTTGGAAATAGGGCTTAAACCTGTATGATTTTTCTCATTCTTAAAGGGTAATGCTTAATATTATAATGTGAGTCCTCTCTATACAAATTGTAAATTCAATGCAATATTAAAAAGAAGGCTAGTGGAAAATTAAAGCAAACCCAGATGGAAATCAGGAGGAAGATATTAAATGGAACAAAGATACTTGATCTTATTAGAGAAACAATCAACTAAGCAAATTAAACAGTTAAAATGTTCGGCATGTTTAGAATTGTGAAATGCAAAAACTATGAGAAAAAATCAAAGCAATACTAGCAAAACCAAAATAACAGTGAGAGAATTTAACACGACTCTTTCAGAAACTGAGAGTGAAATGAAGACATTGAGGGATTTGAATAACATAGTGAATAGTTGAAATCTAATAGGTTCACAGAGTTGCCCAGCACACAGAACATGCTCATTCCACTCAAAACCACATAACATTTCAAAATATATGTTCACATGTTATGCTACAAAGAAAACTCAGCTTGCGAAGGAGGCAGAAATCGTAAATACTGCTTTCCCTGATTGTAATTAAATAAGAGAAACTAGAGGGGCTGGGGAGGTGGCTCAAGCGGTAGCGTGCTCGCCTGGCATGCGTGCGGCCCGGGTTCGATCCTCCAGCACCACATACAAACAAAGATGTTGTGTCCGCCAATAACTAAAAAATAAATAAATATTAAAAAAAAAAAGAGAGAAACTAGAAGTTAATAACTCTAAAACCTTGGGCATTCAAAAACTTTCCTCTGGATAACACAAGTTAGAAAAGAAAATACAAATTAAAGTTTAGAACACTTAGAAACTAACAAACATCCCAAATACAACAAATCAAAGTTCTTGGCATGTGGCCCAAACAGTACGAATAGAGGAAAACCTACTGTCTTAAGCAGATTTATTAGAAAACGAGAAAGATGAAAGTTAAATGAGAAGCACACGGGTCAGAAGTTACAAAAGGAAGAGCACTAACATAAAACAAAGGCGAATCTATGCATCGCTCAAGAATAAAGTTAGAAGTTAAGGAAATGGAAATCAAAAAGGAGAACTTGATAAGCACCTCTTCAAAATAGCCAGTGAATAGGACCAGTCTCAGGAGAATCTAACCAGAGAAAACACAATTAAAATATTACAAAAGAAACACAAGTCATAATCAAAATCGGGGGGAAACATCGAAATAAAAGAAAATGTACACATTTTCTTTCTTCTAAGAAGAGGTTTTAGTAAACAGTATGAATTACGTTACAAGAAGTCACACAGCTTCCTGACAGAGTTGTGTTCAGATGGCCACTGGCTACGGTCACCTGCACATGAGTGAGCTTCACTTTGCTTAGAAGCTCTTTCTTCCTGCCACTGTGGCCTCAGTATTGTTAGTAACACTGGTGGAACCACGAGCAGTTGGGTTTTTAACCTAAATTTACACCCTTCATGTCACAAGAAAGACACCCAATGTCTTCGAAGCTGACCACACCTTGACAGAATATTGAAGAGGTGGGTCAGCTCAGAAGTCTCCTCAAATTCTAATCTGCCAGTGCTGATATTGCAGACCCTGATTTCTTTCCACTTACTGCCCAGTGTATTGTGAAAGTAGTCAGAATAAAAATGGAATCACTTACATCAGACTCTAGTAAAATGAAGTTAGGAGACCTTGAAGGGAGAGTTTCAAGGTCAAGGGTCCATCTTGTTGCAGAGACTCAGGAAGCAGAGAGGACCCACGGGTGGCTGCTTCCTAGGAGAGATCGAGAGTCGCTGGATAATTCCAGCTATGAAAACCTGATTGCATGACCCACGGCAGGTACTTGTACCAAAAAAAGTGGAAAGAAACAATGCCCAAGCCGGATGGACGCAACAGCACACCTAGGAGCCAGGGCTTGTACCTAATCACGTTCTTCAATAAAGGAACCAGGCTCCTTGGAGAAACGGAATTTCTAGGACAGGAGCAAGAGGCAACCTGGAGTTTCTGTTAGGACAGAAAGGAAGATGGTCTCAGAAACAGAACAAAAAGACAGTGGTGGGGGAGAAGACCCACCATGAGAGGAGGTGGTGGAGGGACACAGGAGCTAATTGAAAAGAAGTTCTAGAAGCTGAAGCTGGAGCAATTTGAGCAAAAGTGAATAAATAAATAGGAGTATTGGACTATAATCCAAAGCATAAAATAAATATCCAGGGATTCATAGTGATAGTAGCAAATGACTGAACAGACTAATCAGTGGAGGTGAAGAGAGGATCCCCCGAAGAATCCCCAGCAAGCAGGTGGCACTCTGCCCTAAGGCTCCCTCCATAGGTGACAATCGCACATGGCGCCTTCCTTCCCAAGTGCACGGTGTAGAGGGGGAAGAACAGCCTGCAGGGGAGGGACCTCACAGGCTGACCTCAGCCGGCCTTCAACCAGCACCCACAGTCGTAAGTCCCGCGGGCAGCAGGTGCGCGTGGACACTGGAGGAACAGCACCGCACCTCTGTGGCCCTCCTGCCGGAGACCCAGAACCCCATCTTAGGATGGAAGGAATGTGGATGAATTCCAATGGGGGACCTCTGAGCAGTGCTCCTCAGAACTGTCAAGGTCATCGAAAACAGGAATGTGAGAAACTCCACGGACAAGAGGAAACTCAGGAGACTCGGGGGCTAAATGTCACATGGGCTCAGAGAGGGGACCCTGGAACAGAAAAGGGACACTAGGTAGAAACTAAAGGAATCTAATCAACTATGATCTCCAGCTAATGATAACGCAGCAACCTTGATTCATTTAGTACTGCAAACACACCTACGAGTGTGAGTTGTTAATAACGAGGGAACTGGGGGCAGGGTGTATAGGAACCCAGTTTTCCATACATCGAAAACTAAAATTAAAAAAAAAAAAATAGTACAGTGGTGGTGGCAGGAGACAGATGCTGTAGCCTGAATCCTCAGACCATACTGCGAACACAGTGAGTCACATCGTAGGAAAATAAAGATGGCCAGTTTTCTCCACAGAGGGAATAAAAGCCTGTAAAAAGCCTGTCAGTGTGCCTGAGGCCTAGAACAGGTAGAACAGGTAGTCAAAACCAGAGGCCTTTGGCCTCCCCTCCCCAAGAGGCACTGGGCCACGTGGCTTAATGAACAGGTTTGGCCCAAAGTACTCACGACTCTTGTGACACTAGGTTTTTCTGGAGACTAAAAACAAAAACAAAAACAACAAACACTATCACAAATATAACCCAATCCCTTTTGTGAACATTCACAAGAAATCTAAAGTAACAATGTTATGGGGGTGCTGGGGTAGCTCTGGCGGGGCCAGCAGGGAGGTCACAGGTAGCAGCTGTTTACCAGCTAGTATGTAACTAGCTCAGAATTTAACAGCTTCCCTGGTATGTTCTGGCTGATGGTCAGCCCAGCCCTGGGATAGCCCATTTATATTGCTTATCTGCACATGCTTATATTTTTAAGTCTATTAATGTATTTAAACTGGGACTGGAAGGGTGTACCCCGAGCTGCTAACAGGGGCCAAGAGAATGGAATAGGACCATGGTTGGTAGTAAAGGCAACTTGTGCTTCTTATTCAATTATCTTCTGTTACTTAGTTTTTTAATAGAGAAAACAGGACATATGTGTTCAATACAGTCCAATCAAGATTCTAGTGAAAACATGTTTGATGTGACGTAAAGTGGGTCGAACACTCAGCTGTGAAAACAGCATGTGCAAGTGGAGAATCCAGAGCTTAGGAGTGAGGGCTGGCCCCAGCTCATCTTCAAGCATATTGGGATCTCGGCGTTTTAAAGTGTCATACTGACTCAGGGCGAGGGAGAAATGTCGATAGATCAGAACACACTGTCCAGAAATAGACTCCAGTATATACAGAAATTTAACGCATGATAAAAGTGGCATTTCAAATCAATGGGGAAATGATGGATGAGTCAGGGGGCTAGCCATTCGGAAAACATAAAGTTAGATCTCTATTGCACTATTTACACTGGAATAGGTGGTAGATGCTTCAAGGACTTAAATGTAAAAATCTAAGACCATGAAAGCACTAGAAGAAGACATGAGTGACATACACTCTGGGCGTGGGGAAGGCTTGTCTAGGAAGTTGAGAAAACCAGAAGTGCAGAACTGGATGATGAACCTCCCTGAAAATTGAACATTTTGCACATAATCAGAGTTAAAAGATAGATTGGGGGTGGGGACAGGGATCTTTGCTCTATGAAAAGGATTGAAATTCATATCCTTTGCAAGTAATAAGAAAAGGTGAAAATTCCGAAGACCAACTTAAAAGGGAAGTGGTGAGGGGGAAATGGCTAACTCCTTCCGGCATGCCATTTCAAGGTTCTTCTTAATATAAAATGGGCACACTCTGGCCTCAACATTCACTTCTAGGAACCCACTCTCTAGAAGTACAAAAACTGCAGCATTGGCTGACATAAGAAAAATCTGTGAAAATCCAAATGTACATAAATAGAGTATTGATTCAATAAACTGTGGTCTACCCATAAAAGGGGGTATTCTGCAGGCATAAAAAATAAAAAGGTAAATCTGTAGGTGCTGATGTGGAAGTGCTTAAGATAATTATTTAAGTGAACAAAAGTTACACAGCCAAGCGGTCACATTTTTGTCTAATAATTAGAGCATGCATATTTTGTATGAAAGCAGAAAAAAGTATCTTGACTGCATATCGATCTGCTGCAAGGATGATTTCTGAAAGGTGGAAAAGTGGAATTACGGGAGACATCTCTATTCTGTTCTCTACCTTAGATTACATTGGAATTTTTTTTTCTGCTTGCAATCGATCATCAAGAAAAACAACAATTAGAATTCAGAAATGACTTTGAAATTGTTAAGGTTCTTTTCTCACTTCCATATTCTGCAGTATTAGCAAAAGGGACATTTCTAGATGGGCAGGCCACCAGCCTGATAAGGCACTGAATGAGTTCAGTGTCTAGGAACCTCAGTTTTGGGCTCAAGTGTCTGTTCTTTCAAAGGGAACTTTCAAACACAGGATTAGGAGAAAAGCACCCTGGGGTGGGGCGGGGGAGGGGGAGGACCATTGCAAGCTTGTCCTTGTCCTTCCCTATCCTAGCAGGCTGATGGTGGCATTAGCCCATTAGCCGGGGACAATGAGTGGTGAATAAATAGCTTTGGACAGGAAGTTGCCACTCCAGTAGGAAACTTGGCAGAAAAACCAAATGAACGGGGCTTTGTGGAGGGAAGAAAGCCCTCCAGCCGCGGAACAGGATGGGCAAGCAGGATCCAGTGAAAGGGCACTGGACGTGGGTCGGGCGTGCCCCTGGTTGAGTAAGATGGAGAATCAGATAATGTCTTGGAGCCTCATTTCCTTCATCTAGAAGTGGGATAAAGGCTGCCTATCTCACGGGTTGGCTGGAGGTGATATTTAAATATGTGCGTGGAATACTTCATGAATAGCGCATGTGTAAGTCGGTGCTCTGCTACTTGTGGAATGTGCTAGCTCACCGATGCCCGATGCCGAGTGGGGCCACAGCTTTCAGCTCCTGAAGACAAAGCACCACCCCAGGGCTGGGGTTGCCAGATAAATACAGGGTGCCAAGTGGAATTTGCATTTCAAATATCAATGAATAATTTTCTAGTATAAGCAAGTCCTGTGCTAACAGAGCCTGTGAGCATTTAGTTTTAACTATTTTGTTGTTCTGCCTTCATTTCTAATAAATCATCTCCCCAGCAAAAGTTTTAAAAGCTCCACAGAAGTAAAGATCACCTGGTGTACGGATCCTGGATCCTCCAGGCTGCTTGAGCACTGTCTCACGCTGAACAGGGACTAAATAAATGCTGCCCAGAGCAGGATCCCTATGGATGTATTAGCACCTCTGATCCCTTCAGGGCTTGTGCACACATCTGGGTATCCTTCGGGCCCTGTCTGTCTTCTGGCTGCTCTGCAACTGTGAATCTGCTGGTGCTCAGGAGCTTAGGTTCTGGCCCCACCTGGGAACCAGGGAAAGAAGATCTCAGAGACGTCCACTCCCACACGAAGCAATAACTCTCAGGTGTTACTAAGTCTCCTGGACCTTGGCTTAAAAATCTTAAAATTGCTTTCTGGTTATGATTCACTGGGTGATATATAGAAAAGTTTAAACTTCATTTGAAGCATTTAAAAAGAAAAGACGATTTACGCTTTTCAACACAGGAGCTAACTCAAATTTGGCTGGGTGTTAGGCTGCTGGATTTGAAAAGGAGGCAGCTTTTCCTAAACACTGGTCTCTGTCATTCTTTCTCATTTGGCTCTTTTTTGCTAACTTCTCAATGAGGTTTTGGAACTGCCACAAATATCCCTGAGTTAAAAGAACATATTGAATCAGTGTTTGTAAGAAGGGAGAGAAAAACAAAGAATATGGGAGTCGTTCCAACCACGGACAAGGCGATAACCTGGATGCACTGTGCATAACCAATGGTATTTCTTTTTTTTTTTTTTTTTTTTTTGAGGGACAATACAAAGCTTTCTCCAGAATTCTTTGATAAAATATACACTGACTCATGAAAAAGAAAACGTGGCAAGGAAATACTTTGCATACAGAGCTATGGCCATGGTTATGTAGGAGTGTACACCATTTCCAATTAAACAAAGAAATAGGCAGTAGAAAACACTTAAAAAGAAAAGAAAAGAAAACCTCAGAGTCTCTTTGAAAGAAGAGTGGAATTTTCACTCTACCTTATTCATTAAAGTTAGAAACTGCCATCCCTTTAATGAGCAGCCTGAGGGTGGACAAATGGTCTTGAATAGCTATATTCCAGAGAGAGCTTGGCATCATCACTGAAACATAATGTGGGATTGCAATTGTGTGGCTTTTTTTCCCAGTGAATAGGAAGTGATCAAAGATAAAATTGCTTGAGAAAGAATTAAAATAGTGTAACATTGCATCAAGTTATAGCTCATGCCAATCATTACACGGGTGAATGAACAAGATCCTTTAAATAATGGTAAGGACGTGCTGTGGCATTCAAAATACAATGACCAACTTCAGTGGGGTTCAAATAAAAATGCAAAAGCATGTGCCCACTCATCTGGCCAGAACAGTGAAGTATAAGCACGTCGCTCTCAGTACATCTGCAAGCCACATCCTTCATTGACATCATCTATAAAACACTGGACACGGGGAAGTAAATGAATTCACAAAGGCTGACTTAGGAATTTTATCTTCGCAATGGAAATGCTATCTATGAGGAAACCAGAAAAATTAGAGGCACAATCAGGAAAGAATAAAGTAAAAAGGACTTAAATAATTGCCTGTGATCACCTTTCCCTCTGTCAAAGGACGGGAAGGCACAGTGGAGGAACTGAATTCATCAGTGTGCAGATGAGAGCTCCTGGCATATAATGCCAGACAGAGCTATTTACTGGAAAAAGTGTTGGTTTATTTACATGCTAAACAGCACCACCTTCCAGCCTCCACTGAGAAATAACAGCCTAGCAGGGAAGAGAGAGAAAAGGCAGTTCCCCCCATTCCGGGGAGAAGCAGGACAGGACAGGCAGGGATTGTCACACACACTAACGTCGTTCGCCTTGACCCCGTCAGTCCTTACAGAACGAAATGCATATATCTCCACAGAGGTAATCTTTGATCTTTTTTTTTTTTTAAACAAGAATCCTAGCAAGGAAACCTGACTTCGCATGCATAAGGCGTGAGAGAGGAGGAAAATCAACCGCTCCTAAATTCAGGAAATCTCTGTGGTACAACTCTTCAAAACCAAGGGAAAAGTGACATTTCATCTTGGTCTGAGGATTCATCAGCAGGGCCAAATGCATCCCCTTGTGCACTCTGCAACAAACAACAACAACATCAACCAATAAAGCTGAAGGAAACTGCCCTGATGAGCAAAGGCCAGCCAATGAATGGGGTGGATTGTTTAATACAGTAAACAGGAGATCTGAGCAGAGATCAAAGGAGCCCAGAGAGCAGGAGGCACCCACAACCCCTTCGCTCCCAGCCAGAGGCTGGAGTGGAGCTGGGTGACTGAGCTCGGGGAACACTGCCACTGATTCTGAACGAGTCAGGCACAACCTTGGCGCTGCCGTTGCAAGTTTTCACTTTTTTGACTTAAAAAATAATGCTTGAACTTGCAGCTGGTGTGTACAGTTCTGGCAGACACCAGGAGGGGCACTGCATGGGCAAATGCCAGTCCTGTCATTCCTGACATACAAGCTTTGGCGAATAAGTTTGTCTCTGGTTGGTTTTGTGTGTTCACTTTATCCTAAACATCGTATTTAACGATAATGTTTTAATACACTAAAAAGAGATCTTTTCTTTTTCCTTAAAAACAAAACAACAACAACGACAAAGACTGGAGAGAAGACTGGCTAGGGAGCTGTGTGGACAGACCTCCACATTCCCCCCTCGTTCGATCGGTAGCACGGTGAGCAGGGTGAAGTCTCGGAGGAGGGAGTCTGGGTGACACTGCCCTACACTAGGTAAAGACCCCAAAGGGGTGACTGGACTGAGAGGAACAAGACTTGTTTGCGTGGCCCTGTTGAGTTTTCGTTGGCATGGCCAGAAGGACAGCCGAGCAGCCCCCGGGACGGAGGTGGCGCCATGACAGAGGAAGGCAGGTGGCAGGTGGCCTAGAACTTGACCATGTTCTTCCATCGACGCAAGAACTTCAGTGTGTCAGCGAGTGGCTTTGCAGATGGTGGACACTCACCAAGGGTGTGCCCCGCAAGGAAGTAGGCCACACGTGGCCAGAGCGTTTCTGGGCCTCGGCCAGGCGGCGGGGCCTTCACCCAGCCACCATTGCTGGGGGCCAAGATGCCAACCTGTGGCCTTGCTGGGATGAAAGGGGTGCAGACGGTTGTGTGCACCATGGACACTTCACTTTGGGGTGGGGGGAGGATGCTCTGAGTCAGACTGCCCCAAGGGTGGGACCACCATAAGCTTCTGCTTTCCCCAAACAGGGCGGCCCTGCTGCCCACCTGTGTGAGTCCACCTCTGAGCTTCCCCCCACCCCTCATCCCACCCATAAGTAAATCTATAGGGTGGTGCTCAGCGGTGGAGGAGGAGGACTTGGGTTTACCAGGAGTGTGTCACCCTGTTGCGTTTCAGACCTAAGCTTGGTCACTTTGGTGTGGGTGGGTTAGGTCCACGTGTGGACGCCTCCATATCAGAGGTGTCCCCGTGAGGCATGGAGTGGAGCAGAGCCCCAGAGCATCGGGAGGCCTCATCCACAGCAGCTGAAAAGGGTGGGGAGAGCCGGCAAGCAGCACAGGGGTCCTGGCTCCACGGGGAGAGGAATTAGGGAAGGGGCTTGAGACTGCCCTGGGGCTGTTTTCTCCCTAGGCTGTGCGGCCTGGGAATGTGGGTGACTGAAGCTGCCAGGGCACCTCTGAGGCTGGACGTTTGACAGACAAGGCTGGCAGAGACTGGCTTTGGAGCTCACTTTGCAGCAGACCCTGTTGGGGTGAGTCAGAGGGAGCCATCCCATTCACCTTCCAGTGTCCAGGAGTGGCCTGGGCTTTGACCCTCTGGACCAATCCAACACACCAGACGTCCCCAAGCTCAGGGGGCCTCTCCTTTCCACTGAACTCATCTGTGCCGGTTGGGTTTGGCTCAAGTGTTCATATTGATGAGGTTGCCAGGCCCAAGCTCCAGCGTAGAATGATTTCTGTGAAGAAATCAATGGAACCTGGATTTGTTCCTCTTCAAGAGTTTTCAGCACCCACCCCAGACCTAAACACAAGTTGCAGAATTGAATCACGTCCTAGGACTGCATAAAGGAGGACAGGTCTGAAGGAGAAATGGCCCCTCCAGCCTGGATGTAGGATTTCATCTTGGAGACATCAAGGCCATAAGCTTACCACAATCTTCCTGGTGTGGACTGATTATGGAAATGAAGGGGTGCCGTCATTGTATCATTTCTGAAAGAAAATATCATGCATCACTAGCATCCCTTGGTAAGGTCTACATTTTGGTCTTGTTTTGTATTTTTAGGAGAAGGCATTCCTGATGGATGGAAACAGAATTCACGAGGAGATGGTCCAAGCTCCTGGAGGCCTGGCCGGGCGCCATGGGTCTGGAGTAACACCCACCGTGATCCTCAGTGAGCATCTTCACACAGGGCTGGGGCAGAAAGCACGGAGACTCCTGCTGGGATTCCCAGGGTAGACTCCACAGCGAGGGGAAGAAGGACCCTTCCCAGACTGCTGTGCTCCTGATATGATCGAGAGACGTCAAAGCTTGACAACATCTTTGCCGGCAGGATGTTCGAAGGAAAGACAGGGACCATGTAAGTCACTAAAAGAAAAAAAAAAAAAAAAAACAGGCCGAGAAATTATCCTAAATATTAAGGAGCAACTTAGGCAGAGAAGATGAGCATATAAAGGAATAAACTTTGATATAAACTGATGGAAACTTCCAAATATCTGCATTAAAAAATTCATCTCTATCACATTAGAAAACTTCTGTCTTCAGCAGGAACGAAGGACCACAGAACCCAACATTTCCAAAACTGAGGGACTAAGATAACGAAATCCACCTTCTCTTCCTTATTTTTAGAACAAAATAAACTTAAACCTAAATTTGAAAGCAGGCAAGTATTCAGATCCGTAATACTGTGATTTTATTCTGAATAATTGCCTTTTATTTTCAACGCCTATTGTGTCTTTACTGCACCTCATGTCACAATTTAATCTCTCTTTAAACTTAATTTAATGCCCAATTTAATCTCAATATGACAGCTAATAATTAAGAGAGCTCATGTTGTGTAGCTTAATGTTTGGTTGTGCTGGTCATGTGTATGTGTCATGTACGATGTTGTTTCATACCATGCAATTTAATGAACAGCATCCCTTGATGTGTTTATTTCCAAAGAACAAAAAAACAAGACATCATTGTTTGAAAGTCAAAACATACATTCTCCTGGTACCGTTGAGAAGAGCAAAAGATGTCACAAGTGACAGAGGCCCACTTTTGATATTTGTATATCACATACACAAATAGGTAGATTACCTGTCCCTTACACGTACAAATCTGAACATCATATGCATAAATCTGAAATAACCATTTTATATTTGTGGTAATTACTTGAATTCATAATTTGTATTTTACTGATACAATAATTTATATTAGATACAAAACTAACAGTAATTTTTATTGATAGTGACTTTTATTGTCAATCATTTTTATTGCCCATGAAAACTTTCAAAGTAATCCTTACCTGGAAGCCCAGTTTGCAAAACAGGCCAGGGTGGCTCTGCTTTGATGAAAGTGCTGGTGGGGACTGGACTTGGGTGCAGGGCCCGGCAGCAGTCTCCTGAACCCCTCAGTGGCACTCCTGTCCCTCCATGCAGCCTAGGATTCCTGGAGCACACTGGGAAACATTGGCTTAGACAATGTCCTACATGGGCAGAGGGCTTCCCTGTGTCACCGCATCTCAGCCTCACGACATGGGTCAGGGTCATCCACCCTACAGGTAGACAAGTGAGGACATAGAGCCATTAATGTTCCAGCAGCCACATAAGTCCCAAGCCATGAGAGCTGGGATCTGAACCCAGCTGTAGTATAGTATCTCTCGCGAGGAACTCTGACTCCAGCCTCCCATCCCCCTTTATTCTATACTGATTATGACAGTAGAAAATGAGTCCAAGAAGGACGAGATGGAATTCATGTGCAGCTCGAGAGCTCCCTCGGCCACTCTGACCCATGGTCCTCGTGGGGGTCACACTCCCGTACTCCCCCAGATCACCAGTGGCAGAGGGCCGTCAGCATTGTGGACCCTGGCTGCCAGCTGAGCACCTGGCCCTTTCTGTCCACTCCAGAAGGCCTGAAGAGTACAGGGACGAGGGTGAGGTTGTTATCTGAATCTATTCTTATTTACAAACGAAGTGAACAGTTCATAAATTTCAGTAGTTTCCTTATTAGTGGAAATAATTGCCTTTTGTCATCCTCATGAGAGATACTATATATAAAGAAGTAGAATTGGTGCTCAGCACCTTGAGAAATGACATTAGAACCAAAAGTTACCTTGTGGGAAAAAAAATTTGTCGGAGTCAAGGAAAAAAGGCAAATCCAGAAAGAAAAATTAAACTACATACAAGATGGGGAACGTTTAACTGGGATGAAGGAAGCAATAGGAATCACGAGTTTCAGAACAGAGACAAGCCCTTAATTTTGCATGTTGTCAGATGTTCCTGAACCCCGTGAACAAGCGTGGGACCATCGTACCCCGTGTCCGACAGGCGGGACAGGCATCAGGTGAGCGGCACCAGAGACCTTCCTGGTGATGAACAGACAGACTAGGAGGGGAGGGAGTGCAGCAGAGAGGTCCCTGTAGGAAAAAGTCTCCCTCATCTCAACAGCCATTTCTGAGGGTGAGGGTGAGGAACAACAATGCCCTTGGATCTTTCATGTAAAGTTTTATGACTCCTGCAGCCATCAGAGGGCCAGAGAATTTTTAGCAGAGGAATTGTAGAAATATAGTAGTGTCCCATTAAATGTTAATAAATGCCATAAGATACTTGGTTTTATGTCCAAATCATTTTAGGAAGTAGAATGTTTGCAAGTTATACAAGTGTCTTCCAGACAGGACTTTTCAGAGCTCTGGATGTATTAATTTTCACTGTAAAGCTCTGAGCAAGAAGAACTAGAGGTATTTTTTAAATATATATATATATATATATATATATATATATATATATATATATATATTTAATTTTAGGTGGACACAATATCTTCATTTTATATTTATGTAGTGCTGAGAATCAAACCCAGGGCCTCATGCGTGCTAGGTGTGCACTCTACCACTGAGCCACAATCCCAGCCCCAAGGAACTAGAGGCATTTTATAAACTTAAGAACCCTTCACACCTCCCCAACACTAGAGTTCCACAAACCAGTTTGGGAAGTGCTGATGTATGGCAGTGTTTTGAGCAAGGATACATAGTTAGGAAATTGTCAGATATCTCTTAATTAATAGGAAAATCAGTTATGCCCAGGGCTCAACTTAGCAATTTCACTGCAGTTCTTCTCTGCCCACCACCAAATCACACAGGAAGAGGGTTTTGTGGGACACATGGTCCCTTAAGACATGTCATTGCACACAAACAACTGTTTCTGCTTTTCCAGTGCAACCTGTAAATTCCCACCCTCCCTTCCTGCTTACCTGGTGTTCCTCTCTTAGGGTGGCCTGTGCCAAGCACTGACAGAGCACAGAGCTGCAGGCAGGTCAGGAAGCAGAAGGTGAAGGGTCCTGTCCTGGTTCAGCACGCAGCCTCACCAGGGACTTCCCAAAGCCCATCTTGTTGTTGACTCTTTGGATCCTGCAGCTACTAGGTTCACCCCTCTCTTGTTAACTCTCACCGTATTTTGATTTACACAATAGTTCTTCTAAGTTTAATATTGACTGAACACCTACCCCATGCTGGGCACTGGGCCAGTGCTACAGAGGGCGAGGAGGAGCCTTGTCTTTGGAGAAGTTAGCATCAGGGGACAGTGGATTACGTGAAGAGGTAGCTGTTGATTGTCACACAGGGCTCATGTCCCTCTGTCTCGGGAGGAAAGGCACATGGTTTCTGTTAGTTTGAGACAGACAGGCAGATGCACAGGCACACACTCCAGGGCTGGTTTTTCTCTGCCTGCCCTTCCTAGCCTCTGTCCCATACAGGAAATGAAAGCCTCTTTCTAATTTAGCTTCAAGTTCATATCTCTGTACATAGACATGTGACCATGTCTAAAGGGCCCTGAACCAACTTTTAAATTAAATGATTTGAAGGAGAGGTAGAAAATTTAATATCAATGTTGCCCAATATTATATTCTTTTTTTTCTTTGCAATCTTTTGGGTTTACTCTTTATTTCTTAATTGTTTTCTTCTTCCACACATATTTTTTCCACTTGAAGTCAAATAACACAAAATGAGGTGAAAGTGGAAATATTAAAAAGGAAACAATTATTCAGTATTACCCCTTAGAATTTAGCTTTATGAAAATATTTTTAAAGCTATTACTCATGTTGAAGTTTTAGCATTCATTAATATATGCATTTTGTGCAAAATCAGCAAATCCTACATTCCCAGTTTGGCTGTTATACACACAAATTAATGAATGTACTTAAATGAATTTGATTAATATGCAAGCAGTTTAAGATCCACTTTGTATTATTAGCACAGAAATTTCCCTCATTGAATGCTGCTGAATCAGAATGT
Source organism: Urocitellus parryii (assembly GCF_045843805.1). Taxonomy (NCBI): domain Eukaryota; kingdom Metazoa; phylum Chordata; class Mammalia; order Rodentia; family Sciuridae; genus Urocitellus; species Urocitellus parryii. Next base: position 205,245,906 of record NC_135535.1, read on the forward strand.
TGTGTTTGCTTGGAGAGGCCTATCACACACCACACACACACACACACACACACACACACACACACTACAAATAATGTAAAGCTAAGATTTTCATAATTATCATAATTCACTCATTAAGATATTAGCAAACTGTCATAACCACAAGAGATTCTCCATGCATGGAATTTTCCATCTTCTGCCTGCACCAAAGATGTACACGCAGCGCCAGTGCCAGAGAGTGTTAAATGGGAACTCTACTTCTGCATTTTATTAGCAAATTTTGCAAACTACAAACAGCTTGAGTGTTGTATAAATTTATAGTTGTACTTGCACATTTGTGACGATGGTGTTCAGCATGCAAGTTTTATCTAAGAGCTTTTACTTGGAACTGCATAGAGCAATTCCAAAGCCTCAAAACTAAAGGAAAATAAAATTGAAGTGCCTTTACAATTGAGTGATTTATACATTAAAGTATTTATTTTAAAACAAGATTAAAAATATTGCACTCTTAGAAACATTCTCTCCCGGTAGAAGCACTCAGATGGAAAATTTCATCCATTTCAAACTGATTTTTTGCCTGAACGGCTCTCCAATATTTTCCTAAAACCTAGTCATGTCAAATGATTTATTCTACTTTAACAATACAGGGCCAGTAGCCTGGAAGCTTCGAGCGCTGAAGGGATGGAAGGTAGTTGGCCAATTAGGCATTCGACTCTATTTTGAATTTTTTTGCTAACTCACATTTAATCTTTTCTTCCCTTCTGATCCCCTAATCTGCAGTACCTTCTTGTAGATGAGGATTTCTGCATATTTCTGTCCTGGAGATTTTAGCCAAAGTTGAGCTACGGAATACATTGTAGACCAAAATCCCAAATAAAGATCAAGTGGGAAAACCCATTTTCCCGTAGTTTAGGAGACAGTATCAGGAGGACACACCCGTTCCGATGTCCCCACCAGGCCCGCCCCACCTCCACCCTCATGTCACAGCACAGTGCCGTCTGTGCCATCCCAGGCCGGTGGGACACTCTGAACCTTGTCAACAATGACTGACCTGCCACCCAGGAAGTCATTTTTCAGATAACAGAGGCCCTCCAGATTTTTTTCTCTTAATACAAACTTTGTTTTCTACTATTGTCCTTTATTCCCCATCCTCTGTGGCAACCTATGTTGTTTCTGGAAACTTGACTTTAAGGGAAACAAGTAACGTGCAATGTTCCTGAGATACGATTAGTAGGCGGAAAAGTTAACGGGAGTCTGTTTTTCTCTGGGTGGGGGGAGGGTTCACGTCATGAACGGAAACCTCCATTTATGGTCTCAGATAATGAAGGCCACAAACAGGTCCAAACTTTGAAATATGGAACTTCCTCCGACTGTAGGAAGAAGTCGGCTGTGATAGCAACGCCTGTGAGTCTTATTAGGTGGGTGTGCAGTTGTTTCGATTCCATTCAAATAATCAAGGGAGCCATCGCTGTTTTTGTAGGTAGCAGGACCAGAAGCAACCACCAGACAAGCATTCCCCATGCGGTCCCTTCCTGCATCTGCCCGCACTCTAGAGCAATCCCCTGAGTATGGAGCTTCCTGGGACCACGTCAGGCCATCCACAGAGAAAGAGCCACAGCCGGCAAGGCCTGCCCGAGGCACTGTGCTACTCTGTGATGCCGGCAAACTGAGCAAGCCTAAGCCTCAGGCTGCCTCCTTTACAATACCCCACTTGGAATAAAGTGATTGAGAAAATGGGCTCTTTCTCGCCACCCTGACACAAGCCATGCAGGGGCAGGAAACATGACCTGTCAGGCCGTCCATCAAACGTTATCATGACTTCCGTCTCCTCCCTGAGGACTATTTTTATTTTTCCTCATTCAAAGACACTTGTTTAATTAAAATGGAAATATGAGGTTGCCTAGAAAGGGTTTGCCTTTTTCCACCGTCCAATAACACTTTTAACTTTGCAAAGCTACTTATTTGTTTACAACTTAAACGAAAGTTTAATGCACAACTTGTGCATCTGTACCTATAGCTAATTTGGAATGCCAGGAGAAAAATATCTGTGTGCCACTAAATCTTTGTAGAACACACAGTTAATAGCATTATTTTCCAATCTGGGGAAATGTATGTTGTACATGTATCAGTCAGGGTTCTGTTGTAAATAATCGAGAGCATTTTCACTATTTTTAGCAGAAAGAAATGCTGCACAGGGAACCAGGAACTCGTGGATTGGAACTCTTGGCTGGCCTGGAGGACTACCCCCAGGCAATTGTGCAGAGCTGGCTTCCAAGGACCCCGAGTCAGGAAGCTGCAGTGCTAACTGCCTCCGGGATCCTCCAAAGCTCCAATTTAATTGGTTTCCAGAGATTGAGAAGTCACTACTACAAGTCACCTAGGTGATGACCACCTAGGCTGAAGTCTGCAGATGAGAAATGTCAACCAGAACTGTTGGACTCCCTCGAAATCCACAAGAGGAAAATGGGCATCTCCTGCCTGTCTCCCCCTGCCCCCCGCTTGGGTGAGTGCCTCTGATGAGTCAACCCTAAATCCTATCTGGTTCTTTAGCTGCAAGGGAGTCCAGGAAATGCAGTTTATAGGAGTTTTCTAGCCTTTTCAATGAGGAAAGGCTACTGATAAGAGGTTAACCAGAAGCAAACCATCAGTCAGAAATGACATAGTTTACAAATCTACTCCAATATCTGGAGACTCTTTTTCTATTACTGGTTAGCTCTGCACAAAATGCTTCATAGTTCATTTAAAAATTGATATTGCTCCCTCTTTTACTCAGTCCTTACATAGGGTTATCCTAAAGCCGTTTTGAGGTTGCCCGATAACTTCCTCCTTCAGGAGCAAGCTGGTTTTTTAATGTAGAAAGCACATAGCATCCTCAGGAAGTTCTCCACATCCTCATCTTGGGACCTGTGAAAAGGTTACATGGAAAGGGAGCCATGGAATTAAAGTTGTTACTCAGCTGGCTTTAGCATAGAGGGCTTATCCAGGATTAGCAGCCTGCGTCTGAGCAAGTGTCCTGAGGTGCGGGTGGGGCAGCGTGAGGACTTGCTGCTGCTGTTGGCTGTGATGATGATAAGTTTGTGGTATTTTTTTTTTTTTTTTTAGTATTTATTTTTTAGTTTTCGGCGGACACAACATCTTTGTTTGTATGTGGTGCTGAGGATCGAACCCGGGCCGCACGCATGCCAGGCGAGCTCGCTACGGCTTGAGCCACATCCCCACCCCATAAGTTTGTGTTCTTTGGAGCCATTAAGTTTGCAGTAATTTGTTACAGCAGCCACAGGACACTAATACGCCTGATATTTGAGACAGCTGGCGGCTCTTCCAGCTGTTCCTTCTCCCCTTGAGCTTTGACATTTCAGCTCACAGAATTATCCTGCTCTGGCTGTTTGTGCTCAGTAGGAAGCTCCCAGGACCCCAGATCTTCACCTGGCTCTTCAGTGTCCTGTCCCACAGTGCTATGGGCCAGCCTCCAGGCTAACATGTCCCTCGGCTCACTCTCGCCACATCAGAACGCCCGACCCCGCCCTTGGTTGGATGAAGAAAACCAACTCTGTCCCCTGCTGACATCTTGTGCTCCTGCTCAGGTTTCCCCACAGGATTCAAGTCCTCCCACCCCACCAGCCTTGAGTGCCCAGAGCCCTGCCGGCTCATGGCTTGTGACACAGTGTGTACCTTGTAGTTGTGTTTCTGGTACCCAGAGAGCTTTCACGCACTTCTGAGCACAACCATGCTTTTACACTTACGTTATCCATTTAGTATGAAATTCAGCTGGTCAAAAACATGAGCTATTGCCTGTATATTTTGTGGCAGTCGTGTTTGGAACAGAGGGTGAAACCCAAGTGCTCCCTGGACCAAATAACTGCCCGTGGAGGATGGAGGATGCGCACTGGACATCCCACCAGCTGCCATGTCCCAGCGTCCGGCCCAGCTGAGCTGAAGAGATAATGTAGTCCGTGGCGAGAGAGCTCCATCGCTGTTAGCAATCGCTTTCTGTTCCCAGGCATGTCACTTTCTGTAACAAATAATACCCTCTTGGCAAAGGCTCGGCTGGTTGGAAATTATAAGAGGAAGTTTCATTGTATTGCACTTTGAGGTGGTCGTTGGAGAAATTCATCTTGAAACTTGCTATTTCAGGAAGCTGGCTCAGCTCCTCCGATTCTTCTATCGCCCATCCATTCCATAAATTGGTGAGGCAAGATTGGAGGATGATTGTTAGGGTCAGGCGTGGGGAGGAACAGAACACCAGGTGTTACATTAAAAAGGTGGCATAAGTCCCTGGTTTAGTCATGTACTTTAAGAGTGTGGAAAATAGCTGTTCACAGTTAACACCAGAAGTGCTCATTAAACTGATTTTCTGTTGGGAATGATTCCTCCAAAATGTCGCAAGCTATCAAGTAGCTAGAATTCTATCAGGATTATGATGCCCACTGAGTTGCGAGTCATAAGAAATGATACTTGAAATAAAGGCTTTGCAGGCAAATTAAAATAGTAATAATTTCAGTTAATGTAATGATATCTTTTTTTTAAATCCCTTAATATCATTCAGCCAAAATTACATATTTGGAAAAAAATGAGCCACTAAAGAAGATTTCCTAATTGTATGTAATATGCCTGAAGGCAGATTGCGGATGTAATTCGGATGCCTGGACACCGAGGAAGATGATGACACTGTGCGACAGAACACATTTTAGTCACAAACAGTCATAATGTCGCATTATCTCCAGAAAGAAGAAGCCAGGCGCATGTGACGGTCTCCACGGTGAGCTCTGTAATCCTGGCCATTCTCGGAAGATCATATTTCTGCATGTGCAGACTTCTCGGTGAGCCCCAAACCTTCAGATCAAATTCTGACACTTAACATCTCAGTATCGTGTAAGTAACGGCACTTATTTTCCTGAAATCCAGCTGCGTCTTTAGCTTTCTTCATTTTTTTTTTTTTTTTTTTTTTTTTGCTAAGGTGGTATTCTTTTAGTTGGTTCACTTTGGCTCTCCCCATGTCTCATCTACAGGCTAACGAAACACCGAATACATTTTTTTGAGGTGAAAGGAGAATCATATAAACCATGAATCTTTTTAGCTATTTACAAGAGGCTAGTGCTGTAGCTCAGAGGTCGAGTGTGTATTTAGCCCGGGTGAGGTCTTAGGTTCAGTCCCCAGGACCACAATAATAAACAAACTGACCAAAAAACCCCAACCTAAAAGAGTTTGCAAAGTGTGTGTGTGTGTGTGTGTGTGTGTGTGTGTTGCCGGGGATTGAACCCAGGGCCTCACTAACTCGTTTTTATCTTTTATGTCGTTCTTGAGCTACAACGTGCTACCTATCAATCTGTGCACTAAAGTCTTAAATTAGTTACAGTTCAGTGACCACAGGATTTTGCAGACTCTCATGAAGATGCACAGTGACCTTGACTAACTGCTTTAGTGTGCCCTGCTCTTACCATGCTGTGGTTCAACTCAGGAGAGTGAACTTGCCACTGGAGTTTTGTTTGCTGCTCAGGCAAGGCTCTGAGGCCAGGTTGGGAAGTGTCCTGCTGGTTCAGTCACCGAGCTGCCCAACACAGAGAATCATTAAAGCACCAGGATCCATGCTCCCTCCAACCCCCAAATTCGGTGGTTTCTTTTCTTGCTTTTGCTGACTCAGAGGTCAGATTCCACCCCTCTATGGTGCTGATTTTAATCTTCCTGAGATAAAGGCTCAAAAACCCGTCTGGTCTGCACTGCTGTGAGCCCTCCAGACAGAGGAAGCCAGGAGCAAGGTGGGCTTCCTTTCTGCCTTCCCACACCCCTTCTGTCCAGGATAAATGCAGCCCATGGGGCGGCACAACAGAGGGCTCTACCGCTCCTGGTTGCCTCTGGGTAGTCCCAGCTTCCACGGGCTTCTGGGTTGGTGAGTCTGGGCTCACGTCCCGCCTCCTTCCTAGGCCTGTGGTCCATTTACACCTGTCTCCCAAATGTCGTGCAGCTTTGTGGTGGCTCTTCAGTGGCGACTCAGCCTGACGGGAGCCCAGCTGTGGGCTCTCCATGGCCATTTGGTCAGAACTGCCATGGGTTGGGCTTCCTGCATCCAAGGCCAAGCCCAGGGATGGGAGAGCAAAGCAGAAAGAAGAGTCGGATCAGAAGTCTCTCAGCTCCTTCCAGACGCTTGGAGAGGAAGGCGGTGTTCAGGACACTCCAGACTCGTCCTTCTAGGAGATGGAGATGAAGGCCCATTCCTAACTTCAGGGCAGCCTTGTCAGCTATCCTCCACTGCAGAGGCTGGGCCAGGGGCCTCCAGAACACAGAAGGCCCTGCTTCTGTGATGCCAGGGGCTGGTGGGCAGGTGTGATCGGGTCGGGGACGGCACAGATAGCAGGTATGACCCACAGCGAGGAGGGAGGTAGAGGGAGCTGGGGTTTCAGAGGCCCGTGATACTTTGAGCAAGGCAGAGGCTTTGGCTAAGCTAGGGACAGGTCCAGACTTGTGCATGACCTCTCATCTCCTGACGCCCGAGGTCTGCCCTCCCGCCTGGCCTGCTGTCAGCATTATGATGGAGAGACTCGGGGTGTCTCCCCGGCCCCTCCCAGGAGGGAGGTCTGTGTCCAGGTCTGCTTCCTCCGTCTACCTTTGTGTTTGTGAAGCTCCACGGAGGCAGCCTTCGTTCACATGGGGAAGGATTGGATTAGGACCCTGAGCGTCTAGGGTTGATGCAGCACCCACGAGCCAGTGCTCCCTGGTTCTCAGTTTTTTCCTCTACAAAGAGAGTTGACAACACAAAAGCTGTTCTGGTGTCCGGCTTTGTCTCGGGAAGGCAGATCAGGAAAGGGGTGTGCACACTCTCAGAAAGTCCACAGATGTGTACCAGGACTGTGTGGTGGGCAGCAACCCTCGTGCCAGGCACTGGGGGTTAAAGGTGAAGGTGCCGAGCCTCTTCCGGAGACCCGTGATTTCGGCTGTTGAGAGGTGGTTCCAATACCCAAGGTGATGGCGTCATCGTCATGACCTGATTGCTCCTGTACACCCACTTCTCCCTGCAGAGACGTAGTATTTGGGAGAATAAAGGGCAGGGAGACCTGAGAAATGTGTCCAGTCTCCACTCTCATCACCAACAACTTTCTCTTTTAAAAATTTGCAGGTGGAGTCTTGGTGCTGATAGTGTATGAGTCTGCTGTTCTTAGGAAATGCTGGGACAGGGCTGGGGGCCTGCCTGAGTGGGGTACAAACCAAGAAGATGATGATTTGAGATCTTAAACAAAAGGCAGTTCTCAGACTTGAGAACATACCGGGGAAGTTCTCTAAGGTCCGGCTGCCTCTAATTCATTGTGTGATTTAATGTTATTTATTTGGATCCCCTTCACTGAGTGGTAAGCAAAAGAGGTAATTTCTTATTCTTTTTTTTTCAATAAGTCAATAAAGAAGAAAGAGTTCCTCTGCTTTCTAACCTATGTGGTCTCCCACAGTGCCCTTTAATTTGAAAGATGAAGAATTATTATAGAAATGCACCAAAATATTTTAAAGCAAAATGAGCAGAGCTGTTTTGTTTCTGGGCTGGTGGTGCAATATTTTCTCACGGTTATGTTCTCGAACCATGAATCTGTGATAGTTTAAGAACTGAATACATAATTTAATACTGCCCAAGGCCAGCATTAGCTAAAGCAGATGTTTGTGAAAGATGCATGCCTTTATGGAGGGTTGTGCTGCCCTAATTTGGTCCATTTCACTCTGCTCCCTCTCCGTGCTCAGCCCATCCTCTCCTCCACCTCGAAGATCATTGGTGCCTCCCTAGAAGGTCTACCCAAAGGGTGGCCCTGCAGGCTGCCTGTAGGCATCTGAACGCACAGCTGCCCAGGATGGACTGGGTGGTCATCTTTGGGGGTTGTATTCATATCCTGCCATTGGCACGCCATCAAATCCCTGAATTTCACAAGCAGAAGGCCTGGAAAGGCCCATGGGTCTCCTGGATGCCTGGGTCTTCTGCAGTGCCCCTGGCAGACGGCTGACCACCTCCACTGATGGGAAGCTTCAGAGTGGCACATTTGCTCTATGACAACGTAACTCTCACAGGGAAGTCGGTGGAAGATGGAGACAAATAGCGAGATCCCAGCTGAGATCACGGGCTCTGGAGCCCTCACTCCCCCCTTGGATGGGGCATTTAACTCAGCTGGCCTGCATCTGCCTTCTCGGGAGGTTTTCCTCATGGGGCTGCTCTGAGGTCCAGCAGGTGGTGGATGGAAACCTTCAGCAATGGCTGGCACACCCTGGGGACGAGATCAGGACAGCCATTGCTGCAGCCTTGTTCTACTGGCCATCTTGCTGGGATTTCCACCCACTGGTCCTGACTCTGCCCCTTAAAACTCCCAGCTCACAGAAGAGCCCCGTCCTTCCACACGGAACCCTCTTGCAGAGGTTTGAACAGTTGTTGTTTTTGCTCTTTCCCCTCTACCTTGGACTCTGTTGCCATCACCCGGAAGCACTTGGCTTTCTCAGAATGTCCCTGTTTCTCACCTGCCTTTTGCACGCGCTGTTTTGGCTCAGCCTGGGTTTCTTTCTGGAAAGTTCCTCTTCCCTTAAGCCTTAGGTTAAATTCGACGTGTCCTTCAGGTCTCAGCTAGATGTCCTCCTCCCTGGAGGCCTTCCTGGTTGTCCACTCTGCTTTGTGCTCTGGCTGCAGGCCTGTCCTGGTGTGCTCCTGTTTATTCTGCAGCAGACTGTAGTCTCCCAGGGACAGAACCTGGGTCAGTGTTGCTTGTTGTTAAATACTCAATGCCTACCATGGTGTCTCTCCCCCACCAGGTGCTCAATGAATATTTACTGGAAAAAACCCTGATAGATTGTTTCTGCCCATTGATAGACTCCTGTCTCTATTGACCCTTGGGGAGTTTCCATGAGATGCATTTCCACCCTGCTTGCAGGTGGCTAGTCATCAGAAAACAGTATTTAGAGTTCAATAACACGTGTCCCTCTCTGAAATCCCAATGAAGTACAACATGAAGAGCCATCAACTAAGTGTCCTTTTGCCATAGCCTGGTACACTTGTGGCCGATGCAGGGTATTTTCCATCAGGATGAGGAGCGCAGGGAACCCAACAGAGCAAAACTCAGAAGAGTGGATTCTTTTCTCCTTTTAATTGAGGGGAAGTGTTTCATTCCCCATCTCTTTCTTCTCCCCATGAAACAAAGTACCTTTCCTAGGTCCTTGCTCAAAGTCTTGGGTTCTGACCCTTTCTTTCATGAAGGAAAAACCCCTCTTTTACATACATGTCAACAGTATATGCAGGATGTATGCAAAACCATCAGCTTTGCAATAATTATTTCTTATTTTATTCTTTTTGACAACTTTTAAATAATTTTTGAGGATATTGTTTAAAGAAAGATATGCCAGGGAGTTGGGGTGTATGTAGCTCAGTGGTAGAGCACTTGCCCAGCATATGTGAGGCCCTGGGTTCCATCCTGAGCTGCAAATAAAAAGAAATAAATAAAATAAAGATATTGTGTCCAGCTACAACTTAAAAAAAATTTTTTTTAAAGAGAAAGATATGCCAGTAGTCCTTACATAGAAGTAAAGGCTTTATCATAAGGACTCTGTAGGTAACAAAGTGTGTCAACTGGAAAATCATGTCAAATGGAAGTCCTGCAGGTGGAATTGTCTTGAAGAGAACTCCACCCACCAGCACCAGCTGGGTCTAGTGACGGAGGAGCAGAGGGCCTGAGATGGAGGACAGAGCTGTACAACGGCAGGCAGAGCCGTACTGTAATTATGTCGTAATGGGACACAATTATTTATTCACCTGGCAGAGCCCAGGAAATAATTTTTAGACAAAAAACACAAAATAGTTTGTTCCTGCCACAAACTTCCCTGCCCTGTTCAGCATCCCTGCTGCTTCCTCTCAGGTCTAAAGCGCACGGGAAGGCGCTGACCTCGGCCAGCTGGGCTTCAACGCCATCAGCGAGAGGCGGACCACTCCGGCCCCATAAGCTGCTTGCTCCGGTGGCTGGGAGAAGGACAGGGAGGGTTGAGTGGGCAAGGGTGGGACTGACGGAGTCTATGGTATGGGCAGGCACAGGGGTGCTGCTCTGCACCCAGAGACCATGAGAAGCTGGCCCGTGTGGCCCTGACCCCAGCCAGGACCTGCAGCCTGGCAATGTGACCAGCCAGGCCCCTGGGCATGTGGATGTCCCCATACCAGAGACTAAGTGGCCGGAGGAGGAGATGTCAAAGACAGTCCCGGCTTCCTGTTCACAGTGCCACTGCCTGAGTCTGACCACATGGTCCATCAGTGAAGTCCACAGCCCACAGGAGTGTCTTTGCCAAGCTGTTTCCCCTCCCAAGTCGTGCTTTATTTGAGATCTTTAGTATGTTCTGTCAATGTTTTTTTTCCCTCCAAAAACCATTTCTCAGGTTATGTGTGTGTGTGTGTGTGTGTGTGTGTTTGCTAAAACTGGAAGACATCTGTCAAAGAATTATTTCATTTACAATAGATTCTGTGTTTGTCTTTTTGTGGGCTGAGAAATGTTTTATTTTCCTTTACTCTTTGTCTTCCTTCGTCGGGCAAAGCCGAAGCCGTCCGTCTGTCCCCAGTGATTGAGAACAGAGGAGGAATTCCTGTCAGGGCCTTTGTGTAACAGCAGTGACTACGGCTGCCATTAAACAACTTTGACTTCCTCTCCGAGTAGCCGAGAAACTGTCTTTCCTCAACCGAAATGTCAAATCAACACCGTCCTTAAATAAGAACATGAATTTGACCTTTACCAGATGTCTTTATTCTTTAGCATTCTTTGGAGATGCATGCTTGGGAAGTCAGTGCTTGTGCTACCCAGCACGGATGCGTTCTTGTCTGCTGTTTCCAAGCTGCCTGAGGCTGTCTTCTGTGGACAACCGACTCTTTCTGTCATAATGGGACACAATTATTTATTCACCTAGCAGAGCCGAGGAAATAATTTTTAGACGAAAAACACAAAATGGTTTGTTCCTACCACAAACTTCCCACAAAAGCAGAAATCTGATTTCCTAAGTAGAACCAGACCCTCACTCCATTCTTTGCCCAGCAGAAAAAAATTACATGGCTTTTAGCTTTAATGGCCTTTTAGGCTTGTCGCCAAAAGAAGTTCCAAAAAAACTTTGCTGGTCCCAATTTGCCCTCTCAGCCCAGCTCTTTTGTGAGTGGGGAGAGGAGTCGCTGGAGAGTGGCCAACGCCAGGGGAACTCCACGAAATGAAGGCAGGGGCCAGAGCACCACTCCACACAGTTGAGAGGAGAGAAAAGGAGCCCCAGGGCCACAGTGAATCAGACTGCACAGGGCAGGTCTCAGGACAGCGGTGAGGCTCAATTGACGGAGCGAGTTGTTGGGTACACGGGTTATTAAGGTGGTGCCCCTTAGCGTGGGCTGCCGAGTGGGCTGTGCGCACCTGGCACAGGCTCTCTGCCACCCTGTGCCCTAGCTCACCTGTTTCCGCCTGCAGTAAACAAGCCTGGCCTTTTTTCTCTGGAAAGTTTCATCTCACTATGTCACACCCCAGCGCTGAGCCTTCTTCCTGGGGCTTCAAGTGTGGAGATTCCAGGAGAGTCTAGGAACGTGAAGGCAAGGTCGCACGGGGGCCATGTCCACCCTCGCCTGGCAGGACATTGTCCTCCCACACTCCCTCAGGGCCTCCTCGAGCTGATGGTGGCTGCAGGTCATCTGTGCCCATGCCAAGCACCTGGTCCACTGTTTTCCCTCCCCCAGTCGCTGGCCCCTGTCTCCATGTGCGTGTGCTCCTGAGGTTTGAACCAGGGCAGTTCCTGGCTTCAGAGAACCCAGAGTTCTGCAGAGATCCGAGGGTGAGGTACATGGACAGGAAGAGCCATCCTGCTTTGTCTGAAATGGCAAGTGGCCTTGGAAGGCACCGGAAGGACAGCTGAGCTCCCCTACAGTGGATGACCGCACAGAGGCACATCCCTGAGTTCAGGCCAAGGCCCTTCCAGTTCAGCTGCGGGAGCATGGAGAGTCACTTCTCTCCAATTCCCGAGGGAGCTGGAAAGTGCCCCAGAGAGGCTGGTGGCTGTGCCCAGGCTCCCCACAGCCATCCAGGGTGATACGTTTTTTAAAGCTGATACAAATAACAAAAATAAAAGCCTTCACAGGTCTGGATTTGCCAAACTTTTTTAAAGACAAAGATGGGAATGCTACTGTGTGGACTTCGGCTGGGATGGAAACTGTGCCTAGGTGCCCTCTGGGCCCCACCTTGGAGTTGCTGGAATGTTCTGGACATCTGGGAGATTCTCGGACAGGAGGTGCAGGTTAGTGCTCCGCTGTCCTCGGGGGATGGAGCTGGTGTGACTGTCAGCGACATAAAACACGACGCCCGAGAAACAGAAACCTGCCAACGCGCCAACAATCTCACACCTCGGGTTTCGTAGGCACACACCTGAACCTGTGACTGGAGCGTGCTCACAGTTATTAAGTTCCCAGAGCGCCCGCGTTGACTCCTAACCGTGTCATTACTGTGGAGACGTAAGAGGAGGAGAGCTGGGAAATGACACCCTTCTGAGTAGGTGTCGGTGAGCCAGAGATGTCATCGTCCAGACACAAACATCCCCAGACCTTTCAAAGAGATGACAACACAGTCAAATCATTTTTATTATAGGCCCAAAATTAAAATTAGTATAGAATATTAAATGTTTATGATGGAGATGATGCTTTTAACAATTTTCAATTTAGATGGGATGATCTTGGCCATTGAAATTATTTTGCTATTACTCTCCTTGATTGATTAAGTCCACCCAGTGTCACCTCCAGGCATCTCATGGCAGGAGACAGTGGCATCTTTATCTCATTTGAAATAGGCTCTGCAGCTGGGGGGACTCTCTGTCCCCTCTCTCCCAGGGGTGCACAATGGTCTGGTTCCAGCCCCTGGAGCGAGCGCTGGGCCCAGAGCTCCCCGCCCTCTCAGACAGCAGCTGCACCCTGGAATCCTGCCCTCAGCTGCACTGAGACAGGGCACCTCAGGGGAAGGCAGCGGTTGCCGTGGAAAGGGCTGCAGGTGGCAAAGCTCTCCTGTTGCAAAGGCCACTTGTCCAGGTCTCCTGAGGTGTGGGAGCTTTCATCCAGGCAGGCCAGGTGGATGGGGAGAGCCTCCACTGCCACCCCCATTTCTTGGGACTGTGCAGCCCCCACCTGGGTTGCATCTTGCTAAGGCACTGTGATTGGTAAAGGGGTGGTAGAAACCCATCCCAAAGCCCGTTGGACTGAGCAAGGTGGACACGACGGCATGGGAGCCAGAGTGGCCAGAGCAGGGAGTCTCGGGGGTGCCTATGCTGGGGACAGAGTGGCTTCCCAGTGCAGTCAGGGCAGCAGGGAAGAGAGGCCTTGTGGGGTGTGGGTGGCTCACGAAGAGGTCAGAGCCTGCGTGAGTGAGGAGGCCAATGCTTCCTGATGTGGGTGAAGGGAGCCGGGTCTCCTGTTGTCGGAGAAGGAGGGACAACGCTGGGGAAGAAGAAAGCTAAACCTGGACACGTGGATTCAGTGTACACCCATCCGTGGGCGTGTGCGCACGTGTGTGCACGCAAACTCCCCAGCACCGTCCAGAAAGGACTTCAGGACTTGGAAGCAGGGCCACCTCGGCAGCACTGACCACACCCTCACCAGACGCTTGCTACCAAGTACCACTCTCTGAAGAAGAAACCAGAGCCCATGGAGAAGCGGCTGATCTCATGACTGGCGCAGAGAAATGAGCTCGGAATTTCCTTTTGTGCCCCAAAGTGAGCAAATGCCTGATGGATGATGGGGGGGGGGTGCCCAGAGGACACAAAGTCAGGCAGAAGGGGTCTTTGAGAATCAAACTAAGTGAGTTTAGTGATGGATCCTAACCAATTGAATAAGATGGGAAACCACGAGTCTGTGTCCATATGGATAAATGAGCAACTCTGAGGAAGAACGGGACGGTGACAGTCCCAACTTACCTCTCCACAAAACACTCGTCCACTACAAAGGGAAAAGGGCAGACTCCAGCCTCATGGATAGGTCAGTGGGCAGCATCCACAAGAGGACCACGGAGACAAGTGCCACTGGAAGAGGGCAAGACACAGTGTCGTGTCTGTCACAGATGTCAACCAGACTGGGACTCTCATCACGAGGAGATATCAAGCCCCAACTGAAGGAAATTCCCCCAAATGCCAGCCTGGGATCTCAGAAGCGTGAAGGTCACGAAAGTCAAGGCAGAACTGAAGAGGTTCAAGAGAAATGACAACTTCGAGTCACAACTGAACGGGACTTCTGCTATAAAGGACATTACAGGGACAATTTAAACCTTGAATGCAGTCTGCAGGCCAGTGAGTGCTACCCTGTCTCTGTTAAAGTCCTATCGTATGGCTGGGTTTTATTAGGTAGGAGTCCGCAATACAAACTGAACGTTCATATTGGCAGCTTCTGAAACGGTTCCCAGAAGAGTTCTTTGTACCACACTTGCCTTTTCTTCTGTAATTTTTTTTTTTTTAAGTAGCTGATCAATGGCTTCTCTCTTCTATGTACGTTGCCTCTAATGATGAAGAAGTCTGCGATGGTCCAATCTGAAATACTCACTCTGATGAGAAGATGGAGTTTGGAAGCATTAAGAACAGTTTGCTGTATAAACAATTCAATTTCTGTTCTTATTACTACAAATAGATACTGAATTTTCTTTGTTAATCATCTATTCTCTCAGGAATTGCCACATTGCAGAAGATTTCAGCTCGAGACGGTGCCCGTTTAAATGCTCCTGATCACATGGATATAAGTCTTCAGTAGAGGCAGCCATGTGATTTTTTTTTTTTTTGGAAAAATGATATCCTAATGATGCAAATTATGTATGAGTGTATCATCTTGACGTATCTCTTCCAGTAGAGATTTGCCTGGTTCATGGACCTTAGGTGCACAGGACCTGATGCCCAGTGCGTAAACACTCAGTGAGTGAATTGGCCATCTGGCTACTTCCTTCTTGATCTAAACCATCGTGTCTCTTAAAACCATGCCGTGGTTTTTCTCTTGGAGAGAGCCTTTGAGAGTTACCCCTCCCCTTGGAATTTTCTGGATTTCTGTTCTCTTTTGTAATTGCTTTGTTTCTCCATTAGAAAGTAAACGGTGTTTTTGTATGAGTCATCAATGAAGTTACATCCTTTTAAAGTGGAATGATTATTTTTATTTCTTTCATATGTTTGCATTATGTCTCAGTAGATTGTATGCACTCATTTTATGTTGTTGGCAAACTTAATAGTTTTTAATACTAATAATTTCATTTTTTTATGTTTCAGTACTTATACATAAAAAGGATCATATTATGCACATATTTCTGCATCTTGCTTTTGAAACTCAACAAACCTCAGGGCAATTCCTTGCAAACAACTAGTATAACTTTAATTCATTTTAAAGTGCTGCGATAATATTTTATAACCTGGGTGTGCCTTAATTTATTCAGGCCTTCTCCTACAGAGGATATTTAATTCCTCCCTCCTTTTTATTTTTATTTTTGTCAAGTTATGCACATGTAAAAAAGTCTTTTGTACATGTCCTCATGTGCTGCTTTTATTTCTAAGGGTTAGCTTTCTTCTTCCTTTTTGGTACTAGGGATTCAAACCTGGAGCATGGGGCTCTGTAGAGTAGATTCTTTAAAAGTGATGGCTGTAAACCTGGTGCGGTGCGCATGCCTGTAATCCCAGCACTCAGGAGGCTGAGCAGGAGGATCACAAGTTTGAGGTCAGCCTCTGCAATTTATCTAGACCTTGTCTCAAAATAAAAAAATAAAAAGGGATGGGGATGTAGCTCAGTGACAGTGGGACACCTCTTTGTTCTATCCCCAGTACAAAAAAAAAAGTGAGGGCTATACATTTGCCCCCCAGGAGTGCCACACATATAGATTCAATCAACCACTTAATGTTTCAACCAACCATTCAGTATTTTCATATCAAAACTATTTGAGAGAATACTGTGTCTGTACTGAAGCTCAGACGTTTCCCCTCGTCATTATTCCTTAGGCAGCACAGAACAGCGACTATTTACACATCATCCTTGATGCATTAGGCACTGGGAGGGTGCAGGAAGCTCTGTGGGGGTACATACAAACACTAAGCCATTTCGTATCTAGGAGCTGAGCATCCAAAGACTTGGGTACCATGGGGGTCCTGGAAGTAATCCCTGAAGATACTAGGGAATGACGCTGCATTGTTAATTTTGACAGGTGCTTCCAGATAGCACACGTCCTTGGCTATAAGGATTTACTCTGCACACATTCTTTTATGCTCATTCCTAATAATACTCAATGTTAGAAATCGAGTGACTTAAGCCTTTTTATCGTCTGGCTGTATTGCCATTCACTCACTCAGTTAATAAACATACATAGGACACTGTCTGCATACTACGCACCAGCTGTTGGCACTCAGGTGGCAGCAGTGAACTAAGCTGGTCTGGTGCCTGCACCCACACAGCTTCCAGTACACACCGAGGTCCCCTCTGGTGAGTCAGAGGGGACCTGAAGAAAAGCATCAGGAAGGGCAAAGGGGCTGCTATGCAGGGAGGGTGCTGGGAAAGGTGCCCAGAGGTGACATTCGAGCACAGACCTAAGCAAGTGTGGAGCTGGGGCAGCGGGGAGGACTCTGAGGCTGGTGGAGGTGGGGTGGGAGGGAAAGCCAGGGCAGGCGGGACTGCAGAGGAGACCCCCTGCACACCTCTGAGCTTCCTGGAAAGACAGTGAGGGAGGCCGTGTGCCTGGAACTCCCTGGGGCTGGGCACTGCCAGGCGTCCCACATGCCACCCACAGCAAGAGCACGTTGACGACCCGCTGGGATCAGGAAGAAGGACCCCTTTCTACGGTTCCTCTCCGGTGCCTCCATGGTGAAATTGGCACCTAACCCTTGACCTTTTCCCAGTGACCTTCTGCCTGCTGACTGTAAAGAGCCAAACTTGTCTTCTAAAAGCTTAAAACCTGGACCTACTCATATTTATCTTTCACTATTGTTTTTGTAACCTGTTAACTTTTAGATTTCTAGCCATGGTCAACAGAAACAGCTCCTCAGTCCTGGATGGACAGTGCAGATCCGAAGGGTTTGTTGGAATTTGATTTTTTTACATTAAAGCCTGGAGTCCACCTAGGTTTTATTTTTCAATGTGATGTACAATAGGGATCCAATTATATTTTCTTTCAGATACCCTTTGTGCTGACACTATTTATTAAATAATCCATCCTTTTCCCACGGCAACGAAACTTTGACATATATTATATTTTTGTATTTGCTAGCATCTATTTTTGGGTTCTCTATTCAGATCCACGGATCTATTTGTCTATTCCTCTCGGACACCCCGTGACTTGATTGCAGGGCTTGATGTCTCAAACTGTTATTCTGTAAGGCAAATGTACTTGCTGTTCTTTTCCATAACTTTCTCAGCTGCTCGGGAGGCATGATTCCTCGATGTCAGCTTTAATATCATTTCATTCAACTGAAAAAAAAAAAGAAACAAGAAGAAAGGGATAAAAACCCTCACGGAGGTTCTAATCAAAATTAGATTTCTTTTACATATTAATTTGGGAGAACTGGCATTTTGTGATATTAGGTCTTTGGGGTTGTTTGTTCAGGTCTTATTTTATATCATTCAACGAGAGTCTTTGATTCTCTTCTTTTCCAAACTGCATTTGGTTGTTGAGTTCATCCTGAGGTCTTGCGGCTTTGGCTTTGGTTGTGAAGGAGATTTTCCTCTTTCCATCTCTCAGAGCTCCGTCAGTGTCCCGGCAGGCCACACGGGAATGCTCAGCAGGCCGGGAAGCCCAGGAGAGTTTCAGAAGAAAGTATCTGGAAAGGTACTGGTGGGTCAAGGGCAGCGGAGAAGCCCCAGGGAGAGCCGGGGCCCAGTGGTGAGCGGAAGCCAGCGGTTCCCAGAACTGGCAGGGAAAGGCGGTCACTCAGGAGAGGCCCCTGGAGAGGGGCTGAGCCCTTGGTAGAGGAGGCTGCCTGGCCACCCCTCAGTCCTGTAGAAAGGACAACCTGTGTCCACCTCCTACCTCATTCCCCTGCCGCATCCCATTGGCTGAGCCAGCTGGAAGCCTTGCATTGGGCCACCTTGGATTTTTTCCATATTGATTCCATTCACCTAAAATAATTGGAGCCCTGGGGCTTCGTAGACATCAAATGTGTCATTGTTGAGAATGAGTGATTCTGTCCCTTCTTTTCCAACGTTTGTATCGCTCATTCCATTTTCTTGTTATATTAGTTGATATCATAAGCTGGCTAAAACACCTGATACTTATCATCTTACGTTTCTGGGGAAAGAAGTCCAAGATCGAGGTATTGGTGGGGTCTGCTTCCTCTGAGGCCATGTGGTGTTCAGTCAGCTTTTCATTGCTGGGACAAAATACCTGAGAAAAACAACTAAAAGAGGGAAAATTGATTTGGGCTCATGGTTGCAGAGCTTTCAGTTCACGATTGGCTGGCATCAACAGTTTCTGGGCCTGTGTTGAGGCAGAATGTCATGGCGTAAGGTGGATAAAGCTGCTCACCTCATGGTGGCCACAAAGCAGAAAGAGGGAGAATGAAGGAGAAGGGCAGGAACAGGATACAGTCCCCAAGGTCCCACCCCCAAGGCCTACTGCCTCCAACTGGTTCCACCTCCCACAGTTTTCACCGCCTCCCAATAACATCATCAAATTATGACTCCACAGGGGATTGATCCATTGGCGAGATCAGAGCCTCATGGCCCAATTACTTCCCCAAGGCCTCTGAGAACCACTGCTCTGGGCACCAAGCCTTTAACAAACAAGCCTTTGGGGACTGTCCAGATCAACCTGCAGTGGAGGTGGAACCTGTTCTGGCCCCTCCCCTGGCCGCTGGCCACTTGCTGGCCATCTTTGGTGTTTCTTGGCACGGGGGGGGGGGGGGGGGCTCACTCCCAGCCCTGCCTGTGTGTTTGCAGGGTGTCCTTCCGTGTGTGCCTGTGTCCAGAGTGTGTCCCTTATGAGGGTCCTGGTCATCCTGGATCAGGGCCCAACCCCAGAGACTTCATCATAACTTACCTTCTGTGACGATCTCATTTCCAAATGCGATCCCATCACAGGTACCGGGGTTAGGACATGGACATCCTTTGGGAGGTCAAGGTTGTGTATATGGGATTTATTTATCTAATCTTTAAATCTGGATAAAATGCAACCGTGAACCCACCTTATTCTGCGTGTTCTCAACGGCACATCTCTAAGCAGCCTTACAATTTCTTCTACTGTCATGGGTGTATTAAAAGTTTTCACCTCTTGTTGAGCCATATTTAGGCAATTTCTAATCAGTTTTTTAAATCCACATTTTTAAAGTGTTTGCCACATTGTTTCACAAAAATCTTGTATACTTTCACTCTCTCACTATCCCATCCTTAATTAAGTGGGAAAGGAATTGATCTTTTTGGTTGTTCTTTTCAGAGAAACAGCTTTGGGATTAATTTGCCTTTCTACTATTTTTCTTGCTATGGTTTTTTATTTTATTAGTTTCACCTTTTAAATTAATGAATACCCGTTTTCTAGCTTCTTTTTATTTTTTGTAGTTCCTTTTCTAATTTTGATTTATTTTGATTATTTTACCTTTTAATTTTAATGCCTTATTTTCAAACTTGATGATTAAATATATAGACTCAAAAGCATGTATGTGTATGCCCTAAGTATTTATTTATTAAAAATCGTACATATTTAAGGTGTGCAATATGATGTTTTGATTTACATATACCACACATAATACCACACAGACCCTATATTTTTACAGATCCGTCCATCATCTCACATAACTAACTTTTATTTTTGGTATGGTGCAAACAAGATCCATTAAGTTCTATTCAATAGCAAATTTCAAGTACACTATTCAGTATTGACTCCAGTCACCTTGCAATTCAGTTGACCTTCAGAACTTGTTCCGCCTACAGAACCGAAACTTTATACCATGGACTGCACTTTCATCTAGCTCACTGCCCTGTGTCTGGAAATCGCATTTACTCCTGCTTCTATGAACTGAACTTTCCGGGATCCCACCTCTAGGTGACACCATCCAATATTCTCCTTTCTTTATCTGGCTTACTTCATTTAGCATAATGTTCTTCAGGTCCATCCACCAGTGGTACAATGTCCATCCCCGTGTGTGTGTGTGTGTGTGTGTGTGTGTAGACCCTTAGGTGGTTTCCATATTGTTAAGAGAACCTATTGTTAACAGAGCTGCAGTGAGCTTGGGTGTGCAGGATTCTCTTCCACATACTGGTTTCACTTCCCCTGGAGACATCGTGTTCTGGACCGTAGGGTAGTTCTAGTTTTGATCTTTGGAGGCCCCTCCACGCTGGTGTCCATAATTGCTTTATCCATTTATCACAAGTGTCCTCTTTTCTCCCATCCTCACCAACACTTGCTGTCCTGGCCTTTCTCAGAGAAGCTGTCCTGGCGGATGTGAGAGGCTGGCTCACAGTGACTTGGGTTTGCATTTCCCCAGTGATAAGTGACATTGAGCATGCTCTCATGTAGCTATTGACCACTTGTCTCCTGGGGAAAATGTCTGTTTAGGTATTTGCCCCTTTTGTGATTGGGTTGTTCTAACCTTATTTTAGTTTTGCTGTGGATTCGCTTGTTCCTGACTTTATCCTGGACGTTGACCCTCGAGGGCCTCCTCCGTCTTTCCCCTGGTCGGTGGTTTCTTTGCTGTGCAGAAGCTTCATTGGACAGAGTGCTGCTTGTTGTTGATTTGTCACCAGCGTTTTTAATGTCACAGGCAAGAAAACCATTGTCAAGCCCTGAGCCATGGAGCTTCTTCCCTGTTTTCTTCCAGGAGTTTCGTGGTTTACTTTTTATCATTAAACGTCTAATCCATTTGAGTTGCTTCTCGCGTGTGGAATAAGATGATCGTCCTGTTTTGTTCTTTGCTCACATGGGTGTCCAGTCCCAGCACCAAGAGACACACGTCCAGGTTTGCTCCTGGGCTCTCCATCCTGTGCCGGAGGTTTTTAGAATACAGCATTTTCCTCATTGACTTCTAAGTAGTTTTCTATTCTTTTAAATTTTCTATTATTTGAACCAATGATTACCTGGGATTGTGGTTCTTAATTTACAAAATTTTTCATCAACATTTAATTATTTGTTTATGATTTTTTAAAATTAAAATAATTATGCTTTTTGGTTGTAAGATCTGTTTATGTTACCAAGTGGGTTGTGAGTGGTTTTTAAAAAAATATTATTGTATACAGAAACAGAGAGTACATCCTCATTTGGAGATATAAAGGCTCAGTGTTTGCCAATGGAGTTGAATTTATTGATGGTATTATTGAGTTCCTTCACAACCTTACTTTATATCTAGTATGTCTGTATCTCATGATAATACTATTGGGGGTGGGATACTGGGGATTGAACCCAGAGTGCTTAATTACCAAACCACATAGCCAACCCTTTTTATTTTTTATTTTTATCTTGCTAAGTTGCTTGGGGCCTTGCCAAGTTTCTGAGGCTGGCCTTGAACTTGTGATCTTCCTGCCTCAGCTTCTCAAGTCACTGGGACTATAGGTATGTGCCATCACATCAGGCCATAATCGGATTTTTTAAAAATATTTTATTTTTTAGTTGTACACAATACCTTTATTTTGTTTATTTATTTTTATGTGGTGCTGAAGATAGAACCCAGGGTCTCACATGTGCTAGGCGAGCGCTGTACCGCTGAGCCACAACCCCAGGCCCCATAATAGTATATTTTAGATCTGCTTTCCACAGCATTTCTAATAGTTTACACATTTAATTAATTGCTACATTGTTGGGCACACTTTTATGACCATCATTTCTCCTTTGTGAGTTTTGCCTGTATCATTATACAAGGCACTGATCATTCTATTGAGTGTTTTGGACCTAGAGGTCTATTTCATGATATTAATATTGTCATGCCAACTGGTTTTTGGTGTGCTTTGTCTGCTAGCTCTTTGATTATGAGCATATCCAATTTTTCAACTAAACTTTGCTCCAGTGCATTTCTTGTAAACACAGAGAGCGCTGGGTTTTGATCTTGAACCTGATCGGATTCTCCGTCTCTTACTAGGATCACTTGACATTCTTGTTGTAATAACCGATATCCTTGGTTCTTCAGGCCCATTTTTCGTTTTTGATTCCTCTTTTTCTTGTTTTTTTTTTTTTTTTTGTCAGATTCCTATTTGGTTTCATTTTCTTCTGGTTAATGTGGAGCTTCAGCCAAACATTTCTATTCAATCAATGGCCACAGGCTTTCCCCCAGAACTCTTAATCAGAACCAGATTTCTAAATGATTATTTGAAATCGAGATACTGAGGCAATTCCCCTCCTAAGAATGAACTAGTTCTTCTTCTCCTCCCTTCTAGTAAGATGAGACCACTTTCAAGATGTTCTTAATTATTTTTGAGATTTTATTCCCATAAAATTTAGAGTTGATTTGTTAAGCAAAAATAAACAAACAACTCAAAACTCAGGAGAAAATTGGGATCGTGGTGGGAATCGCCGTGAGTAGAACTTGAGGAGAGGTGGCACCTTCCAACATTGTCCTTTCAGATCCGAAAACATCCATTGGTGAGCCTGTGTTTTCATCCTTTTTTTTTTTTTAATTTTTATTTTTGTGTGGTACTGAGGATCAAACCCAGTGCCCCATGCATGCGAGGCAAGTGTTCTACCTCTGAGCCACAAACCTAGCCCAGATTTTATAGCCATTGAATTTTGCATAACCATCATTTCGGTATGTGTAGCTGTAGGTGGTGGGGGTGGCTGGAGGAAGTAGGCCACTGGGGTGTGGTGTTGGGGACCATACCTGTCCCTGGACCCAGCCCTCCATGAGCTGAGCTGCTTTCCTCCACCACACCGTCCCCCCAGGATGTCTCTGCTTTAGAGGTGGAAAACCATGGACTGAATCCTCTGAAACTGTGAGCCAAAATAAATCTTTCCTCCTCTAAGTTGTTTTTGTCAGGGTTTTTGGTCACAGTGGCGAAAAGCTGACTCATCAAGGATCATGTAACTGTTCAGAAAACAGCCAGCATCAGGACAGAATGAGTCATCATAATTCTCCCATGGATTCTCTTGAGCTTTCTAGAGAGACAATCATATGATCTGGTATTAATGATGATCTTCCACATTTCTATCTTGTTTGTTTCTCTTGTTGTATTGCTCTGGCTAGACCTAAAGCACAGTGAGGAATAATGATGTCTTGTTCCTAACCTCATCTTTAGTGCAATCCTACCAAATAGTAATTTGTTGTGTTCTAATGTATGTTCTATAACACATCAACAAAGCTTGATCTCACAGCTATTTTCTAAGAGTTGTTTCTTTTTAAAAAAAAAAAAAAAATTTCAAAATAAATCTGAATTTTCAAGGATATCTTGTTGTCTCTTGAGAGGATCACATGAGATTTTCTTTCTTAATCTCAATGTGATAATTTGAATTTGCAGAATTTCTAAAAGTTGATGATCTTCACATTTCAGCCTGTTTTCTATCCTGTTGATTGATTTGCAAATATTTTGTTTTGGCTTTTGCATTTTGGTTCATAAGTGAGAATGACCTCTAGTTTTCCTATCCTGAACTGCATTTGTCTGATTTTGATATAAGGGTTATATTAGTCATCTGAGATGTCTGAAAGGCATTTTGTGATCTAAAAAAAAAAGGAATACATCTTAATTGTATTGAGAAGCGTGAGGCAGGCCAATAAATTCTCCTTGAAAGGAAGGGATTCTATGGTCCAACAATTCTGAAAATGTATCTCTCTGTTAGAGTTATACCATGGACACAAACTCTAAAAGTTCCTGCAGGGAAGAAGCCTATTTCATCAACCCAACTTTGGTTAATTCAGCCTTTTCCAAACTAATTCAAGCACAGGGTACTTGGAAGGGGAGGGGTGACGATTACCTATTAAATCATCCTGATGGCTTTTTCTTTTCTCCCTCCCTCCGTCCCTTCCTTCCTTCCTCCCTTTCTTTTTGGTACAGGAAATTGAGCCCAGGGGGCTCATTATTACAGAGTGTCTTGCTAAGTTGTTGAATCTGGCCTCCAACTGGCAATTTTCCTGCCTCAGTCTCCTGAATTTCTGGGATTACAGGTGTGCACCACCGACCCCAACTTCTATAGACTATCTTTTTAAAAAGCAGTTTCAGAAATGCTGCTTTCAGCACAAAGATGCTTTTTGCAAATTATTTATAATAGCAAAGATTAGGGAACAATAGGGGGATGTTTAGGTAAATTACAATAGAACGGAACATGATATGATCATAAGCTGATTGTACAAAGATATTATCAAAAGTGTGTAAATGCATTCATCTTAACATTAAGTGGAAAACCAAGACAAAAATTCTATGTGATCACACCTATATTCAAACCACATAAACAATAAAACAGGAAAAAAACACTAGGATTAAATTCACAAAGATATCAAATAGCTGTCTTGGATGTTTTTTTTTTTAATTGTTTTTCTTCTTTTTACGTTTTGATAAGTACGTATTGCTTTCATATTTTGGAAGAGTTGACAATGTCAAAATAATAAAACCTTCCTTATCCACCCAAAGGGAGTATGAAAGAAATAGTTAGTTGACAGAGGGAAGAATGTCAGGAGAGGGCGGGGGTATCCCAGCCTGGAACATTCTTTTTTCTACTGCTGCCAGTGCCCCTGGTGTGCCCTTGAGTGACAGCCGTCCCTGCTGCAGACCGGCCTCAGTTCCACCTTAGCTGCCGCAGCACCTAATACACCGCCCTCCCTCTTCCCTTCCCATCCTGGACTCTCCCGATAGGAGTTTTTCCCATTTGACTGTAGGCTTCTCCAAGGATAGGGACCCGGCCCCCTCTGGCAATGACCACAGGGCTTTATGCAGGACTCGTGTCAACAGATGTCTGTTGGCATTCTAAACATCAGGTGCTGTTGTAAGTCTACCCTGCTCAGCACAGAACACAGAAAGGAAGCAGCAGGGCCAAACAGCTCTGGGGGAAAATGGAAGATTCGGAAGGGACAACAGGTGCTGTGGGTTACTGTGGTACTTCAGGATCTCACCCTCCAAACCCAGTTTGTCCCTCTGGAACCTCAGTCCGCCTTACTTTCAAAGTAAGAATTTTCGTCTATTGAAGGGCACCTAGGTTGGCTCCGTAGCTTGGCTATTGTGAATTGAGCCGCTATAAACATCGATGTGGCTGCATCATTGTAGTACGGTGTTTTTTTTAGCCCTTTGTGTATAAACCGGGGAGTGGGGGAACTGGGTGAAATGGTGGTTCCATTTCTAGTTTTTTGAGGAAACTCCACACTCCTTTCCAGAGTGGTTGCACGCATTTGCAGTCCCACCAACAATGAGTGAATGTGCCCTTTGTATTCTTGATAATTGCCGTTCTGAATGAAGTGAGATGAAACCTCAGTGTAGTTTTGATTTGTATTTCGCTAATTGCTGGAGATGCAGGACATTTTTTCATATATTCGTTGACCATTGTATTTCTTCTTTTGAGAAGTATCTGTCTAGTTCTTTTCCCTATTTATCCATTGGGTTATTTGATTTGTTTAGTGTTAACTTTTTTGAGCCCTCTGCATCATCTGGATATTCATGCCCTGAGGAGCAGGTGGCAAAGATCTTCTCCAATTCTGTAGGCTCTCTCTTCAATTCTGTAGGCTCTCTTCTCTTCTCTTGTTTCCTTTGCTGTGCAGAAGCTTTTAAATTTGATGCCATCCTATTTACTGGGTTTTTTTTATATATATATACTGGGGAGTGAATCCAGGGCACTTAATCACTGAGCCACATCTTTAGCCCGTTTTTCGTATTTTATTTAGAGACAAGGCCTCACTGAGTTACTTAGGGCCTTGCTAAGTTGCTGAGTCTAGCTTTGAACTTGAGAACCTCCTGCTTAGCCTCCCAAGCTGCTGGGATTACAGGCATGTACCACCATGCCCAGCTCCACTTACTGATAATTTCATTTCTTTAGGAGTCTTGTTGAGGAAGTTGGTTCGAGGGGCAAAAGGCTGAATGGAAAAACAAAATGTGGTATGTATACACGATGGAGTATTATTCAGCCATAAAGAAGAATGACATTATGGCATTTTCCAGCAAATGGATGGAACTGGAAACTATCATGATATGTGAAACAAGCCAATCCCCCGAAGTCAAAGGTCCCATGTTTTCTCTGATAGACGGAAGCTAATCCAAAATAGGAAAGTGGTGGGCAAGGTATGATAAAACAAGAGACAGAAAGAGAGAGAAATGGGAGACGGAATTTCATCAAAATAAAGGAAACATTAGTAGAGTAGGTGACAGGGAATGAGGAGGAGGGAGAGGGGACTGGAAAGGAGAAGAGAGTGGGAAGGAATCTGAAGGGCTTTCCTCTGCACCCGCAAGGACGTGGCCGGTGGGTCCTGGCCTCGGCGTGTCCACAGGACACTAATTTTTTTAAAAAAAGTAAACTGTAAATTGGTTGAAGAGGGGTTGTGGAGTGAAGAGAGGGGAGTGGGGGGACGTGCTGGGAACCCAACTGGAGCAAGCTTTTGTGGGTATCAGGGTGTGTCCTGGTGTTCTACATGATTGAGATAATAAATAAATAACTTGAAAAGTAGGATCTTTTACTTGCATAATGGAAGTTTATGTGACTACATGCGACTATTACCCAGTGTCAGAGTAACAGTGAAATGCTGTCATCGGTGAGGGACAGCTGTTTTTCAGTCCTGGAGAATTGGTTTATGGGGTGGCAGCTCCAACCCTTGCCATATTTATTAATGGTCTGCTGATTCTAATCGATTATACAAAGGTTGGCAGATCCTTTACCTCTTCTAATACGGGAGCTCTTGTTCTCCAGTGTCTGAAGGCTAGCAGGACCTAAGGACCTGGAAGGGTTAAACCCACAGCACAGAAGTTCGGGGAGGAATCCCTGTCCACCTTCAGAACTCACATGTGCAGTCCAGAATCCATCTGGCCACTCTATCCCTCTCCAATATTTTTATCTTCTCTGTCAAATAACACAAAGTCTGGTTTCCTAAGTTCTTAGTCTAGATAATCAACAGCTTCACACCAAGAACAGCATCATCATGAGAGTTCCCATGGACTGAGTTCTTGCTGTGTGCCAGGCCCTGGCCCCAGGCTACGTGCATCACAGACCCCAGGTGGTGAGTCCTGCTGTTAGAGATGAGCCGGCCAGGGCACAGGGAGGTTAAGTCACTACACAGGATAATACAGCTAGGAAGTCTGTGGCAAATCAGGCATCGGGTACTTGATAACTTTGGATTCTTGATAATATTGGATTCTTGATAACTTTCTGCAAAGCCAGACCATTTGTTAATAACTGCTGCATGGGAAAAAGTGCAATTAGCATGTAGATGCCTGTCATGGGAATGGCCATGGTGGAAGGAAACCCCAGGTGGCTGACACCCTGGCACTGAACACGAGCCAGGCATGTTCGAAGTTCTCATCCGCTAGGAGCCGAGATTGACTCTACGAGGTAGGAACTATTATTTCCAGCTTACAGGTGAAGCTATCGAGTGCTGTGAGGCTTGACAACTGGCCCAAGGCCAGGTCCCTGTCTGCAGCAGGGCAGGGTCTGGAAGCCAAGGAGTCCAGCTGCACCTCTGGGGGAGAAGGTGCTCTACCTCTCACGGGAACAGCAGGACCTTGGGGCTTTCTTACAGCTGTTGGTTGTCCCCATTAGTCAGCGATCTCCCTGCCACCCTCAGCATGGAGGGTTTGGGATGATCCTTGGAAACCAGTGCATGTGTCAGTCAGGCAAGCTACCCAGGCTCCGCTCAGTAGAATGCATCTTCAAGCACCTTTGGGGAAAAAGGGAGTGGAGAAAATCTGGCTATTAAGACAGCATTGTTTAAATCTGCATGTCATTTGGGCTTCACAGGGACCTTTTGTTGGGCTCCAACATCTCTATTCTGGTGGGCTGTGTCCAGATCTTCCTGAATCCAGCAGATAGTCAGACGGCAGAAGGAAGCAAGTGATGTATTTTTCATCTTCACATTCTGGGCCATCAGCTGCCCCAGAGCCCCATTACTGATCCCATGAAGTACTGTTTTTTCCCTAAGAGATTTTTGTCGTGAGAAAGAAGCCTCACATTCACGTTTTCCAAGAGCTTCTATTCCCTTCACATTTATTATTTGGCTTCAGATTACCTCCGTCAATAAAATTACCATTGTTGGTTCGCACCTTTCAGAAAATTTGTGTGCATTAAGCACTTTGGCAATATTTATTTATTCTGCCATCTGTCTCAGCATCTACACATTCTCAACAGTCTGGCCTAGAAAGAGCCCAAAATCACCTGAGCATCGTAAAATTAGTCCACGGCTGTCAGAGTATCGCATGGAGAACACAGCTGCTGTCCTGCTGCCTGACTTAATGAGGTTCCCAAAGTATGTGGACAGGAGGCTTTCCCTTGGTCGCCATGGAAACAGAGGTGCTCCGAGCCAGTGCCAGCAGCATGGAAATCAGGATGAATCAGCTGATGGTTTGTCATCTGAGGAGGAGCTGGCCACACCCTGGTGGCCCCAGAGCTGGAGCCTCTGTTCCTCAAGAACAGAAATCCAACTCTTTCCTGACTTCGTTCTGAACATATTGTGTTGCCGTATAAACTTTGTCAGCCTAGAAGGACTTATACTTGCAGGGTTTCAAAATTAGAAATTTGGAGTGCTTCTGCTCTGTCAGATCCTAATTAATTGGTGATCTGTTGTTTTATTTAAAAAGACAGAAACAATACAAGATGGACCCCAGCCCCAACCTCCTCCAATCTGGGTGTATTTCATTTTATTCAAAATCAACTTGCTTCAGGAACAATTTTTTTTTTTGTTTTAATGATCAGGTTAGGATAACCAGGGCTCTGGCTGCACTCAGGACGAGCAGGGTCAAAGCTTTTTGCACAAAGCTGGTTTTCCTCCTGAATTCTGCCATCCAAGGTAGTGCAGCAGAATTGATAAACTTCAGTGTGAGCTCTATGAAAGACTTTTCAGACTCCATACCACTTGTAAAGAACAGAAAATTCGCTTTGGTTCACTATACTATGTGCACATACTGCTTTCAGGTGAGAAGACTGGAGTGGAGATTGGGTAACTCAAAAGCTCCTGCAGAACCAAGGAAAGACAAGAACACTTCTCTTGGAAAGTTCCAGTTTGGCACCAGACCCTTAAATCAGAATGACCCCCGGTAAACACAGATCTTTACAACCTTTGCAAAGGGAAGGGAACTTTAACCCTCTAGCTTTATCTTCTTAAGATTTTTCTCCATCTTTGCACGGGATCAAATACAATTGCATTAGCCAATTAGCTCAGAAAAAAAATAAGACAGTGTCTATGCTATTTCATGTAGAAAAAAGAGCAAAGTGTTCAGTTTTTCTGCTTTTTTTGGCTGAACTGACAGATATTCTTTGTTATTTAGGAATGTGATGATTTAGGCCAAAATTCCGCTTCCCGAATAATTCAGATAATTGCCTCAACGCCACACTTCACTCGAGTGTAAGAGATTTGACTTCAAAAGGCAGGTGGTCAAATTAAAATGTTTTGATGGACTTTAAGTTCTTTTTAAAAGAAAAAGATATTTACTGCTTAATTAAACATCTTGATGTATTTTGAAAACATAAATGAACCACACAAATGCTGCATAGGATGAGTGGAACTCTGAGTGGTGAGCCGTGGAAAGCTCTTGCGGATCGAGTGGAGACCGTGTCTGGTACACCAGGCTTTGTTCCCCAGGAATCATCCAATCAGGCGCTCTTGTCAAGCACATGTTAGTTCCGATGTTTGAGGAGACGAAGCTTTCATCCCGGCCCTCGGGAGCTGTGTGCACAAAGAGATGCTTGTTACTCGGCTCTGTAGCTGTCAGTCTGTGTCATGTCACTCAGGGCCATTGTCTGTCCTGTGCTGTAAACAGAAGAGGCTGCAGGCTGGAGTGACATGAGGCATTTCTTGGGGCAGTGTTGACCTAGGAGCATATAACATGCACACATAGAATAAAAGTTACCCCATAAAAAGAAATTCAATAAAAAGATTTAAAGAAGCTGTTATGTCGTGAGACTGTAACAGAACCCGCGTTTCATCTTGTTGTCCCAGTGTGGTTGTTTATTCCCTTTGTGGACATTTTCCCAGCCCTTGGACCATGCTCCTAACTTAAAATAGGTTTCTATACCAACATAGTTTAAGCACCCGAGTTGTCCGGCTGGCAGAGTCCATAACCTAACAGGAGCCATCTGCATGGTGTCCTGAGGGACCCAAGGGCCAGGTTTGCTGCCAGAGTAGACACGTGCACCACTAGCCAGAGCAGAAAAGAATCAGAGGGAGCTCGGTGGCCCTCGCAGGTGACACTGGGTCAGAGAGCAGCTCAAAGGGCTCTTGCCACGGTCCAGGAAGGAGGTGATGGGGCCTGAACAGAGCTGTCAAGGAATAGAGTCAGCAGTTGGTGGGTAACTGGGTGTGGGATGAGGGAGAGGAGTCCCCCCACACCCACACACACCCACATGCATCTCTAAGGCATCTGGCTGGAGGCTCTAGAAATACACAGACTTTCTTCCTGGAGGGGACCCCAGACACAGCTGGCCCCCAGACCTTGGTTCATGTGATGATCACACAGGAATCACGGCTATAAACAGATCAAAAGTGGAGCCTCCTGTGGATGGCTACTCAAATACTGCTGCAAGCCTCCTCCTCTCCTGCCCTGGGGACTCCCGAGGGTGCCCAGCAGAGCCCCAGCTGCAGGCAGACAACATACAAGAGCCAGGCGGAGCGCAGCCCCTCTGGACGCTCAGAGACTCTGCTCTTTCTGCAGGACCTTGGGCAAGTGGCTCAAATCTGCAGGCTCCTCAGCCTCATCTGTAGACAGGCGATAAAGAGGATCCCGCCTGCTCGGTGCTGGTGAACTTGACAGACAGGCCACAGAGCCCACTGTGTGTGCATGGTCTGCACAGCTTACACACTGCTGTGGTCCACTCTGCCCAGAGCACCTGCCTGGGGCTGGGGGTGGCCCGTGGCTCTGATGGAGTGGGAGAGTGGCCCTGTGCTGGCCTGTGCTAGCTCGGGGTGGGGGGGGCACTCATCTGCCAGAGGCATTTCAGTGGTGTGTATTTCCGCCCTGGGGGCCCTGTGGTCTATACCCCAACAGCTCACCCCGCCGTGTGGGGAGGGAGCAGCCACCCACAGAATGTAAATGGCAGGCCTGGCTGTGTTCCAGTAACACTTTATAAACCAGGGCAGGCCGTGGCTCTCCACTGTCACGGTTACAGGGCATCTTTGGTCACGGAATTCTGGGACACCTGACTGCCCACGGCTGGGGGTAACTCAGCCAGCGCTCAGCCTGGCTTGGTCACCATGACCACCTCCTGCCGGGGTGAGGGGTTTGAGCAACCTCTTCCTCGATGCCCCCTCTGCCTGAGCAGGGTCGGACCCCTCCTGGTGCACACTGCCCCTCAGGCCCAGCGGACCCGGCCAGTCCTCAGGGGAGCCCGCTAGGCCTCTCTCGGTGGTGTTGG
This sequence comes from Urocitellus parryii, assembly GCF_045843805.1. Taxonomy (NCBI): domain Eukaryota; kingdom Metazoa; phylum Chordata; class Mammalia; order Rodentia; family Sciuridae; genus Urocitellus; species Urocitellus parryii. The sequence continues at coordinate 205,277,279 of NC_135535.1, forward strand.
CTGAGGTTTCTACTCTCTGCGACCCCAGTGCTGCCTCCTCGTTTGGGAACCCCTGGAGCAGAGCATGGGACCGGGCCTGGGTGCGGTGGTCCGTAGGAGAGCATCCCAGGAAGCACCAGGAGGAGAGTGAAGGCGTGAAAGACAGGCCATGCAAAACAGACCAACCTGGCACCGCAGGCGGAGCCAGTGAAGGCCGTGCTCTGGGAAGGCCATGGGGCCTGCTCTCCTACAGCAGCGGCCAGGCAGACCTTCTGGGAGGGCTGTCCTCCACGTTCCAAGGCTGGAAAAGAACCTTGGTCACCAGAGGCTGGTAATCAGGGCTGCAGTGACCTGGGTGGACAGACCTGTGAAGTCACCCTTATCTTCCACTGGCTTCTATCCCTGCTCCCATATCTCTTAGTGACCGCCCTGGAATTTAACCCTGGACCCATCCTTTCTCCACAGACTTGCTGGTTTTTGTCTAGAAAGTAAAAAGCATCATGCTTTGGTCATTTCTTTGTCTTCACTCTCCCAGGAAGACCTCCACGTACACGTAACAGTAATAAACTGTGCTTTTTCTTATTAATCAGCTCTAGTATTAACGGGATGCCCAGATCCAGCCACAGAGCCCACATGGGAACTAAGGGAGGGAGGAGGACGCTCTCTCTGCTGCAAGAGGAAAAGTGGGAGGAAAGGGAGAAGCCAGCAAAGGGTGCATCCGCAGGGACCTTGAAGGAACTGTGTGGAACCTTCCAGAACTGGCCCACTAGGAAACAGAGGGGGGTTGTTTAGCCAGCCCTTCCTTCCCTCCTAACCTTGTGCTGCGTCCCTGGTACTTCTGAGCAGCCCTGCTGGTGAAGGCTGCTGGACGGGCTGCAGAGAGCAGAGCCTGCCTGGGGAGAGAAGCAAAGAGACAGGACCCTCGAGGCTCGGAAAGTCCTTGTGCCAGAACCTGACCCCAGCTGCTGTCAGCGACGAGGAGCCATGGGTGGCCTGGACAGCCTCTACCTCACCTCTCCCCGTCCTTCCTCGATGTCACGCTACCTGGCTGCTGCCTCCACCCTGGGCTGGTCCTGAGGCAGCAATGGGCTCAGTGACTCCCAAGTCCCCAAGGTGGCTGTCCTGTCTCCTCCTGGCCCCCTGAGTGCCACATACCTTGCCCCTCCACACACACACACATGTCCGCTACCCCACCAGCAACCTCCTGCTCTGACACTGCTAAATGCACTCCCTTCCCACTCGCCGGCCAGATGCCCCGCCTGACCGCTGCCCTTCCTCCTGACTCACTGGCTCACTCACTCCACTCACTCCATGCTGTGTGCCTCAGCGGGTGTTTGCCAAGCACTCCACCAAAGGCTGTGACTCGGGGTGAGCAGGGACCAGACCAGACACAGCCCCGTTCCCAAGGGCCGCCACTCCACACTGCCCTCCCCGTGCATGTCCCTCACTCTCTGTGGTTCTTGAAGCCCTGCAGCTTCTCCCCAGCCTTCGGCTTCCTGCCCACCGGCACTGCTCTCCCTGGACCGCAGAGACCTCCGGATTCAGCTTCTGCTACACTTTCGCCACCACCATGCATCCAGGGACCCACAGGCAATAGCCCCACTGACTCTGAGCAGCCCCCGCCCTGCCCCAGGCAGCTGCCTGATGCTGCTGCACACCCAGGATTGCAGCCTGTGCCCGGGCAGCCACAGCCACCCCCACGGCTCCTCCAACACTCACTGAGGTGACATTGAGTGTGGGCTCCTCAAATGTCTGCCCCCTCACCCTCAGCCACCCCTCACAGCAGGCAACCCTGCCCCTAGTCACAGAGAAAGCAGAGCCTAGGTGGGAGCCTGACTGACCCCACCCCCCACCCGGGAGTCCCCATCCTGTCCTCATGTCCCCTGATCTAGTCACGGAGCCACAACAGGGAGCTCATCCAGCCCCTTCCATGATGCAGTCTGCACGTATCACCTGTCTTCATCCTCATGACAGCTGGGGAGGGCGGCCCCAGGAGGCTCCCCATCTCACAGATGAAGAAACTGGGGGACAGGAGGGCCAAGGCCCTCTTCCAGGGCCACATATGCCGGGTGTGGCAGGGCCAGGAGGTGACCCACTGTGCTAAGATGCACATCAGCCCTTTGCCTTGGACCAGGCTCTGGAGCCTGCCCCACCCTAGCTTCTGGGGACTCCTGCAAGGCTCTTGTGCTTCCCATCAACCACCAAATACAGGCAAGTCCCACACCCCACCACCCGTCTTCAGAAGGTGCCGGAGCCGCCTCCTGTCCTGGCTCCCTCTGTTCCCTCTTGCTCCTCCCCCGTCCACAGAGCTGCTTCGTGCTGACGTCACTGGCCGCCTGGGCCCCCTTCCCTCCCCTCCCGCCCACTCCTCAGACCTCAGGGTCCTGGGTGGGTCTCCTGCCCACCCCACCGCGCTCTCTGGGGGCTGCTGGGATGGGGTCTCCTGGAGGAGACTCTCGGGCACAGAGGAGCTGCGGGACCACAAGTGCCGACTCGGCGATCACCTTCCAGGGATGGGGTTGGAGACCCTGCTTTGAGAACACCCTGGTCTTGCTCCTGATGGTGCTGGGGCCTCATCCGTGCTGGCCTGGGACTGACGGTCTCCCCTGCACCAAGGCTGTCGTCCAACGTCACCACAACAGAACTCCAGCAGGCGCCATCGAGGCCACAGACGAGGCTCTGATGGGCTTCTGCTGACAACCTGGAAACCCACGAGCTGTTCTCTCTGCTCACACTTTTGGGAACAAGAGGATTTTATTTAGCAAGAGAATCGTGGATGAGAGAGCTCTTCCCCTTCTGTGAAGTGCTCTGCCTTTCCCGTTCCATGGAATCAACGACTCAGGGACTTCCTGTCACTTGCTGGTTTGCCACTCACACCGAGCCACCTGTGCCCCAGGATGGGGTGGGCGGGGCCGTCTACACGTCACTCTTCTGTCACACCCAGTGGGTGCCATGGGAACAGAAGAGAGTCTGACGAGGGTGCTCCTGGGCTGCTGGAGGAGATGAGCCACAGACACAGCGAATTTCTGGAAGTGGAGAAACAAGACCATCTTTGTAACTTTGTTGCCAAGCCCAGTGGCTGGCGGGAGTCAGTGGTCCCTGAATGTGGTGAGATGAATGAAATCCTCAGGTGCATGGGAAATTGGGAGTTGGGTGGGGATGGGGGGTCAGGGCTCACTGAAGGTGGGCCTGTTTGGACCTGCAGATCTCTAGAACCTGTAGGATGTCTCACGATCTCTTTGTTCAAGCCTTGACAGAGTGTGAGCGCTCAGGTTTTTCTCAGAGTGTGGACCTAGATATAGTTCAGCCTCAAGAGGCAGAAGGCTCTCTGCCCAAGCTCCACTGCAGCTAGTATTGTCTCACTCTGCTATTAATTTCAAAGGGTTTTCTCCTCGGTTTGTTTGCTTTTACTTTATTCTATGCTGCAGTTAGGAGGTTGAATGTCCCTCAAAAGCTCTTCTGTTAAAGTCATAGCCCCCAGGGTGACACTGTTGGGAGATGGTGGAACCTTCAGAAGTGGGGCCTACCAAGAGGTCCTTAGGTTGTTGGGGTGGTGGTCTCACAGGGGATTAGGGGACCCTGGCCTATCCTCATTGTGACTACTGTTTCCTGATTAAAGAGCTTGAGCCGTCGGCTCTGCCACACACTCCTACCACCATCTGTGGCCTTGTTAGAGACCAAATGGGATGGGGAAACTCAATCATGGACTAAAACCATGAGCCAAAATAAATCTTTTCCCTTTATAAGCAAATGGCTTCAGGTATTTTGTTATAGTGACAGCAAGTGACAGCAAGTCTGAAGTGGAGTCCCACATGGCCAGAGCCCAGGAGGGTCACTAAAAGTGAGATAACATATTTTGATTAAAACAAATTAATGCAGTTTCATTATAAATTTTGAATGTAGAAAATATTTTGAGAATCAGGGGAACAATCACCCATAACCCCATTACCTAGATCTGATCAAGATTGATATTTTTGGCATATTTCCTTACAGTGTTCTTATATCTATGTATTTTGAATGTTGATAAACATATATTAAACACACAATTTAGAGTCCTTTCCCTCTGTCATTAAAAACTTAATGTGAAAGAGGGCTGGGGGTTTATCTTAGTGGAGAGCGCTTGCCTAGCATTTGCATGGTCCTGGGTTTGATCCCCAACACTGCAAAAGACAAAGCCAACCTAAACTAAAATACTCTTAAAAACTTGTAGAGACACCACAGAATCTGACATTGCTTATGCCATAACTTAAATTTCCATCACCTTGATGTATGCACTGTTCTGATTTTACGTTAACATGAAGGACACTGAATGCAGTTCACACTCTGGGTCACTTGTGTAGCATGAGTACCTCCAGAGGCCATGTGGGATCACAGAGGTGCCATTCGGGGTCTTAGAGAATATTGCCCCATTGCTTTCTAGGCTGCCCCCTACCAGCTTGGAGGGGAACTGCAATGCTCAGCCCCGGTCCTCCTGCACACCACTGCAAGACCAAGTGCCCCCAGTCGAGGGGACTTAAAGTGACAGCCCTCTATTATCTCTCACAGTTCTGAGGGTCAGGAATCCAGACAGGCTCAGAAAGTTCTGCCCAATAGGCATGGATTGAAGTTTCCAGGTGGAGCCTGACCAGCAGCTGGTCAGAGGGTCCAAAGTGGTGGCCCACATGGCCAGAGCCCAGGAAGGTTGCTGGACAGAGGCTCAGTGAACTCCCTTCTCCTTCCTCGTGCTCTCAGGGCCTCTTCATCAGTCCTCGGCCACAGGACTCAGGACCCCATGAGTGAGTCAGGCAGGGTGTCACTTCCACCATATCCTGTTGCTCAAAGCAGTGACAGAGTGACCTAGGTTCAAGGGCAGAGAATAAGACTATTTCTCAATGGAGGAAGTCTCAAAAAGTGAGTGCCCATCTCCTATTTACCATATTGCTGTTGAATATATCACATGAAATATTTATTTGTTGCTGATTTGAAACATGAGACACAATAAACCAGTGTAGCTTTCATCTGAATTCGCTCATTCCAATCTTCAACTTTTCATACGTGCATCAGCCATTTGAATGATCCCACCTGTGCATTGCTCGGTCCTGCCCTTCGAGTCTCCACCTCTGCCACTTACCAACATGAGATGTGGGACAGGCTAGTTGTGGGACAGGCTAGTCTGAGGCTCCTCTGGGTCTGTAGATGAGGGTTCTATTATTACCCGTCTGCAAACCGGAGAGGCCTACCACGAAGTCCAAGCAAGAGAAAGAGTCTGCGTGCTTATTTAACACCACACGGGCCACGAGAAACCCTTGCCAACCTGCTGCTAATCAGGCCATTTGTCCAGAGCCTGTGGCAGCGCTCAGGTGCCATGTATCTGGAAAAGGCAGGCCCCGGGTGGCTGGAGGACCTGGCGGCTCCAGAGGAAGGAAAGCCAAGCATCCTCCGAGTTCCACCCTGAGCCAGTTTAAGGCCACGATTCCTGGCACCTCCACCCAAGGGCAGGAGCTGCCGGCTTTTGAGCGGGCACCATGCCATCCTGCGAGATGGGAATGAGAACAGGCAGCCAGGGGATCATGTGTGTCCTGCTGCGTTTGTTAAACAAACCGTTCCCAGCCGGGGAGCCCTGAACCAGCTGTCAATCCTGGTCTTACAAGCCCGCGGTAGGGAGACGTGCAGGCACTAATCCATCTCTGCGAAGAATCACCTTTCCAACTTTCTTCTTTTTTTTTTTAAGAAACAATACAGCACTCCCCCCAAATACAGAGCAAAGGGGGCCTTGGCATTGATGTATACCTCACACCTCCACCAAAATCAATGCTGTGCCAAAGAAACAAGACCAACACAAACAAGACAATCCAGCGCTCCCGTGCCTGAAGGTAGTAAACGCACCTGCAGCCCCGACAGAGGAGGACTCACATTGGCCACTCCCTCCTCTTGTCTGAAGGTGACACTCTGCACCTGCCACCAGCAGCCCGAGTGCTTCTAGTGATTCTTCCTCCCCACGGTGACAGTGGGCTGTGTCTGTCCTGCCACATGCTCCCTTCTTGATTGGAGCCTCTCAAAGCTGACCCCAGCTGGTAGCCTTTTGGGTGACATCCTGGACCACGACCAGCCACAGCCTTGTGGACCCTCAGGAGGCACGCCAAGATCTTCCAGGTGAGTGAAGGGCCTGGGTGGATGACAGGCAGGTGACAAATGTGACAGAGGGAGAGGCAGGCAGCGAGGACTCAGAGGGCAAAGGCACCTGTCACCAACACCTGCTGACTCGGGCTCCCTGAGCCTCAGTCTCTACACCTGCAAAGTGGAGATGCCCGTGCTGTCCTGCCTGCTTCCCAGGGCACAAAAGCACACAAATCGGGGTCCCTGTCACCACACGTGATGCTGCCGGAATGGAGATCAGCATCGCACACTCTTTCTATGTGGTCCTCTGAAAAGGGCTTTTGCATCTGGCGTGCTATGTTAGCGGGTCTGGAAGGCTGAAAAGCATTGTTTTTCATTTGATAGAGTGGAAAGCTGAGGTGTCTTTAGAACCCAGGACTCGTCAAGGTTGTAGAGTGGACCCAGGTCTCTGATTTTCCAGCTACCCTACCCTGGACCTCTCTGTCTCCAGGTGGGAGGAGGAGGCGGGGCTGGGAGAGCACCCAGGACCCGGTGTCACCCTCCAGGGGTCGGTTCCAGCTGGGCCTACTGAGCCACACTCAGGTCCTGCAACTCTAGGTTTGTCACTGGAAGCTCCTGGAGGTCCTCGTTCCTCCCTGTCAGCCCTCAGAACCTGACCAGGCCTGGGCTTGCTGGGAGGGACTCCGGCTGCAGTGTGGCCTAAGTCTTGAAAGGCAAGTGCTCTCCTGGAAAAGCCAAGCTCATCGGTCAGCAAGGTTGGTTTCACTCTTCATCTACTGGCTGGGTGAGTCACGCAACCTCTCAGAGTCACGGGGCTAACCAGCTGGGGGACTAGATGATGCTCAGCGTGAGGAATATCAGACCTGGTGCCTGGGGCAGGGCAGCAGGACTGTGTGTCCCTCCCTCCCTCCCTCCCACCTTCCCTCCCTCCCTCCCTCCCACCCTCCCTTCCTCCCTCCCTTCCTCCCTCCCTTCACACTGTCTCTTTCTTTTCTTTCTGCCTTTCAGTTCTAGTTCTTTCCCTAGGGATCTTGGAATGTCTCTCACATGAACCAGAATGACTTGGATTTGAGGATTCACTGAACAGACATACCTAAGTTCATGTTCTTCCAATTTGCTCAGACAATCCAGCGCTCCAGCAGATGCACTGTGAGCTCTCTGGGTTCCACTGGGCTTCAAAAGGACCAAGCGACAAAGCAGGAGGAGGCGTCTACACCTCATGCAACTCCCTTCTCTGAGTGTTCGTCCGCTGGCCTTGGCTCCTCTCATGCTGGGCAGTAATGGTCTCAGAGTCCTCAGAGCTGTTCGTCCTTTTCCAAGTCAACCGAGGGTAACCTGAGCAAGTCCTCGGCCCCATGTGGCCAGTATCAGCACCGTGTCACATTAGAAACTGCTGAGCAAGAACAAATGAGTGAAAATACTTTCAACCTCCTTTACAAGATTATCAGTGGAAATCCAAATCACACTATTCAGAGACACGTTCTCAGCCTCTCCAGGTCCTACGCCATCCACACAGGGGCTCGGAACACTTCCCTCTCAAAATATGGCCTCAGGTGTCCCAGGAACCACAGCCCAGGGCCCTTCCAGTCTACTCCTGTGATTCCTCTTCCTCTCACCTCTGCAGCCCTGTCCTGTTCCACTCCATCTTCTGGCTTTGTAACTCAGAAGTCTGGGGCTGAATTCTCCTTAGAAGGCAGGGAGCAAGGGGCAGAGGAGCCAAGCACACCTGGTTGTCTTTTTCAGTCCATGTCTGGGGCCAGTGAAACTCCAGCATATGCTGCTTGGGAAGGCCAAGATGATGGAGCAGAGATGGGACATGGTGCTCCTCTTGCCCACTGGTATCCCTGCAGGTGGGAATAGCATGCCAGGGACCTGTGTGTAGGGATGCCCAGCTCTATGCAGACAGACCAGGACTCTTAAGGTCTCTTCCTTTTGCATAGAAGTACTGTGCAATTTTAAAAATCACCTGAGTAATCAGGAATAAATTTTGTAGATTTCCCTAACATAGCTCCTGGGTTTCTGTACAAACAAAGACATTTTTTTTTTCATCTTCCTGCATGGAATGCAGTTTAGGCAAAGCTTATCATCTTCTAGGATCTATAGCAAGGCCTTTCTTCCCCTGGATGGCTCATAATTCCACCTGACTCTGCCATGTGCTTAGTAACATCACTGCCTTTCCAATCTGCTGTCCTTAGCAGGGTGTACCACCCGCAACTGCTCCACTTCATGTCGCTGAGCTTAGCTACAAGAACACTGGCTTATAAGGTCCCTGCCTTTTCATTTAACATGGTGGTTGATGACAGAGTCCTGCCGAAAGGCAGCAATACAGAAGTGCCACACCTCTTGTATTTACCCAACTGTCGCATTCTTCGCGACAAAAACCCTCAGGTTCATTCCAGGGGAACTGGGCTGCACGGAATATCCACACAAGAGACACAAATACCTTTTTCTTTGGGGGTCCTGTGATGGCTCCTCTGACCTTAAGGGTCTGCAGAAAGAGAGAGAGCCAGCACCTGCTGACCCTTTTATTGAGGAGAAGTCATTCAAATGAGTCAAGGGTCAGGTTTCAGGAGGTTTAGTCTAGCTTCCTAATGTCTGCTGTCAGCAGGTTGACTGACATCTTGGAAGGCCACACCGAAAGGAAGAGCAAGAGAAGGGGACACACAAAGGGCGTTTCCATGGAACATTCTATCCCAAACAGGGCAAAGGGGTAAAATCACAAAGGAACAGGTGAGCGTCGCTCGATCCCTGGGGCTGCAGGAAGGCACGCCTACGCATGAAGACACATTCTGTGACTTCAAGGATCGGAGCAGCGTCTAGGGCCACTATGAAAGTGACCAGATCACTTAGAAAGTGACCGACAGAGCGTCTACCAATTATGGGAAGGAAAATGCTAGTCATTCAGTGCAACGGCCTCCCACACCTGACCTTGTAATCCTGCAGACATTCCGTTCCCTCTGAACAGTACCCTGTCCCCACACCTTCTTCATCCAGCCACTGAAGCTCAGTTCAGACCCAGGCAGCCCTTCCTGGTACCCCTCATCCTTCATTCAACAATACGTACAGGAGACTGGGCAGAGCCTGCTTCCAGAGCTTTCTGCATCAGGCTGTTGCACCCTGCTGTGTGAACTCCTGGGTGGGGTCTTAGCCGCCTGCACACCCTCCAGCTTTGCCATCCCAGGTACTCACTGAGTGCACAAGGACCAAGTGAGCCCAGGATCCCCACCAGAAAGTCCTCCCCAGGTTTGCCCTGCACTGTACGATCCTAGATGCCACCATTAGAGGACTGTCCCATCAGGAGGCTGCCAACAGCCCGTCGTGCCTGGTGTCAAGTGGAGAAATCCTCTGGATCTCCCTGGGCAAACACTCCAGAGGCACTCCCTTCCGGGGAGACCCCTGTGAAAGCAGGAGACACCTGCTTCTTGCCACTTTGTGCCTTTCCTGCCAACTTGAGCCAGGTTAGGTTCCTTCAAGACAAGCAGCCAGCTCCACAAAGGGATGATGAAAGGTGCGCTCCTGGGGACACAGGTGGTAGCAAGGTCAGGGAAAGGGAAGGGGGAAGGGGAGACGCCAAGACAGAGCAATTCCAGGGAAAATCCCAGCCTCAGCCTGGTCCCATGGGGAGTCCCTAGCTGGACTGACACCTCAGCTTGGAACTCGCAGTGGGCTTCGTTGCCCTGAGCCCTGGCATAGGCTGGGAGCTTCAGGGGAACACAGTCCCTCAGGTCCTTTGGGCTCCGGGACCTGTGGCCCTCAGACAGCCCTGTGAAGGAGCAGAAAGGGCCAGGTGCAGAAATGGCCAGGAGAGACAAAGCCTGCAAGGTGGGGGCCTGGGAGGAGAAGGAAGGTGTCCTCTACGGCCTGTGGGGACAAGGAGGCCAAAGAGTCCTAGGGGTGGGGCTCTTGTTTCTCTGGCTACTTTGGGGTCTGTGCCTAACTCACAACCAATGCCAAATGCCATGCTAGGCAGGGACCTGGCTCCCTCTGCTCGCACACTGCAGGTTCGTGCCATGCGCACAGCCTAACCCACCGTGGGCTCCTGGTCCGGTTCCACAGGAGCCTCTACTCCTCCTCCCAGCCCTTGGCCAAGGTGAACTGCATCCTACAGTGTTGGTCACCCTGTGCCTCACCAGGAGGACAGAGAAACATCTTCCCAGGGGGCCAACATGTTCCTCTGACGGCTAGAAGCTGGGTGCCGCCTGCGTGAGAAGGAACCGGGGAAGCCGCCTCTGCTGTCCCTTCTCTGGGGCGAATTTGTTTCCAGAAAAGATTACTTTTTAGAAAATCATTAAGAGTTATATTCACGGACACCATGGGCAAGCACAGTTGGACATACTGCCACTGCTTTAGTCCCTAGTGTCCCCAATTCGTGGGAATGAAAGTGTTTTTCTCCAGGAAGATGAAAACCAACGTTAGAACTAACCACTTGGGGAATAAAACCACTTAACTAATTTCTTAAGTGTTTACAGCAAACAGAGCCTCGGTAGAAATTTGGGGAGGCAAGAGGGAGCCCTTCAAAGCCTTTGCATGAGGTAGCAGCACCCCTCTGACACCAGGAACAAGGCGGGCACACATAAAAGCGTGTCTTCAAACTCCAAAGGAAGAGAGGATAGGGCCGGGGGAGGGAGGCCACGCACACATAAAAAGATATTATTCCCACCAGCGCTGATGGCGGAGCCCACGCCAATCCTCCCACGCCAGAAAGAACAAAGTGCTCATTTTTAGCAACTCAAGAACAGAAGAAGGGGATATTGGCGGAACCTCTTCATATTAAGGAGCAATTAAGTTATTAGGAGCTTTCAGAGAAGTCCCGGCAGCTCAAAGCCCCTTTCCCACATCAGCATGCACCGAGCCGTAGGAAATCTCCAAGCCCAAGGCTGCCACGCTGCTTGGTGGCTCACTGACTGTTAGATTCACTCGTTCATTCAACAAATATTTATAAGGTGACCTACATGTGTGGGTCATAGAAAATCATCTTACGGACACAACAAAATCCTGTAAAAAAAAGAAGAATCTAAGAGCTGGAGTTGGGAACCCCAGGTCAGAGAGACTGCTTTGACAAGCAGTGATTTTAACTGAAATGCCAATTCCTGGTCTTGGTTTTCTCATCTGTAAAATGGCACTGCAATACTGTCTTGCCGAGTACACACAGTGGCACTGCAAACGTTAAAGTCCTTTGAAAGACAAGTTGTCATTATTTTTGTCAAATGCCCTGGCAGCGAGGAAAGACTGCTCACCCTGGTTTGCCCAAGACATTCCCAGATGCACCTCCTTTCCCAACCCCTTGCCATTCCCACAGGAGTGCCAACATCGCAGCCAATTACACAGCCCCACCCACGGGGCCGTCTGTGTAAGAGGAAAGTGAGAGGGTGACCAGAGTCCTACTGCTGGGTTGCAGTCAATTCCCATTCCTTTCTATCTGTGGAAATTTCTCTCTGCCCAACAATATCAGAGCTCTTTGAAGTTACAAGCAACTCAGATGTGAAAATTAAGTGTGTGCAGAAGTGAGTATTCCATGGAGAGTTCAGTGCACAGAGGTTTTTCTTTTTTTAAAAAAAAAAAAAAAAAGGAAAGAAAGGAGCAATTTGTGAAGCACTCATCACAAATGCAGAACCTGGATGCAAGGAAGTGTTCTGCAGAAGGGACCCTTTAAACAGAAACAGAAACATGTTTGAAGGCAACAGCACTGCCCGCCCCTGTGGCAGACACAGCACTGCCCCAGTGGTAAAAGTGGGTGATTTGGGTCTTACAAAGTGGAACTGGGCTGTGGAGTTGCAGCCAGGTATAGACACGGGCCGAGGGAAAGATCTTGCATTGGACTCTGGCTCTGCTGCCCTGAGCCGGGTCTCACGACTGGGGGAGCAGCTCGTGTCTGCCTCTCCTCGTGTTGCTTTGAGGGTCGGGAGGGCCTCCAGCACCTGATCTTGCAGACTGTCCGTAAGTCACGGCAAGGCAGTGTTCTCAGTTCGGTCCCTCCTGATAGAACATTCTGTCAAGGCAACAAGTAGGTGGCAGAGCTACTTACGCTTCTCCCCTTTGACCTCGTTTCCAAGGAGTTGCCGATAGCAAAGACATTGAAATGTAGCCCTTGAGTTTGGATCCTATCTATGTCTGTACCAGTCAATCATCCCTGAGATTGTCCCATAAACCAGCACCCCAGACCTGGTGGCTTATGACAGCATGATGTGTTCCTCATCGGTGTGGGTCAGCTGGCATTGCCTGACCTGGACTGAGCTCTACTCCAAACTGCTGTGGCTGGAGAAGGAGGGAGGAGCTCTGTGTGGACACATCCTTCTGCCACCAATGTCCTATGCAGGGGATGTACTTGTGATGACCACAGCAGGAGCCCTGGAGGGCCAGTGGAAACCTCCAGGGCTCTTAGGTCAGAGCTTAAAACCAGTCACTGTCCCTTCTGCCTGCGTATCATTGGCCTGATCAAGTCACATGGCCTTGCCCAAAGCCAAAGAACAGGAAGATGTCCCCAAAAAGGCATGGCAAGGATGTGCAGGGTAGAGGGGAGAAGAAGTGGGTCAATAACCCACCAACCCAATCTATCTCATCTTTCACTGAAAAAGGGTGTACAAACAAATGTGGAGCACCCACGGGTGCCAGGGCTCCTCTGGGCCTCAAGAATGTGAATGAGGGAATGTACCACTCACATACACCAGAAAAAAAAAAAATGTGTCTCTCATCTCCTATGGGTCTGCCCTGGGTTCATTTGTATGGGGGTGACCTGGTTCCAAGGGCAGCAAGAGAGCCAGCCTCAATGTGCAAGCACTTTTGAAGCCCTTGCTATCTTGTTTGCTCATGTCCCAGTATCCAAAGCAAGACCTAAGGCCAGCACAGAGTGTGGGAGGGGACTATCGGGGGGGTTGATAGAGGAAGTCAAATAAATCATGGCTATTTTTGAATCTGCCACCAGCACCTTGCTCGAGGCACACAGTAAATGCATGTCAGACCTTCTTTTGTCCTTGGGGCTGACAGGCATGTGGCAAGCACAGCCTTACATGTCCCTAATGTGTTCCAGACCCACATATCACTTCCCACATGGCTGTGTAAACTGCCTGGTCCTCATCAGACCTTTTGGTCTACTGATCCCAAGAGCCTCATGTCTCAGGAGTTAAATAGAAATGAATGAATAAAAGCATTTGCACAACCTTTGGAAAAACTCTGTTAATGTCTTCAAAGTAACATTTACTTTCAGAAAAAGAAAATTTGCCTATGTGATTTGAGACTGAATCCCTGAAAGCATTTTTATACAGTGAAGTAGGGGTGGTCCGCAGATCCCTGCCCGCAGGCCCACAGCGATGCTTGGGCTTCTCGATCAAGGCTAGGCCTGGTTTCTCAAGAAGCACCAAGGAGTCCCCAAGGCCTCAGTAAGTGAGCTTCTGTGATGTAGATGTGTTCGGATCAACCCACACATTTTGCATCATGTATCTGGAAAAGGGCAAAATCATTTTCCAAATTGGAGAGAACAGAGAATGGGAGAAACATGTTCAGAGTTATGGCAATTCGTCACACTTTGGAATATCCTGGAGGAAATCTACCCTCGAGTTATTACTGACCCAGTGAAATGGAAGTGGCTAAAAAGGCCGCAGGCCCCGTTAATTAACCTCCCCATTATTTTTATTTCTCTGTGCGTTGTTTCTGATGGACAGAAGATCATGGGGTCAAACCCTTCTAGAACTGCTGGCATCCCTGCATTCACAGAGCCAGGGCCTCTGGCCAGAAACAGGAAGACAGAAACAGGCAGTGACCACATGTAGTGGGCTGGGCTCCCAGTGTTTGTCAGGCAGGTTCCTCCCCATGTCTGCTCATGTCCCAGTATCCAAAGCAAGACCTAAGGCCAGCACAGAGTGTGGGAGGGGACTATCGGGGGGGTTGATAGAGGAAGTCAAATAAATCATGGCTATTTTTGAATCTGCCACCAGCACCTTGCTCGAGGCACACAGTAAATGCTGGCCTCCAGGGCTCACAGGAAGCCTTGTGGATGTATTTCTCCTTCTTCTATAACCCTCGGCCTTTCTTGGTGCCTTGCAGTGGACACTGGGGCTCTGCCCTGATCCTCTCTGTAAGACCAAAGCACTCCTTCCTGAGCTGTCCACAGCTGCAGCACTCATTGACAACTGCCACCAGCCATGGAAAATCGTCTCACCCAAGTTTCTGTCCCTTCTGAGGGCATTCTGCAGCCAGCAACTGGTTGAGGCCAGGACCCCAAGTTCAGCCTATTTCCCCGAACTTGGGGACAATACTAAAGGACCATCCTGACGTCAGAGACCTAGGAGCTAGCTGGGGCCCCCGCTGCACCTGGGTGACTTCCTGATGGCTTCATGTCCAGAGGACACTCCCTGGGAACCTTCCCTGCAGTTCCCACCTCCTGTCCTTCCAGGGAGCTGGAGCTGGCACACGTCCTCATGGCCCTGTATCTTATTTTCTGTTTGCAAGCTGGGCACTCTGAGGCTGAATTCACAGTTTTTAAAATCTTAATGGCTAAAAATGAGGAAAAACTCTTATTTTTGAAGTTGTCTGCAGTTTCCTGTTTGCCTATAGAAAGAGGCCAACCATGTCCCTGGGGACAGACTGCACAGCTGTTTGTTGGAGGGTGGGAAGGACATTTCAGTGTTCTTGGGGTCATGTAAGTAGAACCCCAAGCCCATTCTGGCATGGAGAGGTTGAGATCACAGCATGGCTGAGTTCAAGGTCACCTTTGCCAGGCAAGGAGACGGTGATGATCCTGGGGAAAACCAGTCGGGGAGGGGAGTGGGCTTCCTTCTTCTCCCTCCTCCCAGTTGAGTTGACTCAGGGTCAGAGGAGTCTAATGAAACTGTTCCCACATTCCTGTGACCAGCTGGCCTGCCCTGCCCAGAGCAGCAATGCCAGGTGGACACCAGAGGAGAGACAAAAGCAGACCCTTGTGAGCTGTGGTCGTGGCCACCCTGTAATCCCAGGGACTCAGGAGGCTGAGGCAGGAGGACCGTAAGTTTGACACCAGCTTCATCAACTTAGTGAGACTCTGTCTCAAAATTAAAAGTAAAAATGGGCTGGGGTAGCTCAGTAGTAGAAAACCACTAGGTTCAGTTCCCAGGATTGAAAAAAACAGCAGTCCATTGAAAAAACAGCCAGGGGACTCTGTATGGGGGTTTCAGAAATGATTCAAACAGTCTCTTTATCTAGTCCTGCCCCTGGCCACCATCAGGGAGTGGTCTTTGCTAAACTCTGCAGGATTGAGGTGCCTGGCTCACACTTGGATGAATGAGGGGAGACCAGCAGCCTTGATGTGGAGAGTGACTTGGGGATTCCTGGGCCGTGGGGAAGTTTTGGACTTGGGGGAGGGGCAGGGCATTGGAGGGACGGTCCTCCTGGAGAATCAGGCTTAATGACTCTGGTTAGCTGGGCTGTTTGCCTACTGGAGCTTGTAAACTCCTCAAGTGCAGGGATCGTGCCTCACTCCTTTCCTGGGTCACCCACAGGGCCTGGAACGGCATGTGCACAGCGGGACAGCCTGTGCACAGTGGGACACCTGTCTAATATTTGTTTTTGAACTCAAAACTACCTGTGAGCACAGGGATTGCTCAGAGGAAATGTGCACTGCCAGGGTCCCTGGGTGAGCAAGTGACTGGCAAAGGCCTGGGTTTGTGGACCCCAAGCTGTGCTCCTCCCATCGGGACAGCCCTCATGCCCAGGGCATAGTAGGGCTAGCTTCAACCTCCGGGAGGAAGGACTTTGGGTTACCTTGAGCCAAGGATGCACTCCCAAGCAGCCAGGGGCCAGCAATTCCCAAGGTCTCTGAGGTGGGCAGAATTCTAAGAGGGCCCTGCCTCTTGTGTGACTCCCCTCATGCAGGTACGATGAGACCCCACTCCAGGGATCACGACATGGAAGGGAACTTTGCAGCTGTCACTAAGGTTACCAACCAGTGACCTTAAGGAAAGGACATCATTTAGTTTGGTCTAACAGTTTTCTTAGGCTGATGGTACACAGGGAAATTAGAGAAATTTGAAGAGCAAAGAGGATTGAACATGCTCTTGTGGACTGGGAAGATGGAGAGGCAGGCGCAAAACTGGAGAGTGTGCCACAGCGCCTAGAGCAACCCCATCCGGCCATCGGCAGGGGCCCGGGGCCCACCCGACAACCACAAGGGAACTGAATTCTGCCAGTAACCCAAAGGCAGCAGCTTGTCTTTGAGACCCAAAGCAGAACCCTACTGAGCCCAGGGGTCTTGTGACCTACACAGGTGTGAGATGAATACATGGAACTTACCCTAATGGATCCTCGGTCACACTGCTTATTCCCCAGATGGCTCTGAGCCTACTGCTCTCATCTGTAAAGTAAAGATGAGTGTAAAATCTGCCTGGTGGGGTTGCCCCGGCTACTGGAGTCTGGGAGTCTGGGGTTACAGACTCCATTCCTCAGGAGATGGCTGCTCTTGGTAGAAATCACTTCACCATTCTGCACCTTAGTTGTCCCCTCTGTGAAACGGCTATGTGATCCCTCACCACTCTTCTAAGGATTACATCAAGGGAAGCAGTGGTTCAGGGTCCAACATCAATGCTCATTATGTGTCCCACCAGCCCACACACACAACACGGACATCCCACGCTCAAGCACGGGCTGAACAGGGCCATTCCTGCAAACATTGTCAAGCACCATTGGTTTTGTATAACTTTTTGGAGGTTTCGGACCCTCTGTTTAAGAGATGTGTTAAACATTTAAGGAAAGCCATCTAAATACCATGTCATCCTTTTGGTAACATGGTATCCTGGTGTCATATTTTCTTCAATCAAAAATTAAGGCATCATGGAAGCCACAGGAGGTCCTGAGCTTGGAGCCTCTATCAGGAACAAGCTGGATCGGCTTCGCTCTTCTCCAGAGAACCCTATCGCCAAATGAGTTTTTGCCGTGAGAAGCTGTCAGATCAGAAACTATGTTGTCATTCATCTTTTCACTCAGATCCCCTCCTCGATGTCACATAGGAAAAGCTCCTGATTAGCATCCAGGTGGGCTGAGAATTAGGTCACGGAGCTGCCTGGCTCTGCCTGAGGAAGCCATGTGGCCAACTGATGGACGCCCGGGAGGTGGCTGTCTCCCACGCGGTGCACCATCTCTGAGCGGTGGCATCCCATGCAGTGATTCATGGGTGCCCCGATCAGAGGCCCCATGTTATCTAATAGATTGCTGAAGTTTTCCACCAAGCATTTTATTTTAAATGACAGTTATTTCTATTAATGGGTGGGCCCTGTCAGTTTCCTGACCCCGGGCAGGAAGGATGTCTCTCTGTTCAAATGGCAGTCATCATTTCTGTGAAGTGATGCATGTAAAAGACACAGCCACTGCGAGGCACCTCGCACAGGGCTGTCACTCAACTTGACATCTCCATGTCGGAGCATTTTCTCAAAGTTTCCTCCATGTGACCTGCAAGTTAAAGATCAGGGGGCTCCCTTCATCCAAGCCATCCACGTGCCAATCATCCTTACCTAAAAATGAAAGTTACAAATAACCAGTGCTACTATTTATATCCTGCCTGGCCCGTCTTCTCCCCGTCAGTAGCGCTGTCCTGGACACAGGGCGCCTCAGCCGGAGATCATGGATTAGCTGCTTCCAGCTCTATGGCTCTTTCGCTGCACCTTTTGAGATGTTTTGTAAAATAATCATGTCCTCTTGGCCTCATGCCTTCTTCTCTTTCTGGCCGGCCCTCTTTCCTTCCTTCCTCAACCGCCTCCTTCCATCTTTCCTCTTTTCTCCTTCCTGCTTTGCTCTGGTCTCCTCTTCCTCTTTCCTCTCCACTCCTCGTTCTTTCTGTGCCTCTGTGTCTCTTTTCTTCCCTCCCTTGCCTGAGGTCTTCCCAGGAGGACGGTGAGAGGTCCTTTCTGCAGGCCACTCGCTGGCTGCCCTCGCAGGGGCCCCTCCTGCACAGCGCCAGGCCTCTTGCTGGGCTGACAGCCTGAGCCTCAAGCAACACCCTCCTCTGCTGGAGCTGAGCTGCCCACTTCTGGCTGACTCATCTCCTGCTGAGCCTTTCCTGTCCCCTAGGACCAGCCTCCCCTCTCTGCCCGGGCTGTGGCCTCCTTCAGTGTTGCCCCCAGGGATTTTTCCAGCTCACCCTGATGGAAGCTCCGTCTTGAGTTAACACCCTGCTCGTTCCCTGGACAAATAACCTCTGCAGCTCTGGAGAGGCACGGAAGCCTGTGGTGAGCCAGGCAGAGGGGACCCTGGCAGCAAGAAGTGTGAAGTCCATCAGGGAGAAGAGACGTGTGCAAGTGTCCATGGACACTCTTACCCACAATTGTGAGTGTCACAAGGAAGTGTCTGTCCTCAGTCCACACCTGGCCTTTCATGCCCTGCTCCACAAGGTCCTCCCGACCCCAGTGCTGCCCGTCAGTCAAGCCACTCCTTAAGAATGTTCTGGTTTGAAGACTCTCCCTCCCTTGAGCACGGTCCCCACCTCAGGGTGGAGGCCCCTTGCTGTTGACAGACGTCTTCAGAGTCCCGCTGGGTGGTGGGAGGGGACCGGAGAAGACCTGCTGCGCTGTGTGGTCCCTGCCAGCCCAGGGCGCCCAGGCCTGTTTACCGCCACATCTGAAGTGTTTTGCTCAGTCTCAAGTGTCTTCTCAAGTGTTTGTCCTGAAGAGAAGCGAGAGAGCACTGTCCCGGCCCGCCCCTCCACGTGGGCGCTGCTGCCAGCCCTGCCCAGCAGCCCCGGCTCTGCAGCCCTGGCACCCACCGGGGAGGCTCAGACACGCACTTGAGCCCAGGAGCCTGGGTGCCGGGCTGAGGCGGCCCACGGTGCCTGTTCAGCCACGGGAAGGGGAAGAAATCGAGAGCTAAGAAACACCCAGGTAGTGAAAGAGACCTCCCGGGGGTTAGAAGGGGTGCCAAAAGCCGACTCTGGAGCCTCACGTGCATCATTGGTCCCAGTAAACACGGACCCTCTTTCCCTGGTGTCAGCAGATGAGAATGTAGCTGTAAGGCGTCACGGGGGTGGGGGGCTCTGTACTGGAAGTGAGCACAGTGGGGGCAGTGCTGGGAGGGGAGCTGGAGGAGCCTGTTAAGAGAACAGGACAGGGGGAAGGGAGGGAGAGCAGGGGCACTCCTTTTCCTACTCTTCCTCTACTTCCTGGCTGTCATGGTGAAAGGAGGTCCCTGGGGTAAACTGGGGAAGTAGTGACCTAGGGGGATGGACTGCACCCCGGGCACTGGTTTGGCATGGCTCAAGCCAGCCTTGGTGTCTCCTGCAGAGATACCGGCAAACTGAGACCCGTGACAACTTTGCAAGGTTTTCTAAGGGGTGTTTCTTTGGTGACTTCAGAAAGTTGATATATGTGCACAGCTATCGGAGGCAGACCTTGCTAAACTGACTGACCAGGTGGCTAGGGAATCGCCCACTTGACCTGGACAGCTGACTCAAACATAACAGACATACGGGCTGGGGTTGTGGCGCAGTGGTAGAGCGCTTGCCTAGCATGTGTGAGGCACTGGGTTCAATCCTCAGCACCACATACAAACAAATAAATAAAATAAAGAAGTTCATCAACAACTAATAAAAATACTTAAAAAAGGAGATAATAGATTTTTTAAAAAAAAAAAAAACTACTGTTAACTTTAAAATAGCAACCCTCAGTCAGACAATTAAATGGGAAAGCCATGCACAAATGTCACAGAAAGGAGAGGAGATCAAAGAAACCTCCCTCCCTGATAAAAAATCAAGAGGATGGCTCAGATCTTTATAGCATCTGCTGACCAATGGCTGAAGTGGAAAAAAAACACCACATGACTCGGTTTCTCAGTATCTCTGCAGAAAGGACAAGAGGCTGCAGGGATCGAAGGTCGGCCTCCGACACAGTGCACCACAAGAAATGGCATGTGCTTTGTTTTTATTATTATTTGGGGGGCAGTTTATATTTCACACCCAGACCTCAAGGTGGGGAGCCCAGGAGCCTGTGTTAGGAGAGGCGGAAACAGTGGATACTGCCCGAGAGGCCTGTCCTTCACTTCTCTCAGACCCTCCGGTGAGGCACGTGCCGGGTGCTCTGTCACTGTTACTTCTGGCAATTCTTTCTCAACCCCCCCCCCCTCCGAGCCTGGCCTTGCCCTTCACCAGCTCTGTCTTCACATCTTTTTCATCATCCATCGTCCAAGGCTGGTCTCCTTTGAGTTGCCATAGTTACGTCTGCGTCCACAGCCCTGAAAGTTAACCATCCCCTGATTTGCCCACATGCCTAGCCGGCAGATGAAACATCCAGATGTGAGACTCCTTGGGTTCTCATCTGGAACTTGGGCGTCAGGTTGTGATATCTTGGGTGAAAGCAGGGACAATCTTTCGATTTTCCATACTTGTTACCATTAGGCTAGTTTTTGTTATCTTTGTGTCTTTACCAACTCCTCTAGGTAGCCATCGATGAGCATAATAATTTGGTTAATATTTTACACAAACCATTACCCTTCAAATGTAAGTTAGTAAATGGATTACAAATGAATCCAAGAATATTTTGGCAGATATCCCTGGGAAGCTGCATTGGGACTAAAGCCATGGTAACCGAGCAAGGTATTCCGGCTGGGGAATCAATGGTTTGTTTGAAAAGCTTAATAAACATTAAGATTGTTGATACTGCTTATGCCGGGAAGGCAGGTAGAGAAGTTTAATCAGTGACCAGGTGACACAGAGAACAAAAGTAAAATAGAACAGAAATGTATGTCCTATAATCATGATATTTATTTCTCTCTGGTAGAAAATTACATCACAGAACAACGCTCAGATTTTCATGATGGATTAGAAGAATGGCAGAAGTAAAAGCATACGTTGCTGGTGGCGGTCCCGATGGGCGTGGCCCAGAGCCTCAGGACAGCACAGAGCTCCCCTCCCCCATGCACTGGGAGCCCTCCCTGTGCAGACTGTGGTTCAGTCCGAGCTCCTACGTCCTTTTTACATCTGGTCGCTCCAAAAATCCAGATCCTCCCTGGCTCTTCCTCAACGTGGCTTTTGCTAAAAAGAGCTATATTCTTTTCTTAGTTGCTTTTTTTGATAGATAGTTTCAAGCATACCCTTTCCTAAATTTTACTCCATTCTAAATGTATTTACTAAATTTATTCTAAATGAATTTTACTAAATTACATTTCACTAAAATAGAGGCAGCAGCATAACGAACTTCAATGGACCCACCACACAGCTTCCACACTTAATGTCTTTTCAATCTTAGAGCTCTCTTCTCTTTTTTATCGTAGTAAAAAAAAAAACCCACATGACATAGAATTTACCATCTTAACTGTTTTTAAGTGCACACTTCAGTAGTGTTAAGCATATTCACGTTGCTTTAAAATAGATCTGCAAAACTTTTCCATCCTGCAAATCAGAAACTGGACCCATTACCCACTAACTCTCCATTTCCCGCTCCTCGCCACCCTGGCAGCCACTGTACTTTCTGTTACTAGGAATTTGGCTACTTTAGAGACCCATATAATTGGAATCATAGAGCATTTGTCTTTCTCATCGCTGGCTTATTCACTTAGCATAATGTTCTCGAGGTCCGTCCACATGGTAGCATGATCTTTCTTAAGGCTGAGAGACGTTCCACTGTGTACCTACACCATCACACGTAGCCATTCATCCCTAGACGGGCAAGTTCCTCCACCTCTGGGCCATTGTGAATAGCGCTGCGGCGATAAACAGGGAAGTGAGTGTGTGTCTTTGAGACCCTGCTTTCAGTCTTTGGGCCATATACTCAGAAAGGAATGGTCAGATCCCACGGTAGCTCTGTTTCTATTCTTCGAGGAACCTCGGTACTGTTCTCCACCACGGCGGTGTCGTGTTGCAATTCCATCAACCAGGGTCCTGTTTCTCCACATCTCTGCCAACACTTCTCATTTTCTGTTTTTGACAGTCGCCAGCCAGGGGGTGCTAGGATGCATTCACATTTCCCCGATGATTAGCAATGGAGCATCTTTGCTTGTGCTTGCTAGTCATTTCTCTATCATCTTTGAAGAAATATTTATTCAAGTTATTTGCCTGTTTTTCTCCCAGGAACCAGGAATTGAAGGCAGGGACACCCAACCACTGAGCCACATCTCCAGCCCTTTTTATTTTTTATTTTTGAGACAGGGTCTCCCTAAGTTGCTTAGAGTCTCCCTAAGTTGCTTAGAGTCTCCCTAAGTTGCTTAGAGTCTCCCTAAGTTGCTTAGAGTCTCACTAAGTTGCTTAGAGTCTCACTAAGTTGCTGAGGCTGGCTTTGAACTCGTGATCCTCCTGCCTCAGCCTCCCCAGCTTCTGGGATTACAGGCGTGCACCACCATGCTTGGCTTATTTGCCCACTTTTTAATTGGGTTATTTGATTTTTTGCTGAGTTGGGATTGCTTCAGGAGAGACATAAGGGAGATTTTCTGTTTTGTTTTTAACCATAACAAAAGAAAAAGAAAACAAATGGCTAGATTGTTGTAATGGAGACACAGATGGTCACACAGAGGTGGTTTCCAACAGGAGCCAGAGACGATCAGTAGGCAAATTTGGACTGTGGATATGGCCAGTCCTCGCAACAGACCCCTGAGGCCCTGGGATCTGAGTGTGTGAAAGGCGAGACTTCCACCTTCTCTGAGCCTATAGCAATTCTGGGAAAGGCAGGGCCCTGTGGTTTTGTTTTGATTTTGTGTTTTATTGTTGCAGTGCTGGGGATCACGCCCAGAGCCTCACCCGTGTTAGGCAAGTGCTCTACCACTGAGCCACACGGCAGCCCCTGGGTTTCATTTTGCAACAGTTTTATTGAGACAGACTTCCTATACCATACACTTCATCAATTTAAAGAATACCATTAAATGGGTTAGATCCAAGACATGATTGATTTTTAAAATTATGATAAAATATAAATAGCATAAATCTTTCCATTTGAGCCATTTTTAAGTTGTCTGTTGGATTTTTTAAATCAAAGGACTGTCTAGCTGTGTCAAGGTGCCTGCCTGCAAGGCCTGTGGAGTCTTCGGGAGGACCCATGGAAATGGGAATAAAGGACAGACATGGTCAGGAGGCCAGTTCCGAGCCCCCGGACTCACCATTGGTAGGCCTGCTTCAAATGCAGCCCCAGACACGTGCCACAGCGGGGGAACAGCCACGCGGACCTCGGCACAGGTCTTCTGTGGGTGCTGTGAGCCGCCGTCCAGTGACCCAGTCCTCCTGCCACCCCAGAATAGAAGGTGGGGTGCTCTTCTTGGTTGCTTGTGAGAGAAGGGAAACACAAAGACCTCATGCCTGCCTCCATTGTTCCCTTGGGTCAAAGGTCAAATACAAGAGAGGTATCTAAATGTGCCCCTCTGTGGTCATCTACGTGGCATTACAGATTTTTCACTAAATAATTATTTGATATTTTGACAAATAATTCCTTCACTTGCTTCAAATATGGAAGGCACCAAATAGAAACCCTTCCGTTCCTTCCCACCCCATCTCTGATGCCCCAACCCACAGGGGTCCAGGATTATTAGATTTTCTTTTTGTTGTTCTTTATTCCTCAAAAGACATTTAAAAACATTTACAAGCCAACACAGATGTACACTCTTCTCCTGCCTACTTTTGCCATAAATGGTAACATATTATACGCATTGTTCTGCATCTTGCATTTTTCACTTAACAATATATTTGGAGAGCTTTTGTGATGAGTTTTTGATCATCACAAATAGTAAGAAATCAAGCCCCCTGATGGGAGTAATTTTTGCAAAGTGTTTAGTTATTACTTGATGACTACGTGAGTCATTTACAATCAGTGTCTACAGAGTGCAACACAGTTCATAGCCCGCATTACCTGGATCACTTAGGTGGAGAGAGACCCTGTTTCCCTGAATTATCCAGGCAATTGTGGTTGATTAGAGTGGATCTAAAAATACATAGCCCCTTCCCATTTCCCATCAGGGACACTCTGGATCTTGATCCTGTCATGAGCGGTTACTATAGACTCAGTCTGAGGTGCAGTTAGATTCCATCAAATCTATTTTATTAGTGCTCATCACACTTCAGACACACATCCTAATTCTAAGTCCTAACTGAGTCTACACCCAAGGGTCCCAGACGCTCACCTGTGACATGTCTTAAGTCAATCTGGGCCCGAGGCGTCTGGTGCAGGGGGAACGACAGCGATAGAGGTCTCAGTCTCTTTGATCGGGTCCTGCTAGTCCTGTCACCCGCCAGAAGTGTGGGTTTTCAGTCCTAGTTCAGTTGTGCTTACAGCTGATAACTGGGTGAGGTCTGGGGTGTATGCCCAGGTGTAGACGCTTACATCCCTAACTTAAGTCTATCTAAGCTCTGCAGTTGACCTAAGTTTTGCAGTTCACATTACATCATGGGCACATTGCTTGCAGTCTTTTACTCAACACACACACACACACTAATTAATATGATCAATATAATTAATAATCCCATAATGTTTCCGGTGCTCCTATCTGATCCCAACTTATTTTCAAAATGAGCCTAGCTAGGAGGAGGCTCCAATTGATGAGCCAGCTTTTCAAAGGCAGGTGGTAGCTCAGAAAGAGAAATGGCTCAATGGAGACATTTTGTATTCTAGAACACGGCAGAACACTCTGAAGAGTAAATAAAGAGCGCCCGAAACATGAAAGCCATTCACGAAAGTGAGGTGGCAGGTTCTGAATCAGTAGATCAGCTCCCCCAAGCTAATGGCATCATTTATCAAAAGTGAAAGGAATTACCTTTTCAGGAGGGATATATATTGTGGGAAACTCGACTTGAAAATTCACCTCGTCACTCCTGATGGGCTGTTCTTGAGCCCAGCTTTTGATTCTCAGCCAGAGTTCGGGTCACAAGACAAAGGTGGGTGGGATTAATTCCGTCAGAGGAAACAATGGAGCACAGAGGTGGGTTATTGAGGAGTAAAAGGGGCTAACGTAATGCATAGCCCTCTTGACCTTATGTGGGAAAAAAAAAAAAAACAGGTGGAAAAAAATGGGAACGTTTTATGGGGGGAGGACAATCCATGTGTAAGTCTCCATGATAACATTCACCATCACCCACCTGCAAAATTGCCTTCTCCCTGTAAAACTGTCACCCAAGTCAGACCAACAGCTACCACCCTGCCTTCCTTCCTCCATTCTTATCCTCTCAGCTGTCAATCCATCTGAAATCGACAGTGCCACACGCTCCATCTCCCCTTCAGCTCTAAGGAAGGGAGGGCTTCGATGGTGCGTGTGTCCTGGTCCAGGTGGACTCTGTTCCTGAGGCTGTTTCCATCTCCGATGGACAGCGCCAGCCGCCTCGCTCTTTCACCCCACGAGCAGCTCCTTCCATTCTTCCTCTGGCAATGCTCAAGAATTCGCAGAATTTTAATATCGTCCCCAGATGTCCCACAATTGTGCCAATCCAATGTTATAAAATACTCTTTATTTTATTTCGTTGATCCTGTTAAACAGATTTATGACTTAACATTTCCTCAGTAGCACAAATTTGTGAGGGTTTTAACCAGAGGAAGCGGGTTAAATCACTGGAAATTGTCTGTTGCCACATTATTCTTAAACCTCTGGTGAGAGGGGCTGGCTGAGAGTCTCCCTGTGTGCCCGGGGATGAATTCATTTGTGCCACCTGCCCCAAAGCCATGACACGGTTTGAGCGAGGAGAAAGCTGGGGTTTGCAAGCGCATTGTTTTGGAGAAAGATAACGTGGCAGGAGGTTGTTATTTAATAACCAGTTGCCTTCTGAGCTGGAGAGTTAATCACTACTATTAAGCAGGGATCGCTCCAGGTGAGACTATGAGAACAGCTTCACGTTTTTGAAAGTTTGGAAGTCAAAAAGCTAATGGGATGATGCAGCCGGAGCTTGACAAGGATGCTGTTTTTTGTTCCAAGTACATCCAGCTTCAGTGCCTGGCTTTTGGGTTGAGTTCTTTTTGTTTCTAAATGGGAAATTAAAACAAAACAACTAGATACCAGGAGACTGGCCCTTTCTGGGCTTTATCTGCCCATCATGCTTGGAAATGTCGACAATACGCCTGTATAATTTTTTGTAATTAGAAAAAGCAATTGACATTTTTGAAAACAAAAGAAAACAGTTTGTATTTTCATTCTCGCTTTTTGTCTAGCTCAGTCTTCTGTGGTGAGCAGTAGGAGCTCAGGGTTCAAGGCTGTTGATCCAATTGTGGTAAACAACAGCAGATTCTTGCTTGTGCTTCCTGACTCTCTGAAAGCTGAGACCCACGAAGACCGTTTCCAAGTCAGACAGCACAATTAAAAACAACAAAGAAGATGGAGATGAAAATAGTCATCATTTCTATCCCACTAGGCATTTGTCTTTCAGTTCCCTGAAGCCGTTCGAGCCTCTGCCAAGAATCGGCTCTGGCATAAAGAGCCCGAGAACTCAATGTGCAGGTGGGAGTGGTGTGGTTCATGGAGGGATAAACTCGGCCGATTCTGGCTCGGTGACACTGCCACTCAACTTGCCTCGTTTTTAGTCACCTGGGGAACTTGACAAGACACTGATGTCTGGGTCCGTCCCCAGGGATTCGGATGCTGCTGGTCTGGACATAGGCCAGGTACTTCTATTGTGCAGCGAGGGCTAGAACCTTTCACTGTGCTCCTCCCCACTGCCACCCCCTGCCACTCTTCTCAGCCTCCACCACCCAAGCTCACCCACTGTCCCCTAGGGGCTCTGCTTCACAAGACCATCGCCTTATTGAAGGGGTCCAGAATAAGCCACAGAGACAGATAAAAATTATTTTGAGCTAAAGGCGTTTGGGTGACTGAAATCCTTTTCTCTGCCTTAAAAGCAGAGATTCTTAAAAGAACTCGATTATCACAAATTCCCTTCTGGAAGCAAATTTAATATCCTCTGAGGTGAGAAATCAGCACCATACCCAGAGAGACATCGGGGCAAAACCATCAGACCACCCATCTCTTCTCTTGAGGGCACATTTATTTTCCAAAAGAGACATTTGTTTTCCCATAAGTGTTTTTTACCCACTCTTCTAAGAGGTTATTTGTCCTCCCAGAAGTGCCCATCTATCCCTTGCAGTCCCTGGCTAGGATGGCATGTGAGCCCCAACTCCTAACCACTTTCTGAGTCACATTTCTTTGTGAACTCTCAGTGGCATCCATATGGAATTAAGTGTGCTCTTGTTTCTCTTGCTGATCTGTCTTCAGGTTAATCTGCAAGTCTCAAAGCTGAACTGAGGGGCACAGCGTAGGGCCTTCCCTCCCCAGCACTATCCATGATGCCCCACTAATGCCCATCCAAGGTGGCAGCAAAGCCACCTGGTGCTAGGCTCTGCCTGCACTTCCTGTGTGTCCCTGGACACTCAAATCCTTGTCACCAATCTGTTCCTCTTTAGCTAGTTTTCTTTCTCACTCTTCTCCCCTAAGAATCACCCATTCTTCAAGACCAGCCCCAGCATTGGCCCACACAGGATGGCTCTCCCTGTTTTCTTCCAAAAAAGGCCACTCCTCTGGGTGGTGTCCTTGGCATGTTGCTTCCCCTCCCTTCGCCCACATTCTAAATGGTAAAGAGAAGCCGTGCCTAAGTGACAAAGATGTTGACTGCTAATAATCTGTTTTCAGATTTACAGAAACTAGAGCATCTGGTGACCCTCAGATAACATGGGAATGCACCAGGCCCCTCCTGAGTCTTCAGTCCTGTGCATGAAGCAACAAGAGGCCCCTAAGTCACTGTGGGCTTCACCTGTGGAAAAGTAATATTTTTATTACTGGGAGGTGCTCGGAAAACAGTTTTGTTTGAATAAACATAGGGATGGAATAAAAGCCTTGTTTCCCAAAGCTTGCCGTCCATAATATTAAGGACATTTGAAGATCGGGACCATCGTTAGTTCCCTGCAAGAAAGGCACTGTTCTGGGTTCTGACTTTCCAAGGGCTCTTCATATCATAAATACACATGATGAATGTTTTAAAGAAGCATGGGTGCCTCTGTCACCCAGAGTGTGACAGGTAATATTGGCAGCGTGTCAACCCTAAGTGTCCCTGCAGGTGAATAACAAGGAAGCACCTGTCAACATCTGTTTCCCTATTCCTCCAAACAAACAGCAACTGGGCTCCGGTGAGAGGCTCTGGGTGGTGCCTCTCCCGTCAGGAACACACTGTCTCAGAAAGGGGCCCAGCGAGGGGGCTGGAGAGCAGGAGCGCTTAGGTAGGATAAATGACTAATTAACTACTCCTGAAACCCATCCTCCTAGGTAGGTGGCACTCAGTAGATTCCTGCAGGAGCAAGCTTCTTTCTCTGCCGAGTTGCAAATCCATTTTCATGTGCCTCTAATTTCCATGTTTTCTAATTTGTGGCCCAGAGGTACTGAGGAATTAGTGCATCCTTTGCAACAGTCACATCCGATGTCTAGAGAGTATTTTGCAATACTGAGATCATTCATATTACCTTTAAATTCGTGAACACACGGATCTAGATATAACAGGAAGAAATCCTGATGCTGACACCTGTATTTGCAACTAGTTGGACATCGAATACCAGGGCTGAAATGCAATCTGTTTTTTGTTAACTATTTAATAGTTAGTTGAATTTTCAAAATTAAATGAAAATTTCATGTTTTAAAAATGTTCACTTTTAAATAGTTAATTCTATTTTTCTTTTTAAATTTTAATATTCAATCTTGTAACTTTTTTTTAAAGAGAGAGTGAGAGAGGCGAGAGAGAGAGAGAGAGAGAGAGAGAATTTTTAATATTTATTTTTTAGTTCTCGGCGGACACAACATCTTTGTTGGTATGTGTGCTGAGGATCGAACCAGGGCCGCACGCATGCCAGGCGAGCGCGCTACCGCTTGAACCACATCCCCAGCCCAATCTTGTAACTTTTTAAAACATAAAATTTGCTTTTACATTCTTTTTGACATAAGCATTTACATTTTATTTACTTTAAATACAACAATGTTCTCTATATTCTCTTTTCAATCTTTAAATCACTGATAATAAATATTAGGCCACGTTGTCAGAGGAATAAAAAAATAGAAGGTGAAACTCACGGGAAATAAATCAAAAACAGAAATAGAAGATCTGCCAGCAAGTGGCTTACTTGTATTTTTAAAGCTAGAAACAAGAAAAGTGAAAAGTCTCATATCAAGCATGATTTACATAAAATTTGCTAGTATAACATTATAAATTCTATATTGAGCAAGTTTTAATAACTGATCAAAACAATAAAAATGAACAAGAAAATTATTCTCATGAAATTCACAGTTTCACAAGGTCAGTAGAAATATCCGGAGCCTCATGTTCTTCCCTACGGGGAGATTTAATTAGTGATCAAAGAATGAGTCTGAGAAAGGGGATTGTTCATAACTAATCCACATTGAGAAGCAGCTAGTGTAACTGGCCTGTCCATCAGAGGAAGAAACAAATCCATTCATGAATTCAGCACATTGAACAGGAGGTCACTCCAGAGTTTCACTCACATAAGATAATCCAAAAAATGGTGTTGGTCATATCCTCCTGACAGCCTGAGACTCTTTCTAGAAAAATGAAATCTGATTCAAGTTAGAAAATACAGTTTTTCAGAGGATGTGCATGACAGAGAACTTACTATTTCATTTTATACCATCATTCTTTCAAATGGAAAGAGCCCCTAGAAGCAGATTTTTACACCCCATGACAAAAGGTAAAGTATTTTGTTACATATGCTATGTGAATCACACCAATTTTCAAGATGAATTTTGGCCCAAGAAGTTATCTGTGAACAGAAGCATTTGAATAACACAAAATATCATTCACACATTTGTAATAAAGTACACATGCAAGTACCAGCGATTTTTAAATAGGCCAAATAAATAGCAAACTTCTAACGGTGTTCAAGAATGATAAATGCCGGTTTAGAACACTGTTATAATGTTCTAAAAATATATATTGGGTCTACTATTTAGTCAGGAGTAATGTGCTTTTCATAATACTAATAAGCCCAATACCTACAGAAAGCAATAAATAGTTTCTAGGCTTAATTGAAATAATTCCAAATTTTTGTTTTAGAATGGTAAAAAAATTTGTAAGGTGGACAAAAAATAATGAAACAATCACTGTTTAGGATTTAAAAATTAAAGATGAGATTATTAATTTAGTATGTAAGAAAGTGAGAGACTAAAACATATATAACTTACAAACATAAGCAAATATTAGTGTAACTCGCTGGTACCAGAGACAAAGGACAGGAGGAAGAACCGTATGTGCTGTTGAAGAAGGAAAGGAGAACTGGTTACATTGTTGTTACCCCTGGAAGTACGAGTTTTGATGTCTGTGAAGAGCTGAAAAGATAATTTTTAATTTTAGGCACTGAGTTGAAAGATTGTTGAGGGTTATGTGAAAAATAAAAAGGGCGGTGGTCCATTTTGAGAATATGGTATCTAGCCTTAAATGTAAAATTGGGATAGAAGAAGGCAAAGGGGGAGAGAGCAGAGCTAAAATAACAAACGGTGACACTTGGGTGTGACAGATTCACAGCCTCTTGACAAACAGGAGATGAAGAGGAAGGGGCCCACCTGGCCAACTGCAGACCCCCAAAAGGCACTCAATCCTAGAAGACTTTCCTGCCACAGGAGACCAAGGGAGGTGGGGACAACTAAAGGTGCATTCTTTAAATAACCCCATAGGAGACAGGGAAACCCAGGTGACGTTCGGAAGGTTGTGCACCCCAGAGTGCTCAGCCAGTGAGGAACTGGGGGAGGGACCTTGCACTGGAGGGGATGAGATGCTGGGTAGCACTCTGGGGGTGTCTGCTCCCCCAAACACCTGACCTCACAAGACCCTCACTAAAGCCTCACTTTCTCTGTACCATATTCTCTCAGTCCATTCTTCGGGTTTGGACAGGTGAGCCGGTTTCTCACAGGTAAGTTGGTAAAGGAAATGATGTGTGTGCCAGAAGGTTGGTCAAAAATTCAGAGGCCTCCCAGGTATGGCTCACCGTTGGAATCTGCTGTTAGAACAAGAGGTCTCCACTTGAGCCACTGTGACGTCCTCAGCAAGAAAGCAAGTAGAGGGTATGGTCTGGATCTACTCCAAAAGGGAACATCTTAATGAAATACACCAAATTTGACCTTAGACTCTCTCTCTAGGAATTGTTTATTGCTTTCTGCAAGTATTGTGCTTATTAGTATTATGAAAAGCACACTACTCCTGCCTAATAGTAGACCCAATATATATATATATATATATATATATATATATATATATATATATATTTAGGACATTACATCAGGATGGGAAGCCCTGTCAATGGTGTTCAAGCACTTAGACTGAACTTAGGATACAGAGGAGGTGAGCAGAGCAATGGAAGAGCCACTTAAAAAGATCTAATTAGATGTGTGAGTTACATATTGCCTGCTCTTAATAATATTATCAGACTCATTACAAAGAAGTGTCCAAGTTTTCCAACCTTCCAAAAGAAAAAATAATCTAGGTGTGGGTATTTCATTTTTTAATTATTCAGAATTCTTTTTTAAGATTTTTGAAGAAATAATTTTCTTAAAAGGAAATGCATGTAAAATATGTGGCATTACAATAAAATGTGAAGAAATTACAACAGGGTATCAAAAAGAATTGGATAACCGCAAAGGAGGTTAACATAAGAATAATGACCAAATTACTAATAAAAAAGAGAATGATTCTCTAATTAGTTTCTGGAGAACATATTTTATGTCCTCGATGGATCAAGGGAGAGTCTGAGCTGAGTAGGGATAGGAAAAATCTGAGCCACTTACTGATGTTTTCCGTTTTCTTTATACTATCCCAGGATTGAAAAATCTGAGAGGACATTAAGAGATACCAGAGTGGGCAGTGTGGCTCTGGAGATGGCCGCACTCTCTGAAAGCGACTCCCTGCTTCTCACTCCCGTGACGGCCCACATTCTCCTGGAGCCGGTCTCTGCTTCCTAACTCAGCCTGTCCGCGTCTCCAATGGCAACTGCTGAAATTCTTTTCCATAGTGTAGACCAAGGACCCCACTTGTCCTGAGTTGGGGAACCTCTCTGCAAGCTCCTTGGACTTCCAGCGACATCTCTTTTCTGGTGGTCGCAGCAGAACCGCTCACTGAGGTAAGCTCTCCAGAGAAACTGTGGAAGAACCAGCCAAAGTCACCAACCAGGTCACCCTGTCTCACTCTGTTAGATGACAGTAAACGTTGCTCATCATAATACTAAATTCTCTACCCAGAGGTGTCCCTGTCTGATGTTTTTTTGAATGTGCAGTGTGTGTGACTGTGCTCAGGAATGTGCCCATCTCCATGTGTGTTGATGAGTCTATCCTACATTAATATATGAAGGTTTTGCCCAATAAAACACTCTTGCTATCTAATAAAATACATATTTTAAATCAACCTAAGATACTCCTTTAAAACATGGATGAAACTGCCAAATAAGTGATGTCATAAAATTGCAATGTTGTGGTGCTGGGGTTGTGGCTTGGTGGCAGAGCACTTGCCTAGCATGTGTGAGGCACTGGGTTCGATTCTCAGCACCACATATAAATAAATAAAATAAAGGTCTTTTGACAACTAAAATTTTTTTTTTTAAATTGCAATGTTGTCTACAATAAGTCATCACAAGCGATCCCATTGCTATGAGAATGTGATATTGAAAATCTACAGTCTGCTTTGCAATCTTACTTACAGAACTTCACAGAGAAGTTTCTTCAACTTGAAGCTAATAAAAAATAAGAAGTATATTAACTCAAGAAATGTCTAATTTGGCATTATTCTATTAAAGATGCAAATGATATGGAAATATTAATTATAAAAATATAGTTAGTGATTTTTACTGGAATAAAAATGAGAAACACAAACTTTATGAAAGAAATATATAATTTCTGAATTATGTATATTTATTGTATTTTATTTATTTGGGGGTGTACCTGGTATTGAACCCAGGGGCACTTAACCACTGAGCCATATTCCCAGTCCTTTTTATTTTTTTTATTTTGAGACAGGGTCTCAATAAGTTGCTTAGTGCCTTGCTAAATTGCTGAGGCTGGACTTGGATTTGTGATCCTCCTGCCTCAGCCTCCCAAACCACTGGGATTACAGGTATGAGCCACAGTCCCAGCTATCTGTTCTATTCACCAATTTATAACCAAACCATCCATAAATACTCAGACATACACAATAATAATTAAAATTGGTCAACTTGGATATTTTGCCAACTTTTTGACATATCAAAAATTACAGTCAAACATTTTAACATACTTAACATTTATTTGTAATATTGATATTTAACATACATCTAAATTTCTAACATTCTTAAACATTACTGGATTGTTCTTATGAGCTATAGCTCTTGAGTTATTTTGGAAAGGACTTACTTAATTGTTAGCTTGGTGATATTTTTAACAGTGGGATTATGTGGTAGAAAGGCCTCTGCTTGCATCTTGTCCCAGGCCCCACAAAGGTTAGGAGCAGGCCCACTTGGGCCCAGTGACAGACGTGTAGCCCCAGGCTCCTCCAGCGTCCCTCCTGGGCTGCCAACTGCCTCTCCCTTTCCCTCACTTTGGCTTGAACTCAGCTCCAGGAAGTGGAAATGGGGCTGGGGGAGCGCCAACAGTGCCATCCCCACAGACCTGGGGCTCAGGCTGCCGTTGCCAGGCACAGTGCCCGACTGGGGACAACAGGAAGGGACACTAGGGGCTTCCCTTGCATGCAGAACCAGATAGGGCAAAGGTCGTGGTGGACAGGAGGGAAGGGGGGGACAGCGAGCTGCCTCCCTCACTCGCCCATTCCGCAGCATGCGGCACCCAGGTCGGTTCTCACACCCAGACCCAAGCATGGCGCCCTGCTGGAAAACCTTCCATCTTGCCCTACAGCCCTTGTGGTGAAGACCCTCCAACCCAGCTTCCAGGCCCTTGGACGTGGGGCCCTCCCCAGCGCCGCCCCTCCCACCCCTATTTCTCCTCCTACAGCCTCTGTGTCTTGGCTCTGGGCCTTTGAACGTGCTGTTTCCTCAGCCACGAACGCCTTTCTGCCACGTCCTCCCCTCCCCTCCCTGGCCCCTCTCCCCTCCCGCACCCTTCTTCAGGACTTGGGTAGCACACCACCTCCATCTTAAACTTTTCCAAACTGTGTCATAGCACAACGCCAAATTAGATGCCATTTCCCCCAGCTGCCTCCAACCTGCGGTGGCACTTTTTTTTTTCCTTGTCCCTGACTTGACTGAGGTTCCTTGAGGCCTGGGGCCACTCTTCTGATTGTATGGACTTGCCAGTACCTGATGTGCACCTGGCTTGTAGCTGATACTCAGAATGTTTGTGGACAGATGAATGGACAGACGGAAGGACGGGTGGACAGGCAGACTGATCTCAGTTGTCCTGCCTTAACCCATCAACCCCTCCCGGGTCAGAGCCCATGCTGCATCCTAGCCTCCAATCTGAGCAGGAGTCCTGCTCCCTATAACTCCAGCCCCAGCCTGGACGCGTCTCTCAGAACCACAGCCAAGAGCCAGTCCCTGGGTCCTGGAAGCCTCTGTCCACACCTCCATCCCCAGTACCCCCACCTTTCATGAAGCCTGGGGCTGCCCCCACTCCAGGACAGCGTCTCCGGTTCCTGAGTCCCTGTAGTGCTTCCTGCTTCCCCAACCCCTGGATGGTCCTGTAAAACAATGCTAGTTTAGGAAATGCCCTAGCTTTGTAGACTGGGGACCATACCTTCAAGGAGCTGTGTTTTATGCTGTAAACTACTCTCAGGTCTCTATGTGGCTTTTATGTTTGTATGATATTGACACTGAGTGAACTTTATGTCCATCAGGCACAGTTATAACCTTTGGGATTTCTGATCAAGTTGCATCAAACAACTTTTGACGATGATTCATTAGGGCAAAATGGTCCCACCTGACCTCTAGGTTTATCTGTTTACTCTGAGAGTGAAACAATAGAACATATCTCACTGCCTTAAGAAAAGAAGCAGAAAGAGCAGATCACTAGAGCACTTTTCCTGCCTGAGAGACTATCCTGTGACCCTGGCTTCAATTTATTTCTCAAAGGAGGCTATGAATACAGTGGTCCCTTCTTATCCACTGTTTGCTTTCTGAGATTTCAGTTACCCACAGTCTAAGAATAAAGTAGGATATTCTAGAAATAGTCAAATCATATTTTAAATTGCCTGAGTAGTGTGATGGATTCCTGTGCTGTCTGGCTCTGTCCAACCTGACGCATAACTCATCTTATTGTCCAGGTATCCACGCTGTGTATACTACCTGCCCGTGAGTCATTTCTCTCAGTAACCATCTTGGTGATCAGATGACTGTCCCGGCATTGCAATGCTTGTGTTCAAGTGTCCTTATTCTATCTAATAATGGCCCCAAATCCCCAGAATAGTGATGCTAGCAATTCAGATACACCAAAAAGAAGCCATGAAGTGTTTCCTTGAAGTGAAAAGGTGAAAGTAGAATAAGATATTTTAAGAGAAAGCTCATATTCACGTAACTTTTATCACAGTGTGCTTTTATACTTGTTCTATTTTCTTATTAATTGTAGTTAACCTCTTACTGTGCCTAATTTATAAACTTTATTATAGATGTGTATACGAGGAAGCATGGTATGTATAAGGTTCAGTACTACCCGTGGATTCAGGTACCCACTGGGGGACT
Source organism: Urocitellus parryii (assembly GCF_045843805.1). NCBI lineage: Eukaryota > Metazoa > Chordata > Mammalia > Rodentia > Sciuridae > Urocitellus > Urocitellus parryii. The sequence goes on from NC_135535.1 coordinate 205,312,900, forward strand.
TGGAACACCTTCTGCTCCCGTGGATAAGAGGGGGCTGCTGTAAATACTGGTGAGCGCTCACCAGGCAGGCAAGACTAGATGTTATTGTTTTTCCCCTAAATAACACTATCTATTCCCTAAATAACACTATCTATTAGTTAGGATTCTGGGGCAGATGACAGAAACCTGACCTGAAAAGCTTGAGCTCAAATAAGGGGGATCTGTTGGTTCTCAGGCCTGAAGGAGGCAGCAATGGGGTATTCGAAGGGCACTGGGCCCCACGTTCTTGTCTGATTCCCCTGTGGGTCTACTGAGGCTACCCTTCCCTGTGAGGAGGGGGAGAAATCACACACAGCCTCCTACTGGATTCCTTGTGGTCCAACCATCAGAGCGGGAAGGGGAACTTACTCTTAAGCTAAACACCACAACCCAGAGGAAGGATTTAGTGTGACCTGTCCTGAGTTCTTGCCCATTGCTGCCCTGGGGCCAGAGTCTGGGGCATCGTTACTGGCTCCTTTTGGATCACACATGTGCCCACACATGTAACCAGAGGAACAGTGACAGGCACACAGCAGAGGGCCAGGCAGAAGCAGAGGATGAAGGCTTCCAAAGGGTCTCCAGGGCTCAGCAGGTAGTGGCTACAGGTCTTCAATAGTCTAAGTCACCACGGAAAAATCTTGAAATGTGGAGTGAAATCATTACCCATAACCCCGTCATCTTGAGACAAGGTGACCAACACTGTGGAGTGTTTCCCCAAGTGCACATGCATTCTTAATATGGTCCGACCAGACAGTAAGAGAATTTCACGTCCTGGTCATTTTACTTGAAATTAAAGCAGAAGAGTTTTCTCGAGTTATCTGTTCCCTGCACAATCCACCTCCCTGCCCACTCAGCCCTCGCAGAAAATGTTGCAGACTGCACAAGGAACTTGAAGGAGCACTGGCTTTGGGGTTGGGGGAATTTAAACAAAGAGAAGAGAAAAAGGATTAAAGGGCAGGTCTCTGTGACCCTACAGAGCTACTGAGATGACCAAATGGTGTGTCAGGTGAGTGTCTTGGGGCTGGCTAGGTCTATCAGAGTCAGAGTTCTTAATCACTCCATGTGCGCTCTCCCAACTTTTAAATAACTGAGTCCCTCAGATTATCTTGAGTGCTGGTGGACAGCTGTCCTCTCCTGACACAGGCCACAGCAGGGAACGGAGTGGTCTTCCAGAGAATCTGTGGAGCTGTTGGCAGAACCAGGCAGGACTTTCCAAAAGCTCTTCCAGTGTCAGGTGAGGAGACGATGCTCCGCTAAGAAACTGTGGATCCAAACACAGGGCCCGATGCCGCCTGCTTGGCAGTCGCATCAAAACCGAATCCTGGCTGAGCTAGGCTTGACTCCTACGGATGACAGGACACAGGGGTGACTGACGGAGCCCATGTGCTGACACAGATATGACATTTCAACTGTAATTAAATTGTCCTCAGTTAATAGAGCTACGTTTCCTGTCATTCTCTGACGTGGATTTGCTTGGTTTCTGAAGATAACCAGGACAGGACCCAGGTATTCTCAGTTTGGCTCTGGGCTTCCAGAGCACCCGGCAGGCTCCCCCTCAAGAAGGGAGCCTTGGGAAGGTGGGGGCCTCGTCCCATCCTCCTCTGCCTCCTCATGGTCCCACCAGTCCTACCTCTGTGGCCCTTTCAGCTACCATCCTCCACCACGCCGTACCCGCCTCTCACCTGGACTACAGCAGTCCCCAGCATCAGTCCCACAGAGTAAGGGCGACTTTGCAAAAAAGAAAAAAAACCAAAGGCACACGTGCCATGCCCCTGCTGGCAGCCCCCCAACGGCTCCCTGGAGCACCAAGACCAACATCTCCATTCTTTGCCATGGCCCTCCCAGCCCTGCCCCTGGAGTCCCTTCCTCATGTGTCCACAGGCGGTGCCCCAGTCACTTATGCCTTCTCTGTATTCTTGAGCACCCCAAACACGTCCTGCTTCAGGTCCTTGGCCTCTGCTCATGCCTTCCCACTCACCACGTGAAGAACCCCTGATTATCTGGGCCTTGACTCTGAAGTCCCAGAACACACTCCAGCGAGAGGTCCTGGTTTCCACACTGCTCTCTGTTGCCCCAAGGCGAAGTGAGCAGCTCTGTGAAGGCAGAGATGCCCTTGATCTCAGTGCACAGTTTATTAAGCGCCTGCTGTCTTCTGAAGAGTTCAACAAAAGCATGAATGGACATTGGATTCTGAGCAGTTTGTGTTCTGCATTATCCCACAGGGAGGACGGTATTCTGGAGCTGGTTGCTCTCCAGTCAACAGCCCGTGGTGGTTGTTGTTGTTGTTGTTATTTTTATTGTTTTTTGCTTTGTTTTGGTTTTGTTTTGGCACCAGGGATTGAACCTAGTGGCTTTCAACCACTGTGCCATGTCCCTGGCCCTTTTTATTTTTATTTTTTTATTTTGAGAGGGTCTCGCTAAGTTGTTTAGGGCCTTGCTAAGTGCCCCTTGGGTTTTTCTACTAGCTTCCTGAATGTTGGATTAATCTTTCAGCTATGAAAGGGCCCCCTAATATTCAATAGGGTCAGAAACATGAAAGTCTTATTTCTAGTAAGGGAAAGTACAATCTAGGAATCGAACTAAAATGTCAATTGCCCTGAGGTGTGAAAAATATTTTAAAATTCTCCATTTGCTCTTTTGTGATAGCATTTTTTGTCAAAACCTCTTCTCCAAATTTTATTCATGTTTGATAAATGGAAAAAGAGAGTTTCCCTGTATACCATAAAACACAGCCAGCTAGGTGAAGCTTAGGAGTCTAACACCTTCCCAGCTGCCCCAGTGCCTGCAGGGCTGAAATTAAGGGGTGGAAAGGGGAAGAGGAAAGTCAGGATCTACAGAACTCCAAGACTGCTGGGCAGGAAAGGGGCAGACTTAAATTTAGAGCCCAGCAGCCCTCCGAGGGGGAAGGAATCAAGGCCCCCAACCCCCTCACCAACGGTGCACATTACTGAGGCCGGCTAGATTGGCGGGTGCTGGCCAAAGTCCCACGTCCAGGAAGGACCACTCGCTTCTCCTGGCCTTACTCACGGTCACTAGGGATGCTCAAAGGATCCATCCTGGGCCAATCATAACCCTCCATCACCCTGACCACCGTGATTGGCCCAGGGAACAGTCACATGACCCAACCAGGCCAATCAGAATCCCTCCCTGGGATTTCCCTGGTGGGAGCTGGAAAGAAGAATCCTTGTTAATATGTAAAGACTCAGCCCCCAGAGGCTCTGGGTGAGTTTCCAGAAGAAAGGCCACGTGCTTCAGAGATAGCCAAACAACCCAGCAGGCACGGACGAAGGAGACCGAGCGGCATGTGTGTCCAGGACAGAAGGTGCTGCGCCCGCTGCGTAGCCCTGGCCGCCTGGGTCCGCGCAGCAGCAGCCACCACCCAGGGCAGCTTCCCAGCTCGCACCCCCCGTCTTGCTTCTCTGCCAGAGGCCTCTCCCCAGGCTCCTGACTCGGATGCAACCCCAAGCACAGCCCTCGTGGAGACGCCTAGGTTCCCAGGGCAACCCTCAACCAACACGGGAAGGGAGGTGATGAGTCCGCTCCCACAGAGGGAGGCAGCCCGAGAGCAGACGAGAACAGACGGAGCCCCACTCAGACAAGGCCGCAGTGGGACACGTGCTTCTCAGGGCAAGCAGAGCGTCCCCCAGACCTGGGGTGATGGCACTTTTGGAGCAGTCAACTGGAGAAGGCCACGGGGAGGCGACTGAATAAGAAACACAGACCTACTTGGCCCTTCCGCATGAGCTTACTGCTCAGGGAGCGGCCCACTGAGTCCAGGGCATGGAGTCCCTGCTGGGCCTGTAGCCCACACCTCAGTGCTGTGTCATTCCTCAGAAAAACAGTGCCTTTCATCTGGGGGACGTCTAACCATAAAGCACTTTCGCTCCTGTTATTTATGTCCATCTACTTCTTTAAAGTTTTTGTTCTTTTATTATTATATTTTGAATTAGGGATTGAACCCGGGGCGCTTAACCATTGAGCCACAACCCAGCCCTTTTTTATTTTGAGACAGTTCTTGCTAGATTGCCAAGTTGCTAAGTCTGGCTTTGAACCTGCCATTCTCCTGCGTCAGCCTCCCGAGTTGCTGGGATTGCAGGCATGCACCACTGCACCCGACTACATCCATCTTCTTAACCTGGAATTCTAGAGCACTGATTCTGTGCACATTTCACCCAGGATGGTGATAAGGTTCTGGCTCTGGAGGGTGGGTGGCTGCCAATTCTGCAAGAACAAGGACCATCCATGAGAAGAGAAAGTAACTTTCCTAGATTCCAGAGGACAGGCATGCCATTCAAATACACATACACAACTTCAAGTTTGGCTGCTCACAGACCCAAACTGCTGCCCCAAATGCACTATATTTTTCTTCTGATAATTTGAGTGAACTTGATGACTTAATTAGCCTCTTAAAAGTTCACGTTATGAGTGACTCAACTGTATACACCTGTCGGCACAAATCCATTTGTTCACACAGACAATCAGCAAATAAACCTCAGGAATTTGCTGGGATTAGGAATCCAAAGACTTCTTGAGATGTCATTTTTCAATGCTTATTCACTTTGGGTTGCTAGGAGATAAATTGGATTTTTTTAAGCAATTTGCATAAAGACCAGGAAAGCATTTTAATAATGTCGATGTATAGCCAAATGGACTAAAGTGCTAAAGTGACCATTTTTCTCTAGATAATTAAGCTTCCAAATTTAAATGTTATAAAAAATGTATTCCACGGAGGTCTATTCCACTTAGGTAGCTAATTATTTCTCAAGAACAACAGTGAGTCATGTTAGACATCTTCTTGCTAATCTAATAATAGGCTACTGGGAAATGGTTCCTGTCCCACCTCATCCTCAGGAATGGGAAACTGGTAGAGCTTTAGTTGCAGAATTCCAGGAAATTCATTCTTCTAATCACTAGTACAAATGTGGCAATCTGTCCAGCAGCCAGCAACCAAATTTAAGCTTAGAAACATAGAGCCCATGCCTAAATTGAAGTTTTCTTTCCTTAATACATATGCTGTAAATATGCAGTGAGAGGATGAGTGTCTTGGTCTACTTTTGCTACTATCACATAATGCCTGAGAATGGGTAAAACAACAGAAATTTATTGCTCATGGTTTTTGAGGATGAAAGCTCAAGATCAAGGCAGTGACAGGTTTGGTGCCTGGTGATGGCACGGACTGTGCTTCCAAGGTGGCACCATGTTGCCTCATCCTCCAAAGGGGACAAATGTTGTGTCCTCACAAGGTAGAAGGGACAGAAGGGTAAAGGTCTTCATCCCATTCATAACAAAAAAGCTCTCACCACTTAAATCTACTCCTTAAGGCCCCACACCTTATACTGCCCATTGACTGTCAAGTTTCAATGTAAGAATTTTAGGAGACATGCTTAGACCCTGGTAAAAAGCTAGTTGATTTAGGTAAAGCATAGTCAACCCTAAGACCTACCTAATACTTTTTTTAAAGGTTGCCCCCTTAGGAAGTGTGGCACTCAGAACTCAAGACCCCAAAACACGGCGCCTTGGCTTGCTGAGTACTGTGACCTGAGTAGGAGGCCCAGGAGCAAGGTCTCTCTGACCTTGTCCTGCTCGTTCCCACCCAAGGGGATTCACAGAAACCAGAACTCCTTTCCCCCAGAGATAAAACCTGCAGGTCGGTCCTCTGACCCCCTGTCTTTCCCCCAAAGTCCTCAAGTGACAAGTGTCCTGCCCCATCCCTAGGGGAAGAGTCAGAACAAACAGGCCTGGCTGAGTTTGCGTAGCAATCTCTCTGAATTCTCTTTTAAGGCCAGTTGATCCTCTTGGGGTTTTCAGGTAAACAGCTGTAACACCTGCGAATGACGACAACTTTGTCTTTTTCTTTCCAACAATGCTATGTAATATTCCTGTCTCTCCCAGGGGTCTCTTCCTACACCGAGGTACAGTTTCCAGAATGCAGGAGGTAGTGGGTGGTAGTGGCCAGCTTTGTCTCATGACTGACAGTCAGGGGGTCCCAACATGGCACAGTGACGTGTGATTAGGGTTGACAGGTTGAGCAGGTACTCTTTAACAGCATGAAGAGGTGTCCTTCCATTTCTGATTTACTGACAGACTGTTTTTTTTAATTTAATCAATACTGAACATGAAGTCTTAGTAAAATCTTTTCAGAACATAGTCAGAGAATCACATTTCTCCTCTGTCGTTTTTGATAAATTGTACTGATAAATTTCTAACCTTGAACTATTCCTGCATTCTTGGAATATTGTGTTAAGCTTCTGATAATAGTGTACAATTCAGTTACGAGTATGTTAGACAGGATTTCTGCATCTCTTATGTATATTCACTGGAAGAGCTACATAATGCTTTTTGAGGTTTTTGTTTGTTTGTTTGTTTTGTAAGAAGCTCATTGTATGACCCTGGGCAATTATCAGAATAATACTGTCTGATGCAGACATGCAATTCATCTAAGCTGATCTTTTGACGGACGTGTTTGTGAAGCCTGGCTGTCACGACTGGATTGTTCTTGAGCAACCTCCATCTTTGAGTGTCATTTTCTTTTCTAAATTCTGCCTAGTCGAGTCATAGCTTAGTTTCACAACCAGCACCACCTGTCTGCAGGGTGTCGGCAGGGAATCCACGTTTAGTGGATTCTCCTCTATTATTTAAGAAGGGAGGAGGCAGGTGATAATAGTCCTGTCTCGTGGCAGCTGTGTTTCCCCAAGGATCAGAAGACGTTTTATAAAAACCATAGCATGATATTCCAGAGTAGGTGCTCAGAAATGTGGCAGATCTGACTGTTGTTGCTGGGCCAGTCCCATCTGATGGGAGCAAACGCTAAGATGTTCTTCCTCGCTGCACCTGCTCGCTGTGTGTCTTGTGAAGGCGCGAGTCAGACCATGTTTTGAAACTGCGTTAGAAGCAAAAGCACTACACAGAGGTCTGATGTTGTCAGAACCACATTTCTAATGGGGAAACGTGACTTGCTCGGGAACACAAAGCCTTTGGAACTGACGTGGTGGACAAGAACACACGGTGACACAACCCAGAGATACATACGTGCACGCATATGTAAATGATGCTTTACCAAAGTACTCAGAAAGCCGCTCTGTCGCACAGTTTAAATGTTCCCCTGCGGTTGTTCCAGGAGTGATTTTTAAAGGAATACATATTTTGCCCACACCTGGCTGGAGGGAAGTGCTCTTCCCGAGGAGCTGGCCTGTGTTGCCCCACACCTGAGACACGGCACAGGCTGGTGGTGGAGGCAGGGATGGGGAGCCCATGGGTGACAACTGGGATCTTTGCTTTTTCCTTCCTCTTTGCCTACCGTGAGATGCGCACAAATGACTGTCTTCTCTGCCTCTTGGAATGATATTGACGGAAATCCACCTCATCTGGAACTGTAAGAATCAAAACGAGAATCACTAATGGCAAAATGTTTAAAATCATGCCCGGCTTCTGGGAAGCGCTGGGTGGTGGGGGGGGGGTGCCATTCGTGTTATTTTCATTGCTGTGCTGCACTCTTGAAAGTCAACCCCTCACCATTTAGTTCTGACCTGAGTAACTGGGAGCCAGCCAGGCCCAAGTTGAGGAGCCCCAGGCTGCACGAACACGTCCTGCAGATCTCTCCCACAGAGGGCCATCAGAGTGTGGGGGCTTCACTCTCTGTGTGCCCACACTGGGGACCTCCCTGAGAGATGCCGCTGGGTCTGCATGGTTCTCCCTACACTCTGGTTTACTTGAGTCAACAGGAAATTGCAGCTCCCGTATCAGAGCAGACCCCAGCCTCCCCTTGATGGTGCACCTGTAATGCACATCTGTTATGGTTTGGATTGAGGTGTCCCCAAAGGCTCACATGTGAGACAATGCAAGTGGGTCCAGAGAGGGGATGATTGAGTTATGAGGGCCTTAACTCAATCGGTGGATTAGTCCCCTGATGGGATCAACTGAGTGGCCCCTGAAGGCAGAGGTGTGGCTGGAGGAGGTGGAGCTTTGGGGTTTATATTTTGTATCTCCCAAGGGGAGTCTTTCTCTGCTTCCTGATCATCATGTGAGCTGCTTCCCTCTGCCTCTAGCTGCAGGTTCACAAATTCAACAGGAATCTTTCTTCACTCAGGCAAAATGCAGTTACTTGAATTTTGTGTTTCAATTTCTGTAGGAGAAACAGAAAGAAAACAAAGCACAATGTTTTTCTTATTTTCTTACAAAGTCATTCAACTCAACGTTTCTGACACCAGATGCACAGAGTTTACACACACACACACACACACACACAACTGCCCGTCCTGTAATTCAATTCACTCTGATAATTTCTACCTGGAGGTAGCGCTGGATTCCAGAGGTCGAGTTTCAGTTCCGCTGGCTCCCCCCAACTTTCAATGGCAATTGAAACCCCCAGGTGGTACCCTGTGCTTCTGAACTTAGGGCTATAGAGGGGAGCCTATGACCCCCTCTTTCAGGTTGGATTAGTTTGCTACAGGAGGTTCTAGGACTCAGGAAGCACTTTGCTTAGATCTGATAACAGATATCACAAAGGATACAGAGGAGCAGCCAGATGTTAGAGAGCCACAGGGCAAGGGCAGTGGGAAGGTGCCTTCTAGGCGGGCCATCCTCCAGGACCGCCCCACTCCTGCAGCCTCTTGGAGCTTTATCACACAGCTCTCCCGATGATCCCATGCTGGGCCTCTGGTGATCACGACCTTCAACCCCACCCACTTCCAGGCTTGAAATGGGGCTGGAAATTCCCACCCTCCAATCCTGCAGTTGGCTCCCCTGCCCCACCTGAGGGGATCTATCCAAGGGCCTCCGGCTCCAGTCATTCACAGCATACAAAAGACACTGAAAACTGCAGATTTTAAAGGAGTTGTGTGCCAGGAACATGGCCAGAGACCGAATATGATTCCCTTCTTTCTCTTTTCTGTTTTATAATGCTGGGAAATGATCCCAGGGTGCTCTCTACCACGGAGTCACACCCCAGCCCTTTTTATTTTTTATTTTGAGACAGGATCTCACTAAATTGCCAAGGCTGGCCTTGAACTTGCAATTCTTCTACCTCAGCCTCCTGAGTCATTGGGATTATAGGTATGTGCTATCTGGCCAGCTCTATTTCTTATTATATCACATCAGCAGATTTAAGAATAAAGAAATCAACCTCAACTTCTGAGAAGTTGCCACATTCTAGGAAGAATAACAGAATCTGAAGATGCAGGCTTCTGTGCTGCTTCTGCCATTGCAGAGTGACTTCAGACAGCACAGCAACTTCTCTGGACCTCAGTCCATTCAGGGTGGTCGTCCCTGGTGAGGTTGTCCTCGGGGATTGTTAGAGGACTCAAACAGGCGGATGCATTAGAAAATCCTTCGAGGGTGCAAAGCACCACACAAGATAAAAGGTGTTCTATTTAAAGTGGTGTGTGAGGTTAACTCTTAAGGATGCTTTGATGAGGAATTGTAAAGTAAAATTCGTAAAGTGAACAGATGCACAAAAAGACAACTGTGATTCCCCTGGGATGCGGCCCCTTGCATAGGCACATTCAAGACGGTGGTGACCAGAACGGTGGTCATCTGGGAGGAGGAGCGGGGAGTGCTGAATGGTGGAAGTCTCCTTGCAGGACGAGGGGCAGCCCTGGAGATGGATGGATGATAGTGGGAGGAGAGCGTGAGTGTGTCCAATGGTGGCATCGAGAGGTTAGTTTTATGTCATGTGAATTCCATCCAAATCTTGTTTGAAAAAGAAAAAGAAAAACAAGGACATGGGTTTTCCTAGCAGAGCCAGGTCAGGGATGTTGGAGGAGTCCAGAGGAGGGGTGAGTGTGCTGTCCTTCCTGGGGCAGAGGGGCCCCCTGAGTGGAGTCTCCAGAGCCCAGCTGCCACCTGGGCCACACTGGAGGAGGGGTGTGCCATGCCTTAGCCCACAGAAACTTACAATTTAAACTTCTGGTTTTTAGAATAGTAGCCAATTGTCTTCTCCGACAAGGACAGTGATCGTCCATTTACTAGATCATTCCTAAATAAGGCAAGGTGGGTGTGTATGAATACATGTCCCCACTAGGAAAGACAAAAAGAAAGCAGCTGTGTAAAAGGGATACCTGGCAGGATCTTCATGGTGAAAATCATTAAAGGAGACAACAGGGATATTTAATATTGATGGAAAGTTTAAGCTTGATCTCTCCTAGACTCAGCAACGCGGCTTCAAATCTGTGAGATCAGAAGGGATTGATAAGCCCACAGTTGTGGGTTAGCATGTCTCTCAGAAATTGATCCAGCATATAAAGCAGTTTCCACCCAAAGAGCCCCCAAACCCACGTATCTGGAAACTTAAAAGCACAATTCCATAGAAGGCATATTCAAAGAAGAAAGCATGCCGACATTTTTGTTTCTAAATATTAAGATGTACCTGGCCAAGAAAGTGTAAAATATCAAAATCTGTGTTTTATTTAGGGAGAAAATCAGAATTATATATATTTGAAAAAATAAAAGATTTTACATGTTGATAAGTTTGGCTTAACCTCGAATATGAAGAGAAGCAAGGAAAGCAGAGAGAGGAGATGATGAGACTAGCAAGAAGCAGAGGGGACGAGGGCCAGGGCTGGGCTGGGGGCAGAGCGAGGGCCCAGCACGCGGGAGGTACGGGGTTCAATCCCCGGCACCGCATAAACATAGACAAATAAAATAAGGAAATTGTGTCCATCTACAATTTAAAAAAAAAAAAGAAAGAAATGGGTGGAAGAGCGGGGGAGACCATGAAGCCCACACAGGCTTTATTTAACTTAGATGAACATCTGGCATGGTCGAAGAAGAGAGTAAAAAAAGAGGGGTCACAGTAAAGTGTATTAGACCTAGAAAAGGGATTTAACTACAGCAATAGTTAAGGTTTCAAAACTCAAAGGAATGCTTTGCAGTAGGTAAGGTTCTTTGTACCACAATGTTTAAAAACAAGTGAAATAGATAATTTCCTATAGATACAGATATTACAAGTAGTGGATTTAGAAAATGAGAATGTACCTATTAAATAAGTGGAATCTGAGTCAAACATTCTCTCACACCCAAGGGCTCTGACCCAGCCATCTTGACGGTTGAGTTTTACCAGACCTTGGAATAGTGAATGGATTGTTCCTTCTTGTATAAACCACCCTCCCTCCAAAATAAACACGTACAGGAAACGTCCACGTTCTGCAATGCATTCTATGACGCTAACGTCACACTGATATCAAAAACGGTCAGGAGCCTTCAGAGGACGTTTTCTGCATAATCTTCAGCCACCGGACTATTCTCCCAGCACTGTTCTTGTCCCCTTAGGGTGATCCACTTAAAGAAAAGTAGGTTATGTCAGTGCCCTGCTCAGAGTCCCCTTCTGCTCAGTAAGTCCTGCATGTCTTCCTGTCCTTTGCTGCTGACTGTACAATCCATTTGCTGCCCCAACACACCAGGAGTGCGCCCACCTCAGGCCCTTTGCACTGGTCATTCCCCTGACATTCACATGACCCACTTCCCTTCTTTCTCCACCCTGTGCTTAAATGCCCCCTTCTCAGAACAACCTGCCCGAACCCACAATCTAAGGTGCCAGTCACTCTCTACTTCCTTCCCCTAATTAAAAATAATATAACATATTTACATATTAATATAACATGCATAGAATATAACAAATCTTCAAACAGTAAACTTTTATGTGCACTTATTATAATCTCTGCCTATATAGTATAAATGCCACAAGAAAGAAACTTGTCTATCTTATCTCTTGATGAATCCTATCGTCCTAGAACAGCCTCTGATATATTATTAGCACTCTGGAATATTTGTTAAAGAAAGAAATCTCATTTATAAAGTTAGATGCCGAGATCCTCATTAAAATTAGCAATCTGAGTGGGCTGGTGTTGTAGCTCAGTGGCAGAGCACTTGCTTAGCATGTGTGAAGCACTGGGTTCAATCCCACCACATATAAATAAGTAAAATAAAGCTATTGTGTCCATCTACAACTAAATTTTTTTAAATTAACAATCTGAATACAGAAATTGCTTAAAAGTACTAATCATAAATGCATCCTGAGTAGGTTAGTGTTTATCTCAGGAAGGCAAGGATGGTTCAACATGAGAAAATGTGCTAAAGGAACTGTGGTGGCTGAACAATGGTCCCCACTCATAGCCACACTCTAAACACCTGGAACCTGTGGGTATGTGACCTTATATGATAAAAGGACTTTTGCAGATGGAGTTAAGGACCTTGACACTGGGCTATCATCCTAGATGATTCAGGTAGACCAAAAGTCATCACCAAGATCCTTCTGAGAGAGCAGGGGTCAGTGTCAGAGAGCAGGATATGAGAGCAAAAACTGAGAGATAAGGGAGAGGGAAGTGGAGACGGAGGAGAGAGAGAGAGACTGACATTTGAAGATGCTAAACTGTTCACTTTGAAGATGGAGAAAGGGGCCATGAGCAAAGGAATGAATGCCAGAGGCCCAAGAAGCAGGAGAAGACAAGAAGACAGATCCTCCCCCGAGCTTCCAGAAGGACAGCTGACAACTTTCTAAGACTTGGGTCTCCAGCATCAAAGTCCCAGAACCATTCTCTACAGAACACTGTTGCAAGTGCAGCTGAGAACCCGTCACCTGGGACTGGATTCAGGCCTTCCTGGCTGGGATTCTGGACTCAGCACAGGTGTGTTAACTTGTAGGTTCTCCTGCTACTTTCCTCACCTGGAAGACAGGTTGAAGAATAAAACCGACTTCAGAAACCCATGGTCCCCACTGTGGCATGATGTGGCCCAGCAACACTGCTAGAATCCGCTCCTACCAGCCGCCTGCCCAGGAGGAGTGCTGGCTGGGCCCCGTAGGTGAGCCTATCCAGCTTCAGGGTGGTGACCATTTCGAACTGCTGGTGTCACTGTCACCAGAACTGCAAAGCACTCACACCTTCTGGCTTCATGTTCCACCTGTCTTCTCCCTCCACTGCAGGGGGCGTTTGAACCCAAGGCCTGTCCTCCACATCTAACCTACATCTCTCCACCAGGTTGTCAGCCCACTGTCCCACTTGGTCCCTCCCTCCAGAGCCCAGCCACTTCCTCAGGTCGGGGCCATCTCCATGTCTGATTCTAGCTTGATGCCAGGGACAGCAGGACACACTGGCCTCCTCACTCTCCCACTTGTGGTCATTTGCTGCATTCTCCAGTTTACATTTGGGGACGGGACGCCAACAGTAATGGAACAATGAAGGTCTTCATTTAGGCTGGGACCTGCGCACCTGTTGTTTATAAGGTCACAACTACCCCAGAGGGTAGCAACAGTGGAGGCCCCAGGATCACAAAGACAGAGCCAGTCACCCCATCCGGGTGACACCGAGGCCACTGCCCCTTCTGTCTTCACCCTGGGCCTGGTCTGGGTCTGCACGCTGTTCAGGAGCCAGGGCCCACAGATCCCTAGGAAGTGGATCCTTGGGAAAGTGTGTCCTCCCGGACCATGACAAGGCCAGCTCCCCAGACCAACAGGGCCCATCGCTGACTGTCCATTGCCAAAGCGGCCAAATTTTTGTGCTGAGAAAATAAATTCAGAAAGTGCATTTTTACCATTCTCAACATCTCTTTTTAACTCCATCTTTTGCTAATCAGTAGGTTCTACTGATTTTTTTCTTGGAGGTTTTTAGAGACCCAGCAGATTCATTATAGGAAATCAAATCCACTCAGAAAATGGCCAGGCCATGCTTGATCACTAGCCAGGCTCAGAGCTGCCTCCACAACCACTCACTCTTCCTGAGTTCAGCGGCAGCTTTGCTGTGGTGGAAATGCAAACATTGAGTTGCCTTGAAAATTCCATCCCGTGGTCGGAGCCCCGGGTCCAGAAGTCCCTCTCCAGTTCTGTCGGACTGGAGTGGATCAGGTCAAGACGGAGTTGACCACATGCCCCGCATTCCTCCACAATGGGAAGCTCCCTGCCAAGTGTCACTTTTCCTCAGCTGCAGCTCTGTCTCCCTGCCCCATGCCCTCTCCCTCACCTTCCTGAAGAACCGCAGAAGATTAAAAGGGGACTCGTCTGGAATTTCTTTCCTCAACAAAATAGGGGTGACATCCTTTTGTTATAAAATACAACCACATTAAAAATTTGGCTCATGGAGAGGGAAAAATACCCCCCCCCATCATCCCTGCAAACACAAACAGCTCATGGCACGTGTCCACATTGTGCCTCTTGAAGATATTAAAACTGAAATCCAGTTCAGTGTGTAACCATGGAGACTTGTGTCCCTGGCCTTGGGATGGACTGAGGACCAGATGACATGGGGGACAGGCCACCACACCCGCCCATGCTGGGGCAGCGTCCTAGATTATCCATCAACTAAGAACAAAGGCCCCTCTCGGTTCCCTGGTGGGGGCTCGTTCCTACTCATTTCATATTTTCAGCTTTGTTTTCCTACATTTCCTTGCAGGCAAGGTCGCTGAAAGAGGAGGCTCTCATTATACACATGCACGAGCCCCGCCCGAGCAGGACGTGGGGAAATGGAAGATGGGACTTGTCCATCTGCTGTGGAGAGATGGCCACCCAAGCTCCAAGGTTCGCCCTCCCCCAGCGCCACACATCCCACTGAATAAGTAGCATTTCTGCTGCTTCCAACAACTTGCTAGAAAATTCTTTAACAATATCTCCCCGAAGTGCAATAGCACTTTGTATTATGTTTGTGCAAAAACCACTTTGTAACCCAATATTTGGGGATGGGCACTGGTCAGAGGCTCCCACAAAATGTCTCTGTTTCCCTACCAGTAAATATGAGGGGTCTCTCTGGGCCCCCCAGGTGGGCCTTCCCCAGCTCCCTGGCCACCCTAGCCCTCTTCAAAGGAAGCTGTAACTGAAAGACCCTCTGCCCCTGGCTCAGCCCTGTCCTAGACTGCAGGCCCATGAGCTTCAGCCCCTCACTCCAGGATGTCCCACTTGATCCAACCCTAATGTCCCTAGTCCAGTTCAGGAATCTGGACTTAGGTTCCATTTATTCAGGCAGCAAATACAAATGGCCACCTTTATTTCTTGCCTGGATTATTACAATGAACTTTGTGCCTTCATATTCTCTACCCTCTAGCCAATGTGATTGTCCTAAAGTGTAAATCTATCTGGCACCTCCCTGCTTCAAATCATTCAGGGGTCGCTGCCTAACCACGGTGGGGTTCTCTGGCATCACCTTTGCCTGGCTGTGCGCTTACCTGGTGATAGATGCCTGCCACACTGGCCTGTTTTCACTTCCTCCTGCAGTTCCTCGTACCTCAGGACCTTCACACATGCTGCCCTTCCTATCTGTCTTCCCCCAGCTCCCTCCCCCTCATTCAGTGAAGTCCACTCTATCATCTTCGTACTTCTAGTATCTCCTTCCTCTACTTGAGCTACTATGAATGGGTTCTGTTTCGACTTGAATTATTTAAAAATAAGAAAAAGGGAAGGGCTCGGGTCTACATTTGTGGAAACCGAGCATCACTAGCAGGCAAGTCCTTGCCCAGACCACCCAGTGATACCCCAGGATTCCATCATAGCCTGTTGAGTCATAAGCACAAGGGGGCAGCCCTCCCATGTTTAAACTACACAAGTCATTCCATTTCTAAATATAACCCCATGGTATGAGCTGAAAATCTCTGGGCATAGAATACTTGAAGTCCTATCTATGAGACTGTATAAAGATTTGGTTTCACAAATGTGAGATACTGACTACCACAGCTGATGGCCATGTGGGTCTTACCTGGAACTGCATTAATTCAAGAGCCTAGCTAATGCCTTAGCAAGCAAGACCAATTGCTAAAGAATACCATATATTTTCAGAGTCACAAAGAATTTTATCTTGGTTTACTTGTTTGGCCAGAGGAATTGGGAATGTGTACATGTTGATTCAATTTGGCTCTCTGGTTGAAATAGGAAACTGGGAAACTAAACATATTTGTGACATCTAAGCATATTTGTGTGTCTATTAATGCCTATATCCTAATATTTTTTATCTACCTTTCAGTTAATAACAACAGCTAACATTTACTGTATGTTTACTATGTACAAGGAACTTTTAATTAATATTCACATTTAATCTTTACAGTAACCCTATGAGACAAGCATATTATTGTAGAAACTGTGATAATGACTACACGGGGAACTTCCTGTAACTTGCTGAAGATGCACAGCCAGGAAGTGGCAGCACCAGGTACCTACCTTGGAGGTCTACCTCTTCCAGCCTTTTAGTCTTATCCTCCTGTGGAGAGATTCTCTGCCACTGGAATCTAAAAGTAAACAAGTTTTGGACTCTGGGTTTCCTTCATCTCCACAGTTCTGCTTATTTATCAAAAACAGCTTTTGGGTTAGGGATATAGCTCAGCTGATAGAGTGCTTGCCTTGCATGCATAAGGTGCCAGATTCAATCCCCAGCACCATGAACAAAACAAAAAAACAGCTGTTTGAATTTTCAAAATGCATTCAATTTATTCATCTACAAAGCTTTTATTTAGTACCTACTATGTACTTTTTGTATTGGGGATTTACTAGCCCTGTGGGAACATTCTTAGATTGTATCAACGTTCTAAAAATCAATTCCTAAAGTACTGACAGTCATGTTAGTAGGAAAGGGAAAGTCCTTCTAACTGAACACCTTGGTGGGATTACTTTTTTCCTTCAGTGAAATATATTCAAGAAAGACGAGATGTCAATAGAGTCTTTTAAGTTTTCAAACATGTCTGCAAAAATCCAAACCCTAGACCACATCTTCCTGCCTGTCCAAACAGGTAATTATGCTTTGTGTATTAAAGCCTTATATCTTTGACCTATCCAGTGCACCAAAAACAGTTTAACCTTTAAACCAAGTCATGTACACCATTTTACTCCTAGAAAGATGAATTTGTGTTATTCCGTCAAATCAGTATCAACCTGACCTTTAAACACATCAGTGTTTCTTGGAAAAGTATTATGGCTGGATGCCTACTGCGGTAAACAATATTAGCTGCGCCTGCCCAGGGTTGAGCCATGCTGTGCTGCGGCTTATCAAAATAAGGGGTTGGGAGCCAGCAGGGACCAGAGCTCTTCTGACAAACTCTACAGGATATGAAGAACAATGTAAATGCACCAGAGTTGGCAGATATATTCCTATATTACTGTTCCAGAGATAACAGCTAAGGTGAATCATTTCCCACCACCTACCATTCCAAATTATTTCAAATTCTGAAGGGACCCTATTTATTTCATTGGTAGCTAGCAATTTACTTAGCTGAAGATCATTATATTTATGTGTCTGTGAAATCCTCACAATAATTACACATTTGAGCTGTCTCAGATGTGCTATACGTATTCTCATTAGTCATATACTTGCAAGGATATTATCACATTTTTTGTAGCAACCTTCACAACATACATATAAAACGCCCAACTGGATGTGAACTTTGATTCTTGTGGTTTTCTTACATATCAGATTTATCAAACAGCAGGACAGCCTGCATTCACATGCAAATGCTTACAGAATGCTGGGAAATTGTCTTAATTTCCCTTTTCTCTGGATCACTCAGTGCCGCAGCCCTGGAAGATATTGTATTGGGCAGCAGGGAGAACAAACCTAGCTGAGATCTGAAATTACTTTAGGAGCTTACCAAAAGTTCCATAATAGGAAATATTTATAAAGCAGTGCGCTTCCTTCCAAATCATAAAGTCACTGAAGGGTAAGTCTGAAGCATTTCTAATTTCCAGCGTTCTCGAGCGAGCATCCTCAGGTTGAATTCTGGACCATATTTGGGCAGCTGATTGGTTTATCTGAAAGGTTTATTTTGTCGTTTTAAAGTCCGATGTCATAAAGGGAGCAGCCTGGTGGCTTTGCTTATTTCTGCCTTCCCTGTGCCAGCTACCATCATAAATGTGGTGAGTCTCAGAACATCTTTATCCTTGACAGCAAATAAGAACGGTCCTCTCTCCTGAGCAGTGACTTCAGGAAAACATGGGGATTTTTCATGTGGCAAAGAACATTATAGAACCTGAGCTCAGGGTCAGGTTTATACTGCATTCACCATGATCTAGCAACACACATAATATTCTGTGCGGTCTTTGAATTTACCTGGCTCCCAAACTCATGGGAAGCCCCATGAGCGTGTCTTCCTTCATTTCCCCTGCACAGAGGTGCTGCATGAATATTTCCTGGTTAGTAAATGAGGGAGGTATCTCTGTAATTTCTCTGTAATTCACCTTATCTTTGACCTGCCTGAGCTGAGAAGTCACATGACTTTCCCAAATAAGGTTGAAGCCAGAATGAGAAATCCAATCTCCAGACCCATCAGGTGCTGTCCACACTCCTCAGTTCATGCAGCAATGATTTAAAGAGCACCTACTAGGTGCTAGGAACAGCCATGTTGAACAAATCACACAGCTAGGACCCTGTCAGCTCGGAGTCTTCACCGGAAACACGTTGAGCAAGAGCTCACACAAAGGAGATTCCAGAGCAGGAAAAGAGACAAGAGCTGAGTACACCCTTCACAATAAAAAGAGTGTGGCTTCTGTTGGCTGTGAAACCAAACACCCAAAGGCCTTAGGAGGGACCCTGTGGGTGGTTAAAAAGGTCTGTGTTTCTGTGCGGTGGTCACTTCACCAGGTCTGTGTATTTGTCCAAGTTCATCAACTGTACTAAAATTTACTAAATATGAGTAATTTCTTAAAAACTGATTTTATAGACTAAACAACCAGAACACAGCAGGCACAGAAGGTATCCCAACTGGGAATCTGGGGTGGACATGGTGGAGAAGTTGGTCTCCCCTCCCTGAAGCTGGGACCTCTGCTGGGAAGCCCCACAGGCTGGACGTGGCTAAGGGCTGGAGTCCCTCCAGGCCCTGCTTGGTTGCTTGGGTGCTGGAGTCCAGTGACCGGAAGGTGAGAATGTCACCTAAATGCCTCCACGTCAGCTTCTCCATTCCGCAGATCCTCCTAGCACTGGGCACAGTTGTGGACACTAGGGACACATTAACATAATGGGCAATATCCCACCCTGTGAACGTTCCAAAGGGAAGACAGACGAGAAACCAATATCATCAGTGGTCAAGAAATGGAATGTTAGAGGGAACGCAAATGTGGAATAAAAAAATTGAAGAAAAGAAAGGAGAGTGGGGAGGGAGGGAGGGAAGAGTCCCTGCGAATGCCATTTCCTAGAGCTGAGCAGCTGGTGGCCCTGATGTGTTGTTTTGCCAATCTGACAGTGAAAAATGGTTTTAATCACATTTCCTTGGTTACTAGTGAGCTGAGTAACTCTTCAGAAATGTGGCGGAGACTGCTAGCTGGTCAGCCAGCATGGTGCCTTTTTCTGGGACACCGTTTGACTACATCTCCCAGCCTCCCCTGAAGTTAGCTGGGCCCTAAATGGAGTTCCAGTGAATGGGCGTTGTGAAGGGAAGTGCAGGTACCATGTGAAGCCAGGTCCAGCAGAGCTTTGCCTCCTCTCACCAGCCTAGAATATGTTCCCTGTTTATATAAGCAAGAAATAAATTTCTGTGACAGGGTCTATGAATTGCAGCAGCTCCCCCATCCTAATACATGTTTATTGGTCTTTTGGTTTCTCTCCTTCTGAGAATTGCCTGCTCAAGAGCCTCTGCCACAGTTACTCTGAGATTTTTATTCTTTATATTTACTCATCTGTAGGAATCCTTTATATCCTTTCTGTTCAAAGTGTCGTCTGTGGACCAACAGATCAATTGCACCTGAGACCTTGTTAAAAAATGCAGAATCTTGGGCCCCACCCAGACCTGCTGAATCAAAACCTGTGTTTCAAAAACCTCCTGGTGATTCCTGTATACATTAAATTTTAAGGTGCACTGCTTCAAATGTTCAGAGATCATTCCCCCTACTTTTTTTTAATGTGCACTAAATTCATTTCTGCGGGTCTGCAGCTGCCTTTGCATTTTTTGGCTCTGAATTCTAATGTACAGATTTTTAAACACGTTTGAGCATTGTAGTATTTACCAATATTTTGCTTTATGGTTTGTCGGTTCTCTTTGTCTCTTAACAAATACCTGTTTATGAATTATATTTTTGTACCTTCAATTACATAAAAGCATTAATTAAAAAAAAAAAAAGAAGTCTTCTTTCTGAGGTCATCCAGATTTGTGCCACCTTGTCTTCTAAGAGTTTTAGCTGTCCCTTCACAGGTTGTCATTCCTCTGGAACTTACGTTTGTCTGTGATGTGCTGAAATGTTTATTTCCATATGGATAATCAACTAGCCCAGTGTCATGTCCTGAACTATCCATTCCTTCTCTGATGCTCCGTAAAGTGGCCCTGGTCATAGGCGGCAAATCAGGCTTCCAGGCACGGGGGTGTGGTTCATGTCTTTGGTCTCTCTATTTGCTTTGTTCCCCATTTAGTCACATGCTGTGAACGTGTCCCACATGGTCAGGTGTTCTGCCACGATGTCAGTTTTAATAGCTGCCTGGTATTCTGTCACTGTTTATTTTGTTAGACAGTTATGTTGTTTTCGGTTTTCCTCTTTTGTAAATAATGCTGAGGTTAATATCCTTCTCTCCGTCTCTGCACACAAGTGCATTGATTTCCTTAAGACAAATTCTTTGGGTGAAATTACCAAGTAGGCATATTTTTAAAACATTTGATGGATACTGCCAAATTACCTTCCAGAAAAATTTATACCAATTTATATTCCTACCTGTTTCCTGCCACTCTCCTTCAACACTTTAATACCTCGGCACTTAAATCCCTGTCAATTTCAAAATAAATAAATAATAACGGCATACTATTGTTAGAATTCATTTGCCTTTGATTGCTACTGAAGGCAAACGTTTTTCTGTTTCTTGGCCTTTTACATTGACTTATTTTAATGTGCATGTGAGCTATCCTAAGTCCATTTGTTTGGGTAGGTATGTCTTTTATTGATAGATACAGCTCTTTGTATTTGAAAATTACAACTCTTGCTTGAGTTGAATGTGAATAGTTTTTTCTGGTTTGTACGTTGCCTTTGACTTTTGCTGGTAGTGATTTTTCAATGCAGACACTTCAAATGTGGACAGGGTCAAATCTAGCAGTGGTTTGTTTTGTTTGTTTGGTTGGTTGGGGTTTTTTGATATGGTGCTAATAGCTAAATAAGTCCAATCCTTCAATTATTCCCCTACGTTTTCTTTCAGACTTGTTTTTCACATTTTTCTGTTTAATCCACTTTTTAGCTACATTCAGCCCTCAAGTGGCGACTTGTGTCTTTCCTAACTTCCTGGGCCACGCAGAGTCTCCAGCGATGCTCAGGCACCAGGCCCTCTCCTGCATATCGCTTGGCACAGGGCAGTGTTTTCTGGGATGGGTGTTGTGTCCTACAGTAGCACCCAGGCCCCAAGAGGGTAGTGCTCTTTCTCGTTCCCAATCTTGTGTCCCCAGCATGCATGGAAGTGCCAGGTACCTGCATCTGCTCAGGTGTGACCACTCAGGGTGACTGAGGGTTTCTGTTTCTCTCTAGCAGCCCCCGCCTGAATCTAGTTATCTCTGTCAGTACATCTAGACAGAAACATGTATGTGCGCGTGCATGCGCGCGCACACACACACACACACACACATACACACATAGTTTCATGGCTGTACAGTGATGTCCTGTCAGGTCTTTCATAATGAGTGTGCAGTCAGGGAGGGGCCAGCTGAGGCTCAATGCTATGTTGTCCCCTTCTTACCTACAGTAGCTTTCTCCATGATTCTTTGGGTTTTAGAAGCAGGCAGATATGATATCTGAAAGTAACTGAGGTCATCTTCTACAGTTATAACTCACTTTTTTGTTTATTGCATTGGCTAAAACTTTCTGTACATATAGTTCTTTTATAATCAGAAAACAAAGTACCTATAACCAAAATAAGAGGTGGTTTTCATTTAGGTTGTAATTTTTTTTTTTTAAAGAGAGAGTGAGAGAGGAGAGAGAGAGAGAGAGAGAGAGAGAGAGAGAGAGAGAGAGAGAGAATTTTTATTATTTATTTTTTAGGTTTTTTTTGGCGAACACAACATCTTTGTTGGTATGTGGTGCTGAGGATCGAACCCGGGCCGCACGCATGCCAGGCGAGCGCGCTACCGCTTGAGCCACATCCCCAGCCCCAGGTTGTAATTTTTTTAAGTTTAATTTTTAAAAGCTATCTGGAAGGTCTCTGGATGTGCACCCAAAGGTACTCTTCCTTTAGTAAAAAGCAGCCCCAGCACTCCCCGCCTTCCCCCTCCCCAAGCCCACTCTGGTCTCGTTTGTACCAGCACAGTGAGTCCAGTGCCCCAGCTGGAAGCAGGGGTTGTGTTCCCCTCCGCCCCCACCAAGAGCCTGAGTCGGGCAGCTGTGGGTGCTGTGTGCCGGTGCACCCCCAGGCTGTCAGGAGCTGCCCCTGAGCTGGCACCCTGTCTTAAAAAGTCACTGTCCCTCTGCAGATCCCCTCCCCACTGGAAAGTGGGGAGGACTGCCAACCACCTTGCACCCCACGACATGGCAGGGCCCTCCAGGCAGTGCAGGTCCTGCCACCTGTCATCCTCAGTCTCCTCTGAGAAAGGCCAGGTTTGCTGAAGGGGGCGCAGCCAAGTGAGGACTTAGGCAAACGCTCACTGGCACCCTGTGGGGGTGAGGGTGTTAAAGGGACTCACCTCGGCGTCTCTGCTCCACGGGCTGGGGTGAACCTGCACAGGTCACATGGAGAATAAGCCCTAAAACCCCGTAAGCCCCACCCAGGAGCAGAGCACTCGAGACAGTGAGGCCAGGAAGAACAGCAGCAGCGGGCACCACCACCAAGGCCAGCAGAGGCAGAGACCAGCAAGGGCACCACCCCCCAGGCGTCCCTCCTGGTGCCATCCCAGGCCCCAGGCAGCACCGAGGCTCCGAGAGGTCAGGGACCCCTCCTCTCTGTCTTCTCTGAGATCTTCAGATGCTCAGATGATGATGTGTTTCTCACTTTTTTCAAATCATGTATTTTTCTAATTATGAAAATATCAAATGCTGGCTTTTGAGAATTTAGAGGCTACAGAAAATCAGCGGAAAATTCATCATTGCCACCTCCAGAATCCAGAATCCAGAAATCACAGCTCACATTTTGGTGTATTATATTTCTTCTCTGCTTTCTATAATTTTTTTGTTCATTTTGTTTTGTTTTGTTTTTTTACAAATCTAATCCTACCATACTAAGAACCTACATGCTCATGTCATTGTAAACATTTCTCACATCATTAAATATCCTTCTAAAATATGATGGCTATGGCTTGGATGGATGGTGTCCCCCCAAATCTAACATGTGAGACAATGCAAGATTGGGAGAAGTGATGGGACATAGACTTAACCTAATCTGTGAATTGATCCCTGATGGGATTAACTGAGTGGTGACTGCAGGCAGGTGGGGTTTGGCTGGAGGAAGTGGTTCACAGGAGTGTGTGGCTATGGGGTATATATTCTGTGTCTGGCAAGAAGAGACCTTGCTCTCTGCTTTCTGATCATCATTTGAGTCGCACACTTCTGCCATGATGTTCTGCCTCACCTCGAGCCCCGAGGAATGGAGCATGCGGCCTATGGATTGAGACCACCTCTGAAACTGTGAGCCCCCAAATAAACTTTTCCTCCCCTATAATTGTTCTGGTAGTCACAGTGATGAAAAAGCTAACTAAACAATGATACTTCAATCAAATTTTTCAACTTGTTCCTAAGCCTTCTGTTTTGCCAGATATTTAGTCCTGGTCTTGAGCTGTATAAGTAACTCTGAAATATGCATCTTTGCTCCCAAATCTTTGTCTAAGTATTTTGTTGATCCTTCAGATTGATCCTTATTGGGTCAAATGACATGGACTCTTATAGGGCTATTGATGTGGGCTATCACACTTCCTTACAGAAATGTGCCAATTCTCAAGTTATCCATCTAACAAATCCTTGCCAGAATTAGGTATTTAAATTATAATAATAAAAATCTTTACTCGTTTCATAGTGAGAAATGGAAACTCATTATTGCTTTAATGGGCTTTTCTTTGATTATTAGTGAAGCTGAACATTTTCTCATTTGGTGACTGTCCATTTGTAATTTATCTTTTGTGGATTCTCTATTCATTCCTTCTTCCCTTCCTCCCTCTCTCTCCTGATTCTCCTTTAACATCCAGTAGAAATGGGCTGAACATCTATTTGTTGGACCCTGACCAGACCCCAGTAGACACGAATCCGGGAGACACAGTTGTTGTCAACACAGTGTTGACACCTGGGGCCAAAACGCTGCCTGGCAGCTGATGACAACTGCTTTGGCAGGGTAGCCATGAATAATTTTTGAATTGTAATAAAACTTGCCATCTTAACTTTTCAGTGCTGGGGTGGAACCCATGGCCTTGTGTGTGCCAGGATCGCTGTGCCACTGAGCTACATCCTAACCATTTTAAATGTTCACTTCTGTGCTGTTAAGCATATTCATATTCTTGTGCAATCAGTCTCTAGAACTTTGTCATCTTGCAAAACTAAAACTCTGACCCCATCAGATCACAGTTCTCCCTCTCCCCCTCTGCCCATCTGGAAGCCACCATTCCTTCTCTGTCTCTATGCACATGCTGACTTTAGGAACCTGGCATAAGTGGAATCATCCAGAGATGGTCTTTCTGTGGCAGCTTGTTTCATTTAGCAGAAAGTCCTTGAAGTTCACCCACACTATCACAGGCCTCAAACTTTCCTTCCATTTGAGAACATGGTCTTCCATTCTACATATGGACTCATTTGTCTGTCGGTGGACCTTGGGTTTCTTCTACCTTTTGATTATTGTAGCTAGTGCCGCTCTGGAAGTGGCTGTACCGAAATCTTCAAATAACTTCTGGGTATATATCTGAAATATGTTGGAAAAAGTGGAATTGCTGAATCATACAATGATGCTGATTTTAACCTTTTGAGGAACCGCCATGCCAATTTTACATTCCTGCCAATAGTGCCCAAGGGCTCTGGTTTCTCCGTGTGCAAATCAACATTGACATTTTGGGCATTCTCTTCCCCTCCTCCTCCTTCCCCTCCCCTTCTCTGCCCTCTTCACCTCCTCCTCCACCTCTACCTCCTCCTCCTCCTCCTCTTAGTAGTCATCCTGATGTGTTTGAGGTGGTACCATGTGTGGTTTTGATTTGCATTTCTCTGATGGTTGGTGATGTGGAGCATCCACTCGTGAGCTGCTTGGTCGTTTGTCTGTCTTCACAACACATAATCTGTGCCACTGCCCCGTGTTGGTGTAGCCTGGTGATGCTGGGGGAATTTGTCCTTCTGCATTAGTTCCCAGCTTTAGGAATACCTATAATCTGAAGCTGGCTTGAAATCGTCCTGAGATGGGTCGATTGCCAATGGAAGAAACAGCTTGTGTCAGCCCCGGCGACAGTGAGGTGGGAGGCTCTGCAGGTCTGATAGGTGGGGCTGAAGTAGCTCTGTGTGTGAGAGAAAAGCACTTTGCCTTCCTCCCAGCCTCACCGTGAATGTTGTATCAGCAAATATGTACCCAGGGATTTAATAACACATTAAAGAAAGGATTGGAGGTAAATTATTTTGAACGACTGTCTATGCCGTTTGAATCTACAAATACGGAGTTGTCTCTTTGCTTTGACTCTGGAGGCGTGGGGACACAGGACAGCAATCATCTTATCCCCACCTTGGAGTGGACCCGTGAGGGAATCAGCAGGATTAACACGTGTGGACCACCAGAAGGTTTTCTAAGACTTTGATTTCCACCCCCCACCCCAAGGCATCATCAGTTCCTAAGTCTCTGCTGTCAGAATTGTCTGCAGTAGTAGTTTTTGATCCTCAGCTGGGCAAACGTTGCGGACCAGTTCCCTTCTCCCAGCTGTGTATTGTTGCAGGCTCAGAGAAGCCACTTCACCTCAGCATTCGTGAAAGCAAAGCACATTCTGGCTGTTGGATCTTTTGCTCTCCTCCCAAGACCCCCCTGCAGTCCACTATCAAACAGACCAAGAACCTCCCAATGATAGCAAAGGACCCGCAGATGCCTACGTGAATTTTGGCAGGATTCTCCTTCCCCTGAGTGGGAGCAGGTGTGACTCGGCCCTGGGTGAGCTGGTTACCAAGCTATTTGGGGTCAAAGGACTTGATTCTGCCCTGAGTTCTGCAGAAGAGATCAGGAGGGCTAGAGGAGGAGACGGACAGGTCACTGCTTGCCCAGCTGGCTGGTGGCCAGTCAGAGGAGATCATCTGGGCTCCCTAGGTCTGCCAGGCCCCCGTCCAGATTATTCTTGTGAGCTTTTCCTCGAGATGACCAAATACAGTTCTGCAGTTTAAAAAAAGGCATCAACACAGCAGCTGAAACCATACAGACCACATGAACTTGTCCAGGGAACGTGAGGAAATAGAGGAGGCTCAGAGGCCGAGGATTCCAGGAAAAGTGACTGTCCCTCCAAAGGCAAGCACAGAGATCTGAGAGCAAGCCGCCTTTGTGCACAGAAAGATAAGGACGGGGCACAAAGGCAAGAACGGCAAACCAAGGAGCCCGACTGCAGAGAGGGCCAGGGTGACCTCGGCATTGGGAGAATAAACACGAGCAAAAAGCAGTTTCCAGGAAACGAGCCAGATAGTCTAGATAGCAATCTCGCCCACGTCTGGCACCTCTTCCAGAAAACCCATGCTGACCCTGGCCCTCCCTTGTCCTCTGGTGGCTCAGCCACGACTTAGCTCTTCTCATGACACACACCTGAAGCTCCCACCACCCAGGAGTCTCTCACAGGCAGGGACTGTGCCTCATTCAGTCTGTTTCTAGGCCCAGAGCCAGCAACGGTGCACAGCACTAAGGAGATGCTCAATTAAACTTGGAGCAAAAGGAACTGAAAATAGTTGAAATCCTGCCCAAGGGTCTTGGCTTATTTTTTAGTCTTTAATTGAGTGAGATGGAAGTTATTGAAGAGCTTAAGTAGATAATGGAGAGTTGTTCAAATTTAAAGTAAAATTCAGGTTCTATCTGTCCTGGCTCAGTTCACAACTTAGCTCTAAAATGCCTATTTTAGACATTTGGTGGTTGGCAGAACTGTGTCTGCCTGTGATATTTTCCCTTTTAAAAGGAGTGATAGGCTGAATGGAAGGTTAAACAAATGCAGTTGTTACAAAGCAATTTTAACAGCTTTATTGAGGTGTAATTTTTGTAATGTATAAGTAGAAAGTAAACATGTCATAAGTGTGCCACTCAATGTAACCCCACACCCAGAGCAAGACACAGCCTGGCCAGAAGCCCAGAGGGCCTGAGCTCCCAACGGACCCAGCACCTGTCCCAGGCAGTAGTCCTGGGGCCACAAAGACCCTCCTGTCCACCCAGGCTGCTTTTCCAATGGAAGCCACTGCACTGAGGGTGAAGGGTGTGTGGAACCCACCTCCCACAGCTCCAAGAGTGTTCCCTGCGGGAATCGGTGTGGTGGGCACTGGTGTGTGCTGCCCAGACTCCCTTCGTAGAGGGAGGCCTTAGCTTCAGGGACCACAGCTGTGAAGAGCCGCTTCAAAGTCTCATCCCTTCCTGGGGAGACCCACATCCAGGTACCGTCAGTGCAGGGTACGAAGGCGGAGCCAACTCAGGGCAACTCCAGAGGGCCACTGGAGCTGGGGGCTCCATGGGCCAACCGAGGCCATCACTGAGCTGCCAGCCTCCCAGCTGGGCTGCCAGCTTCCCCCCCTGCCCTGCCTCACCCTCTCCCTCTCCATCCTCTCCCAGGTCGGGTCCCCTGGACTCTCTACTACAAACATCCTGTACCCTGAACTCACTTCATACTCTGTTCTTGGGGCCAAGACCTCCAGTGGTGAACCTCGCTCCGCTCTCTTGCCTTGGATTCCCCTAGAGGGCACCGAGTGCCCTCTCCATGCCAGGTGAGGTACAGGTGGGGCACCAGGTGCTAGCAACCACAGGGAGCAGGCATGGCCCTAGGTTCTCCATGTAGTGCTGTGCTGTGGACAGTGCCGTCCTCACACCGTCTGGTTTGCTTCTTCATCTCATCATTCATTCACTTTTTTTACTCAAGGGACATTGCCAACCACCTGCTTCTCCCAGGAGTGAGATAAAAGGAAGAAAGAGAACTTTGCCCTCTCAGAGGGCTCACATCCAGGGCAGCAGGCTGACGTTCAGCCAGAGGATTCTCCCAGGCACTGAAGGCCAGCATGGGAAGGGCCAGAAGGATGGCCATTGGGGAGGACTTTCTGTGGAGGCGAGGCTGCTGCCGACCATGCAACCAGCCACAGGAGCAGTGGGATGGACAGAGCCCAGAGCCGGAGGCCCCCACGGCAAGCTCTCCTGCACGCACAGCCGCAGGAAGTGGAAGAGACCTGGTGAGCTCTGCTCTCCTCCAGTCAGGCCTCCCTGCACCCCCTCCCACTGCTGCTGGGGTCCCGGGAAAGAGGGGGTTTCCGGTGGTGGGCAGTGGGATCTGAAAAAAGAGTCACATGATCTTGGCAGGCTGCCCACGTCCCACTTCAAGCACTGGATTAACTTAAATCCTCCTTTGTGACTTTCCAGGGTCAACAGGATTTTCTTAATTTTGTATCTCCGATAGGGGAAGAACCTTGGAAAAAAAACAGATGAAAAGACACTGGGAGGTGAGATGTTTTCACTGATCTGAATTTGGGGCATATTACACTTGAAAAAAAACTAAATGCTAATTGTGGGGTCAGGCACTCTTCTTCAGAGCATATCCAGAGAAAAGAACAATGAGCATCAGTTTGTGCTTTTAGATGTTGCAAAGATGAGAATCTATCTTGGCTATTTATCAACTTAATCACCCTATAATGTAAAGACAAATGGGATTCCTAGGGCAATATTCAGCTGGTAATTTAATGCCCAAGTTTTTCTGATCAATAAACCATTGGCCTGTTAGAATATTTAAGTCATGCTTAAAGTCATTCAGGAAAAAAAAAATCTATTAACTTAAGTTCTTTGAAAGCATGTCTTTAATTTAAAATGTCATTTTCTATTTAAGCATTGCATTTTACATTATTCTAAAACAACCATGATCTTAATTTTATTAAAAAAGGATTAAAACAAATATTTTGAATCAGAAATGTCATAATTTATTGTCTTCTATTCAACAAATATTGGAGGGACTATCTATGTGCCACCTCATTGTACAACTCTAGGGGATGCCATTGATGTTGTGATCCCAAGAAATGGGTCAGGTCTGTGTGAGGCTCTTGGGATACCAAGGGATAAAAGATATTCACTTGGGAGCTTTGGACATAAGCTCAGGGCCCTGCAGATCCCAGAAGGAAGCAGTGACCCCTTCATGGGATTTGAGAAGGGGCCGGGTGGTGACTCCTAGCATGTAAAACCTGCAAGACTCTTTGAAGATGATCCAAATGAAAGACTAAAAGAATTGTCCATGTTCACCCAAGTGACTTTAATCCTGGAGTCATGATTTATTGCCTGTCCAGATTTAGTATGCTTATACTCATGGGCTAAATGTGATGTAAATTATAGGTGCCTTTAAAAAAACCCCTAATATTCTATATTTGACATCATACAATGATAAGAAACATTTGGCATGTGAAAGAGAACAAAAATGAAAGTGTAAAATTCTTCCCTTTAAAAACATCTGCTTTGTGTGCTTGTTCCGGAGGAGCGAAGCTTTCAAGAGCTTCATTTGGAGCCACAGCATAAGCCAGGCCTGCATAGTGCAGACAGGCTGTAGACCAGACCAGTCCCCGGGAAATCGAGAATGATTTCCCGCCCAGCACCTGGATCAGGAAAGCACGGTTAACACCCCACTACGTCTTATTCGTTACTGTGGCCTCTGGTGGGGTCTGGTGGCAGTTGTGCGAAACCTTCCTGTCGTCATACTGCAGCGACCCTCAGAGAGGGGAACTGAAAATGAGCCATTTTGGAAGTTGCTTCCTTTTGGAATAGATCAGCGTGTAGGTCCCTGGTGACACCGATCAGGAAGACAGCCGGAGAAGGCGTCACGCTTCTTGATGTTTTCCCCAGAGATAATAGATCTTTAGGTGCAAAGGAAGCATGAACGGAGCATCCATTTTGGAGGAATCTTCTAAAAGACCTTGGAGAGGTTGTGCATGTGTATACAGTGGCGAAAGGAGGCACAGCATTTATCTAAGATCTTTGTCTTCAACCCTTTAAGGTCTTTATAGAACAGAAAGTGGAGCAGTAAAAATTAACAATAGTTAACAGTCTAGCAAGTGTCTGCTGCACCCCAGGCCTGTGGGCATTCCGCAGGTGACGTGTGACCCCAGGGAGAGCTGTGGGTGGGGTGAAGCAGTCACTGAGTGCTAACCCTAGGCCAGGCACAGAGCTTGGGGCTTTATCTCTGTTATCCAATTCCCCCAGGATTCTCTTGGGAAAAACAGAACTGTGAATCCCACTTTACAGATGGGAAACTGAGGTTAGGAGGAGCTACTGAGGTGCCCAATGGCACAAACTCTCACCCATGCTCTCAGCTCCCAAGTCTCCATGAGCAGCTCTGGATTGGCGCAGGGCAAATGGCAAGAGGGTGGACCGGTCAGTCCTTGCTCTGTCAGTGCTGCCTCCACCGTGACAGCCATCTGTCAGGAAACAAGGGCTGAAGGTGGGTGGGTCAGGAGCATGCCCCGAGCTAGGCTCTGCGAAGCCTCCACATCACATTTTGAGAAGACAATTTGTAATCAGAAAAAGCACAGGTTCTGAGAAGCCTGTTTCTTCATCTTTCTTAGAGAAACGAAGGCGACTTCAAATTACCCAACAAATTAGTTCATTTTAATGTCAGAATGCATGGGGGTTCTGAGGTGAAAGAAAAATAAGTGTAATTGCTTCTTTTTTCAAAATCGCATATTACTTTGTTCATTATGAAATAATGAAGCATTATTTAATCCCATTATGAAGTAAATGAGATTGAGTAAATAGCACATCTGCATTCATGCGGTGACACGGAGTCAGGAAATGTTTATCCCACTGACATTTAAAAATAGCAGCTCAATTTTTCTTAGTAATGAAATTGTAGGTGTTTTCATTATAAAAATATATTTTATAATAAACACAAATATGGCATTGTTAAATTAACTGTTAGGGAACTCACTGAAGGCTTTCCTAGCTGGCTGGGTTTTGAAATGCAGATTCACTTCTTCAAAACCGAAGCTTGTCTGTGGGCAGTGATCAATAGGAAACAAAGTCATTGGTGAAATTAAAAAGAAAGAAAGAAAAAAGTCCGTCAGAGAGACAGGGGTGAAGTGGAGGAAACCCTATTCCAGTATGAACACCTGCCCTCTTGTGGCACGCATCTGTACAATCACGGAGCATTTTTAAGACTAAGAAATAGGGTAGCCCAGTCAATATTTGATGTAGCTGTCCATACAGCCGGCCACAGAGCCTTGTCTCCAAATAGTCCAGATTTCTTTCAACCACCATTTCCTAGATGCAGCCTCTGCTGGGCCTTAATCCCCCCACCCCACCCCAACACTAGGTGCCTAGAGCTGGTGATGGCATTTTTGGAGCAAAATTCTCCTTTTCATTATTTAGTTTCTTTCAGGCACTAAGGCCATGCAACATATCACCCCAACACTTAATGGTGCAAACAACCCTTCTGTGAGTCAGGAATTCAGACAGGAGGTGGCTTGTGTGGGGCCTCAGGTGGAAGACTCCAGGGTGGGGACGGGTTCTATCTGAAGGTCTGTTGACTCGGGTCAGATGGTTGAGGCTGGCTGTAGACATCGTTCCTTTCACTATGTGCAGGCTTGTCACATGTGCTGGTTGGACTTTCTTCATATCAGAGCGGCTGTGTCCTAAGGCTGAGAAGAGAGACAGCCAGGCAGAAGCACTGTCTATTTTCTGACTTAGTCTCAGAAGTTAGAAATGCCGCACACATTGTATAATGTATTGAGATGCCACACTTTACCCTGTAAATATATACCTCTGTTGCATGTTTATTAAAAGGAAGAATCAAAATATATACAGGAGGATGTGTATAGGTTATATGCGAATGTTACCCCTGGGCATCCACAGAAGATGATGTCCTCAGCCGTCCCTGTGGGTACTGAGGCGAGGCTGTACCTGCCATGTGTGTCATTCTGACTCCTGATCGCAGTGACCAGAGCTCACACAAGCTGCCTCCAGGAACGGGGGTCAGTGGTACAGGGACAGGAAGCAGATGTCTCAGGGGCATTTGGAATCCTCGGTAGCTGTTTTTCAAGTCCTTGTTCTAACAAGGATCTGTTCCTCTGCTCTGCTTTACCTGTCTCTCCGCCCACCTCTTGGCCTACACACTTTCTTTGTAGCTTTCTTGTTATTTCTCCACTCATGGGTGGGTTCTCCCCATATTTTCTCATTCAAATTCCAAATGAAAAAAAAAAAAAAAAACCTGATGGGTCTAGCCAAGAGGAGGAAAGGTGGAGAGGATGCTTCCCCCAGTATAGTACTGGTCCCAAGGGCCCAGCCCTGTTCAGGGTGGGAAGGGAACACCAAGAGCAAGGACGCAGGGAGGCCTGGGCCCTGGGCCTCCTGAGGACTCCCACCTGCTGCCATCAGAGCAGTCCTGTGGTGGGTGGGCACCCGTCTAACACCTCCATCCAGCGCAGACCGGCAGGAGAGGATCCCTGTCCTTTCCCCTTAACGTCTCCAGGAAAATGACCGAGGGAGAAGTCCTGAAAGAGGAATTGGTCCCAGGGAAGAGGCTAAAGCTTCCAGGATTTGGTTCTGGGAGAAAGAAATGGGAGGGAGAGGAGGGACCCTCATGCAGACGATGAGGCATGATAGGCTCCCGGGGAGGGTGGCATGGGGACTTCTTCCTGTCCGCCCCTTCTAAGACAAGGTCTACTTCCGAGACCCCCTTTCCCTGCTGTCCTCCGCCTGCGGTTTAAGAGAATTCCATCATCGACTTCTCAGAGAGATATGAAGGATTAATAAACACATTAAAAAACAACAACTCAATCTCACCAGTAACCCTGGAAACAGACACTGAAGCCACAATCAGACACCCTGAGAGGGATCTTTAGGCAGGAAAGGTGTGGTCAGAGGCCATCTCCAATGCAAGTGCATTTAATCCCCAAATAAAAGGCTGTCTATAATTACCTACACAGTCTCAGATAATGATCCAGATTTATTTTTTAAAAGATGAGTGTCTTAATTCTTAAATGTATAGCCTGATGTTTAGAAAGATCAGATGCTGGTACAGTGATCACTATTCACAAGTTATCTCAGGAGACAGCCGGGAAGCAGGTGCGCTCTAGATAGAGCCAAACCAGTAAGACGGAGGAGGTCTCACTGCTGATCTCGAATGTTCTGTTGTCAGAATGAGAGATGAGTATAGTCTGAGAGGCCGGAATGGCCAACCCAGAGGAGCCCCAGGAGACTGCCACTCATCCTGCCTGGGTTTGGGGTAGAAAGATGACCTTGGGTGGGGTTTGGAGGTGTGAGGATATGGAGAAGATGATTTGCCCTAGAGCCTTGAATGACAGGTGAACAGGGTGTGCTACCTCCTTTCTTGGGAAGCATTCTAGGTAAAGGGAACATGTGCGCCACAGCCCAGCGGGTGTTGAAGAGGGCCTTGTACTTCAGAAATGGATTGCACGCGGGGGCCCTGGTTGGTGACACAGGAAGTAGGTGAAAGCAAGCCAGCCTACAAGTGGAGGTTGGCCAGAACCACTGCAAGGAGGCTGGACGGGATCCCCTCACCAGGAGCCTTCAGTGATCTTCTGAGCAAGGCTCCGTGGCGTCAGTGAGTGTTTAGGAGAACCACTCTGTGCAAGCGAGAGGTGATGCCTGAAGACAACAGAGGGAGGCTGAAAGAGGGATAACTGGGGTACCAGCCATGCACTGGGGAAGAAGGAAATGGCCTAGGGACATTTCTCAGGCAGGACAGAAGACTGGCAGGAAGGCGTGTGGCAGGGCTCAGGCTCTGCTGGCTTCTACGATTACATAGATGGTGGTGTCTTTAACCAAAATGTGGGCTCCCAAAAGGAGGAATGGGGAGTCTGGGGAGAGCTTGAGCTCACAGACATCCAGAGAAGAAGTCCAGGAGGAAGCAACCTTGGCCCTGCCTCGGGACCCTAGCTTATAAAATCAGTGTGGCTCCTCCATGTGTCTCCCAGCCTCCAGAGAGCATGCGTTCCATGTTCCCCGGGGAAAGACACTCTGTCTTGTTGGTCTTGCCTGGCTCCTTGAAGGAGCTCTGCAACTCTGCCGCATGAATGGCTGCCCACAGAAGTGCAAGGGAGAGGAGAGGAAGCAGAGGGCAGGGGAAGGGAGACTGTGACTCTGAGACCAGGGTTAGAGAAGCATTGGAAAAAGAGAAGCCAGAGAGGGTGATGGGCAGAACAGAAGGGACGGAGCAAGAGAGCTGGCCAGTGGGTATATTGTCCCTCAGCTCTGGTCCCTGCTCAACCTGACAGCATGGCTGGGCTGGTCAGAACCGGTTCTGTCCACATGCAAGCAGGATGAACTGTTCTGGAAACATTCCTATTCACCCAAGCCATTTTTTACTAAAGGTGGGAATCCTGTGCACAGTCGATGGCCTCTCCTCCCACATCATCTCAAAGAAGACACGGAAATGCGTCTTAAATGCTTTTGATGACCCAAGAGAATCCAACAGGTGGAGAAACCCGATGAGGGCTTGTTTTTTTAATGAATGGCAGCACCTTTGGACATCTCAGGAGTCCACCACCCTGAAAGCTAACAAAGTCTCTTATGACATTTACTTGAATTTCCCAGATTGAGCTGATTTGCCCAACGTTGCCAGCCTCGAGGGTGCTATCACTCTGACTAATAATGTCTATTAAGAAATCAAATAATTGTTTCATTTTATTTTATTTTTAAGTTTTGTCGAGAAGCTAATATAGCAGCAGAAAGCTTAGAAAACAGTGAGCGACCTCCCACCCTGGCCCCAGCACAGCTGTGCTGAGAGGGCCGCAGGCCTGCAAACCCGTGCCCCAGGCGGCCGGCTCTGCAGCTGCGGGCAAGCGGGGCCTTTGGCCTGCTTTTTTTCACTTAACATTATCTGATTCTTTTTTATGAGCAATGAAATGTGATACGAGGTGCTGCTCCCACGATGTTTTGAAAGACCATTGTTGGAAGCTTGGTGAGCACTTTCTAAGCCCCATCAACTTTGGGGAATCAGGAAATTAAACTTTTTATTTATTGGTCTTTGACTTTCCCATAAATGGACACAGTTCTACCTTGTTTGACTGCTTTGTTAAAGCAGACCCGGGCAGGGCCCACAAAGGCACTGGGTGGGAGGTGGGGCGGTGCTTTATGGGCCATTAGTACCCACCCTGCTGCTGAGGTTCAAGTCTGCTCCTCTGCCATCTGATTCCTTTCGTTTCTCTGGGTTTTTTTTTTTTTTTAATGACTTTACATGATTTTTGCTTTGTCTTAATGTTTGAAAACAACAAACTTATCTTTGCACAGTCATTTAAGGGAAAGAAGAAAGGAAGTTTGTGGTCTAAAAAGAAAAAAAAAACTGCTCTCTGGATCTGATTCATCTTTTTGTAGCACTTGAGTGTTTGGGACTTGAAAAGGAGGGAGTGGCATTTGTTCTGCAGAACCAGTCCCAAGTTGTCCGTGTCCCTCTTTGGCACCAAGAAGAAGAGATGCTCTGACCTTGTTTCCCTCTGTGCACTCTGTGACATACTGAGAGGGTGTGTTGTGACAGCAGGCTCCTTGGCAAGCCCACTGGACTTGGTAACCTCTACCAAGTCCTGGGAAAGGCAGTGTGCACTGCAGGCCCTTTCCCTTGTGAAATTCATCTCTCAATATGCTTCGTCTAGAGCAAAATTGCCATCTTCCCTACCTGTGATCACAGCTATTAAATAAATAACTGGAGGGAATCCATCTTCAGAGAAGACCCACTGGAGAGTTCTTTCCCACAAATACAACCTTAGTAAAATGTTGTCATCTTTGCAGGCACATTTTTACTTACTGCTGCAACTTTGTAGAACAAGTGGCTAGTTGCTGCTTGCTAGAAAATTAACGTCCACTTTGTTAAAAACCAGATGGTTAAAAATGCCCAGATCTGCAAACACTGGTTTAGTGGTTGGCTGTTTTGAAAACACTCATTCATTAGTGCACTAACTCCTTCAGTGCACCAAATCATTACTGGGGGTCTGTGAAAGAGAACCCAGAGAAAGAGAGAAGGGTGGGGAGCATGCTGATCTCTGTGGCTAAATATGGGTGGCTTGAATGGACAGTGAACCCAGGCTCTTGCAGCCCAGGAGGAGAATGAAGCTTGTGCAGGTCCTCAGCAGCCAGCAGGCATGCCAGGGCTGGGAGGGGTTCAGAGCAGGGGTAATGTGAGCTGCAGCTGGGGCTGGGAGAAAACGACCAGACCTTTTCTTAGTAAAGGAAGAAGGGGCGAGGTCACATCAGGCCCACTGCCAATCTAACATCTCTCTGTTCTCCAGGAACCAGCAGACTCTACTTGGATGCAAACGCACTGTAACTAGGCACCTGATTTCATGACAATTTAATGGTAGAGTCTTGACAGGAAGTGTGCACCATCCCATCACACCATCCATCTGGAAGGGACACTGAAAGGTCACCCTGAGGCCTCACTGACTGGCTGTTAGAATCTTC
This sequence comes from Urocitellus parryii, assembly GCF_045843805.1. Classification (NCBI taxonomy): domain Eukaryota; kingdom Metazoa; phylum Chordata; class Mammalia; order Rodentia; family Sciuridae; genus Urocitellus; species Urocitellus parryii. Next base: position 205,349,334 of record NC_135535.1, read on the forward strand.
CAGGTAATTTGGAAGCAACTTGCCCAAGGTCATAAAGATAGACAGTAACTGGGCTGGGTATCAAAGCTTTGCTCCCAGCCAGTGAGCCGAGACCAGCCTCCACATCCACCCTTTGCAAAGACATTCTGGAATGCTCCTTTGGCCATCCCCTACAATAAGGCCCTATGTGCTGGACAGGGTGCTACATGCTGGGGTTGGAGATGGAACAGAGGGGGAAGTCTTTCTGTTGACCCCAGATACTGCCCCGTGGTGAGCCTAGGAGCCTGGCACTGTCCTGGTGTCACCCTTCCCCTGGGGCCTACCTGCTCGCTCAGCTCCTCCCATTCTCTGTGCACACTGGCCGGCACCCAAGTCAGGACGTGAGTGAGATTCTGGGATGACGGATTCCACTCACAGCCTGAATTTCCGAGACTTTCCTAATATTTACACATTGTGTTTGCTGAACCCAGCTACATAGGCGATTCGTTAAATGAATGGCCAAATGAGACTCGACTTGGATACCTACGTGTAAGTTCCAAACGACCTCACAAGCATGACTTTTTAAAATCCTGTTTCTGTAAATCTGCTCCACGTATCGCTCTGCCCCCGCCTCCTCCCATCCAGGTTGGTCTAGCCTTCTCCAGAAGCGCCCCTCTCACCCTCACTCCCCTCCTAGCATCTTCAAGAGCCCTGGTGTATTTTCTTGTGACTGTAAGAACACTTACCATGAGATCTAGCCTCTTAAATTCTAAGTGTACAATACTCTGTCGTTGGCTCTAGGCATGGAGCAGCGTGGCACAGCTCAGGAGCTTATTCATCTTATTTAAATGAAGCTTCTTGCTTGTGCCTCAGTCCCTCAGAACCATTATCGTAGTCTTTGATTTTATGAATTTGACTACTTTAAAGACCTTACATAAGCAGAATTGGGCAGAATTTGTGCTTCCGTGTCTGCTTCTTCTGTTTCACATCTGCCCTCAAAGTCCACCCATGTTGTTGCCCGTCACAGAAGTTTCTTCCTTTTCAAGGCTGATTCGTATCCCGCTGCATGTGCATACGTGGTCTTCATCTGCCCGACCACTGGGAACATTTACGGGCTTCCATATGGGGACCATAGTGTGTCACGCTGCAGTGGAATGACGTGCCTCTTTGAGCCCCTGGTTTCAGGCCCTGGAATACACTTCTCTTTGCATTCCACGAGCAGTGCCCAGCCTCGGCTGACCCTCGAATCACCTAGGGAGCTTTCCTAAACTGCTGAAGCTGGTCCTGCCTTGGCGGGTCCTGTGGGACCCAAGAACTAGCAGGCTCTAGTTGGACTCCCCAAGAGACTTGCAGGACAGCCAGCCTCGGGAGCCTCACCCCAGCCTCCTCTTGCACACGCTTCCTAACTTCCCCACGGGGGCATTCACTCCCTTTGATCCTTTCCTCTTGCCCACTCTGGACCTGCTGAGCCCAGCTGGGGAAATCCTGAAGCAGGACCATGAACCTTCTATGACTCCAGACCATCTCTCTGCTTCTGGGCCTCCTCCAGCTTCATCTGGTGAGGCCTTCCCTGAACGGTGACTCCACACCTGCCTGCTTCCCTGTCTCAGGCACCTCCTTCTCAGCCAAAGCCCCACCTCCACCTCCCTACAGGAAGCAGCTGCTCCCTGCTCAGCTGCCTCCCTCTCCCCTTCGAAGTTCCTCTCATCTCTTCTCAGCCACCCATGCACCATGTGACCCCGTCCAGAGGTGGGTCTCCTGACCAGGTGCACACCTTGCCCAACCCTTGACAGCCCTCTCACCGCTTTTCCTCGCCTCAGGAGAGCACTGTCGATTTCTGTTGCCTTCTTTGCCTTGGTCTGGAAGCATCACCCTTTCCCATGTTAGGAAGGAGGGAGGGAGGGAGGGAGGGAATCGTAAAACACAGAGAATAAGGGGAGGAACTTAGAAGACAGAACCAGAGACCCAGTGTGCGAGGGACTTGGCTGTGCGTGGCTGGCCCTGCAGGTGACGGAAGGGGCCACACACTCAGGATACCTACAAAAGTTGAGCCACTGGCCTTCCCCTGGAGCCACCAGAGAGAAAAGCCGCCCTGCCGATGCTGGGATTTTTGCCCAGTGAGACCTGTTGTGGACTTCTGACCGCCCTGGAAAACCATAATAAATTTGTGTTGTTTTAAGAAAATCCTTCTGCTGACTGTTCCCCCATCAAGCGTCCTGGAGTCTCCGTCGGTGTCTCATCCTCCTCCTGAGCTACTCCAGAGCTGGGCCACCACGCTCGGCCGTGTGCTGGAGACCTCCCTCTGCCTCCTCCCACACCTTGAACTGAGCCTGTCTGCCACAGCTCTCATGGTCCCCCAGCCTGGCCCTCCGCTGTCCCTGCAGACCACTCAGTCCGAGCAGGAGCTACACGCTGCCTGGCATCACCCAAGAGCAAACCCTGTAACTTTGAGTTCCCAGCCGTAAGGTGGGAAAACAGCAGACCTCGCTCCATCTGCTGAATAAACCCATTATCCCTCCCTGTTACACTATTAATTCTTCATTTTACCTATCATTAGGTTTTCAGTAAATAAATAAATGAAGCCAAAATAACTGTTTATATCCATAAGTAATCAAAATGTATTTAGTGCTTTAGTAAGTAGTTTGTTTTTCTAATTTTCCTCTAATTAGCAGAGAAAGAATTAAAATCAATTCCTTATCCAACAGACAAAAATTAAGCTCAGCTTTTGCCTTTACATGTATCCAAATTTTAATATATATAAGAAACAAATTCATAATTGTTCCATAATATAATATGTATCCAATATTAAACACGTTGCTATGACATTTATCTTCTCTCCCTGATCACAGCTTACTACAATTATAATTATGACCTTTCAAAGTATCATCGCCTGATCCACACTTCCTTGACATCCTTAGCTTAGCCCGGGCTGTTATAAGTGGGGGGGCTGCACTCTGCTGTCTGACAGTGTGGTCTGGATGCACTGGGAGCAAGGAATGGATCTCCTGCTGTCTGCCTGCCCTTGGACCCCAGGGACCAGCAGAGTGCTGACCACAGAGCCAGGGCTCAACAAATAGTCTGTGAGTGATGAGTAAGAATGTGAGCCTTTGGCACGGCTTTCAGCACGCGTGTTGGGACACACAGACTGTAGCTGCACGCCCATCCCAAAAGGAAAGGAGCAACTTGGAGGGGGAGCAGATGGGGGTGGGAGGTGAGAGGCAGGGCCCTGTTTGGGATGAGTTGTGGTACAGTTGGCAAACTGTGTCTGCTTTGACACCAGCTATCTTAATTGACTGAGAGACCAAACTCTCAGACTGCTGGGTGTCAGCAAAGCCAAATCCTTCCTTGAAAGACTTAGAATGTCACAGATATTGCAAAATATTCTTTTGAGGAACAAGAAGACTTCCCCTGAGGGATTACATTGAGACAACTCAGTCCCCTTTGGAAGCACAATGGCAATTGTAGGGTACATGGCTCAAGGTGGATGCCAGCCTGGCATTTTAGACAGAGGCTATAGACGGCACCAGATGTTTCAGATGGTTCCAGTGTTTCTTTTTCTGGCTGGAGAACAACTGCATATTCTCCAGAAAAGAAGGCTGTTCTCCGCCCTGGCCACTTATAACCTAGCCGGTAGCTTGCAACATGGAGAATGAGCAGCCTTGTGCCTTCCCTCAGAAACTTACATGGTCCTCCACAACAGCTCGGGCAGAGCAGCGCCCAGTGTCGTGGAAGTGACAGTCCTTGGACCCCAACCTTCCGAGGCCAGCTCCCCTTGGGGTGATAGGAGCAGCTGAAGGGAAGTCAACACAACTTGTACCCTTGAGCTTGGATTGGCCAATTTGGAAACCAGGGTCTGTTTCATTTTGATCAGGAGAGAGAATGTGGCAGTGAGGTGACTTCGGTTACTCTGTAGAAATCACACGCTACACCTCACAAACTCAGCAGCTCCGCACAGCTGTAGGCAGGCGCGCACGTGACGATTTTATTCATTCCCTTTATTCAGTGAGTCAGGCTCTGACAGGAGCTTGATTCGTTATGTTGGGGGGATTATTTTGGTGGATCGGTCAGATGTGTGCTTCAATACTGTGCGTGTGACTAGCTGCTCTTGTTTTGATGGGCTCCTGCGAGGGCAGCAGGCGGCATTCATGCTCAGCACCCTCCAGCCTCAACAGCACTCCTGGTGCCAGGACCCTGTGTGTCTGGGAGGCGCCACCCTGCTCCACCCCGAGAAAGACAGGGCTCCCGCAGGACGGCCCAGCCTCAAGGCCCAAAGCAGAGCTGAGCGGGTCTTCCCAAGTGCCTGGCTCCCCGACCACGCGAGGACCAAAGAGGTGGGCAGCGTCAAGAGCCTGGAGAAGAAAATCCATGATTCTTGCTTGTTTGATGGTTCTTCGGGTGTTACCATAACAGCACAGATTCCTCTCGCACTCCACGGAACATATGGGAAGGCTATACTTAGCTAACCACTTCAAGCCCTCCTCCCCACACCTACCTCTCCCCCTAGGAATCGGCAATATGGGACCAGCTCTTCTGTGGATGGAAATAAAAAAGTTGAAGTGGGTGAGATGTCCTTTAGCCCTGACCCAAGGGCTAGCAATGATAAGCCTGAACTTTGCAGTCCCCTCATGGCCACTGAACTGTGAGATGGAGAAGTTCCTGGAATGGCCAGATTGTTTTTGTCTGCCCCAGGAGAACTGTCACTATGTCTGACTCAGGAGCATGGCCTCCAGAGCAGAATGACTTTGGCCAAAGCCAGTCCCAAGTTGCTCCAAACAGAAAGAAGTCACAAGGCAATCTTTAATCATCCACATCGACATCAAACAGACCCGCTGAAAATGTGCTTCTCTGTCTAAATATAGGTGGCACTGAAGAGTTGGCTTCAGAGAGGAAATTGTCACTCTGCTCCTTCAACCGCGGTGTCTAAGGACCCTTAGATGGGACTTTTGTGAATAGAGAGATTCGGCAGTTAGACGTGTGCCTACAATGTCCTGGAGTGACCAGGACTTCCTGGGATGGTTCTGGAACAGAAATCAGGCAGCATCTCTCCAAAACGCAATTTCGAAGCCATTGGTTGTTCCTTTAGGTGTCTAAGTCGTCCACCTCTAGATGGCACAGGTCCAAGTCTAATTCATTAGAACAGGAAATCTATAAACACCTGCATGTAATTGATTAGTAAGTTGGGGTTTTCTTAACCAGCTGCTTGTTTATTTCTCTGTTCTAAACAACCCACCCAAACAGGAGCCAGCGACAGCAAGTCCTTGGCACTCTGCCAGGCTATCGAAGACTTTGATTTGCCCAAAGTGAGTTATTGTATTGGGGGGCCCCAGATCTACCCTCCGTTAAAGCACCGCTTCCTTTTGTTTGTGGTCCACCAACTTGAGAATCATGAGATATTTGGATGATTTTATTCTTTTACAGAGAAAACATTTGAGTGAAAAAAAGATGATAAAAATAACTCCCATTCATTAACCCCACATTCCTCCTTCACCTGATTGAAGATTTGGTTCTGTGTACCTTTTTGGTAATTTTTTTAAAATTTTGATTCCCAGGAAATTGAATTACAAGTCACTTGTTGGAGACTGTTGGTGTTTGGGCAGTGTAAGAAGAAGTGGAAAGCTGTGTGAGGATTTTTTCTGAGGACTTCTGGGAGAAGAAAAGAAAGCAGAGGAAAATGAACTTATTGAGAACAACACTCCTGCACATCAGTGGGGGCAGCAAAGTGCTTCATGGGCAACGTGCAGAGCTGAAGGTGTACGGCCCCGTGCATCGGACACGAACTTGAGAATTTATACATGCTGCAATCCCAAAATGTATCCAATGACTGGGTCTGCAGAGGTGAGACCCAAGGGACAGGAATGGCCATCAGAGGAAGCTCCATTGTGACAAAAGCTGCCTGTTTCCAGGCCTTGTGCTAAAAGGAGCACCAGAAAAAATTGAGTGCTTTTCTGAATCTAGGGACAGGTGGGGAGTGTCACCAAGGCTTCCCTCGGAAAGCAGAAATTACCATGATTACTAACTTGGGTGCCTAAGGTGTCATTTGATATTCTGTATGTCTGTTTTTAAAATTTAGTTTTTCTAAGCATTAAGGCCCTTAGTCTGTATTTCTTAAGGTATGGGAAGCAGTTTTTAGGTGGTTGCCAGATGCAGCATCAAATAATATTGACCTACATATTAAGAATTTCTTTTTCTATTCTATTTCAAATCTTCTGTTGAGGTCAAGCAGAAAACCTTGGGTCTGGTGATAATATGTTTAACATCTCTCTAATACTTACTAATCTCCTGTTTCAACAAACCGAGGGCAGGCCTTGACACCCAGCTGGAATTCAATCACATCGGCTTGTTTGTTTGTTTCCCTCTGTATTTGCTTTGGGATTACCCTCTATCTATGACAAATTATCCTGTTTTTCTAAGCGATGGAAGACTGACAGGATACATCTGTGCACCCATCATATCTGTACAAAAGTGTTAACTTTTGCTCCCCAGGTGCTGGCACGGAGGCAGTGAATTAAAGAACAGATAGGGTCCAGGGCAATGGGATTCTCCACCTGGGCAGGTTCCCATCAGGTTCTCTGTACCATGGACAGGGTTCGTGCCAGTGCCTCGTGAGTGAGTCCAGAGTCAGTACTTGGGCCAGGGGATCAAAGCAGTGTCCCAGGAAGATGTCAAGAGACAATCCGGGAAGACTCCCCAAGAGGAGTCAGTAGCCACACCCACAGCATCTGTCCCAGCCTCATGCTGACAGTGTGAGAACATAAACACTGGATGAGCTTTCACAGATCCTCAAACACAAACACAAAATGTCTGCACCATGCAAGAAAAACAGCAGCTCCTGAGGAGGCAAAGGGAGTGGAGGAAAGCAACAAGGTACTGTAATGAGGACAATTAGAATCAGGCAGAATTAAACAGGGCATCACCAAGAGATAGTCCTTGGAGAGAGTCCAGAGAGAATCCTTGGAGATTAAAATGCTTAGTTGTAGGAAAACTTCAGTAAATTGGCCAAAGAGCAGAATGGATAAGTGAAGGGCTCTTTATTGAACTGGAAGATGAAGCTTAGGAATTCTTTCCCTAAAACCCTATAGTTATTCTCCCCTCAAAAAAAAAGTTATTTAAAAAGGAGATTTCACATCCATTAAATATATATATATATATATATATGTATAACACTCACAGAAATTGGCTGTGTATTGAATCCCAAAAACATTTTACAACTTTCAGTAAACAGAAATCATACAAACCTCAATCACTAACAATGTAGAAATTAATCACCAATCAATTAATAAGACATTGACAAAAGAACTCACTTTAAAATATACTGTTTAATAGTTCTTGGATTTTAAAAAAAGCAATTACAAGGTGTTTTAGAACGATACAAATGAACAAATTGAGAGCACCATGATGATGATGATGGTGATGGTGGTGGTGATGATGGTGGTGGTGACAATGGTGATGGTAATGGTGATGACAGTGGTGATGGTAATGATGGTGGTGGTGGTGATGATGGTGGTGGTAGTGATGACGATGTTGATGGTGATGATGGTGATGATATATGTATTTGAAAGAAATAGCCTTAGTTACATTTGTAAGAATATAGAAAAGACTAAAAATAATTGGGTTATGTTTTTACCTTGAGAAACTATAAAAGGAAAATCAAAATAAACCCAAGCAAGGAAATTAGTAAACACCAAAGCATAAACTGAAACCAAAAGCAAAGAACAGCAACAAACTGTGGATCTGGTAAACAGCAGAGACATGTGAACATCACTCAAAATGTCAAAGAGTGGGACATGACTTCACAAACCTAAAGAGAAGAAATTAAAACACTGAAAATGGTTAAATCCTCATAGAGCAAATGATTTCCACCAAAAATAAAAATGATCAAAATTAGAAAAGAAATAGCACCATACAGACCAAGCTTCGTGAAATAAAGTGAACAGACTTCAAAGATCTGTACTGACAGCAGCACCAGCTCTGGGAGCTCCCTGGCAAATCCCGCATTTTCCAGAAAGGAGGCAAAGCTCTCTGCAACTCGAAGCTAAAACTATGAGTGCAGAAGTTAAGCAGAAGGCTACAGGTGGAATATTCACAGCAAATCCTGAATGTATCAAAATAATTAGTCATCACAGTCAATTACAGCAGAATGGCTCAAGAGTAGGAAGTCCCTCACTATGCTTCTTCCTTAACAGATTAATGTGCAAAATGTATATGATCCTTTCCATAAATGCTAGAAATTAATTGCTATGTCACCACATACATACACAATAAAAACTATAACCCAAATTTAGACTGATTTAATAATATCAAAAGAAATTCTAAGCAAGGCAAAAAAAATCCAGAAATAAGTAAAAGAGTCATTCTTTTTACTACATTAAACAGTGTGCAGGACTCCAAGATACAGGTATATACTGTTCCAATTCAAAATGCTAATAGGGGAGAAACTACAAGGGGAGAATAGCAAGAAGCCTGATGGGAATTCTATACTTCTCATTCAATTTTTTTCTTTAGACTTAAGACTAAAAAATATAGTCTCTTAATTTAAAATGTGTGTGTGTGTGTGTGTGTGTGTGTCTGTGGGTAAAACACAGGAACAAAACCCAACAAACTACATAAATTATTTGGAATATGTTTGATTTTTAAAACTTAATACAAGAATATATATATATAAATCATCCAAGGGATTGAAGAATAATATACACTAAAAGAAAACTAGTGAACAGTTCACAGCAAAAGAAATGCGAATAGCTTTTCTACAGCTACACATAATGAAGGAGATGTGGATTAAAATTCAGTACCATTTTTAGGCTAACGAATTGGCAAACATAGAGTTTGATCATGCAAGGGTGTAGGAAGATAGGCGCTCTCTTATCTCGCGTCTCCTTAGTGAAACTGGAAGCTGGAATACAACTTCTAGAAAATTTAACCATATGAACAAAATTGAAAACCCACATACTCTTTAATTAACAAGTTTATTTTTATGGGTTTACCTGTAGAAATGTTCATAGATGGACACAAATGCTTACCTAAAATGTTTGTCCGAGATTGTTTATAGTAAGGAAAGACTGGGACTTGCCTAAACGGCCATCAGATTACAGGAACGACGGCACGTCCCTGGGCACAAAGATCATGTTTTCTTCAGAAAGTGGATTTGTCAGTGTTAACAGGGAAATCTTGGAGGACTCATTCAGAAGCAAGGGGTGGGAGAGGGGCAGGCATCAGGAGTGAAAAGGGTCCACCCTAGTGTTCCTTAACGGGGGGTGTGTAAGAGAGAGAGAATCTACGCACGGACTGACCAGGGAAGGATGCAGAGATATGAGGGGGGATTTTTACTACTTTTTAAATATTTTTTTAGTTGTAGAGGGACACAAAACCTTTATTTTTATGTGGTGTGGAGTCTTGAACCCCATGCCTTCCACATTCGAGGCAAGCACTCTACCACTGAGCTACAACCCCAGCCCTTGTTTTTACTATTTATTTTTATTTTCTTCAAACTTTTCCCATGTACATATACCTTAAAATAAGGCCAAAACAAAAACCAAAACCTAAAAAACTAAGACCATCAGCAAACGTGCTTAACTAGATGATTAAGTAAAAGTTACCTATCTGAAAAGTAAAAGCCAGGTGTTTTAGTGATATATTAGAAGCAGCCACCATTAAATTCAGATAGAAAATAAAGATATTTACTGTCCATGATGTTAGCACCGTACCCAGGCCCGCTTCAATGCAATAAGAGGGGGGTAACATAAATGTTAGAAACTACACTAAATGATCACCTTTGCAAATGATTTGATTGTTTAGATGGAAAATCCAGAAAAGAGTCAACTGCAACATTATTAGAACTTAAATTTTTATTAACTATTAGAAGGTTTTATTTATTAGAAGATTCGAAAGTGAACAAATACAAGGTTCACATACAGAAATCAATGACTTTCTCACACCTTCACCAAAACTAATCTAAAAGGGCAACTGGAAAACAACATTCAAAACAGCCACAAATTTTCAAAGTATGCAGGAATAAGGATAGGAAAAAACATGTCAGGACTATGTCGGGAAAATTATGAACTTCACCAAAGAATATAAAATAACATTAATAGGGAAATATACCATGATATAAAGTTGTCAGCTTTCCCATAAATTGGTGTCTAAATTTGGAAAAATTCCTAGCAACCTGGCAGTGGATTTTTTTTTAACTTGACAAGCTTATTATTAAATTTATGTATAGGAAAAAAAATATCAAGAATAAACAAGAAATTTTTGGTATAGAATAACAGTGATATTGCTCGGTTAAGAAAGGGAAATAAAAATGGCGGTTGTATGGGAAAAAGATATCAAACTTCACCAGTAATTGGAGAAATGCAAAATAAGAAAATATTGACGTTTTTGTCCTTAAATATCCAAAAGACCCTGTAAGGGGAGAGAATCATAAGCTCGAAGTTAATGGGCCACTCTCAAGGGCAGTTTGGCAGTAAACTCCAACTGTGTCCTGTCCTCTCAGCACTAGTCAGATACAGGTTCAATGTCTGCTTCTAAGATGGGTGCACCCCAAAAGTATGATCTAACATGCTCTTCTGACATCATGCCTGACCCAAAAGGTTAATCACAATTCAAACTCCCATTAATAAAAATTAATTTTAAAAAATAAGCTGGATGTGATGGCCACACCCTTCATTCCAACTATACTCAGGAGGCTGAGGCAAGAGGATCACGAGTTTGAGACCAGCCAGGACAACTCAGTCAGATCCTGTCTCAGAGGTAAGAGCAACCGTGTTCAATCCCATATGGCAAATAAATAATCAGTCTATTTATAGTGACACAACAAGAATGCCAAGATACATGATTAAATATCAAAAGAAAGTTATAGAACGGTGGATATCGTGAGACAAAGTTCACATTGCAATGTCACACATACATGCACGTGCATAAAGGCATGGAATAAAAACAACATAACTTGGGGGACAAAGACTGGAGATGTGATGGAATTAAGGGACCTTGTGCTTCCTCTTCGTTGTTTGAAATTGCAAAATGAAAACATAACCATGTAGAAACTATTAATTTCTCAAGTTCCCCCAAAAGTAAATGGGACAATTTAAAAAGTTTATTTATATAACTGCACATCTTATTTTATAAGGATCTGAATATTTTCCAACCTTATTAAAAAACATGAAACTATTTCAAAGACCAAAGGGTAGCACTGGATCAGAAGGCATATGCTTTTAGAATGACTGGTTAAATGGTAACATCACAAAACTCCTCCTGAGCCCTCTGGGAAGACTGGGGTTCCCGTGGAAGGGCTGCACTTTTGTCAAAAGAGAACTTTCCTTTGGCTTCTTTTTCAAAAACTCTGTATAGCTTCTCTAGGGAACGAACGTGAAACAGCTCCACAGCTCGTTGTATCGTCTTGGAAAGCGTCTGAAGTTGGGGACCATCATGGCCTCCTTATAGACGTAGGATATTTGGTTATTTGAAAAGCCATCGAGACAAGATGGAACATAGTCACTTGCCCAGAGATTGAAATTTCTAGAAACATGTTGACTTTTATCTGGGGGAATCTTCTTACGTCCGAAGCCCTGGGGAAGAATGACAAGATCAGAGGGGAAATATTCAAGATCACATAGTTTTGAGATTTGCAATAAAACCAGCTACACGACGTGTTATGTTTAAATGTACCCTGCGCCACCCATCACAAAAGGTCCCCTTGGCCAGCCTGCTGGATTCCACAAACCTACACTGCAGCCTGGTAGTGTCTCACGCTTTCCCGTGCTACCAGGCGGCTGGACTTTCAGAGACGTGGAAGGCAAAACACAGTGAACCCAGCCATCAGTGCCTGCTAACTGGCCTCAGATCCCAGGGCCCCCAGCAGTTCTTTGCATCCCTGGTTGCCTCCTCATTACGCAGCAGGACAGATGCATCTTTCTCTAAGAAGATGGAGGCTGAATTCCTTCCCAACCCCGGGTTCCCTGGAAGGAAACAGAACCTCTGTCTCTGCCTACAGGCTCACATGTTAATTTGTGGCACCAGACACGGGAACCCGAGAATTACCATGTACTCAAAGTTGTACACTTGATTTTATCACAAGTTGTACACTTGATTTTATCACAAGTTGTACACTTGATTTTATCAAAGTGCAGAGATAAACACTTTGAAAACGAAGAAAGAAAACACTATGCTAACACAAGGACCCAGAGGAGGTGGCCACTAGGTCACCCAGACTTGGCATCAGTCAGTGAGGGCTCTGTTCACAAGGGCCAGCAGCAGTCAGGTTTGCAGAGGGAGAAGAACAGCACACCTAAACTCAGACCATCGGAGCAGAGTTTATGAAGGGACTGCAGTGGCCCCCTGTGTTCTCAGGTCCTACAACCAAGGATGCAGGCAGCCAACCTCCAATTCAGCTGACTGTGGGTGGAAAATATATTTTTTTTAAATTGAACCTGTTAGATGTATACAGATTTTTTTGTGTGACATTATACCCTGAACAATACAATATAACAATTACTGACCCTGCATTTACATTTTTTGAAGTATTATAATTAATGTAGAGAGCATTGCCTAGGTTACATGCAAATCCTACACCATTTATACAAGGTCTTGAGCAGGCTGATGTCTGGAGGTCTCAGAACCCAGTTCTTGTGCAGATTGAGGGACAAGTTGTGCATGAGGGGGACCTGCAGGGGCGGTGCCATGGCTCTAAGGTGGTCCACACAGACCAGCCTGTGGGGGTAGGCGGCAAGGGGCTCTGGAGAGACAAACAAGATGCTGGATGCACAGAAAAAGAAAGAAGACACAACAGGAACAACAAAGAGAAGGGGGAAGAGCAGGAAGGAGAGCAGCAGGTGAAACTGCCATTACGTCCAAATAACTGGTGACCTGGTGACGAAGAAATGTGCTGGGACGTTGAGTGAGAATTCACAGAAAGGGGGGCTGGGGCGGGGGCTCAGGGGTAGAGCATTTGCCTAGCACATGTGAGGCACTGGGTTCGGTTCTCAGCACCGCATATAAATAAGTGAATAAAATAAAGGTCTATTAACTACTTAAAAATGTTAAAAAAAAGAAAAAGAATTCATAGAAAGGAAGAAAGGGAGGGAGCAAGAAGGAATGAGAGAGAGAGAAGGGGGAGGGGGGAAGAATCGACATCTGAAATTGCAGGATTTGCCCTGTCTGGGGAAGCCAGGTCTGCAGCTCCCAGGTCCAGGTGGAAGCCCTGGAGTGGCACCTCTGGGAGCGAGCGAGCCTAGCTAGAGCCACCAACAGCCCCAGGAAGGGACATGCAGAGACAAGCACTTTGAAAGACTTGCCTTCTCCTTGGGGAAGAGCTAGAGATACCATTTATATAATCAGAATAACATGATGTAGTATATGTGTATACCTATGACATGCACCCAATAAACAAGAAGCATGAGAGAGGACAGAAATAAAACCAAAACACAAGCTGTCATAATAATATGAATGGGTTAAATTCTTACATAAAGAAACGAAGATTCCTGGGTGTTTTAAAAAGCAATGCTGTTTACTATTTATAATGGAAGACAAACCCAAAGCAATATCACTGAAAATGATGAAGACAAAGGAATGCAGCATCACCTAAATAACAGACATCAGCAAAAAGGGGGTGTTGTAGTGCCCTGGCGGACAGGTAGAGCCCGGGCTGAAAGCACTGAGGCCCGTCAGGAGCACTCCATGCTGGTGGGCGGGGCAAAGGCTGCCTGGAGATAAAACAGTAGGGGTTATTGTGCTGCAAGACAAGGTAAGGCAAAACCAAGAATGCTTAGAAAATCAAGAATAATCTTAGAAGCAGAAACTGGAACATCAAGTAGAAAAACAAGAATAAGAAAGGTTGCAATAACAAGTTGGGCATTAATTTAAAAAACTTTGTAACTCAAAGGGGAAATTATGCTCTTTTTAAACTCTAATAAAACACTTCAAAATTACAAAGATAATTTCTATAATTCAAAAATTTCAAAATCACAGATCATACACTATAAATTACTATAGCCCATAAAACTAGATAGTAGCAGCATCTATCAACTTTGTTAGATGGCCTAACCAAATTCTAACCATCTAGAAAATATCAAAGTACTCTATAAATTATTTTTTTTAGTTAAAATGGAAATTAAAAATTAGATCATAGACTACTTAGAAGCAAATAATGATGATAACTTAATTAGAAAAACCTTTGCAACGTAGCCAAAATAATAATCTGAAGAACATTCATAGTTTTCATAGATTAATAACCAAAATTACAACTGAAAACATTTCTAAAAGAATAGCAAAATAATTGTATTTTTAAATATTTTTTTAGTTGTAAATAGACACAATACCTTTATTTTATTTGTTTATTTTTATGTGGTGCCAGGGATCGAACCCAGTGCCTCACACATACTAGTCAAGTGCTCTACCACTGAGCCACAACCCTGGACCCCAAATAATAGTATTTTAAGAGATATTATACCACTAAATTTAAAATGAGTTAGATATATTTTAGGCAAATACAACAGCAAAATCTACCCAAAAGGAGATAGAATGTTTGAATAGATTAATTCTCAAAGCAGAAAAGGAAAAAGTAGTTTTAAAAAACTTACTTAAAAAGGTATTGAACCCAAGTGATTTCATGGGCAAATTCTGTCCAACCTTCTTTAAACTTAAAGTCTCAATGTTATGTAAACTATCCCAAGACACAGAGAAGGCTGCAAAGCTTGCAATGTCTTCTGCAAGACTCTGGTGACCCTGGTGAAGTGCCTGTGGCAGGATCCTATCTGAGACACTAACAAGGTACATACTCACACGTGTGTGTGTGTGTGTGTGTGTGTGTGTGTGTGTGTGTGTGTAAACTGCAGGCAAAGCTCCCCTTCCATCTGAAAACCATCACTAGCAGAGAGTCATCAAGGTGAGATGGTCAGAAGGGAAAACAAGGGAGTGAATTTCATTTCTAGTTTTTTATAATTCCATGGTTTTTGAGTTCTCTTTTAAAGGCATGCTACTTTGGTGATTTAGGTAACAACATTAATCTCTTCATTAGAAGAGGCAGGCGGGTGCATGTGTGGGTTCTATACTCAACACTGCCAGAGGAAAACCAGAGATTGGGTGGTTGGTGCTGTTTTAGGTTAGAGCCACTTAGATTTAGTTAGGACACTGTAGACTGGAGGAAAGGGTAACTTTGGCAAGCTGTTTGACTTTACTAGTTCTCAGTTTCCTCATCTCTAAATTGATAAGAGTAATTAGCCCATAGAGTTGCCTTGGGGATTCAATGACACAATATGAGACGCTGGCCTCTGGCAATTTAAGTAAATGATGGCTATGACTAACAGCATGGTCCCCACCATCCTGGACTTTCAGGTTTGGTGAGGATTCCCAGAGCTCCCCTGACCACCTTCTACCTAAGGCCCCGAAGCCTTGAATGTGCAGTTAGGGACCTGGAAGGACATAGGCATACCGCAGTGCTACTGGGCACTAGGAATGTGAGTCCTCAAAACAGGGGTGTGTAAAATACAAACTGGAGTTTAAAGACAGCTTGGATTAATTAATTAATATATCATTAATAACTTGCATGTATAGATTACATGTTGAATTGATAATTTGGAGGAAATATTGTGTTGAATAAAATATACAAATTCTAGGGCTGCGGCTGTAGCTCAGTGGTAGAGTGCCTACCTCCCATGTGTGAGGCACTGGGCTCAATCCTCAGCACCCCCACATAAAATTAAATAAACATATTGTGTCCAACTACAACTTAAAAAAAATTTAAATACAAATTCTCTTGACATATCTTCTTTTTTTTTAAGAATTTCTGTTTTAGTTGTAGATGGACACAATACCTTTATTTTATTTATTTATTTTTTACGTGGAGCTGAGGATGGAACCCAGTGCCTCACACATGCTAGGCAAGCACTCTACCACTGAGCCACAATCTCAGCTCCTCCTTGACATATATTCTGATAAACCTGTTGGTAGTTGAAAATATCCTAAGTCACAAATGCATATAAGCTGTGCAGAATGTATGCATGCCTATAATCCCAGCAATTTGGGAGGCTGAAGCAGGAGGATTACAAATTCAAGGCCAGCCTCAGCAACTTATCAAGACCCGGTCTCAAAATAAAAAGGGCTGGAATGTGGCCCAGTAGTAAAGCACTCCTGGGTTCAGTCCCCAGTACCAAAAAAAAAAAAAAAAAAAAAAGAAGAAGAAGAAGAAGAAGAAGAAAAAGCCTCTAATGTTATGTAAAA
Source organism: Urocitellus parryii (assembly GCF_045843805.1). Classification (NCBI taxonomy): domain Eukaryota; kingdom Metazoa; phylum Chordata; class Mammalia; order Rodentia; family Sciuridae; genus Urocitellus; species Urocitellus parryii. The sequence continues at coordinate 205,365,501 of NC_135535.1, forward strand.
CCTCCTGGCCAACCTAGCTCAGCACTACAGGGTACTGTTGTGGCCTGGCAGTTTCCATGGTGAGACTTCCCAACCAGACCTGCCTGGGGGCTTCGGCCACCTGCTACTGTCAGTCATCCCAAGAGAGTGTGGTACCATATATTGATACCTGGGAAAAGAGCAAAGTTCAAAATTTATGTATGGTTTCTCCTGAAAGCCTATTACTTTTGAACCACCATTAAGTTGAAAAAATCAAACTTTCATAAGTAGAAAAACATTATTAACTTCACCTGTTTCTTTTTACTTACTAAAGCTCTTAAAATCACATACACAGCTTGCTCTATATTCCTATCACAGTGCTGTTAACCACCACTAACAAGTGCTATCAGACTTCAAGTTCAACAACGACAGGGAACTCACCACCTGTAGAGAAAAGGTAACTAGGTTCTCGGAAGTCCTTCCTTCTATTATGTTAGCTTTTTCCTCCTGGATCCCTCCTTGAGGGTCTGGCTCTGCCATCCAGAGACCTGCATGTCCCTCCTTCCTGGGACAGATCTTCACAAGAAAGCTCACAAGAGACCATGTATGGGAAGGGCACTTTGGAGAAGCTTGAGAGGCACATTAACAGGACAGAAGGTTGGTGCAGACTTGAAAACTGCTGGCCATTTTGTGAACTCCAGGAGGCGTTTCTTGTAACCTGTCTGGGTCTTCTTGAAGACCCCACTCTGTTTGGACCTTGTTCAGTTTCCGAGATCAGTCCTCTGTCTCCTGCAGGCCTCAGAAAATCAAGAGCCCTGAGGCTACTCCCCCGATTTATCAGTCATTTGGAAAGAAATACTCACAGAGTCAAAGTAGTATCCAGAGTTCTCCAGACTGTGACGATTGTCATGCACAGAGAAGGGGAAGTTGTCCTTCGCTGCTTGCTGGAAAGAGTGAAGGAGGAGATGGGAAGACACACGTCACAACTCCCCAGAACTCCAGGGCACTGTCAGACTAGTATGTGGCAGGAAGGAGGCCCCATGGGGCAGAGCGATCGCTCAGTGGGACGACTCCACCCGCCCCAGCAACAGCAGGAACATGGGGATGTGGTGTACGGGTACGTGCCGACTCACCTTCTCCCGGACTTTGTATATGGGTGGCAGCTTCCCCTCCACTTGTCCAGATGAGTGTGGATAATGAGGCTCTTTCAAAGTAGCACTAGTGAGGGACTCTGGTGTCGTCTGCGTTAGTCCAATGTGAGGGAACTGGAAATCAGCACACGCCCTGATTAGAGTTGGAACCCCCCCCCCGACTATAACCAAGGCTTAGTGTCTCCTCTGTAAGGTGACTAAAGTGCACTTTGGGTGCTTCTGGCATGCAGTGGAAATGGTATAACTTGGTAATTTTCAAGTATTTTGTCCAAGACAAAAAATAAATAAATAAATAAATTTGTAATAGTCCAGATCCATCCCTGCGGTTGTCTCAGGTCGCAGGGCCATCCTGCTGTGTGTGGGGGGGCCTGGAACTGTTTCCACAGCCTGGGGAGGGGGGTGAGGGTCTGGAGTGTGCACCTGCGCACTCGGAGAAGACACCAACAGGCTCTCTGCGATCCCCACTGTTCCAGGAGCTCCCTGCTAGGATCCCATCATAGGGATGGACCAGCCTCCCTCCAGGTGGGCACGAAGGGGGCCTGAGACAAGGGGAAGGTGAGGGGTGAGGACGCTGACTCCCCACTGTGATGTGAGGCAGAGGACAGGAGAGGTCAAGGAGGGAAAGGGGGAAGAGAAAATGAAGGAAAGACAGGATAAGAAAGGTGATTTGGGGTTGTCCTCAGCATCTCCCTACAAAGGGAAGAAAGGAAACAGGGCTGGGCAGAGGGGGGTTGTCCCTCAGCAGATGCTGTGGCAAGTTGTGGGCACAGTGTGGTCCCTCAAAGTTGCCCTGAATTGGGGTGAGGGGCTCTGGCCTTTGTGTGCTCTTTGGCCATGGGATCCCTAAGGTGTTCTTGGCACCCAGAGCAATGGTCCTTCATCCCTGAGGTAAGCATGACTGGCACTGGATGCCCCCAGAAGCCCACCCTAGTTTATGTGAATGGCACTTCTTAAAACCGCCCCAACAAAATGAGCTTTGAAGTAGGGATCTCTGGGAGAAGAAAACAAATGGAAGATGATAAAGCCAGCAAAAGTCAAGACCCGACTCCAGGTGGAAATTCTCCACCTAGGGAAGAAGAATCGTCGCATGGTGGCTGCCTGAGTGCAGTCCAGCCCTCTCTCTCCTGCTAGGTGACAACTTTTCCAAGCCTCAGCTTTGTTTATCTGTAGAGTGGGATAATCATGCCTACTCAACAGGGTGGATTCGATTAAAAGACAAAATGCATGTACCAGGTAGTGCTCCATCATGGTTGGCAGGTTCTATAGTTGCTCATAGCTGTCCTCTTCTTTGTCCTCAAACCCAAGGCCATTGCCTTGGGCCAGTCCCCCCTTCTTCCCTTTGGGAGTATGACATTGCTGTCCACCCTCTCAAGTCACCATACCACTGTGTATTCAGGAGGGTTTGATGAATGTCTGCCCAAAGGTGTGTTCAGTATGTTACATTTGTGTAAAAAGGCCGGGGGGTCATGTTATAAATGTCGTACATGTGAGAGGAGGGTGTGGAGGCCATAGGAAGCAAAGGACACACTTTGGATGTGTAATGGGTGGATCAGAGTGGAAGGAAGAAAGAAACAGAATGAGACGTGTCAGCCATCTCCATGGATGTGAGTAAACTATCCAGGCACACAAACCCATGTGTGGTTGACAAGGACACACAGAAAGAGAAAAACTCCCCCTGAACACGTTTAAATGGCTGCCTGTGGGTGAGGGGACGGGAAATGGGGGTCAAGGGCAATATACTCCTACGTGCCTCTGTGTGCACAAACTCTCCAGAGGACACACAGGGGACTGGCCACCAGGCCCTCTGAGGAAGGGCCCCAGGGAAGGGGTGACTTTCTCTCCACTGACTACCACTGTGCACTTCAGTGTTTCTTAACTAACTTGTGTTATTACATGGTCTTTTTTCAACAAAAAAATAAATGTATTTGTTTCTGTTGAGAAATGTCATATATATATATATATATATATATATATATTCCTGGTTTTAAAAACTCAGATAATAAAGAAAAACGTAGGAAGTAAAACACCCCCAAGATCCTATGGCCCTTTCCCCTTAACCCTTTGGAAACCACCCCTTCATGATCCTATGCAAATGTGCATCTATAGGCCCAGATCACTTGACATGATATGGTATGATACATACGTGATATGATATGACATCATGGATGATTACTTTATCTGTCTGACTTCCAAAAGCTGTGGATACCTTTTTATGTATTGGTACTTCAGGTTGCCTTCTGTGCCCTCTCTGTCACCTCCACTGCACCCCAGAGGACAGTACTGAGCCCTCGTGTGACCACCAACCCGTATACACATGGAGCTTTACACTACTTTACAAACACCACATGGCGTCGGACCTGCTGCCTTACCTTGCTTTTGTCATTTCACATACACCCTAGAGGTTTTCAGTCAACTCACACAGGTATGTTTCTAGTTCATTCTGTGCCCTGTATTTTAAATGTTTTTGAAGCTAGATACAACTAACACCAAGGGGCTGCAGGCTCACCACCTTCCCTGTGCCTCTCCTTGGGCCTGGCTGAGCCCCACTCAGTTGGGGACACCCGTTCTGACATCAGGAATGGTTGCTCTCACCCGATAAATGACGTCGGACTTGAGTTCATTTGTATTCTGCCAGTCTGTGGACTACTAAATCGCTGTTTTAAAAAAATGGCACTAGCATTTTAATTTCCCTCTTTTAACATATATATTTAATGGCTATAACATGATAGCTATGAAATAAACCCTTCTGTTAGATATTGTAACCGTGAAATATAGCTTTTTAACTAGTTGGCGGTGAAATTTTTGCTGCATTCAATCACTCAATGACTGAAATATTAAATAGGAAAGTGAAAGTATGTGGGAAAAAGCCTTTGCTACGCAGCGACAGCCAGATTACAACCAGCAAGGTCAACTGCAAAATGACTGTCACCTCTAATGTGGCAATTACTGTCCTCCCAAATGGGCTGCTGCTGACTCCAAGCCAACAATTTCTTTAATTTTCTCAACTCGTCTATGAGTTACTTTGGGAAACTTCCTGATCAGCAATATTCTTTTTATACTCCTAGGTGCTGACAGCAGAGAGGACCCATGCCAAAGATCCAAGTCAAACACTGGGGGACAGTGGCCTTCCCCCAAACCCAGGCACCAGGCTGCATTCCCAGGCTCTTGACTGGAGGCATGGAATGAACTTTCTACCCTTGAAATGCGGACTCTTGCTTTCTCTAGACTGTTTGAAATGACAATGTGGTTGTCTCTAGACTCTTGCAGCTAAAGTGGCCACGTGACCCAGTGAGCCAGAGGCATGAGCCTGCAGGCCCAGCTCCTAGGAAAGCTCTGGATAAGAAAGGGGCAGCCTTAGCCCACTGGCGTCTTGTCGTTTTTTGTCCTTTGAACTTCCCCTATTTTCTTTCCTGGGCTGTGGACTCACTGCCTGGAGTTGGAATAGCCCTGCACTAAGGATAGCAGAACAGAAGGCCGAAAGGACCTGGGCCTCAGAGGAAGCGGGAGCCCTGACCCAGCCCTGCACCCTGCAGCCCTGCTTCTGGATTCTACGTTTACTTGAGAAATCGAAACCCTAACTGGTAAAATGCTACAGTTGGCTTTTTATAATATTCAGTGAAACATGATCCTAAATGATAGCTAAGTGATAGAAAAGTAGAAGCTACTTAGTTCGAGAAATTTGTATTTTTCTCTTTATAGGAAATTAGTGTTATATAGTGGACACTACTTCCCATTTTACTTTGGAACTTAGAGTCAAATTCTTCCTAATCTCAGTCTCTTATTCTAACATACATTTAAACTGATTATTGATTTTTATTTTAATTCTACTTATTTTATTGTGCATATTTTCCATATATTACTTCCAATATCAGTAAAATGAAGCAGGGTGTGCATTTTGTGTGTGTGTGTGTGTGCACGTGTGTGTGTTGTGTGTGTGTATGCTGCTGGGGATGAAAGCTAGGGCCTCGTACAAGCTAGGCAAGAGCTCCATCCCCAGCCTTACACTGAGCACTTCTGAATTAATTATCTCATTAATCCCACCTTGGTATACTATGCTCCCATTTTACAGGTAAAGAAACTGAGATTAGACTATTTGTTTTAGTCCAAGGTTACATCTGACTAGCAACCATCAGTTTTTTAAAGACCTAAATTTTCCAAGGCCTTTCTATTTTTTTTTTTTTTTGCTTTCAATAAATAAACAAAAATTGTCACCATTTTCTGCATATTGCTGCTCTGAAAAAAGTCGGCCAGCTTTTCCTCAGGGTTTGCCTCTCCCACGGGTGTTGTGGAGGGCACCTGGAGGACTTCCTTCTGTGAGTGAGCTGTAGCGACTGGGAACACTTAGAATGCTCACAGCAAAGAGCCAACAAGAGAAGCCAGGGTCTGCAGGCCTGGGCCGCGCGCAGGAGGTGTCCTGGAGGTGCCAGAAGAGTGGCCGCCCACTGGACCGTGTCAAGGCTGCCGCAGGGGGGTCCTGCTGGCAGGTTGCCTTGAGCCCAGGGTTTGGGAACAACCTGGGCAACATTTACAAAGTGGGGAGGGGCTTGGGGTTGTGCCCAAAGCGGGGAAGGGAAGGTTTCCCAGGGACAGGGAGGGGTGGTGTGCATTCCTAGACTCTGCCAGTTTCATGGGGTGGGCTAAGGGAATCAGGCACAAACCGTCGGGAGTCTGTGTAGGTTTCTAGTGTAGTATTAACGCCTTCAACAGGTGTCTGTCAAGTGTGTCTTTGCATGAGATCAAATTCTAAGCTTTGAGGAAACATCAGCGAGCAAAAAAGACCAAGGCCCAGCCCCCATGAAGCTCCTATTCCAGGAGGCAGAGATGACTGATGTTCGTCACATATCAAGGTGGGTAGAGTCTGTCAGAAGAGAGATGTTGAGAAAAAAAGAAGGACTAGAACAGGCTGCCTAGTGGGCATCTACACGGTCCAGCGGGCAGAGAATTTTACCCGCATTGTTTCATTTAATTCTCCTACAAATGTAGAGGTTCCCGTTTCACAGAAGAAGGAATTGAGGCAGTGGAAGGGGCTTGTCAAAGGTCATGCTGCTTTAGGCAGAAGGGGATTTGCACTCACTTCTGTGCCCTGGGCCACACCCACGTGGTGTGAGGAGGTGTCCGGAGGGCACCGTCTCTCTTACCCATCTTCCGTCCTTGTCTGGCGGAGGGTTGAAGCGTCTCCCTTTGGGCATTCTCTCCAGGAAGCTGGGGGAGGGGGACTGAGGTTGGCACCCTCACTGCTCCATGGCCCCAGAAGCTCTATTCACTCCAAGGGCCAGGCCTCCTCTCCCTTCCTGGTCTCTCCCCTCAGCTCTGCAGAGGCGGGGGGCATGGTTGCCATGGAGCGGGGCTCACCATCACAATGGGTGCACAAGACTTCTGAAGCCCCTGAGGATTCCTGTCTCTGGTTCCTGGCAGGTGAGGCTCCCCAAAGTAGGAAGCAGAGAGCTACCAGGTCCCAGGGGAGGAAGTCCCAGGGATGGGTCAAACAGGGGAGGACAAGGTAAGGTAATCCTGGGGTAATGGCAAACACTTTGCACCTCCAAATCCTGGAACTAATATTATTTGAGTTGACGTCCCCATGATAACTCTTTGTCCAGCCTCTTAGTTACCAGCCCTGGGCAGAGGGCGACCTTGCCCAAATCAGGAGCACTTCTATACCAGGTTCCACACCTGCCACTGTCTCCTTCCATGGCTCTCTGTGTCCCGACACACTCACAGGTGCTCTCTCCTGCCTGCACAGCATGGAGGCCCAAGGAAGCAGCATTCATGAATAATTATTTTATGCCTTGTGCTACACTAAAGGGGACACTTCCCTGTGTTTTTATTTGTTTTCCATGACAAATTTCAACCTTTATAAATGGGGAAATGAGGGCCACCCAGCCAATGGATGGGGCACTGGAGGTCAAACCAAGGTGATGGGTCAGTTCCAGAGCCCAGGAGCCTTTCCAAGGACCACCTGGCCTCCCCGAGGCTGCAAAGGCTGCTCCCAAACCCTGGCTGTCCTCCCTGGGCCTGGCCCTCCTCCCTGGACCTGGCTGTCCTCCCTGGGCCTGGCCGTCCTCCCTGGGCCTGGACACACAGGCACCACCTTGCTTCTGCTCCTTACCATGCTCGGCTGCCTTTCTCCTGTGCTGTCTGACAGACTCTCAGTTGCTCCATGGGAGGATAGAGTGACACCCACGGGAGCCCCGATCCAGCTCTGTCTCTTGCTAAGAAATTATGTCCTCAAAGCTCCCCTCCCAAATCATCTCCCTGGGTTCTAGCAGGAGTTGCCGTGGAAGAGAGAAGGGAACTCATCCTCTGCCAGTCGGTTAGAGAGGTGGGCTCCTGGCTCTGAAGGCATAGGTGCAACAGGCTTGCTGCAGCTAGGATGCTGAGAGCCGCATGTTGGGAGAGGGTAGGAGGGGACAGAGCAGCTCTGCTGTGCTCCAACCACTGTGCCCACCCCAGGCAAGCCAGGCTGACCCCTTCCTGGGACTCTTCACCTTCAGCGGTGCTGCTGCCTGCTCCCCAGTGCCCCAGTGGAACTCCTCCCTCCCAGCAGCACCACCAGAGTCCTGTTGATCCCCAGCCTGGCCAAGATTTGGTGTATGGATTAGGATCAAGTTCAGCCGGGACAGGAAACCCAAAATAACAGGGCTTAAACACAACCCATGTTTATTCTCTCTGTGCGGCAGATCTGCCACATGATCCTCAGAGATGAGGCTCCCTCCTACTTGTCACCACTCTGCCATCCCCAGAGAGCAGCTGTTACCTTGTGGCCCCAAATGTGACATCTGGATTCCAGGCAGCACAGCAGAGGAAGGGAAGTCCCGATATATCATGTTAGACCGATCCCGACCCCTGGGCCAGGACACACACTTGTCACGAGTTTACCAAAGTCCCTGGCAGCTGCACACAACACTTCTTGTCATGTGACACAGCCTAAGCCACAGGACCACACCTTCCATCGCCTCCAGTGGTGGGGACCAGGATTCAGCTATTCCTGCCCCTAGGGTTCATGTGGAATAGGCTTTGTTCTGGTGGGGTCTCTGTCCGGCTAGGAGTTCTGTCACCACCACAGGAGAGACAGAGAATGCATGTCCGAGGACAACCAGTGGCCCTGCCCAAAGGGTGCTCCCTAACCTTGAATTTGAATTTCCTTGTATCTTAGAGGTAAGCCTAACTTCATTCCTCACAGCAAAGTTTGCCAGCACAGCAGAAGAGGAGGAAGCCTGCGGTCCACTCTCAGCACCATGGCAACATGGCACCCAGAAAATACTTGGTCAATTTTAAAGCACTTTGCGAAAGCAAGAAGAGTGCATGTGGAAATCCCTTCAATGTCTACTAAGTTTTTCACTGTCCATTTTAAATAACTTCCCCCATCAACCCCAAGATATAAGCTGGTTACTTTTCTTTTGCATGTACCACCCACTCCCATTCACTGTCCATCCCCACTCTGTTCTGCACCCCCAAGCCCAGCTACAAAGACTGTATCACCTATTCCTTGACCCTTTGGTTGGATTTATCCAGAAGGAAGGACCAGTGTGAATTGGAACTAGAACCCAGGTGTACTGAAGACAAGGTCAATATATCAGCACCAAACAAGGTTTGTTCCACTACAGTTCCTTGACCCTGTTAGATTATTGGGCAGTTACTTTACAGAAGGATGCCTTTAACTCCCTTTCCTAATCTTTCTGAATCAGGCCCTTTGAAATACCCACACTCGGCCATAGTGAGCTCTTCTAGACCAAAGGCCAATTGATTGACATTATGTGCTACTCCAGGGCTCTCTCCTGAAGCAAAGGCGAGGGTCCGGGTGGGATCCTACCAAGTCGAGGAGGTGGGGGTGGTACTGGAAGCAGCTGGTCCTGACCCTAGGGTTAAAGATGAAGCCTGTAAGAGGAGGGGAAGCCATAGACCCAGAATCTAAAACCTAAAACCAGCGCCGTTTACAACACAGCATTTGTTATATGTTACCACCAGTCCCCACCAGTGGACCAAAATTCTTTCAGAAACAAAACCTCCTTTTTAAATATGTTGTGCATCTTTTAGTCTTATGCTCTGTTAAACCATGTAGATGAACACTGATTAAGTACATTCCAATATCCTTTTGAAGGGTTGTTATGACTTCTAATAAAGTTGTCCAAGAAAATCAAAACCAAATAAAGAAACCTTGGCCAGGAAAACGAAATAGAATTTTTCTTCAACTAGGAGTTCTCAGTCACAGATTAGGGTGGGCTTTGTTCATCGTTGGGGCTGTAATTTTTCAGAGGTTAAGTGACTGGGCTATACTTTGTGACCTGCTAACCTGAAAACACATCCTACAGCGCTCAAGGAATTCAGACCTCGGGGCTGAGCACACAGAGGGTCAGGTGCGGTCCTGCCTCCTGCCTTTGCACGTTCTGTGTCCAAAATGGCCTGCCAGGGAGTATGTGCCTGGCAGCATGAATGCATGGTGGGGCTTACCAGTTCCTTCAACAAACATTATTGCCAGTCCACTGTGGGCTAGCGTGATTTCTAGATAACACGACAGCAAACACCAAAAAGCAGTTCTTTGAAAAAAAAAAAAAAAATCATGACTTTGCAATGCATTCAATGACCCATGCCCCAGATTACTGATAAACCAAAAATTATTTTCGTGGAACTGTCTACAAGATTTTATAGCAAATTTTTTTGCTCTCTGTATTTTTTTTTGATATGGTAAATTTTGTGTGTTTGGAATTTTAGATCTCTTTCATCCACTATGTTAAAGATTTCATAAAAGGTGGATATGTCTGTTTTGGGTCTTTCCAGTGCAGTGTGCCATTCCTTGTCTTAATTAATGATTTGTTGTCTTTTGCAGAAGATAAAGTGGTAGAATTATCGCTGCTCTGCAGAAACGTTCTCCCACGGGTGTGCACATGTCCCCCCAGGAATGCACCCACAAACACCCAGATTCTATACACAGGCACGCTGTGTTTTGTCACACTACCAAATAAAATTGCATTTTCAATTTGTGTCTACAAACCCTGGACAATTCAATAGGCACTTGGGGAAAGCCAATCCATTTGCATGTGGAGGGCTGACCCTCTGAGAAGTTCTCAGGTGTCGGAACTAAATCACATTCTGTTTCACCCTGCAAGGATGAGTCTGGCTTCTTTCTGCAAGTAGCCCACAAATGGAGGGGATCCAGTTGCGCTCACTTGGTCACAATATGGGGTTCCTATGGTACCAATGGAAACTGGACTGGAGGAACAGCATGTTAGTATGACATCTTGAAAAGTCCTCAGACATCAGTAATAGGAAGCAGTTTTTTATTTATCTTGAGTTGCAAACTCTCAGGAAGATTCACTACATCTCATCCTCATCCTCAAGAGAGTAATTCCTTGAATAACAGCAGATGGGGGAGACAGAGAAGATGGGAGGGGAAGGGAGTGGGGATAGTAGGGGATAGGAAAGGTAGCAGAATACAACAGTCACTAATATGGCATTATGTAAAAACGCGGATGTGTAACCGATGTGATTCTGCAATTTGTATTTGGGGTAAAAATGGGAGTTCATAACCCACTTGAATCAAATGTATGAAAGATGATATGTCATGAGCTTTGTAATGTTTTGAACAACCAATAAGAAAAAAAGAAAGAGCAATTCCTGGCTGGAGACAAGTGAGACTATCTGAAAGACAAGAAGGATAAGACAGAAAGTCAGTAAATGGACCGTACAAACTCACTGTAACCTTTATTTTAAAAAAAACTCTTGATTCTGCTGACTCTTGACCAGCCTGACACCCCAAATTCAAATTTCATATAAAACCGTCATTGAAATTACTAAATATTTGATGTTCTGACTGACACACAAATTGCTGTAAACTTTTCAGATGCATTCTGGAAAGGCTCCTGGTTGATAATTTGGACAAATGGTCACGGCAAATGCTCCACGTGGCAACTTGTACTAGGTGCGGCGGTGGTGGGTCTGTGGATACGGTCCCTGTCCTCGTGAAGCTGGCTGTGGTGGGGAGAGAGACATCACCGTACAGGTGATAGATGAAAACTGTGAAAGGTGTGGGGGCCTCCCGAAGCATGTGACAGGGACCCTGAGTGAATCTGAAAGGCTAGGAGGAGGTGGAGGAGTGAACCCGGGGAAGGGGAGGGAGCAGCCCCGGCAGATGGAGGCCTGATGGGAGGCCTGGTGCTGGGAGGAGCTTGGCTCAGTCAAATGAATGAGGCACATGGGGCTGGAGCCAGAGGCAGGCCATCCAGGCAGTGGACAGAGCTGTGGACAGCACCCGGCCCTCTGTGACCTTGACCAGCCCAACGTCAGTAGGAGGCAGAGATGCCAGGAGGAGGCAAGAGTAACTAACAACAGCAGGAAAAAGGAAGAGTTGAGCTTTGGCCTTTGGATGAAAAAAGCATCTTTTCTTTTGCAAGGTGAGAAATGAGACTCACCTAAGATGCAGAAGGCAGGCTGAATGTGTTTGTTCCTTCTCTAAATTCTGAAAGAAAAAAAGACGGTGGAAATCGCTGGTTCAATTCCTGCTTCTCAGCTTGCCAGAGTTTGAGGCCCATTTCCCCTTCTGCTTCTCCGTGTTTGTGAGGGTCACATGAAGACGCTGTGCCCTGCTTCACCCCCTGGAAACCCAGCTTTTGGTCCTTGCGGTTTGAACAGGATGGTCCTCCGAAAACCCAGCATAAAAGACAGCTGTAGTTATGATTCAGAAGGAAGAGCCCCGGGATGGAGGACACCAGCCTCCGGAATTGCACCACAAATTAAATGTCTTGGAACATGCCAGAAAGTTCACGTGTGCCTCACACTGAGCAAGAGAGAGGCAGGGGAGGAAGGGCCCCCGAAACGAAGAGATCTTTAACAAACCTCCCTGATTCTCGTATTTTGCACTATAAAACATAATGGAGATTTCATCAACTTGGCAGGAAATCGCGAGCTAATAAAAGAGCCTTGTTACAAAGATAATAAGAAGACAAAGCCATAAAAGAGACTTGGCTGAATTCTGGCTTCAGGCCTCACTCTCTCCTGCGACTCTGCGGGGACCCAGGCTTCATCAACTCAGTTAATCGAGTGGATGGTCAGGCATTTGTCCTTTCCTGCTTTTGTTCTTTCTTCACATTCCAGGGCGCTTCGCCCACAGGGTGTGCCTCGAAAGGCAGATAGGAAGTGCTGTGGTGTGAAGCCTCCCTGTGCCCGTGCCTTCTGTACCCCTGCTGCTTGAGCTCGGTGCCGTCCCCTGAAGGAGCTGGGCAGCGACCCTCCAGCCGGCTCTTTTTCCCTGGATTTCCACCTTCCCACTGGCTTCCAGCCAAAATATCAGCTGCCTTTTCTCCCCTCCTTCCCTGGAATTTGGGACCCTCCTCCCTGCTCCAGTTGTGGAGTTTCTCCCAGGCCCGGCCCAAACCTTCTGAATCAGAATCTACATGTTCACAGATTCCCTGGTGATTCCCATGCACCTTGAAGTTCCAGTGGGGCCATCTCAGAGAGCCAGGACGCACACCTTTGCCATATCTGCCTTCAATGCTCTCTCAGTTCTGGAAAAGGACCATAAGGTGAGGGTGCCTTCAAGCACAGGAGACCTTGCACCTGCAGGTAAGCACCAAAGCCTGTTCTCAATCTGCTACCTTCAATTGGACTTTTAAAAAGATTTGAAAGCCAAAGTTGGAGGCTGAAGGGGTGAGTTTGCCCCATGTGTATCTAGCAAGCTTCCCCTTGGGAACTATGAAACTCTGGGGGACACCATGGCCACCTTCCGGTGCAGTCTGATGTGGACGTATCAGAAGGAAGTGGATAATGTACTCCCAGGGGGGGGGTGTCCTCAGACGGGCTACTGCCCTGCACAGATACATAAACAAGCTGCAGTGTGCTTGTCTTAATGTTTGATTTAGATTGCTGCCCCATTGATTCAACTGTGGCTCGGGCAAATGGGACTAAACCAAATCCATGGTCTTGCCATGCCGTGGTCCAGCCGTTTTGACTGTACAAGAATGACCACATAAGGGCTGTGCGCCTAATTAAGCACTTAGTCAATAACCCACTCCCTCTGGACTAAGTCATTTGCTTTATCCATTGCGGGAATGAGATCAAGCTGGGCAGTGAATGTGAGTAATTCATGCAGGAAGAACTCATTTAAGGTGCAGCTGGATTGATTGGAATTAGTTATTGCAGGCAGCAAGAGAAAGTGGGTTCCCTCCTCAGGTGATTCCAATACTCCTTTACAAATGGTCATGCAAGGTCTGAATCCAGATGCCCAGGACCACATGTATGTGAGGGGACCCTAGAGGACCAGTATCCCAATGCAGAGGAGATCGTCTTGCCACAAGAAGCTCAGATACTTGGGAACAGGCTTTGCTATTGGTATGCATGGAGCTGGCTGCTGTATGATTTTTTAAAAGTAATTTGATGCGTCTAATTGTTCTGCGGTGAGATAAGAACACTCCATTTTATCTGAAGTCACAGGACAGCTTATTGACTGCACTGTCTTACTGCTGCAGCACATAATGGCATTGTTAGGGGAAATGTCAGCGAAGGCACTGGAGGGTGGAAAAACACGAAATCAAATTTCTCACATGACAATAGCTTGAATATCTGTTGGGCTTTTGCTTCCACTGAATATGGCTGAGCATTCTTCTCCAGCTGATTCGATCAGCCACGGTACAGTGTTTGTCCAGCCAACCTTGCCAGCAGTTACACATTTTAACAAGCCCCCGACTCTCCTGCCTCTCAGGAAGAGGTCTGGACCCTCTTCCCCACACTTTTCCTCCCAGAGAAATCAGTTTCCCAACATCCAGTGTCTATGAGTTCATGCTTTTATCAGCCATCTGCCAGGGTAGATGCATCCGCAAGACGTCTTCCTTCGCCGGCATAATTAGAAGAGACTCTCTCCTTTCGAATGTTGTGTTACATTTACATTCAAAGTTATTTTGCCTTCTCTTTGCCCTTGCCCTCAAGGAATTGTGGGAATTCAAGTTAATAGGCTTTTAATGGTTCTGTGATAACTGTGATTATAAACTGTGAATCAGATCAGGGGGAGCATCCAACCAAGTTCAGCGGAATCTCATGCGAAGACTCCACCATTGCTTTTGATCCTTGGTGGAGATCAGTTTTCAGTGTTCAGACACCACCAACCTTTAAAAATTAAAAAAAATAAAAAAATAAAAATTTAAAGGCACCTCATTTGTTTTGCAATTGCTTTGATAATAATTTTAAAGCCTTTAACTACAATTCTCCTTTTGATATGTTAGCAGTATTTAGAAACACATCCTGTCGCTAAAAATTAAATTTCAAAGTCTACAATTGTATTTCCTGCTTCCTTTTAGAGGGGAAGATGCTGAGTTTATTTAAAACACATGCAACACGTTGGGGTCACACCACACACACACACACACACACACACATGCACACATACCGCCTTCAACCTTTCACTGCCAAATATTTAGAAATAAATTTTTACTGTGTTCTCTGAACATATAATTATTGCTTTGAGGCTAGTTAATGAAAATACACTTTTCTTTGAAACATGTTGGCTCTACTAAATGAGCCTGTCCTTGTGAGTCCGTAGATGAATAGGTTGTGAGCCTCCTTGAAAAGAGAGGCATCTGATCATTGTTGCCAGATGTCTCAAGAAAGCCTGCCAAGCTGGGGCTAGAAACGCAGCCTTAAAATAGTAGGCACGTAATTGCACCATCAGCCAATTAGGACCCTTAGAGCAAATTAGCTCTTGTTGCCATTGGCCAGAGCAGCTGCGACTTTTGCCTGGCTAGCCCAGGGCCATTCCCACAAGCCTCGCCTTCTTTGGCCAATTACTGCTGGCATCCGAAGAGGCCACACAGCATGGCAGCCCTCGGTTTTAAAACCAGCTCCCTTCCCAGAAAAATCCCTGTGGCCACCCCTGGAGTCCAGGCCCTTGTCAAAGCAGAATAACTCCTGTGGGTAGAGTATTCCCAAATGGGGAAGGCCTTGGAAACCAGGGCTTGACTGCAGGGGTGCCCTAAGCTGCAGCACTCCCACCCTCTTGGAGACCTGGAGAATGAGAGTTGAGCAAGGAGCACAGTACTGCCTTCTCCATGAGCCGGTCTCAGGTTGGAGACTGCATCCCCACAATTTTAAAAGAGACATTTGAATACAAAGCAGTGGGGAGGAGGGGAACCTTCCAGGCGAGTCCATCTGTAGGGAACAAAGAGCACTGAGAGCAAGAAGCCTCCTCCAGCAAGTCTGGCTCCCAGAGCCCAGGGCCACAGGGCAGGGAGGGGCACTGTGCAGTTGTTCTGCCAGAAGTGGCACTGGGACCAAGAACCAAGAAATAACTCTTGGCAGCAAGGCTACTACTGGTAGCAAAGGCTCCCCAAATCCTTTATGATCCAGTAATTCTACCTCTGAGAATTTACCCCAAGGAACTACCCATGTATTTGCACAAAGATTTATCCCTGAGTATGCTCATTACAGTATTTGTTAGGAGGAAAAATTGAAACATAATATAAATGCAATTGAACCCAATGCAGTCATGAAGAATACGAAAGAATGGGACAGAAAAAATATATTGTTCCATAAAAGAGAAAGGTCAATACACATATAGAATGATCCTAGTTTTGTAAAAATTATAAGATCGGTGGAAAAAATGAAGATTACACATATACTTTAGGATTGTTCTTTTTTTCTTTATTGGGACTTGCCAAATTTCTAATAATGAATGCATTTTGCTATTGAGATCAGAAAGAAAATTAACTTTTTCATACTGGGTATTGAACTCAGGGGAGTTTTACTATTGGGCTACATCCCCAGCCCTTTAAATATATATATATATATATATATATTTTTTTTTTTTTTTTTTTTCAGGGTCTCTTACAAAGTTGCCAGGGCTGGTCTTGAACTTGCAATCCTCTTGCCTTGGCTTCTGGAGTCTCTGAGATTATAGGTGTGCACCACCATACCCAGCTCAGCTTTTAAAAGAAAGCTTTAAAAAGACTTCCTTTTAAAAGAGACAGCGATGGATCAAGCAATAGATTGCCAATGTCTTGCCATCATTCAGGATCCAGACAGGAAAGCCACATAATTAAGCTGCAACATACACAGAATCGATTACGTCTGCTAAGGACGGAGGGCAAGACTGACTACGGTCAAAAAATGAGTTTGCATGAGTCCAGAAAAGTGTTCTGCAGGTAATCCTCCAGATTGCTACAGGATGAGAGGTGTCCCTGCTCTCAAGGACTCATAGTCTGAGGAATATGTCCCCATTTCCATGGGAGCATTGTCACTCCACCCCTGTGGCGGGCACAGAAGTTCTCCTGTCAGCTCCTTGGAACCCACTGTGATGAGTCTTGCATTATGGAAAGGGAGATCATGAAAAGCTTCGAGTCTGCTGAGGCATGACACTTGGCTTTGCCCCAGACTCTGAGGAGAGAAGACTTCAAGTCCAACAACCAGGACTAGCAAAGCTCTGAGCTCCAGCAAAGCCTCTGACGGGAGGCTGAGGCTGGAAATCCAGGACCTCCCAAAATCTCTCCACGGGTTTCTCTGAACACAGTTGTGACACTTTTAAAGCTTCCGCCCTTAGGAACCAGACCCCCAAATGGTATATGTTGTTTACTTTGGAGGGGTGTGGGTGTGTGTGTGTGTGGGGGGGTGTCCTCTCCCATATTGAAAAACTTTTGCAGCTTTTGACACAATTCTTTGAGTATCAGTACTAATTTTTATAATAATTATACCACCTGACGAATTCTTCCTTATAGGGTTTTGGGCAGCCTACATGATCAAGGCCAGGGACTAGATCTTATTTATTTATTTGATATCAGGGATTGAACTCAGGGGCTCCAAACCACTGAGCCACATCCACAGTCCCTTTTATTTTTCTATTTTGAGACAGGGTCTTGCTGAGTTGCTTAGGACCTTGAAAAGTTGCTGAAGCTGGCTTTGAACTTGATCCTCCCGCCTCAGCCTACTGAGGTGCTGGGATTATAGACATGTGCCACCACATTCAGCCCAGATCTTATTTAAAGGGCAATCATGGGTTACTTGGAAGTACGAGAAACAGGGGTATCAGGGAGGGTACTTAGTGATTACCTCTGCAGCACCTCTCCTTTTCCCAGCAATGACCCCCATTTCCTTCTCACCCCCATCACCATTCCCTGTGGTTTAGGCAGAGCTAACTCTGCCACTTGCTCCCAGACCAGCCAATCAGAGCATTGCCTTCCCCTGAGATGATGTGTTTACAGAACCAGCCCATGACCCAAATCAGAGCAAGGCAGACTGCATTCCAGAACTCTTACTGGAGCAGAGAAAGAATCTCCACCTTTCCTGACAGGGCTGCTGTTTCTGCTGCCACCTTCCCGCCCACACCTCCAAGCCTTGAGAATGAGGCCCACTCAGGGACCTGTGGGAGCCATGGAGGAAGCTCGGGTCCCGGCCACATGGCTGGGGCTGCACCAGAAGCCAGCGGCTCCCATGAACTGCTCAGGACACGAGGCAATAGAGTCTCCTTCTTGCTGTCAAAGGAGAATTAGGATTGAAGGAGAAGTGGGTAAAGAAAGAAGGGGTAGAGAGAAGGAAGAAAGAAGAAACTGCAGGTTGGGCTCCTAGATACTGCGTCTCCCCAGGAACAATGCCTGTAGAAGGCTGAGCCTCTCTAGGGTGGGAGGAGGGAAGGACTCCCAGGTCCTGGGTGCTCACGGACCCTCCACATGCCCGACTCCAACTCCAGCCCACCTACTTTGGGTTTGAACTCATCCCCAAACACCATCTGTTTCTCCCTGGAAAGGACTACTCTTGGCAAATCCCAGGCCTCCATGACAGCCCCACTGTCCTGTGACTTTGGCTTTTCCTCCAGCTGGCACAGACAGCCCCAGACACTCGCCCCAAGGATGCAACGACCCCTTCTTATTCATAGCACATACTCTCTTGTTGGCCACACGACCCAGTTTCTGCCTCTGGGACATGAGTGGCGGGGTATGGAAATCACAATGACTTTAAAAGAGCAAATAGCAAAAACCCGGCAGTCCTGTCACCGAAGGATGTTAAGTTCCATATTAAATTTATTTCCTTACTAATCTTCATATCAGTATCATTAACATAAAGTTGTAATTTTTTTTTCTGTTAAAAAATAGGCACTTGCATGCTGCACCTTTGTGGATCATTAAATGTTCTGGATTTTAGTGCACTTGGACTCTGGTCTGACCCAGTCTCCTGTGGAGGTTTATGCAGAATTGCCTGTTGTCTGTTCTCCAAGTCATACTTGGAAGCAAGCACCACCTGGGTGCTGATGCTTCACTATTTCTCTGAATAGTGGGAAAACCTTCCAGCCTTTAGATAGCAAGCAGAGAAAGCCCTGGGAAAAGCCACCCAGGACCTCTGGGGACTATACCACCCTGTGGGGATCAGTTCGAGTTTCAGGGGTAGACAGCCCGGCCCACCCATGGCAGTGCCACTTTTGAGATGTATGGTCTTGGGCAGGTTACTTACCCTCTTCCTGCATCCGTTTTCCTGTCTGTAAGATGGAGATATCATAGTGCTTACGTGGACACTGTCGAGGCTGAGGGCAGAAGGCCGCGGTGCAGGGAATCAGAGAGGAGCAGGACAGTGCTGGGAACTTGGTCCAGCCAGGCGGCTCTGAAAGTCTGTCCTGGGTCCAACTGTGAGGTATCAGAGGCTGGGCAGAGGCAGGTGCCCTCCACAAAATCTGAGGAACCACCTAGAAGGTCCGGGTTTTCCTTTCGGGCTTCTCTGCTGGCCCTGCTTGGCCCTGCTCTGGAGTTGCACCCTGCTCTCATTCCCCGTGGGGCTCAGACACCAGGCCCCTGGCAGCATGTCAGCATCTGTCTTTCTGATGGCTTGGGGCAGGGGGCTTGCAGCCAGGTAGCTGGGAGGAAGGCAAGAAGACATCCTATGGAGAAGTTCCCGGCAATAAATCCGGGGCCCGGAAGTCTCTCGGGCGAATATGGATTCCTTATGGCTCTCCTAATGGAGAGGCTGGTTTCAGTCTGAATTCAGGTCCTACGAGAAGCCAGGAGCAGTGACAGGCTATCTGATATGTGTTCCAGTCACAGGCCAAAGATCCAGCTTTGCTGAACCAGAGTGAAGAAAACAACGACCGTGAAACATCTTCTTGGCGGGCGCATGGGCTGCAATGGGCTGTCCACAAGGTCATCCTGGAAAGCCAAGGACAGCGCAGACACCTCCTGGCTCCTGCTGTAATGGACGGAAGCAATGGTGCAGATAATCTAGCCAAATGGCGGGTAATCCAAAAGCCATTTCTATTTGGCCTTGGGAGAAGTTGCTGTGCTCATTCTGAGTGTGGGTGGATGGCAGCCTCCCTGCCAGACGGGTGTGCACACAGAGATCTGGGCACTGCCTCACATCCAGGCTGCTCTCCGGGGCAGGTGGCCCTGGCCAGCAGCAGCTGGGGTGGTGGGCATGGCAGGGAGCAGGTGAGGAAGAGGGGTTCAGGAGGTGCTTCTCCAGTTGGCCCCCTTTCCTGGCCATCCTCATCCTCTTCAGCTCTGCCCAGAAGTGTAACCCCTGTGGGGAGCGTGGCCTGGGCACCTTTGCTCTCTAGCTTCCATATTGGTTTGAGCCACAGGAGATGGGAGCATAGAAAGAGAAGCCAGGGCATCTCACCCCACCTCCCTCCCTCTTCTGGCAAGACTCTCTAGGTGCCCCTGTTGCCCTCCACCTGTCCCTGGCTCATTTTCAATGGGTATTAGAACATCATTCTTCCCCATATCCCTTTGGTCTGGGTGTGGTAACAGAGCTGCGCCACTCATAGGTCCCCTAACCTGCCCACACCTTCACCAGATCTTTTCCACTGAGGCAAGCTCTAGTTCCTGTCCACGACCTGATGGGGGTGGTACAGGGTAGGACTGCAGGTGGGGCTAGGGAAGTGGGACTGTTTAACCAGGCAGGGGCCACCTAGGGACCCTGCTTGAAGGGCAACCCCTTACTACCCAGATCTTCCTGAAGCCCAGGGTCCCTCTTTGTTCCATACTGAGTCAGCCTGCCCCATACAGGTGGGGTCAGGTACCTCCACCTGCAGCTCCATCCAATGTGGGAGGCTGACTCACCTCCTCCTTTGAGTCACCAAAGTGGATGCAGCCCTCCAGTATGCTTGGCTTCCCTTGAAAATGATGATGTCAAGTTTGAAGAGGAGGAATTTTCACAACATCCTCAAAAGTTTTCTTTTTCAGGAGCCTCCTCCTCCCATCCTAACCTCTCAAGACTGGAATTGGGAACTTATCAACTGGCCCCTTGGTCCATCCATGATCCTGACACTGACCCTGTTTCTAGATTCATGACTCACATTCTTCCTCCCTGGTCTGTCCGGCTTTCTGTTGGTCAAGGTCGTGGCTGCTTCGGTTTTGCTTCTATCATAGTCTATTTGATCTTGTAATTCTGGTGATAAATGATCCTGTTGTTTCTGATAGTTGTTAAATCTGGTTACTTTCTAGTTACTTACTCCTCCTGGGTCACCACCATCTAGACACCAAAGACATCGGTATCATCCTGTCTTCTCCTCTACGGCCCAAATCAAGTCATTCCCAAGTCCTGCTATGTCTCTCGACCCAGCTCCTGACACTGGTGTAGGTCACTGTCACTTTGCCACTGCATGACTACCCCCTTCCTAGAATCCCTCTCTTCACACCATCCTCCCCACCAAGCCATGCTTCACCCTGTGGTCTTTGAAAACTATGAATCAGACCATGCCAATGCTCGAAAATCCCGCCAGTGGCCTCCATGACACTGGGCGTTAGAGATGCATCCTGAGCGCGGTGTGTGTACCGTGAGGCTCTGGGCCTGCCTTGTCCTGGCTGCACCTCCAACCTGGACTCCTTCATCATTGTGCTCTCTGCCTGTGCTCCACAGCTCCCCTCCCTTTATCTGTCCACTCCCGTGCATCCTTCTGCAGAGAACTGAGAACTCCTCTAGACCAGGTCAAGGGCCCCAGGTCAGCGGGGAAACCCAGACCCTCCTCCGGAGCAGCTGTCACAGTCTGTAATGCGACATGCATTTACACTCCACTCTGGACGGTGAGCGCCAAACCAGAGCTCTCCCTGGTTTTGCCTGCACCAACACCTCCACCGCCTTCTCAGTCGTCCTGTGTGAGTGGTGTTTTCCATTAAAAACATACCTCAGAGACATTTCATGGCAAATTGACCACATGCTTCTATTCCCTCTCCTTCTAGAAGTCCTCCACCAACGGGAGTTTTCAAAGGTACAGACCCACCAGGACTAAGAAAACCAAGCAGGAGACCACAGCGAAAGGAGCTGAGCCAGTCTGGAAATGTCAAACGCAGGCAGAGAAACCGTAGTTTGTGCAGAAAAGAACAGCCATATCCCAGGAGCCATCAGGAAGGTAACCAGGAGATACCCAGAGCCCAGGGAAACCGAGACCTAGTAACACAGCAGAGGGGAAGTCAAAGCTGGGCTGAAATGGAAAGTCGCCTAAAATTCTGTGGGTAGAGTAGTTAAGCCCTCGCACCCCCTCGCCCTGTGGAGACAAGCACCCTTTCTCCACCCTTACACCCCCAGAAAGAAAGCAGAGGCTTATTCTCCAAAGAAAAACGAACCTGGGAGTCTCCACAGGTGAGAAGCTGAGGCAAGGAAATGAAAGTGCCCGCGGCTGCATGCAGAAGTCAAGCAGGATGGTCGCAGCTGGGGGAAGAGCCCTCGGGTACTGGCCATCACAGAGTGGACTCAGCATAGGGGGCAGCATCGTGCCCCTTACCAAGAGCAAAGTTTCCTGTGGAAGCTCAGTCCTATCCTGGGTCAGAAAAAGAGGCAACTATAAAGGAGGACCTGAGAGCTTCTAGGGAAATTGGAATTTGGCCTCTCTATTATAAATACCTTGCTAGGATATCACTATTGGGGAAATGTAAGAGAAGGTCTGTGTCCTTAGAAGAGCCACATGGATGTGTTTAGGATGGAAGCCTGATGATGTCTGCACCTGTCAAAAGTTCAACAAATGGATTATGTAATGCAAATGTGTGTGAATATGTGCACAGATAGGTAAAGAGACAAAATGGCCCTAAGAGAGAAGAGAACAGAGGAAGCAAATGTACCAAAATGTTGTGATAATGAATCAAATGTGGGGGCTGGGGATATGGCTCAAGCGGTACCGCGCTCGCCTGGCATGCATGCGACCCGGGTTTGATCCTCAGCACCACATACCAACAAAAGATGTGTCTGCCAAAAACTAAAAATAAATAAATAAATATTTTAAAAGTCTCTCTTCCCTCTCTCTCTCTCTCTCTCTCTCTCTCTCTCTCTCTCTCTCTCTAAAAAAAAAAAATGAATCAAATGTGTATTCAGGTGTTCATTGGTTTTTTTCTTTAGTTTTTTTTAAATTAATTTTTAAATTTATATATGACAGTGGACTGCATTATCATTCTTATTACACAAATAGAGCACAATTTTTCATATCTCTGATTTACACAAAGTATATTCACACCAGTTCATGTCTTTATATATGTACTTTGGATAATAATGTGCATCACATTCCACCATCATTTATAACCCCTGCCCCCTCCCTTCCCCTCCAACCATTCTGCCCTATCTAGAGTTCATCTATTCCTCCCATGCTCCCTCTCCCTACCCCACTATGAATCAGCCTCCTTATATCAGACAAAGCATTTGTCATTTGGTTTTGGGGGATTGTCAAAAGTTCAACAAATGAATTATGTAATGCAAATGTGTGTGAATATGTGCACAGATAGGTAAATAGATAATGCTAACTTCACTTAGCATTATCTTCTCAAACTCCATCCATTTATCTGCAAATGCCATAATTTTATTCTCTTTTATTGCTGAGTAATATTCCATTGTGTATATATGCCACATTTTTTTATTCATTCATCTATTGAAGGGCATCTAGGATGGTTCCACAGCTTAGCTACTGTGAATTGTGGTGCTATAAACATTGATGTAGCTGTGTCCCTGTAGTATGTTGTTTTTAAGTCCTTTGGGTATAGACAGAGGAGAGGGATAGCTGGGTCAAATGGTGGTTCCATTCCCAATTTCCAAGAAATCTCTATACTGCTTTCCATATTGGCTGCACACATTTGCAGCCCCACCAGCAATGTATGAGTGTGCCTTTTCCCCCACATCCTCGCCAACACCTATTGTTGTTTGTCTTCATAATAGCTGCCATTCTGACTGGGGTGAGATGAAAGATTAGTTTTGATTTGCATTTCTCTAACTGCTAGCGATGATGAACATTTTTTCATATATTTGTTGATTGATTGTACATCATCTGAGAAGTGTCTGTTCGGGTCCTTGGCCCATTTATTGATTGGGTTATTTATTTTTTTTGGTGCTTAGCTTTTTCAGTTCTTTATACCCTAGAGATTAGTGCTCTATCTGATGTGTGAGGCGTAAAGATTTGCTCCCAAGATGTAGGCTCTCTATTCATCTCACAGATTGTTTACTTTGCTGAGAAGAACCTTTTTAGTTGAGTCCATCCCATTTATTGATTCTTTTTTTTTTATTGTTGGTCGTTCAAAACATTACATAGTTCTTAATACATCATATTTCACAATTTGATTCAAGTGGGTTATGAACTCCCACTTTTACCCCGTATACAGATTGCTGTATCACATCAGTTACCCTTCCATTGATTGACAAATTGCCTTTCTAGTGTCTGATGTATTCTGCTGTCTGTCCTATTCTCTACTATCCCCCCTCCCCTCCCCTCCCCTCCCCTCCCCTCCCCTCCCCTCCCCTTTTCTCTCTCTACCCCTTCTACTGTAAATCATTTCTTCGATTTGTATTATCTTGTCTTGCCCCTCCTTTCCTCTTATATGTCATTATGTATAACCCTGAGGATCGCCTTCCATTTCCATGCGATTTCCCTTCTCACTCCCTTTCCCTCCCACCTCTCATCCCTGTTTAATGTAAATCTTCTTCTCAAGCTCTTCGTCCCTACCCTGTCCTTGTTTACTCCCCTTATATCAAAGGGGTCATTTGGTATTTGTTTTTTAAAGATTGACTAGCTTCACTTAGCATAATCTGCTCTAATGCCATCCATTTCCCTCCAAATTCTATGATTTTGTCATTTTTTAATGCAGAGTAATACTCCATTCATTTATTGATTCTTGATTTTAATTCTTGCACCAAAGGAATCTTATTAAGGAACTTGGAGCCTAATCCCACATGATGGAGATTGGAGCCTACTTTTTCTTCTATTAGACGCAGGGTCTCTGGTTTTATTCCTAGGTCCTTGATCCACTTGAGTTGAGTTTTGTGCATGGTGAGAGGTAGGGATTTAATTTCATTTTGCTGCATATGGATTCCTAGTTTTCCCAGCACCATTTTTTGAAGAGACTTTCTTTTCTCCAATGCATGCTTTATGGCACCTTTGTCTAATATAAGATAATTGTCGTTTTGTGGGTTTGTCTCTGTGTCCTCTATTCTGTACCATTGGTCTACCAGTCTGTTTTGGTGCCAATACCATGTTGTTTTTGTTACTATTGCTCTGTAGTATAGTTTAAGGTCTGGTATAGTGATGCCACCTGCTTCACTCTTCTTGATAAGGATTGCTTTAGCTATTCTGGGTCTCTTATTTTTCCAGATGAATTTCATGATTGCTTTTTCTATTTCTATGAGGAATGTCGTTGGGATTTTTATCAGAATTGCATTAAATCTATATAGTGCTTTGTGTGTGTGTGTGTGTGTGTGTGTAAGTTTGAAATTTTACAAAATAAAACAGAAAAAAATAAAGAGTAACATAAGATTTCTCAACAGCAAAACTGAGAGCTTAAGACCAAGAACAAGGTTGTTTTATAGGATACTAAGGAAAACTGATCTTCAGCCCAGAATTCGATTCCCAGCTATGCCATCTACCAAAATAGTGAAGCAGAACAAATACATGTATATATATTTTGTTTGTTTGTTTTTGTGGTGCTAGGGATTGAACCCAGGACTTTGTGCATGCTGAGCAAATGCTCTACCACTGAGCTACATCCCCAGCCCCAGAATAAATATATTTTTAACACATTTGAAATCTCAAAATATTGATCTCCTGTGTGCTTTCCTTATGAAGGTATTAAGAGATGTAGTTTGAACTACAAAGTTGGAATGCAGGAAACAGCATCAAAGAAGGGAAGTCTTGGGACACTGGAAAACGGGAGCCACAAGATGGCAACAACACAACTCATACATGCTGGTGGGACTGCAAATCGGTGCAACCACTCTGGAAAGCAGTATGGAGGTTCCTCAGAAACTAGGGGTAGAACTACCATTTGACCCAGCTATCCCACTCCCCAGTTTATACCTAAAAGATTTTAAATCAGCATACTACAGTGATGCAGCCATGTCAATGTTTACAGCAGCTCAATTCACAATAGCTAAGCTATGGAACCAACCCTAGGTGCTCTTCAACAGATGCACAGATAAAGAAAACGTGGTGCATATACACAATGAAGTATTTCTCAGCTACAAAGCAGAATGAAATGATGGCATTTGGCAGTAAATGGATGGAGCTGGAGACTATCATGCTAAGTGAAATAAGCCATCCCCCCAAACCAAGGTTGAATGTTTTCTCTGACATGCAGAAGCCAATCCAAACTAAAGTGGGGGAATAAAAAGGAATAGAAGAAAGATCAGTAGAGATAGACAAAGGGGAATGAGGGAAGGGAGGAAGAGTGTGAAGTGAATCTGACCCAACCTTCCTGTGTCCATATGTGAATGCCCCACAGTGAATCTCCACATCGTGGACATCCACAAGATACTCATTAAAAAGTAACTATAGGCTCTGGGCTGGGGATGTGGCTCAAGCGGTAGTGTGCTCCCCTGGCAAGCGTGTGGCCCGGGTTCGATCCTCAGTACCACATACAAACAAAGATGTTGTGTCCGCCAAGAACTAAAAAATAAGTTAAAAAAGACTCTCTCTCTCTCTCTCTCTCTCTCTCTCTCTCTCTCTCTCTTTAAAAAAAAATAGCTATAAGTCAATAGAAAGATCAGTAGAGGGGAAGAGAACCGGGAGGGAGCAGGGGAGGGGAAGGGGACCTACTGGGGACTGAATTAGAACAAGTTATGTTCCACGCTCCTATAGTACGTCCAAATGAGTTCTATTGACATGATGACTAAAAAGAACCAATTTTAAAAAGATAGCCAAAGGGAACATCCAGACCAGAGCTGAAGAATACTTGGATTCTGGGAAAAAAAAGAAGGAAAAGAGAACAAAAGAAGATAAAATTAAAATAAACAAAACTCTGGGTTCTAATCAAAAAGAACTTGTTTTGGTGAACATGCAGCAGGGTGTTGAGGAAAGGGTACTGATGACACACAGAAACTGCAGCAAATGTCAACTGACACCATTGTTAACTCCAGAAAAAAAGCGACGGTACTCAAAAACAGAGACCTGAGTCTAAAATACGTTTGGCTTCCCAGCTAACCATAGTTACCGACATCTGTGTAGTTATAATAAAGATCATGCTGATTATTAACAAAAGTGGGGGTGTGGGGAGGAATGTGCAGGCAAAGGGGTAGGGAGTTGATTGCAGTTAGAATGTCTTCTGCTCCTTTACCATGCCTGGAAGTCAAGAGATAATGTGAAAAACTGGTGAATCAAGAAAGTGTTGCTGGGCATGGTGGTACATGCCTGTGACCCCAGGGACTCAGGAGGCTGGGGCAGAAGGATCACAAGTTCAAGGCCAGCCTGGACAACTTAGCAAGGCCCTAACAAACTTAGTGAGATCTTATCTCAAAAAGTAAAAAGGCCTGGGAATGTGCTTCAATAGTAAAGTGCTCCAGGTTCAATCCCTAAAACCAAAAATGATCTGCCCCAAAGAATAGAACAGGTCTTCAGCAGTTACCTGGGCACCCATGCTTACAGCAGCTTTTTCACAGTAGAATAGGCAGAAAAAAAAGCAAACAAACAAATATCCATTCCTGGACGAATGGTTAAACAAAATGTGGTATATCTACACAGTGGAATATTATTCAGCCTTAAAAAAGAATAAGCTTATGATACACACTACAGCATTAATGACCCTTGAGAACATTTGCTAAGTGTAATAAGTCAGTCACAAAAGGACAAATGGTGTATGATTTCACTTCTATAAGATCCCTACTTTAGTCAAATTCATAGAGACAGAAGGTGAAATGGTGGCTCCCAGGCACTGGGAGGAGGGGATGGTGAGTGTTTACTGGGGACAGTGTTTCAGTTGGGGAAGGTGAAAAAGGTTTAGAAATGGGTAATAGTGAAGGTTGCACAACACTTTGCACGTATTAAATAAGACACTTAAAACAGTGAAGATGGTTTTTAAAAATAGCCGTATTGGGTTAACTTTTAAAGTTGTGGTAGGAACCATCCGGAAGCCGAGCAGTCACTAATACACAGTGCTGGGAGACTAAGGACACTGCAAGACAATGAGGGTTTTCATTATGATCCTTTCAGTGCTACTTTACTTTTTAAAGTGCCGCAGTAACATTTATACAGTGCTTACTGTGTGCCGGGCGTGCTTTAAAGTGGTGGCGCATGTGCCCCCGGATCCCACTGCTGCTGGAAGCAGGTGCCGCTAAGGGTCCACAGGTTGCAGAAAAGGAAATGGAAAGATTCTGAAGTAGAAGGGCTCCGCCCAGGCAGGCTGCCCCCAGAGTCCTCCCTGCCCGCCATTGTCCCTTTTCCCTGCCTCTCTTGTATCTATATGACGGGGGGATGAAAGGAAAAAACTAATCACAAAAATATGCTGCAGTGAAAATCCTTATAGGCATATTTTATGTGCTTGTGTGAGGATGTCTGACTCCCAGGAGCAAAATAACTCCCACTTTTATAAAAAGACCAAAATGTGACATTGAATTCATCATATAGGCATTAAAAACTATTAGAATAATGCCAATACTGACATTATACTCACTGAATTATGGAATTGAAGCACAGAGACAAATGACTTTTCTACGTATTCATAATTTTCATCAGGTTCCTTCTAGTCCCTCTAATTTGTCCCCTCACCTCCCTGTACAGTAATCATCAGGATGGCACCTGTGAATAAAACATAAGAAAAAATGAGCGCTGCAGGCTAAATCCTGCTCCGTTGGAAGGAGAGGGACATAATTCTGCATTTGGAAAACATGTTGAAATATTATTTTTTTTAACAGTGAAAATAGTTACATCACAATTTTAAATTACATTTCCATTTGAAATGGAGTCGATTTGCACCACCTACTGGAATAGACAGCTCTATAGAGTCACAGGTTTAGAATTACAAAACCACTTTTAAGAGTTCAGAATTACATTTCCAGTTATCTGTAAGAGATCAGCCCCCTTTGACCTGTTAGAAAGGCCAGACAGTGATTCACTGCAGGGACCATTTTCTAAAACAAACTCTCTTTAGAAGCCAAATTGAATCGTCTAGCTGAATTAACGAATTGTACAACTGCTTGTAAAAAATAAAATGATTAAGCCAAATACATCAACCAAAGAGATAAAAATGTAAATTAGAAGCAAAACTGAAATCAATACACATTATCAGTTGCTAAATCACTATTAAAAAACGGGATTCGGGCAGACAACTGGAAAATGACAGGAAACATAGGCAAACGGGACGATAAACAGAACATAACTCAACATTAATTAAAAAAGAACTCGCCCAATGAAAATTTGATAGAGTTTATATCAAAAGCAATAATCATTGTCACAGCTTAATTACAGCCTGAACATCAAGATACAAAGTATTCATATTTAGGCTCTTTGACATTTTAAAGGAAGTCACAACAAAAATTCTCATTTTTCACGACAAACTACTCCAAGCAATATTATAGAGTGGCAACATTTATTATTGTATAATTGACAGAGATTTGTAAAAAAATTACATCTACAACATCTACTATTCTAGATGAAATTGCTTTAGAATAGAAGCCTAAATATATTACATTTTAATTTCTTGAAACCTATTACACCATTTCACTTATTTTATGGGTATTTTGTCTGAAAATTGATTTTTATTTTTATATGTCAACTAAATGAGATGTCAACTGAATTAACTGAAGCATAAAATATGCTGGCAAGATATATTTACAAACCCACACGGCAAAATGGCCTATGAGGAACAGGAATCTGATTTCGACTCCCAGGCGAGAAAGGATCCCGGCCGCTGGGACCTCGCCAGCCCAGACCCTCTTTGCTCTTGGAGGCGATTCGTGAAGGACAAGGACAGTTCTAGGTCTTCCCTTCTCATCTCAGTTCAGCGCTCACGGGATTTCGTTTTCCAGGTTCTCACGGGTCTTGGAAAGCTTGGGTGGGCCATTTCCACCGTGGACAGGAGGTCAGCCGCAGCTTTGCCCTGGTCTCCCCCTCCAGCTGCATGGAGGTGACTCCCGCGCCCGTCCACCCGTGACCCCACCCTTTCCACAGTACAGCCCCTGTATCCTCCCGCCTCCTGCTGCCCTCTGAGATGCCCCACGGGGAACCACCACCTCATCCCCCCTGAGCGTCCCCAGCTGGTCCACCTGTTCATGCAGCCAGGTATCCCCACTCCCTACTTGCCCCTTCATTCTTGACCCAGCAAAGTCCTGGCTTTCTAAATCTCCAGGAGGCCAGCCGCCTCTCTCCATCTCCACCATACCCCACTGGGCCAGAGAGCAAGCCTGTCCCCCAGACGGCTGGTCAACCATCTGGGCTGGCCTCATCTGCCCTGCCCAGGTGGCCCCTTGCTGAAAGGCCTTCACTGCAGATGAGCTTGATTAAGTGCCTTTCTTGGTCTGGTGTCCCTGCCTGCGCAGCCCCTCTCCCACCTTGGTTGGGCCTGCCTCTGCCCTCCCCCCCTGGGTCTTTCTGTTCCTCACCAGTGTGTTCCCTGCTGCGTGAGGACAGGGCCCTGGGCTCTCCTCTCTGCCTGCGGTTCTCTTCTGGCCCCTTTTTTGCACAGCCATTGACTGCGCCAACTCACACCCTAAGTCTATGTTCTGGGAGGAACTGGAAGTTTATATTTTTACTCAGCTTTGTGTTCCCTACACCAGAGAAATATGGAATGACTCATTCACGCAGAGCAGAGCCAAAAGCACAGGTGCCCCCGGGTGAAGAGAGGAGCTCACCAGGAGCGACGGGGGCCTGTCCTGTGAGCTACAGTCCTGGTTCCAGGACCCTCTCCAGAGGAGCTGGTGTGCACATCCGGTCCCGGGGGTGGCCCAGGGGCTGTTGTTGCGGAGGTAACGTCGCGGGACACTTTGGAATAGTTTCCCAAGGATGGCTGTTAGGAACATGCTTCAGTGAACGATTTGTTAGCCCAATCCATGAAAACCTTAAGTATTTAGACAGAGGCTAGGCAGGCCTCCATTTCCAGTCTTCCCCAGGCCCTGCGAATGTGGGCATGGGGTTTGTTTCACATCTCTGACAATAAACTTTATTCTTCTCCTGACCCAGTCAAAAATATCGTTACAAAAAACGGAAGAGAGGAGAATTCCAGCCAAGATAGTCATCAAGATGGTCCCCTGGGACTGGGGATAGAGCTCAGTTGGTCGAGTGCTTGCCTCGAAGGCACAGAGCCCTAGGTTTAATCCCCAGCACCACAAAAAATAAAGAAGGAGAGAGGAGAGAGAGAGAGAGAGAGAGAGAGTCAGTCCTCTGGAGCCCTTCTGAAATCTGAGGTCGGAGGAGGACTGACAGAAGTGTGGGATCTTGCCCAAGCTCACTGACAGCATGACGGAGCGAGAGGGGCATGAACTACTTGAGTCACTCAATACCAAAAAAATGTGGCAAAATCATTACATGACTCCAAAATACTGTACAGATCATGTTCTTAGGGTAGTGGGACAAAGAATTTTCCTGCCTTTTCACATTTTGCTACTATTTCAGTTTTCTTTTATAAACATGCTAACACTTGTAATGAAGACCTTTTTAAAAAAAAAAAATCATTACTATTCTGTTTCATTTACAAGATGTGAACATTTTGCCAAAGCTTTCCATTGAATTAATTGCTAGGAATGTCCTGTCCATGAATTTACTTCCCTGGCAGAGGCAAACGCCTTACATTTTTCAGAACTTGGTGGAAAGCACTATGGCTTCACTTACGTTATATATCAGAAATCAGGGACAAGCCTCGTACACAGATTGAAAAGAATGTGTTGCTTACAACCCCAGCGGCTTGGGAGGCCGAGTCAGGAGGGCTGCAAGTTGGAGGCCAACTTAGTGAGACTCTGGTGAATGGACCAGCATCCACTGAGTGTGGGGAGCTGCCTTGCGTTACCCCTGGCGCCTGCTTTTCCGGGAGCCCACCTGGGTTTCCTTGTTTCCCGGTTGTGCTCTGGAGTTGGTTTTCCAGGAGCCGGGCTTCTAGATATCCAGCTTTGCTTTTCGTTACTTAGAACTAAGAATCGTCTGGTTACTAAGCGAGGAAGAATGCCAGGGGTCTTTCAGAGCCTGGCTGCCTGTCTCCCGACCCTGGGGTCCCCCTCGGGGCCCCTTCATCACATTCCACCCCCTGCCCAGCCCTCCCCGCTCTCCAGGGCCTCAGGCTCACAGTGCTGCTGAGCCTCCTCCACTGTCAGCCTCTGCGGGCGCGTGCTCATCACGCAGGCTACCTTTCCTTCTTTGCTCAGTGACCTTCAATACCTGCCACTGCCCCCACCCACTGCCCAGACCTAGAGCACAGTCCCCCGAGGTCAGGTATCACTTTTACTGTTGAGGCCCTCAATCCAGCACGGCGTCTAGGACTCCAGAACCTGTGGGATCAAGCATACCTGTGGGTCAACCCCAAACGGCAGTGTCTCGGAACCGCTTGAAGCCCTCTGCAGTCGTGTGTCTTTTCCTGGCTGACTCAACAGACGGTCTGACTGACAGCACTGATTGACAGAACGGAAGAAATGCAACAGGGAGGATTAGGTTAAACGTAACCAGGCCTCAGCTCACTTCACTATTAACCTGGAGAAGGGAGGAAGGCGGGTGGAAGGAAGTGGATGATCCCGCCGCCCCAGGAGGGCGGGAGGGGAGGGGTCATGGTGATGGACACCACATGGGGCTTGTTTTACTCTTCTGTCTGCTTTGGTTTGAATTTGAAATTTTTTGTGTTGAAGACATTTGAAGAAGATAAAAGAGAAACAGAAGCAGCAGCTGATTTGCAGAGTCTAAGGAGGTCCCAGGCTCTGGAATGTCGTCCCCCACCCTTGCCCTTTCCTGTGCAGCACCCCAGCCCCATTCATTCATACGGATCTGGTATCAGACTTTTGACCCAAGTAACACCACCAAGGCCCTGCCCTTGGGTTGCTCCATGTCCTGGAACATTCCCAAACGGGAATGGATCCTGTCGGATCCAGGCTCCGCACCAACTGATCCAGCTAGCAACCCTCCTTTGACAAGATGCACACTGAGATCTTTTGGGACAGAGAGTCCCTTTGGTTACCTCCTAAATCACACTGGGAAAGATCACGAGAGTCGTCTTGGTAGAACTTCTTCTTGGACCTAGGAGGCCCCTGAAGACTGTCCCTGACCAAGGCAACCACCTTCTAGACGATTCCTCAGAGCAGCCTCCCTCTGGTGACCCTCCCCAGAGTCACTGCAGTCAGTTGACAAACCTCCTGGCAGGTCTTCCCAAAACAGTTCATTAGGCCCCAGCCATCAGGTCCAACCAGAGTTGCAGATAAACAAGCCTCAGGCCCTCCAAGGCAGGAGCCCATGTGTCTGTCCTTTCCTCTGTGTGGCTTGTGTCTTCCCTACCTCCAGAACATTGAGGAATGATATTTGTGATGTAGATGAGGTCGTCCTTTCACCCAGGGTTGACAGACAAGAGGAAGATTCCAGGAGAAATGCCACAGCAGCAAATGAATATCAATGATGTTTTTCCATTTCGTGCTTCTAAAATGCCTTTTGTAGCAGAATCTCAAAGCTCTCCAGGAAGCAGGGCTTTGACTGGCACTTTCGCTTGGGGTAAATGTGAATGGTCAGAGCTCCCTAAGTCATTTGTGATAAGAAAGAACAAACATCCAAGGCTTTTAAAATGCAATATTCTTGCCTTCTGGGTAGTAAACAAAAGTGTGCAGATGGATAATGACATCTGTGGATTCTGGCTCCATTTCCTAGAGAGAGAAAAAATGTAAATAAATATGTAAAAAATTGTCATATGTGGGTAACACCCATGGTTCTTCCAGTGGTCACCGTCCTGCTCAGCCTTCACAAGCAACGGATTCCATGGCTGAGTGCCTTGAGACCACATGACACTGAGCAGGCCAAGCATGTCCCTTCAATGCCCAGGGGAAGACAGATGCTATGGAAATGTTTAGTAAAAGGTCCAAGCAGTGGCTTTGACACTTGATGCCTTGTACCAGGGGCCGATTTCCTTTTGTTCTCTCCATTGGAAGCCTCCTTATAAATGTTTAATAGCTAAATGATTCATTCAGGTCTGCAAAGGCCACACCCTCAACTGGAAAGACAGGGAGACCCCCCCCCCCAGCAGTGTCTGAGTGTCAGACTGACTGGAAGGTTCATTGGAGAATTCTTCCCTGCTCATCCTCATCCTCAGCTTAAGATGCAGGTGCGGCAACACTAATAATCGCTTGGGCTCCAGCCACCAACATGCCTGAAGAGCAGATGTTAGTGACTTTGAAACCATTTCTAGGATTCATTTAGGGTATTCATCAGCCTCAGAGGATAAAACTCAAAGACTCTAAGAATATTTTCTGCTGCTGCGAAAGTGATACTGAACAATCTGCCCTTAAAATCCCTTGCCTGGTTATTCTGAAAGTCAATGCTAAGACTTTGTAAAAGAATCTGGGTTCCTAGGAGTCAAGAAACTCCTTCAAATGAAGTCCTAAATGCTGTGCTTCAATGTTCTTAATCTTCAGAACAGCAACACTGATCAGTTAATAACTAAATATGATATCAGGTAGCTGTGACCAAGAGTATCTTTCTATTACACTGGTAAACAGCACAGCCAGACTTGCATTGTCTTACACACGAACATTTTTCTACTCTTGTCAAATTAAAGTGTAAAGCAAAGTGTAGCTCATTAACTTGCTAATTGTTCTTGACTTGAACAGTAGCTAGCATTTGGTTGTCGGCACCACAGTGAGTCTAAAATAGTCATTCTAAAAGCAGTAGTCTACAAACTTTTTAAAAATCACTCCTCATTATTAAAAAGATGTTTGAATGTGAAACCCTGACATATGCATATTTATCTGTTTGTAAATATGTATCAGCACTAATCATTGACATAAAACATAAAATTTAAAAAATGTAAGTGTAAAACAATACTTGAGACATTTTATTCAGGAACTACAAAACAATTCTGCTCACATTAATGTTTTTGAAAAGAAAGCAAGGTGGAAAACTTGGTTGACAAATTTGCCATATAACAGACTGAAGTCTCCTTCCAAATTAGTTTATTTTAAAACTTGACTTAATGGCTGTCATTCCTTAACATATCTCAAAAGACAAGAAGACCTACTAGAAAGAATTGCATGGGCTTAGGGCTCACCAGATGAAACTGCTCAATTCAAAATATGTACATACAAATTATGCAAAGGTTTTAACTGAAATTTGACTGGTTAAATTTCCATTTTCTTTGAAGTCCATCAGTCGTCCTTATAAACCAATTAAATAGCATCAAGGAATAGCTCAGAAGTCACTTGTCAGTTATTTTACGTGCAATGTACTTGCTCATACATGAAACAGAAAGGTCGACAGACTGTTGTCATGGAATAAAATTAAGGCAGGGTTGTGAATGACAGGAGAAAGGGAAAGACCTGCAATCTGCCTGCAAAGAGGAGGGCTTGCAGGTATGTTCTTGGGTAAATAAATCAGTTGGCAGCTGATGGAGAGATCTCTCTGGGTGTATGAGTTAGCCAACTAGTAATATCAAAATCACAATTAGGAGTGGGTAGTTTTTTGTTTTTTTTTTTTTAATTCCTAACCCTGATGCCGAGAAGCATAGGAGCTTGCCGCCTCTGTGTGACCTGGTCCAGGTCCCCTCCCTTAGCACCTGCCCTTCCTGGACCAGACCGACAGCCACTAACCTCCCAAGAAAGCCTCCATGTTTGGTTACCCAGCTACCCCTCGGGAAGGTTTCCCCAAGCAGTGAGAAAACTTCACTTCTAAGTTGGGTGTGCAGATACGAGCTGTTAACAGCAACACACATCATTTTTGGCAACAAAATCACATAATGTTGGAAAGTTTTCCAAACATCTATTTTCAAAGGTGCGGCCTCCATGGGATAAACTTCTTCCGAAAGCCAAACGCTCTCTCCCTCGCCGCTAAAGCAGCACCTTCGTCTTGAAGGAACCCATGAAGTCTGTTTGTTTTCGTGAGACTTCCTCCTCAGTAGCATCCTAATGACAGCTACTTGTCATCACAGACAAGAAGAGGAAATGTGGGGCGCTCTTTGTGAAGGAAAACAGCCACTTTCTTTTGAGCTCGACAACTCTTCTGAGGGCTTCCTCACAGAAGGTCTGTGACCTCTGTGGCACACGAGGGGTTCGAGGTCACTCCTCCTCTCATCACAAAACTCCAAAAAAGACTCTCCTAGCAGCCATGTCTTCCTACCAATTCAGCCAGGGGATGGCATCTGGCAGCAGCCTGCTCAAGCCACCCTGTCCTTGGCGCAGGCTGCATGAGGGTCACCAATAGCCAACGTCCTCCGCAGGGGGGAATTAGTCTTTCCTTCCCCACTGATGCCAGGGTTGGTCCTGTGATGTATCCCCACCCCTCAAAAAATGGAATGGCAGTAATGTTTGTCACCTTCTTTTCTTTTTTAATCTTTTCCATTTTTTAGTTGTAGTTTGTTTGTTTGTTTGTTTGTTTATTATGTGGTGCTGAGGATCGAACCCAGGGCCTCACAGGTGCTAGGTGAATGCTCTACCACTGAGCCACAACCCCAGCCCATGTTTGTCACTTTTGATGGGAGGATTTATGAGATAGCAGACAGTTCCCAATCTCTCCTTGTCTCTACCACTCCAACTGGCAATGCACTATCAGCCTCAGTCCAGAACCAAGATGACTCGGACTAGCATAAGTATGTCTCAAACATTGCATGGGACATACTTATGCTACATTCTCAGTATGTTTCTCACCCTAATTTTTTTTTCACTGTTCATCTGAAATTCAGATTTAACTTAGTCGCTTGTATCTTACCTGTAAACTTTAGCTGTAAGCTTCTGACATTTTGAGATCATTTGTTCCAGAGGCATACCAAATCTCACTTGACTGATAGACCATGGCCCAAGGAAGGGCTCCTGTGTTAATCTTATGTTTAGTAAACCTTAAATTTGCCGTCATTTGCAGACTTTAAAAGATGTTATAGTTCTTCTTGCATCCAAAGGATCATTCTAGGAGACCCTGTTGCCAAGGTGGTAGTTACAGACCAAGGTCCGCTAGAACTAGCATCTCACCAAACAAGGCAGATTCCTTAGCAGCACCCCAAAGATACTGATTTAGAATCTGCTGGTGGCTGGAAGATCTGCCTCTTAAACAGGTGGTTATGAAACAAATTAACTGTGGACTATACTTGCAATGAAACGTTTTAGAAGGCTGCCTGAATAGGAAACCTAAGAACTAGTCCTGGCTTCGCTACTTACTAGTTTTGTACAATGTTCAGCCAGTCAGTTCAGATTGACTGGGATTTTGCCCAAATCATCCTGCATGCTGGGAGGAATTCTACAAACTGAGAAGTCTAACCTACAAATTGTTTTAGAATAGAACAAACTGTATGTCAATACTGACTTTAATAATTAATGTCATTGACAGTGCAATGTTTTAGAGTTACTTCATTAGACAGTCTTAGCTTTGATTTTGCCGATTAAAAAATATTTTGGAGTCAACAACATTGTTTTTATGTCTCATACATTTTGATAAGCATTTTTAAAGCCTGTCAGCCCTAGTCATTTTCCCTACATTGCCTAAGGGCTAAAACAGTTCTGTCAGCTGCTGCTGTGCTTGGTGTTGGTGAAACGGAGATGATCAGACAGGACACCCGCCTTTGAGCTCACAGGCAGCAAGAGAGGCAGATACAAACAGGTAATTTTTCTGTAATATGACAAGTGCAGGATAAAGCCATACAAGTGAAGCGAACAAAAAAAAAAAAAAAAGGACCCTGAGGGTTAAGTCTGGAGAGGTGTGAGGAGAGACTTATTAGAGATGATACCTGAATCTTGAGGATGGGTAGGAATAAGCCAGGTAAGGCAGGGAAAGGTATTCTACAGCAGAGGAAAAGCTCCTGTGGAGCTTGTGGAACTAGTTGTCGGAGCAGCCATTCTGGACAGCTCATTAACAAACACCTAGTAGGCAGTGAGGGCAGCAGGCAAGCACTTGAGCACCCTGGCTAGGTCCCAGAACCAGTGCAACTGACAGGGCATAGATGAAGGAGGCCATCCCTCCTGAGCTGGGGGTGGGATATCCTGATATGATATAAAAAGGAAGATGAACGAGGGTCTTCAAATTTGAAATTGTGGAATAAATGTTTTAGTAATTTACTTTAGAAACAATAATGACTTTTAAAAAACATAGCATGTTAGAGTATTTCAATATAGAAAAAGAAAAACATGCCTTGGAGTTAGAAGGCTGTTCAAACTTTATGTAACCCAGATGTGCCCAGTTTCTGCAGGCCTCAGGGATCACCCTCCTTTACTAAATTAGCCCCAGCCTGTGGGTGGCTGCAGACTCAGCCCCGGGCCAGGCATCCCTCAAGTAGCTCCTGAGGGGTGAGGCCTTCATCTCCCTCAGCTTCTCCCCCGCTGCAAGTCTTCCTTTTTCTGTGCAAGATCTTCATTCTGTCTCACTCCTCTCTGGCTTTTCACCAGTGGTTTCCAGCCCATCTTCCCACCAGCCAATATAAACAAGGATCCAGGAACTCCCTTTTCCAGGCATGCACAAATTTGAGTTCTGAGAAAAGAATTCCTGCTACCTCACTTCTTACATAGAATTACACAACAAAATTGAAATATTATCAAAAGCTAAATTACATACGTGCAAAAGCTTAATAAAATTATAGTTACAAAATGAAAGAAAATAGGGGAGACTTGAAAGAACAAAAATTTAATCACTCCATCTTTCCATTCAGATCTGTTTTTGTGGACAAAGACATAGAAATAGATGTTTTTGAGACTGGGATCATAATGCATATTTACCTTTACAAATTTGACTTATTTAATGTGATATGTACAATTTATAATTTGAATATTTTTGAAAAATGAGGTAATGATTGCATAGGTTTTATTAGGTACCCAAAATAAGTTTAACCATCCCGTTTTAGATATGAGTTCAACATTTTACTGAATAATGTATAACTTGCACAAAAAAATTGACAGCAAAATAGAACGAATGATTGTAAAAATTAAAATCAATACATGTTAAATAGCTCCAAAATATTTTGTCAAATCGTATATTAATCCATAATTTTTTGTTACATTTGAAAACAAAGTAAGTTAGGCTTGCTCATTCACAAGGATTCCTGAAGATGCACACTATTAGTCAAATGTAAATTACAAACTAAGGCATACTTCAAAGCAAATTTAACTTAAAAAAACTTTCATTACTGAAAAACCGATCAAGGTTTGCCAAATTTTTGAGACGTTTCGCTGTTTCATATTAGTTGATTCGTCCGAAAGAGTCCAGGCTCTCCAAGATTTAAACAACCCGAGCTATTTCTCCACCCCCTTGCTACTCTAGGAACTGGCAGCACCTCCAGGGAGCTCCCTCCCGGAGCCACCAAGTCGGAACGTGCACGCCCGCTGGAAGCCCCGGTGTTCCCAGGCGCTCTGACGTCGGAGGCTCGGCTCACGCCGGGGTTCTCAGCAGACGCTCCCTGCGCAGCTAAGCAGTTTACCACAGGTGCTGCCAGCCCAGAGTCCGCCCGGCGCCCCAAGGCCCGCGAGCCCCCGCCCCTGCACTCCTGCATTGTGATGCAGGAAGAACGGGCCGCCGCAAACCCGGGTTGCAGCGGACCGGCGCACCTGGAGGCGCCTCTCCCTTCTGGGCCTCGGCGTGCACCGCAGGCCGGGGAGGGAGCGTGCTGACGCCGCTAACTCTCAAAACCCTTTAGGGCAGTTCACCTCCCACGCAGAGAGGACCTCCGGACTCGGACTCGGTCCAAGCTCCGGCACCAAGAACTCTATGCCAACAAAGACTAGCGGCGTGCGAGGGGTGGAGCTTGGGCGGCAAATACCGCGAGAAGTGGTCTCCCGGAGCGGCTTTGACAGGCGCGCCGCCGCTCTCGCCCCCGGAGGCGGTCTCCGCATCAGGAGGCGGGGCCGAGCCTCTGTTGCAGAGATCGCGAGACTTGGCCGCGTCACCGCAAGCCTTCCTGTCAGGGGCCGGAAGCGCTCTTCGCGGAGCGTCTCCTGCACCTGGTCGGCTGAGCTGCTGCGCCCGTGGGCCCGGTTCCCGGTGCCGCCCCTCGGCTGCCGCTGGGCCGCGCCTGCCCTGGGCCGCAGTGATGGAGGACCTCAAGGAGGCCGGCGCCGAGGCTCCGCCGGCGGGGACCGGTGCTCGAGGCGGGCTGAGCCTCCTGTCCCAGGGAGATTCCGAGGAACCTTGCGCGCAGGTAAGTCCCCCGCGGGGCCGCACCTGCCCGGGCTCCGCGGGCCGCGCGGCCAGGGACGCTGTCACGGGCCCCGCAGCCTCCGGCGCCGCCTCCACGCCCCCGTCACCTCCGAGGCGCGAAGCGGAGGCCGCTGCCCGTCCCAGGCGTGCAGGTCGAGAGCCTCAGCCCTCTCGCTTCCCCCCGGCGGCCGCCGCCACAGCGCGCTCCGCCATCTCCGCCCCGGAGCACCCGGCGTGAGAGTGGGTCCGAGCGGCGGCGCGGGTGCGCCGGAGCCCGGGGGGCGGCGGGAGGGTGCGCCAGGGCTCGCCGGACCCGCGCCGGGCGGGTCTCCGAGGGCGGGCCGGTGCCGCGCTCCTGTGGGGACCGACGGGCAGTTGGCCCTGGCTGCTAGCCAAAGAGGCCCTGAAATCACCCGAAACCACTCGGTAGGCGGCGCGCAGTGTGGACACGAGCTGTTTCTCGGACCCGGGGGGCGGCGTCGAGGGATCCTGCGGGGACCCCCAGGGCGCTCTTCAGTCTCCTGGTCTCTGCTTCTGGGTTTTACATAAGTACATTGAACCAGGCGGGCTGGTCGGCCTGCTTCCCGGCTGAAGACCGTAGCCGTCGTGCTCCTTGATGCATCCGTCTTCCTTTCCTCTAAAACTATTGAAGAAGAGCTAGTAAATATGATCATGTGTGCCAAAATGTATCGTTAGTGACAGGCGACACGCATTCCCGGTGAAGCTTGAGGTAGTGAGTTCCTGTTTTCTTTTTATAAAGCTGAGATTTTCATTCCTAAGAGTGTTCATTATAGTGTCATTCAATATGTTAATTAGGGATCAGCTTTATTTCTTGGAGGCAATGAAGTGAAGAGCCGAGCTGTGGTGAAATATTCTTCCGCCCCTCCTCGAACAGCATTTGCACGCCTGGAAGAGAAGACAGACTTGAAACTCCCACCTGCCAACTGGTTACGAGAGAGTGCCAAACTAGGGCCAGCAGGAACTACCATTCTTGGCAATAGTAAGAAAAGCAAGCCGTTTTCAAGGTAAATATTAATAGATGGCATTTTTAACCTACCCCTTTACCCCACTTAAAACTCTTAATACTTTCCAGTTTAATTTGTGATGTACATTAACTTGCTGGGATTTTTTTCTTTTTCCCAAAGATCACATTTGACTTTCAAAGTTTTTTCTCCCCTGCAGAATATGTAATAATATGAAGATACCAATTTCATGTGTTCCTTTCATGTCTGCATCATGTTATTAACATATATTGAATTTTTTACTGAAAATTGACCATTTTATTTTTAGCTAATTTGCTGACTTTTGAATGTGAAAACAAAACAAATCAGGGTGGTACATGAGAAGGAAACTCTTACCGTGGTCTGATCTGTTCTTTGGAGTTTTTCTTTGAATTATGGTATATTGTGTAGATTAGAAAAACCTGATGTAAAATTCCAGCATATTGGGTGACCTACACCTTTGACTCTGAACCCGAGAATTCTGCTAGTGGTATTTAAAAATGAGAGAATGGCCCGGCATCTTACAGAGAAAAATGTACTTATGTCTCTATTCTTGTAGGCCATTTAATATGTGGGGTCCTTACTGCCTCAGAAAGGAATAGTTATGTATTCAAATTGTTTATTTCTGGCATTTATTCTAGCAAAAACCTGGAAATGACTCAAATATCTTCTTTTGGAAGAAAGCTTAATAGATTATATTGTTATGAGAT
Organism: Urocitellus parryii; assembly: GCF_045843805.1. Lineage (NCBI taxonomy): Eukaryota > Metazoa > Chordata > Mammalia > Rodentia > Sciuridae > Urocitellus > Urocitellus parryii. The sequence continues at coordinate 205,406,734 of NC_135535.1, forward strand.
GATTTAAATAATTATATTGACTGTAGAAACACAGTGCTAGGTATTTTATGTTTATCTCATTTAATGCTCATAGCAATCTTTTGAACTAGATACTGTGAAGTATTTTGCATGTGAGAAAATAAGCTAAGAAAGTTTAAGTAATTTACTTAGAGCATATGATAGATTGTAAGAGCATGCTCCAATATTAGACAGTCCTGGCTAAGTATCCTGACTGCTACTTCTCCACCTTATAGACTATAGGTGTATTTCATATGGTACCTGGAATGAGTTGGATGCACACATTTCTTATTTTTTCTCCTCGTTTCTAAATTGGTGTCAGGTGCATTTATCTCATTTTTTTTTAACGATATCTTTCTAGAAACAGTCCAATCCTAGAAACTAAAATCATAATAAATGTTTGTTTTATCTAAAAAGAGTAAAATCTTAAAACAATTTTCTCTTGGAAGAGATTTTTTTGAGTTTCAGAGGACAAAAATAAAAATACCCACTAAGTATTTTATTCTAAATCTTTCCTAATGACTTCTTATAATTATTACTGTTTCATTAAATCTTAAGATATTTTTTATTTTGAGACACTATTTTATATATTCTGAAAAGGAAACACTAGTCAACCTACTACATGTTGATTTCAGAGATGTTAGAATGTGGAAAATGTGAATCCTAGAAGCAAGGATATTTGGTGTTCTGTTCACCTTTAACTTGTGGCCTCTTTTCCTTTGGTAGTTTTGGCATGGCATATGACTTTATTGATTCTGTGGGAAATGATGTGGATGTTGTCTCTGATTCTGAAGTAAGTTTTCTTATTGTTTAAGTGGAACTCCATGAGTATTTTATACTAGGTGTTACATATTCTGTTTCACAGTCTTGAGAAATTCCCGATGAAATGATACGATTATCTGATTTTCAGATACCTTTTTTGTTTTTAAATTATTACTCCTTACCACATGGTCTTTCTTCAAAGTGGAGGGAACAATCCCCAAAACAATGGTAGTGATATTAATACTAATATGAACTGCTATATTTTAATAATAGTAATTGAAATGGATTATATTGCATGTTACCAACTTAGAATCATATTTCCAGTAAATTCTATTGATCTTTAGTTGGCAGTTTTTTTCTGATATGCTAAAAGCTTAGGTCAGTGCAATAGTGTTATCTGTATGCACTTACCCTTGAGAAATTCTGTCTTGTAAAAATAAATCTTTGATCATCGTTTATATTAACATGTTAGCGTGACTCATAAAGTGTAGTGATTCTGGTTTTAAAGGTCTATTTTCTATGTAGCTCTTTGTGTAAATTACAGTTTGTATAACCTTGAGATGAATGAAATTGAAATTTGAAATTACAGATAACTCTAAAAAGGTCTTTCTAAATTATTTTTCCTTAATTTTTCTAAGAACATAAAAAAGCTGCTGAAGATTCCCTACAGCAAGTCCCACGTAAGCATGGCGGTGCACCGCATAGGAAGGACACTCTTATTAGATGAGCTGGATATTCAGGAACTCTTTATGAGATCATCTCAGGTAATACTTTGTGAAAGACATCCAGAAAAACATTAACATCCTAAGAGCGCTAGAAATATGATTGTGTTCCAGAGAAAGGCCAAAGTAGAAATGAAGCTGAGTACTTCAGCAATCAAAAGTTGAAAAAATTTACTGAAGATAAGAAAACTTCAGTTTAAAAAAAAAACGAAAACACAGAATGGGGAAGAAAATTATTTTGTTCATGCTGACAGCCAGGATTCTTACAAGGAAAGGAGTGAAGTTAGTGAAGAAAAAGTTCAGAAAAATACGTGAAATTATTATTTTTACATAATTATTATTATGTTTAAATTATTAAAAAATTCTTTGTCTTCACTATAGAGATTGTCCTGAAATGTTGTTACTAGGCGATGTGAAAAATGTCTTAAAGCCTGATTTCTAAACTGTGTTGATAAACTGCTATTTTTCCTTCTTGTGTTAATGTTGGACACTTTTATAAAATATAATCACAATGTTTTAGTTTCTCCAGGCTTGTTCTCCAGTTCTATACTTAATCTTTAGTTTACTGATAGCAAGTGGTTGATGGTTCTGCTGGTTCATAGGGCTACTCTTTAACATCACTTCAGTGTTTTCCAATAAAGGAAAATGAGTGATTTAAACTGACATTTAAAATATTCTTTTAGAGAAAATAGTAGTTAAGTTCAATCTGTGTGTGCACCAGATACACAATGCTTTGGGAGATGTGAGTGAGTAAATTATAGCCCTAGTTTTCTTCAGTAGTTCACAGTTTTGATGTAAGAACACAAAGGTAGATATTTCAATGAAGTGCAAAGTAGGTTATACTTCAGGCACTCAAGAAAAGATAGAGAAGGGTTACCTCTCTGGCCTGGCCTAGGAAGGGAGGAATATGTGGGCTTCTTAAAAGAGTTAAAAGAGGCAATATGAATTGAGTCTAGAAATACACGTGTTTTGTGAGTGTGCTTATGCCAATGATATTCAACAGAGAATCGATTGTAAAAGAGTAATAGGTACATGTTAGCTTTCAGCCACTGTGACAAAATACCCAAAATATTCCGTTTAAAAAGAGGAAAGGTTTATTTTGGCTCATGGTTTCAGAGGTTTCAGTTATGACCAGCTGGCTCCTTTGCTTTGGTCCTATGGTGAGGGAGCATATTATGTTGGAGAGCACATGATGGAGGAAAGTGCTCACCTCATGGTGGCTAGGCAGCAAAGAGGGGAAAGTAGGGGCTGGTGTCCCCATGTCCTCTATAAGGGTATGTCCCAGTGACCTAACTTCCTTCCACAAGGTTCCACTCTTAAAGGTTCCATCACCTTCTAATAGTGCCACAGGCAGGGGACCAAGCCTTCAACACAGGAGCCTTTGGGGACATTCAGGATCCAAACGATAGCATAGTACCAAATTGTTTCCGCTATGTGTGTAATATTTATTTCATTTTTTTCTTACTCAGACTGGTGATTGGACATGGTTGAAAGAGTTTTATCAAAGACTGATAGATCAAAAGTGGCAGAGGAAGAAAAAGAGCAAGGAGCACTGGTACCAGAAGGCTATTCTTTCCAAGTTTTTATATTATAGGTACTTAACTACTTGTTTATTTTTACCTTAAGAAGAAAAAGGAGGGGCTGGGGTTGTGACTCACGTGCGAGGTGCTGGATTTGATCCTCAGCACCACATAAAAATAAATAAATAAGATAAAGGTATTGTGTCCAACTACAACTAAAAAAATATTTTAAAAAAAGTAAATTTTGATCTAAAATTTAATTTGAAGCTAGTAAAATTAATTTTTTTTCACTATGATGTATTTACATTTTTCATTTTAATTTTTGTTAAGAAAATACATACTTGATTACAAAGTCTGGGGTTTTTTAAAAATTCTAATTAGTTATACATGACAGCAGAATACACTTCATAGTATACAAACGGAGCACAATTTTTCACTTCTGGTTGTACACGAAGGAGAGTCACACCATTTGTGAAATCATACATGTACTTAGGGTAATGATGTCCATCTCTTCCACCATCTTTTATAAATGGTAGATTGTAACATAAAGTTAACTTTGTCAAAAGTCGTTTTTATTTTGTTTTTTTAATTTCTGATTTGGGCAGTATCAATGGTGATGGAGCAGCTCAGCCTGTCCCTTCAGCTGCAGAACAACAGGAATCATCAAGTTCTGATCAGACACATGACTCAGAAGGGGCTTCATGGCCTGCTCCCTTTGAAATGCCTTCTTCAGTTTCTGAAGACCCCAGTGCTTCCAGTCAGGTTTGTTAGTACTTAAATGCTACTTCCATGAACTCATATTAGGAAAACAGAACTACCTCATTTAAAGAATAGACAAATGGAATAAGAAATTGTTTATCAATTTATTTCACAATTAGGAAAAAAAATACATTTTAGTTTTTCATTGTAGAACTTACAAGAACTATTACAAATAGCCAGATCAGTTTTTTTATATTAAAATGTTTTAAAGGAGCCTACTGTGCTTGCACACATACTAAAAAATTGGAATGATACAGAATAGATTAGCATGGCCCCAGCGCAAGAGATGACACACAAATTCGTGAAGTGTTCCCCAAAAAAAGCCTATAGACAAATATAGCAATACTGATTTTTCTCCTTAAAGTCATAGGAATACTTTATAGCATAGTGATAAAGTATATTTTTTAACTTTAGACATGTAGTAAGCTATCAAATATTGAGGCTGATAGGCCTGTTCATAATGTATATATTATTTTACCAGAACTTTTAGTCAAATTGTTAGAGCTAAAATATCCCTTAAGATTTTCTGAATGAAATTCCTAAGTTTTAGCCCACATTCCTGCTATAAAGCTTTTAAAAATGATAAAAGAAAGAATATGCTGTCTGATTTGTATTTTATATTCTTGATTTCTTATTGTTTGTTATCCTTGTTGTGTCTATGAAAGAACAAAGTAACTCCATAGACATAACTGTGGCAGCATGTGTATATTTAGGAACAGATATTGATAAACCTGATTAAAAAAAAAACTGTGTGTGTGTGTATGTATATATATATATATTAATATTATTATTGTTTTTTCCTTATATCTTCTTTTTTTTTTTGGTTCTGGGGATTGAACCTAGGGCCTTGTGCATGCGAGGCAAGCACTCTACCAACTGAACTGTATCGCTAGCCCCTCTCTCTATATTCCTTTATATATATATATTTGTTTTTTTTTTTTTTTTTTTTTGGTATGTATGTGTAGTACTGGGGATTGAACCCCGGCTCTCCTGCCCTCCTGTATGCTAGGCAAGCACTCTGCTATTAAACTATATCCCTACCCATTTTTATTTCTTTGTGAGTGCACTCTTTTTAAATTTTTTTCTTTTTAGTTATATTTGACAGCAGACTATATTTTGACATATTATACATGTATGGAATATAACTTCCCATTCTTGTGGTTGTACATGATGTGGGGTTTCACTAGTCGTGTATTCATATGTGAACATAGGAAAGTTATGTCTGATTCATTCTATTGTCTTTCTTATTCCCATCTCCCCTCCCTTCCCTTCATTCCCCTTTGTCTAATCTAATGCCTAGCCCTTTGTATTTTTTATTTTAAGATACAGTCTCAGTAAGTTGCCAAAGCTGGCCTTGAATTTGCCATCCTCCTGCCTTAGCTTTCTGAGTAACTGGGATAGGAGTGAGTGTCACCATGCCTGGCTGAAAATAAGATCTTAAACTTAGTAAATTTTTTTTTTCTCTTGCTATGTGTTCCCATAAACTGAACACTATTCAACCAGATTGTTTTAGTCTTCACAAATTATAGGGTTATAGGGAATGAACATGTTTAACTTGATTTTAGTTATAGTAGGTTTTAAAGTGGGAAAACCTTCTATAAAACAACACAATGAATTTTGAAAGTAATTAACATGCAGGTCACAATGGTAACCACCAAGAGGTGGGGATATTTTGTGACTGAGAAGGGACATATTAGGGTACTAAGTACTATAACAATGTCCCATGTTATGATTTGGGTAATAGTTACATGGTAATTTTCTTTGTAATTAAAGAGGCGGGGGTGTAGCTCAGTGGTAGAGCACTTGTCTAGCATGGTAAGGCCTTGGGTTCAATCCTCAGCATTGTCAGAAACATAATAAAACCTAAATTTATTTGTACTTTTTTTTTTTTTTTTTTTGAGGGAGCTACTGGGAATTGAACTCAGAGGCACTCATTCACTGAACTACATCCCCAGCCCTATTTTGTTAAGAGACAGGGTCTTACTGAGTTGCTAAGTGCCTTGCTTTTGTCAAGTCTGTCTTTGAACTCCTGATCCTCCTGCCTCAGCCTCCGAGCTGCTGGGATTACAGGCATGCACACCAGGCCTAGCTGTACTTATTATTCTGAATTCTCTGGTTTTTATACTTTATTATATGTGATTATATGTCACCAAAGATTTTTTTAAAATTCATCTAGTATTCCTTGTTTCCAAAGCCTATACCTTACAAAAATGACCAAATAATAGAAATATTGCTCTGCTGCTGCCCATTGTCCTTCTGCTAACCTTTTTCTTGTGTCCTTACCTTGATTAGGAGTTATTGTGCAGAATCTTAAAAGAGATTTTTAAGAATCTGTAGACTTGCATGTGCCAGAAGCAGACCAGCATTTACTTAGTGCCCCAAAGGCCATGAACTTTAATATATGTTTGTATAAATTTATTTTCACCTGTGGAGTTGCATATGCAGTGAGTATCAATGATATCATTTTACAAATCTGTTATTGAAAGCTTATAAGCAGGAGATGATTTTCTTTGGTCACACAGCTGGTGAAGTCTAGGCTAGGGTTTCCATACACATCTTTTCTGATCTCAGAGACCTGTTCTTACAGCAGCACTCCACCGTGTCCCTAAATGCCACCCGTTTAGGAGGGCTCTAGAAGCAGATTGAAGTGAATTTCAAAATTTGGAGATCTGTTTGCAAGCTGTCGCCTCTTTAATTCTTGTTCTCACAACTAAAACCACTAGGTTGAGGCCTTTGTTTAGCAGTTACAGAGGTTACTTGGGTGTCTGTGGTATAGCCTTGGAGCCAAAACTTTTTTGAGACCGTTGAGCCTATCATAGTCTAAAACCCCTCTGAAGCTACCTCATAATTATAATTTTGGGAACTGACCCCATAGCTTGATCATGTGTCTATATAAACAAATGATTGAGGAGTTCGATGTCCTCGTAGGACTCCTGAGGGAGAAAACAAGATGGCAATGATGCTGGCAGTCTCCCCTGACTTGAATTGTGCCCACTGCACAGGCACACACATAGATGAGGAGTAGGATGGATCTTCATGGAATAAGCAGCACATACACATGTCCATCTTGGGGTCAAGTAGAACACTGACATTAAATTAAGCTTAAAGTAGTATTTCTTAATACCAACTGTCCTAATGGTTGAAAAACTGAAGAATGCAAAATGCATTCCATAGAATATGTTAAGAACAAAAAGTATTGTGAGATTGACTATGTTTGGCTTAAACCTTGGATTATATAAGGATGAAGTAGATTTCTATAGCAAGACCATTTTATAGTCTTTGAACAATAAACATTGTCACTCTCAAAAGCAAGTATAAAATGGTAAGTAGCATTTTTTTCCAACCTGACTCTGATAAGATTTCAGTGGGTGTCCAGGATTGGAATTCTGTGAAGCTCATGTAGGACATATTAAACTAGAGACTGTCTGGATGACAGAACTCTCAAATTATGACTGAGATATTTAGAATTTTCTATTGAGTAGAGATGGGGTAACCCAAAAGAGCAGTAGTAATCAATGTTACTAAAAAAATGAGGGAATGAAAACTGTATTGGCTTAATTTACAAAGGTAGACTTGAGATGAGTGCTTCAGTTTTTAGGTAATACTCTTTAAAAATGGGTCAATTTTAAGAAGTGTTGGCAGCAGAATCACTCCTTATCCTTGCACTTTTCACAGGGAAGTGAGCCTCTTGAGCCCTCATACATAGTGGGGCATGTGGCCTCAGCACCCAAAGAACAAAACCTGACTACTTTATTCAATGACGGGGAGAACAGTCAGGTATGCTTTCCACATGGCCAAGTCAAGACACCTAGTCCACGGTCCACTTCGTCATCCAAAAACTAGTATCAATTGGAATTGATAGGGAAAAAAATCCACTTGATCCTGAGAATTCCTAGTACACATCTCTCTGATCTTATAGCTCTGGGAACTTACTCTATCTTCTTTTTTCTTTTTTCTGGTCTTTCTGTGGATCATGGGGGATACTGTGGATCTTTTGTTTATTATAATCTCTCCATTTTTAAATCAAAGGGTCTTAAAAATGATTTTGTTCGGAATATCCTGTGGACATTTGAAGACATCCACATGTTGGTGGGATCCAACATGCCCATCTTTGGTGGAGGCAGGTATCCAGCGGTCAGCTTACGTCTCAGGTAAACGGCACCACGCCCCTCTTGTGCTTATGTTTTTTAAATGCTTCCTTTAGATTTAGTGTTCCTTTTGCTTTTCCTTATTTGTCTGGGTAGCCTCTTTTTTCCCTAGATTTTCTCACCTCCCTTGTTCCCATGCCATTTGAAATGGTAAATGCTGAAAGCCCCATAGCTAAGCTCTCATTCTAGACCTAATTGAATAGAGCCAGAGGTCTGTTGTACTGGCTTATTCTTATGTGTCAATCTGCAACCTGTGAGAATACAAGAAAATTTATTGGTTAAGGAGATATTTTGCTAATTTCCTGTTAAATAATTGTGAGCATTCTTCTTAATGCTTCATGAGTATTCATATTAGTGTGAATTTTTGCTTGGGCATTATTGTGTGTGCTCAATCTTGCCTTAGATTGTGTAAGGAACAGTATGTTCAGTCATCTTTCTGTTCATACTGAAAATTTAGTGCCAATTAGAAATAGGAAACAGCTTTTGGAAAGATGTGAAAATATAACATCATTGAGCTATGTGCCTGTGTCTCATCAAACAAAGCATTTATGGCATTTTCATCTAGGGAGCATAGAGTAAAATACTTACATGGGGAAATAAGTCACAGATGACTCATGGAACATCTCAGTGAAAACAAGTAACACTAGAAATATATATTTTTAGGGATAACAACAAACCAATCAATGTGCTAACTGGAATTGACTATTGGTTGGACAACTTGATATGCAATGTACCAGAGCTTGTGATGTGTTTTCATGTAAATGGAATTGTACAGGTAAGATACACTGTGACTTTTTAAATAACCTCTCAAAAGCAAATTGATTGGTGCAGAGAGTACCTCACCAGAGTTTTTAAGGCTTGTGAATACTAAGGTGTATTTTGGTAGGGAATATAGGTGTAAATTAACTGAAACTTGAGTGTTTTCACTTTTAAGTTCGTAAGTATTACTTAAGCATGGATTTGTAACCATAGAACTCTTAAGTGCCAAGTTCATGATGGCAAACCGAAAATGCCAGAGCAGTGGATGTGTTCATCCTTGCACAAATGTCTGCTCGGTGTATGCAAAATTCTAGGAGCAGACTAGAGTGAGAATTGCCTAAGGTAGATAGGTAGCCTATGTAGCAAATTCTTACTGAGCACTTTCTATTTAGGGAAATTTTAATCCCCATTACAAGTGCTGGAGGGAAACAGAGTATGTTTGATCACTACTTACCTATGTTCTGATGGGAAGTAATGATGTGCAGAGAAAACAGTACGAGACATGAAGCGAGTACTGTAAGTGTACACACCGGGTCTGGGTAGTCAGAAGGGCGAGATCACTCTGGGTCTGGAAGAAAGGCTTCATGCAAAAAGTGGCTTATTAACTGGGTCTCAAAAGATAGCTAGTGTCTCAAAAAGTAAGAACTTGGATTTGAGAAGAGTTGAGTAGGTAAATGAGAGGATTGGTAATAAATCCAATTAGGGAACAACAGGATTCAGGTAACAGAGTTGAAAAAGTCTTGGCCAGGTAATGGGGAACCTGGAATGCGGTGCTGAGGAGTTGGTCATGCGGGATCAGTGAAGGCTTTGCCTCTGGGAGGTGAGATTTGTTGTGCTGGAATGTTAATCTGGGATACTATGGAACAGGCAGGGAGGACTTGGGGACAAGAAGATGACCAGCTATGGCATTACTTTAATGAATGGCATAACATTGTGCTGCAGAGGAAGTACTGAGACTCAGCATGGTGGTGATGGCATTTGTTCCTTGCCAGTCCCTTTGTTAAGGGCATCACCTTTTTGATCTTCTCAGCTGTCTCAAGTACTTTTATTCCCTTTTGGTGGGGAAGGAAATTGAGGATCAGGAGCTCAAGTGAGTTGCCCAAGGTCATGTTGCTAGTAAATGGTGGTTCTGATGTTTGAGCCTGTATCTGCCAAGATTATTATTTTTTTCTTTTTTCCTTTGTTTTTGTTTTTTTGTTCTTGTTTTTGGTATTGGGAATGAACCCACGGTGCTTTAACATTGAGCTACATCATCCCGGCACTTTATATTTTCTGAGACAGGGTCTTAATCAGTTGTTGAGATTGGCCCTCTGCCTACCTCAGCCTCCCAAGTCCCTGAGATTATAGGTATGTACCACCACACCCAGCCAGAAGCCTTCCTTTTAACCTTTATAACTTTTTTTCACCTGGGCTTCATCAGAATCACTTGGGCCTCCGGTGTGCCAGGCTTGGTAGGATTGTGCATTATTTTTTTCCCCCAGTAAGTTTTATAGGTGATTGATTTGCAGCCTTGATTGAGAACCTCTGTCACACCATAACCTTAAGTGGCAATATTAGTGAGAAGCTTGTGGTGAGGCAGGGGAAAGGGAAGAGGTAGGTACAGCATTAGTGAGACAGAAGGGAGGAAGAGACCATGGAAACCCAGGGCCCTGGGACAAGGATGATGATGGTGTCTCTTGCTAAGAAAGGGGCAGTGGGCTGGTATAGTCTGGGAAAATGATGTGTTTTTAACACACATTCAGCTTGAGGAAATTTGAGAGGTTCAGTGAGCATTCTGCAGTTACAACCTTCAGAGAAGATGGGCCTAGAGGATAAATTGAAGCACCCCCTGGGTACAGTTTGGTTCATCACCATTGAATCTCAAAATCACGCATCAGAGACTTACCCCATATAAGTGGAAGGGGAGTGGGCATTTGAGAGGGGAATCAGAGTGGTGCAGTATGAACTCTGGGGGGGAGGGAATAACAACCTTGGGGCCTTTAGATGATCTCAGGAGGATGAAAATCAACCTTAGGCAATCTTGTCTGGTGTCCCAATCCAGTTGCTTTAGGGCTTCTGATTTTACAGTATTTCAGGAAATGTGGTAAGATGTGTTTAGGGAAATCTGCACAGAAGACACCCTGGAAAGAAATATGGAGGCACTTTAAAGATAATAGTAGTACCAGCCATGCAGCCTTCATTCCTGTTGCCCCCTCCATCTCTGTGCTCTATCCCTCCAAAGGACGAGTCTCTAACTCAAGGGAAGAGAAGTATCTACAAGGAAAACATCTCAAGTGATGCTCTTCCTTTGAGCCATTCACTCTGGTGTGTGTGTAGGTGGGTAGAGGAGGCCAGAAATATATTGTTTTTAAAATGCTTGTAAGGTAAAGTCTACCTTCATTTACTACCTTCCCTATTTAAACCAGCAAAGGCCTGGGGTTGTGGCTTAGCAGTAGAGTGCTCACCTAGTATGTGTGAAGGACAGCCAGCAGAATGAGAAAGGAAGTGTTCAGTACTGTGTAGTTAGAATAGAAGCAGTGCTAAACCTGAAGCTCTAGACCTGGTGTGACCCCCCTCAAGAGTGTCTTTAGTGGTAGGCCACCATCAGTACTGGGCCTGGATCCTGGGTATTTGGAGCAGGAAAAGATAGAAAATCACTGGCTTAGGGCTGGGGATGTGGCTCAAGTGGTAGCGCACTTGCTTGGCATGCGTGGGGCGCTGGGTTCGATCCTCAGCACCACATAAAAATGAAATAAAGATCTTGGGTCCACTGAAAACTAAAAAATAAATATTAAAAAGAAAAAGAAACTCACTGGCTTACACTCTTTAATGCTACATGGGTCTCTGTTTGCAGATTTGTGTTTGGTTGCTTTGTAAGAGGAAAGATGTTGCTGCCTCAGGTTCTCTCTTAAACAATCTCCCATCTGTGTTTTACAGAAGTATGAAATGATAAAGACAGAAGAGATTCCCAATTTGGAAAACTCTAACTTTTCTACTAAGGTCATAAAGGACATTGCACAGAATATTTTGTCATTTCTGAAATCCAATTGTACCAAAGAAGGACATACCTATTGGCTCTTTAAAGGTAAGCTATTTCTTGGAAACTTGGAATGGAATCACCATTTGACCCAGCTATCCACTCTTCGGCCTATACCCAAAGGACTTAAAATCAACATACTACAGTTCCACAGCCACATCAATGTTCTTAGCAGCTCAATTCATAATAGCTGAACTGTGGAACCAACCTAGATGCGCTTCAGTAGATGAACGGGTAAAGAAACTGTGGTATATTTATACAATGGAATATTACTCAGCATTAAAAGAGAATTAAATTATGGCATTTGCAGGTAAATGGATGGAGTTGGAGAATATCATGCTAAGCAAAGTAAGCCAATCCCAAAAAACCAAAGGCCGAATGTTTTCTCTGATAAGTGGATGCTGATCCAAAATGGTGGGAGTGGCGGGGGATGGCATGGGATAAATGGAGCAACTTTGGGCAGAAGGGAAGGGGAGGGGTATGGGCAGGAAAGACGTGGAATGTGATGGACCTTATTACCCTAGGTACGTGTATGGCTATACATATGGTGAGGCGCTACATTATGTACAGAGAAAAAAAGTGCTGCAGTTGTGTACAATGAATCAAAATGCATTCTGTCATTTATACCTAGTTAAAATAAATAAATATTTTTTTAAAAAGAAAAAAAGGTAAGCTAGTTTTTGAATGGACAATGATCAGTTTGTGTGACTTCTATAAAATGAGGTTTATTTGTTTTTCTTTTTAGCCAGTGGCAGCGATATAGTGAAGCTCTATGATCTCACTACTCTTTGTGAAGAAACAGAAGACAAATACCAGAATCCATTCACAATGCCAGTAGCCATTCTCTTATATAAGTGAGTGCTTTAAAAATTTAAGTTGAAGTAGCCTTATGTAAAAGTGTAGTATGCAGCCACACTCTTCAAGCCAAGCCTTTAAAATACCTCTTCAGGTTTTCAGAGTGGGACAAATGCTTACATACACGTGAGTATATACATGAATATATATGTGGGTGTACAGGAGAGACAGGCACACAGTCACACATATAAACACATTGTACCAAATATCATTCAACTTTCTTAGGAAAGCATAGTATAAACCTTTGGGGGGTAGGTGGGTAAAGTGCAATCTTTAGTTGTTTTTTATAGCCCTTATTCTGTTGGGAAGATGCAAGAGTGTGCCTAGACTTGAGCGCTGTAGAGAAGGATGAGGGGGAGTAAAGTGATCTAAACATCTCTTTCAGGGTTGCTTGTAACATGATGATGAAGAAGAATCAAAATAAAAAACACTATGGGACTATTAGAACATTGCTTCTTAATTGTGTGAAATTGCTGGACAAAAGCAGACATCCTCAAGTAAGATCACATTCATATGCTTTCTGACAGAGTGCTAACAATCTGATGAAGAACTGCTGCCTGGGCAGTGAAGGCCTCTTAGCCAGACTCTAGCCCGCCCCTCCCTTCATGGGTGCCTGCAGCCTGTGGCTGTGGAGCACTTAAATGTGCCTAATCCGAATTGAGATGTGCTGTCAGTGTAAAATACACACTGAATTTTAGAGAGAGTGTGTGTAAATGCACACTGAGTTTAAGTATAGCAGTATCCAGTTTGTAAATAGATTATCCTGAAGACCAAACTTAGAAATAGTTTGTTGAATAAAAAAAGTTGTGTGTGTGTGTGTTTTTGGGTTTTTTTTAATGTTGGGGGCAGGATCTCACTAAGTTGCCCAGGCTGGCCTTGAACTCCCCTTCCTCCTTCCTCAACCTCCTGAGTAGCTGGGATTACAGACACAAAACAATTACTGACTTAAGTGTCTAATTGCTGTTTGAAGTTTTGGTATTTAGTGGTACTTGAGTGATTTATGCAAAAGTTAAAAAGTGATGTTCAGATTATTAAGTGTCTATAATAAAGAATTAGTCAATAATAGTGAGATAAATGGTAATATGTAGTGCTGATTTTAATAGCAATCAGGGAAGGACTTTTCCTTTTTTAATTTAGTGAGGTTTTTTTGCCTTTAGAGCTATAGGTCATATTGTAACTATTGCCTTTTAAAGGTAAGCTATAGTCATTTATAAAGGAAAATTCTCATTTCTCACTTGGTTTGGGTAGGATTTGCTAACATTTTAGTTAATACTTAAAAGCTTTTGCTTGTCCCCCGTGAAGGCTCAGGGTGGAATAATTTCCAGAAATGAAACTCAACCATAAGGATCTCACAGAGCACACTCAAGGCTAGCTTTGGGAACATTTCTGTGTGTGTGACAGTCTGTGTGGCAAAAACAGACTAACTGCCGACACCTTCCAAAACTTGTGCATGTGGTAGTAAAACTGCTTTATCTTTAGATGATGAGACAATTTTGGTGATAGTTACTTACACACATTTGTTTTTCTTTATGTAAGATTATTGCTTCAGCCAATTACATGCTTTCAGAACTTTTTCAATTGGATGAACCTAAAAAGGAAGAAAATTCTGAATCTCCTTTACATGAGAATTCGGATGAAAGTTATAGTGAAGAGGAGGAGGAGATGCCTGACAGTGATGAAAATGGATCCTATAGCACCAGCTCTGACCCGTCAGATGACAACAAAGCAGTAGCTATCATTAAGTCTGTTGGGGAATTGTCAGTACCAGAAAAATACAAGTCCATCCACCAAATCAGGGTGAGCTCACAGGATTTATATTAAAGTTCTATTGGTGGAAAAACAAATAGGTGTTAATTGAATGCAATTAGTCTCAAAGATGCTAATTGATATTTAGCAAATCTTCTGTGATCCGGGGTCTAATAATTCTTAGCTTTCTGAATTCTGAACCTTGGTTTTAGAACCCCGCAGTTGAATAGTCTTGTTCTGGGGTATCTGACCTACATTGTCCAAGGCTGGTGGCCCAAGTACACCAGACAGCCACATGTTGATTTTTATGTGGGAGATTTTTCTCTCCATTAGCCAGTGTGTATTTGTAGCCATGTCTCCTCATCAGGGTATGTCTGTCCAAGTTTTGTGTTGCTAGGAAATAGCATATGTGGGTTGCTTGGTGAACAGAAGTGGGGGGTTGATCCATATGTAGCGCTATCTGGTACGTTGTCCTTGTGCTGTAAGTAGGACAATACTTTTCTGTGACCTGGGGCATGTTTCTGCCCTGGTCAGGGCGGATGTCCCTAACACTGCCCACCCTTTTGGTTTTCCGTAGCATGGGCTACACTGGCTGTTGTATCAGTCTGTCTCCACAGAGTACTTTCCTATGTGCTGCCTCCCTATGATTAGATCCAGTCAGCCATGGGAGAGTTCTGTCTGTTCCACGAACTGAGATAGTCATATTTACAGATAATCTCTGAATTCAAGTTCCAAGTCTAACATTCAGTTGGAAACTTTATATCCAACCAAGTTTTGTGAGGCCATCTCTGTTACTTTAAAAGATTGCCTGTGTCTCTGCCCTTCTCTCCCTTCACTTTCCCCTTTCTTTTACCACAGCCATCCTGGGTTTTTTTTGTCTCTTTCTCAGAAGTATGAAGATTGTCTGGGGGCCTTTGCCTTTATTGCTGTGCACCTCTGATCAGACACCCTAGATCTTTTTCATGGCTGCCCTTGTGACTGAAACGTCACCTCCTAGGGTAGATCTTCCCTGACCATTCTGGCCACAGCATCCTATGTCGGCTCCTTCAGGGAGCTTCTCTGTACCTATTTTTGGTATGTGCAGTCTCCCATCTCTGAATCATAAGCCTATTGCAGGTAGATCCTCCTCAGCCTCCCATGTCTGGGACACACTGTGGGTGCTCAGGAAATATTTGACTACATGACTGTAGAGAAGCGTCATTAACTCTTCATCTAAGATTTTAGTTCACTTTCAGCCTGAGCCCCACAGTGGAGTAAAAAATGTTTTTCTAGTTAAGTCTTCTATTGTAAAAGTTATGTGTACTTGGGAAGCTGCATTGTAACATAAGGCCCTGGACTTGTGGGGCAATTAGATAATTAAAGGTGCAACAGTATGTTAGCGTCCCTCTTTTGTAGAGACAGCACTTTTTATTAGTGTTAGACATTCAGAAATGAAGTCATAGTAGTCATGAAAACATGCTGTAGCTAGTTTTAGCTGTGTTTGATTTGAAAAATGGGTAATCAGTGTGGATTCCAGAGTCCCTGCTTCTCCACTCACTTGATTCGTCCTCAGATTCCTCTGCCATCTTGTGGGCTTCTATGAGAAATCTAGTAGGAGTTACTAGTAACTCCAGCCTCCCAGGATTCCAGAAAATGAAATGCTTCTAGAGGCCTGTACACATACTGTTACTTAGTGGGTAGATGTTGGTAACTAGTTTTGCTCCTTAATTAAGCAGGTAAATTATATAGTGAGCCCTTGGGGTGATGAGTGATTCTTGTTGACCTTTTGCTAAATTGTTAACTATGCTACCAAGTATCAATGCTAATTAAGAGTTGAATTAATCTATTGGATTTAGTATGCATTTTATCTAAAACATTACAACTCTCATTCTTGCTTTTTTGTTATAATAGAATTATTTTTAGAAATTTAAGTACTTAAAGCAGCACATATACTGGAAGATCTTTTTGTTAAGCTAGATTTGTTGATATGCTTACAGTAATTTAATCTGCAAACAAAAACATTGCAGAAACTTTTGTATCAGAAACCTTACCAAGTTGAATACAAAAGCATATTTCTAAATTATTGGTTTGTAGAGTTTTAGAAATTTCCAGAAGTGAGTCAGGAAATGTGTTGTAGCATGTTAATAACTTCAGCTGTTTGTTTCTAAAGCCCAGTTGTGCATTTCCAGTTTGCCATGATACAGAAGAGCGCTGCAGACTAGTACTTAGCTATGTTCTGGAGGTAAGTCTAAATTTAGATTTTGTTTTTTCAGTAAAGTTTGTGGTTGATATGCAAATAGCACTTGTTCATTGGTGTCTAAATGTTATTCTGAATGGTGGTCTGCTGAGATTTTTTTTTCCAAGCCTAAAGTGAAAAGCAAATCAATGTTTCCCAAATCTTTCAGATCAAACAGTTTTTCGAAGTCTGTTTCTAAAATAGAAATTCTGCCTTATTCTTAGTAAAGTATACAATAAATGTTTTTCCTTTTTTTAAAGGGTTTAAAATCTGTAGATAACAGCATCAAAAAAGAAAGTGACCTTCCAGCCGCTGACCCCAGTACCCCAATCCCCTTAAAATATGAAGATGAATCTGCAAGGGGGGGTCCTGAGGGGCTAGAGAAGCAGATGGCCTTGTTTTTGGACAAAAGTAAGTTGAATTGATGTGCAAATAAGGCCCTCAATAGAATAATATACTGGTCCTTTATGTCAATGAAGGCATTCCATTGAAAGGAATTGAGAAAAAGTATGTCATGTGAATGAGAAATAGGGTGACATAGCTTTTCATTCTAAATATAAAACAAAGCAGAGTAATTTTGATCTTCCATACTATTTTTTTAAAAAAAATTTTTAGTTGTAGGTGGACATGATACCTTTCTTTTATTTAAGTTATTTTTCTGTGGTGCTGAGGATCAAATCCAGTGTTCCACGTGTGCAAGGCAAGTGCTCCACCACCAAGTTACAATTCCAGCCCCCATAAATATTTTAATAAGAGCATAAGGACCCTGGTTCCCCCTTGCCTGCTGTGAGGAGCTGATGCTGTCAACCCAGTGCAGTTCTTCAGAGCAGTTGCATTGGTAACAGCAAGGGAAGGTGATTAGCACAAGCTGTGGCTTCACCCAGGCATATTTCCTCACTTCCTTGAGCTGCCTTTTCCTTCTCAAATTTGACCTAATAATAGTGTCTACTTTTGAAGGATATCACAATGATTAAATGGTTAACATAAGAAAAGTGCCCAGGACCATATATAGAAGTGGTGGCTGTAGTCATTTCATATGTGAATAAGCTGGCAAGGTCACTTTCAAATGATCTGTGTGTTCCTCAGGAATGTCCCTTTATGAAAAACTTTGAGATAAAAGTCTTGAGGTTTCTGGGTTTTTTAATCTGTCATATTTCTTATTCCAGCCTTATCTCCTCTCCCTTTTTAAAAAGTTTCAGTTGTTTTAAAAACAATTATTTTGAAAGCCTGTGTATTTGAAATACTACCAAGTGCTTTCTGGACCTTTCTTCTCTTCATGAACAAAAGTGGTGGAGGTGGGGTGGCTTTGCTCCCCCAGCATCTGTGTGTGGTGCTTCTTGTGTGCCAGGCTTATCTGCCTGCAGTGAGAATCTACACTGTGACTTTCTCTTTTTTTTTTTTTTTTTCTGAAACACCTTTTCTATCTCTTATTCCCCCTCATTTGCCCCAATTGAAAATCCTGTTCAAGTTCAAAATCACCACGCTCACCTCTCTCTCTAGTTGGAGTTTCTTGATCCATTAACACTGGAAGTGGGGAGCACCCACTAAAGCCTTGTCTTGTGAACAGGTGTTAAATGGTTTTCAGCACCACAGTTGTGAGCACGACCTGCATCTTGGTGTCTTTGGTTTTATCAGTGCTTCACATACAGATAATGCTTATAGCAGTAGAGGAAAAGGAAATCAACCTACAATGAAACCATCATAGAGACTAAGTGCTTTTTGTTGGCTTGAAAAATTCATAAGTCTAGCTAATAAGAAAATGGGGCCGGGGGTGCTGGGTTTGTGGCTCAGTGGTAGAGCGCTCGCCTCACACATACGAGGCCCTGGGTTTGATCCTTAGCACCACATTAAAATAAATAGAAAAATAAAATGTATTTTAATAAAGAATATATTCTTCAAAAAAGAAAGAAAATGGGAATTCTGAGGACTGGGAGAAAGGCGTGTGTTTGGCGGGGCTGGGGTTGTAGCTCAATGGTGGAGCATTTGTCTAGCATGTTCTCATCATCACATAGAACTTTATTATTATCAAAAACTAAAAAAAAAAGTTTTTTTTTTTTAAACAAAAGCATGTGTTTTTGTTCTTTGGTCCAAAGCATTTTGCTCTTACGTCTGTAATCACAGTGAGTATATTTGGTGTGGTTTATGTTATCAAGGCAAAGGCCTTAGGACTCCATGTCACGGTTCCTAGTGCCTGGCCCTGTGCTTGGCACAAAGGTGGTCATTGGTGGAGTGGAGTAGCCTGCGCTTTGAGTGTTCCTGGTGGGGAAACCATGGGCTGCTGTGGGAGCCAGGAGGAGCCAGGTAGTGACTTGAGGCAACAGGTAGTGACTTGAGTCTGGCTGATGGGCAGTAGGGGTGGAGTAGTAGAAAAGCTAGAAAAATGGCATGTAGAAAGTAGCTCGGATGTATATGGTTACAAGTGCTAGAAGCCCTGTTCTGTCTAGTGACCTGCTTTGACTGAGATAGGGGCTTTGCTTCAGGAAGGCATAATATTTGGTAGGTTGATTTCAGAATGGAGACAAGAGGCAGATGTCAGTCTGTAGGCATCGCAAAAGAGAATGTCAGTTGCCCCTCGCAGAGATGCGGAAGGTTTGGAGCTTCAAGCAAGAGTTTGAACAGTGCCATTTGACTCCTTTGAGATTAGGCAAGGAAGCATAGTATTCACCAGTCTCAACATGGCAGTAGCATCTGAGTCTCCAGTGTTTCTGTCAAGCAACAGACCATATCTTTTTATTGTAAGATTTGTGCTCAAGTAAAATGTGCTCTTTTTCCCCATGTCACAGTGGGCTCCCTTCAGAAGGGTAATTATTCCAGTCAATCTGGAATGATCCCTGGTTCTTGGCAACATAAAATGAAACTCCAGCTGATTCTCAAGTCATCAAAGGCCTATTATGTCTTGTCTGATGCTGCCATGAGTCTTCAGAAATATGGGAGAGCACTGCGATACATTAAGCTGGCCTTGCAGAGCCATGGTAAGCCACCAAGAGTAAGTGGGGTCAGGGAGGGAGGCTGAAGGCATAGGTCACTGTGGGCCCTCACTCCTGCTCCTCTTGTGGAGTTTGATCTTAAAATGGCTTCTCCCAACCCTCTGTATGTTACCTAGAATTTTATTTTGTGCTCTGCAGCTTAACATCTCTTCATTTTGAAACACATGTAGCCACCTGAAATATATCTGCTACCTGGCACAAAATGAACTTTGAGCAGATGCAGCGGTATCTAGCTTTCAGCTGGTAACAGATTTTCTTCATTTACTGTGCACAATAATTTTAATGCCTTTGTGTTTTTCTCCTTCCTACTATTTTCCAAATAGATACTTACTGCTGCCTGTGTACCAATATGCTCTCTGAAGTGTTGCTGTTTCTTTCTCAATATCTGACCCTCTGTGGTGACATCCAGCTCATGCTGGCCCAGAATGCAAGTAACAGAGCAGCACACCTGGAAGAGTTTCACTACCAAACCAAAGAAGACCAGGAGATCCTGCACAGCCTCCACAGGGAGTCTAGTTGCCAGGGTATGCCAGAGAGGCCTCGTGTGCACAGTGGTGCTGTCCAGAAGCCCATGCTTGTTTATGTCCAGACAAGTGGCAGAAACCTAAGTCGTTCAGTGTTTGCTGTATTGTTTCATTCTTAGTTTTAAAACCAAGCATGATCCTCCTGTTTTTATCAAAAGGTTTTTAAATATAATTATTATTGCTGACTATAAAATAAGGTGAAGACAGTTATGAGTTTCTCTGAATACTCTTCTTTTTATGAGGGTTTTTTTAGTGGTCAGCAGACCAAGCCATACATTTTCCTTTGGAAAATAGTAAGTTGGTGAGAGTGTATTAATTACCTTCTGAAAGAATGTGGGGCCAAGATAAAGAGACCATTATTTTTAACATGAGTTCATAGCCACTGTCTTGTGTCACTGTCAGGGTTGTCCAGGGCTGCAGTGGGAACTAGGGCAGCACTGCATAGCAGCAGTCCCTCAGCCCAATGCTGTGAGTGCACAGGCTGCGGTCAGGGGCAGATGAGGCAGAAGGCCAGTCTTCTGAAGGTGCTTTTGAAATGTATCATGTACTTGCTTCTTTATGCTCTAAAATTACTTATAACATTTGTTATCTGCTTCCCAGAAAATCTTAGACAGTTGACAGCTGGAGGAGCACACGAGGGTGCAGTGTCCTTGCCTAATATTTGCCCTCCTTTTTCCCCTTCGCCCTCTCTCTCAAATGGTCATTATATTTTAATAGACACAGTAGAAAAACCTCAGTGTGCTTTGTTCCCATCACAGTCTCCCCATATCTGAGTGTCAGCGGGAAGAGCGCTGCCTTTTTCCCCTTGAACTTGGGTTCTGCGCTTGCTTACTCCAGCCCACTAGATGGCATTTGTAAGTTTGAGGACTTAGCTAGGACTTGTCTGCTTGTGACTTAATATTAACTTTACTTCAAGTACTATTTCCATTAAAACTAAAAACTGTTTACTATGTATCAGTGGATAGCTTTTGGTGTGTACTAGTCCAGCTGGAAAAATCTGGGTATTTATGAAACTATAAAATTGTGTATTATTGATTAAGACAGTATATTTATGCAGCTTTGCATTTTGTATTTTGACTAAAATCTCTGACGCACTTAGATATTATGGAAGAAGAGTTTATATGGCTTCTGCTAACTTTTTTTTTTTTTTTTAAAGGATTTGCATGGGCAACTGATTTGTCTACAGACTTAGAAAGTCAGCTTTCAGTTAGTTGTAAGTGCTATGAGGCTGCGAATGAAATCTTGCAGTTTAGTGACTTAAAAAGCCAAAATCCGGAACACTATGTACAAGTATTGAAGAGAATGGGCAACATTAGAAATGAAATTGGTGTGTTTTACATGAATCAGGCTGCTGCATTACAGACTGAGAGAATGGGTGAGTATCTTGGGATTCTTCTCTTTAATCTATGTTCTGTTATATAAGTCATGCTGATTTTATATGGGCTGGCTAAGAACTGTTGCACTTGATTGTTATTAAAAGGAACTCTGTTTAAAAAAGCTTTTACTATTAAAATTCTCAAGAAATAAAATAAGGGGAAAACATAATTTCCCTTGGGCTCCATCAGCTCCGTGTCTTCTTTCTTCCCAACTTTTATACTTCATACACATCTGGTCAGTTCAGAAACCACTTGAACAGTGAGCCACGTGCCAGGCTCTGTGTTGGACGTATAACTGGTCCCTCTTCTGGTTGGAAAGCCTGGTATGAATACAGATCTCTAAAAAGTGCTGTAAATAAGTTCAAATGCAGTACAGTAGGAGAATGGGGAAAGGAGATATTCAGAGAGGTTGTAGGGTTCTTAGAAGCTGTGGTGGAGGGGAGCAGTGTGTGCCGAGTATACCCCAGCAGGCAAATGTGAAGGAAGAGCTTTCCAGATGAGGGAGCACCAGGAAAGTGCCTGTGGAGAGTGTGGTGCACCCGAGAGTAGCAGGGCCACGGTGGGCTGTGGGACCTGTGTGTGAAGAGGCCCAAGTTAGAAGTCTGGCTGGGAGCTGCCAGGGCTTCTGCAGCTCCAGCGAGGGCCCTTCCTGTGGTAACGGCAGAGGCCATGTGAGCGGATGACAGCCTGAAGGCTGGCAGTGAGAAGGTGGGGCTGGGATGCGGCTGCAGGTGACTTGAAAACAGCTAGGCGCCTGCTGGGCTGTGAATGGAGCCTGTCCAAACAGTTCAATGCAAGAAGAGCCTGTGCAATTAAGGGTATCTGGAGGGAGGTGGCCTGTGGGAGAGCATGGGGCTGGCTCTTAGGAACCTAGGACAACTGGATAGAACAGACTCTGCCCTTGTAGAAGTCCAAGGGACAGCATTTGAATTTGTACAAAATAGCACCTTGCTCAGATGTCTTACCTTGCTTGTCTTAATGTCAGTCCATTAATAATGAGAATATACATAAATGTTGTACCATGTTACCGGGGCTGATATAAAATACACAGACTGTGACTTGAACCTCAGAAATATACTTCTCCTGGTTCAAGAGGCCAGAGCCCAAGATGAAGGTTGGATCCCTCTGAGGCTTTCAGTGGCCTGCTGTGTCCCTACTTGACCCTTTCTGTGTGCACGGCCCTGGCATCGCCCCTCACGTACAGGCACACCAGTCATATTAACTCGGGACCCCATTTAACCTAAGTTTCCTCTTTAAAGGCCTGATGCAAATATAGTCACAGTCTAAGATGGGGGTTAAGGCTTCAACCAGATGGATTTGGGGGACACCCTTCCCTTCATGTCAGTCATGGTGAGAGCAGAGTACTGCAGTGGCCCAGGTAGCTGGCTTTCCACCAGGCTCCTGTCAGTGCTGTGCTCCTGTCACCCTCACCTGGAGGGACGGTGCTGGGTTCACACTGACATCTGCTCATGCAATTGTTTTCTTTCTTTCTTTGTGAAGTGAGCAAATCTGTGTCTGCTGCAGAGCAACAGTTGTGGAAAAAAAGCTTTTCTTGTTTTGAAAAGGGGATTCACAACTTCGAGTCCATTGAGGATGCTACGAATGCGGCTCTGTTGTTATGTAACACAGGAAGACTGATGCGCATCTGCGCTCAGGCACACTGTAGCGCAGGGGACGAGTTCAGACGGGAGTTCTCCCCAGAAGAGGGCTTGTACTATAACAAGGTAACTGCCTGCTTGTGGTGGGCCTGGTCTGTTCACTCCTGCTTCTGTTTACCCGTGGCTATCACTCCACTAAAATGTTACACAACTAAAAATAATTGAACCATCGCCCAGGATTTGACATACTTATAGAAATTTGCCTAACGGTGGTGATGAGAATCTACTGTTGAAGGAATATCTTGAATTGTTAGGGAAAAGATAATTCAGTAAGTTATGTGGGTTATCAGAGAAATGTCCAGTAGATTAAGGATTGACATGGAGAGGGGGAAGCTAAAAGCACCAGAAGAAAATGGAGGTAGAGGTTGGCATGGGGCGGGGATGGGGGGGAGGACTTCCCCAGCATGGCACAGGAAGCCTAAGATGAATTAACTTAAATGTGCAAATGTGCACAGCAGCAGGTAAAGTTAAAGTAGATCATGATCCAGGGTAGTAAGAGCGACACAGATGACAGTCAGGTTAGTACATCCTTACTATATGAAGAATTAAGAATCATTGAAAAGAAACCACTCCAGTAGAAAAAGGGCAAATAAATGTGAACAAAAATATATATACATGTAAAAAAAAGTAAATGCCTAATATGTAAGAAAAACATCAAAATTTTAATTTATATAAAATTTTGTCTATCAGATGGACACATGATAGCATCCATTGTCAGGCACAGGGAATGAGCACTTCCATAATTGAGTATTTTTACGCTTTCTAATGACATTTGTGAAAAATGTTCATGGCATAGTAAATTGTGAGATAAAAGCGACCTTGTTTTTGTTTCTCTTAAGTTTTTACATGCACAGAAGGAAACAGCAGAAGTATAGTAGATACTGTGATTTGTTTTAAGTGAAAGGGTCACATATTTGAGGATGGGGGAGATAGGGTGAGACAAGTGACTTTTTGCAAGAAAATCTCAAATTATTTTCTCCTATTGACTCATTCCACAAACTGTAACTTTTATTCAGAAAGGGAAACAAACTGGAAAAAAATACATCCTGTGCACCAGGCTGTTAGAAAATAGCACTAAGGACTGACCTGCTAGAGACTCAGATGAAGGGTTCAGTCCACTGTAAATAAACTTGTCAAAATATTTTCATTGGCTCTTTTTTCCTTTCTTCATAATGTTGTCCTTTTATAAGTTTTCCCCGTCATTAAATTGACATCTGGGTGGTTTTGAGTATTTTGTGCCAGACACGGTGGTGCACACCTATGTGCACCAGTGGTTGGGGAGTCTAAAGTAGGAAGAGCACAAGTTCAAAGCCAGTCTCAGCAATTTAGCAAGGACCTACACAACTTAGTAAAACCCTGTCTCAAAATAAATAAAAGGGGCTGGGGATGTGTCTCAGGGTTCAGTCCCTGGTATGGAAAAAAAAGTATACTTTATTTTTAATGCAGTATTGGTATATTTGTAAACAGAGTAAAAAATTCTCACCTTTTCTTTCCTTGCAGGCTGTTGATTACTATTTGAAAGCTCTGAGGTCATTAGGAACGCGAGACATACACCCAGCCGTCTGGGACTCAGTGAACTGGGAATTGTCCACTACTTATTTTACCATGGCAACTCTACAACAGGATTATGCTCCATTATCCAGAAAGGCTCAGGAGCAGGTCGGGAGGTTTGCTGGATTATGAAATGAGTCTTCAGCCTTATTTATTCCTTTGTTATCTTTTCGACAACCAGTATTTAAACATTGTGAAATTCTTAGTCTGTGATTGTGAGCTTGTCATTTTTTTCTCCCCCTTAAAAAAAAAAAAACAGATTGAAAAAGAAGTCAGTGAGGCTATGATGAAGTCCCTGAAGTACTGTGACGTTGATTTGGTGTCTGCCCGACAGCCTCTCTGTCAGTATCGAGCAGCAACCATCCATCACAGGCTGGCTTCCATGTACCACAGTTGTCTGCGGAATCAGGTATGTCTGTTCCAGGCTAAGTTGCTTTCCAAGACCATTGACAAGTGTTCCTTGTTATGAATTCTAATTAGCCACTTTAGAAAAACCCATGGAGCCGGTGTTCCTCCTCTCATTTGTGCCATGTTTTTCTCTACTACATTTGATCAGATCTTGGTTTGAAAATTATACATTTGCTGGGTGTGTTACTTAGTTGGTCTTAAATGCCATCAGAACTATAGTAATGGTTCTGAGCAAACTTTGAAGTAACGGTCTCCTGGTTTTTTTTATTGTGATATAAAGCATGCCTGTGAGAGCACAGGTGGAGCAGAGGTGCAGGTAAAGACTGATGGAAGGAAACCCCTGTGACCTTGCCTGGAGTTAGAACAGAGAGCTCTTTAGAGAGCCCCTAGCACCCTGCTGGTATTGCCCTGCCAGGCACCCAGATTGGTGCAGAGCTGTCTGGTGTCTTGCCACTTGATGTGTTGGGTTTTACGTGGTTGTGAGACTTATGGAATGACTTGAACTGCAAGGATCCTTCTGTGGATTACTGCATTTTGCTTAAAGGCATGTTTTTGAGATCCACACATCAGTGCAGGTAGCTTTTCATTTCACAACTCGGTAGTGCTTGTGCAAGGAAGACAGCATAGTTCAGTTACCCATACTGTGGCTACTGAACTTGGTGTTTTCCAGTTTGAGGTGGATGCTGGTGCTCAGCCTTGTGGATTGCGAGGAAGCACCTGATACCCAGGTTGAAGCTGCCCTCTTTTAGAGAGTCTGCTTTGCTTCTGCAGAAGACTTGTCCTTGTAGTTGCTCAGTCTGTTGTGCATTGTTTTCCCCTTTCTTGGCTCGATACCTGGACACCATGCTGTACAGTCGCTTGGGCTTTGTTCTCTTCTGGACCCCTCACCCTGGGTATCAGCCTTTGAGACCCAGCTTTACCTGGAAAGGGTTTCTTTCCACTGTGCTGAGGTGCTCTCCATCTGAGGTCCCCTTACCATAGGAGACCCCCACCCCCAGCCAAAATTCAAGTTTGCCCAAATGGCTTAATATCTTCAGGACAAAAGCAATCTGAAGGATGTTTAGGCAGTTCAGTTGGGGAAGACTAGTAGTCTCCTCAGCAAATGGAGCTGGCACAGATGGCTCTCCACGTGCAGAAGAACAGAAGTGGGCTACTGCTTCACAGCATAAGTGAAGATCAACTTTAAGTGGCTTGAAGGCCTAAGTATAAGAGCTAAAACTTAAAGACTTGTAGGGAGAATGTAAACAACTGAAAAGCATTTAGTGATCCAGTCAGAATACTTGAATAACTAGTTACTATGAACCCCAAGCCTTAAGAATTGCATTTTTAAATTTTGTTTTTGGTTCTAGGTTGGTGACGAACATCTTAGGAAGCAGCACCGGGTGCTGGCAGATCTTCATTACAGCAAAGCTGTAAAGCTCTTTCAGCTCCTCAAAGACGCTCCATGTGAACTACTTAGAGTGCAGTTAGAAAGAGTGGCATTTGCAGAATTTCAGATGACCAGTAAGTCTGATGTCTCACTTTTCAGATTCGTGTGCACTGGCTCAGTGTGGAATTTTCCTGGAGTCTTAGAGCCTCTGGATTGCTCTTGGATGTAACTGATGGTGTTTTCTTATTAATTTGCCTATAGGGATGCCTTATGCGGGGACCTGGAGAAGTTACTATGCTTTTTAAAAAAAAAAACAAAACAAAACATTTATTTATTTATTTATTTTTGTAGTTGTAGATGGATAGAATGCCTTTATTTTATTTATATTTTTTAATGTGGTGCTGAGGATCGAACCCAGTGCCTCACACATGCTAGGCAAGCACTCTATCACTGAGCTACAGTCCCAGCCCTTTGCTATGCTTTTTGAGGTGCATTTTAAAACAGAGCAGTCAATTTAGACAAAGATTTAAATCGGCATGCAAAACTTGGGGATGGAGAAGCAGCAATAGAGAAGTAGAGGTTCTTGTTGAATGCCTTTAAATATGGAACTGACGCTCAGCTTTTTGGGATGTGGTTCTAGAATAGATGCTAAAATAGAGCCTGATCAAACTTAGGATAATTTGGGATGTGGGGGAATTGTGAAAAGAAGTGGGAGTGCTTCCTGTGTTGCTTCCATGGCCGACACCAAGGGGCCACTCTAGTCACTTAGTGCTTTCTGAATTCTCACCCTCTACTGCTCTCTCACTAGTTTTCTTCTTAACAGAGAGGGTTTTTGAAAACTACTTTGTTTTCCCCCCATGCTGGGAATTGAACCCAGGGGCACTTAACCACTGAGCCACATCCCCACCCCCTTTTCATATTCTTATTAGATAGGGTCTCACTGAGTTGCTTAGGGCCTCACTAAGTTGCTGAGGCTGGCTTTGAACTCATGATCCTCCTGCCTCAGCCTCCTGAGCTGCTGGGATTATAGGCTTATGCCACCGTGCCTGGCTGAAAAATATCTCTTCTGTGGTAAGGAAACAATTTATTTGGAGTGCAGCAATTCATTTGGCTTCACTTTGGTATTTTGCTTTTTAAATTTTTAGTTTTAAAGTTTCAGATTTTGGAGAATTTCAGATTTCTGATTTTGTGATTAAGGATGCTCAACTTATAAAAAGTCTATGCAAATATTCCAAAGTCAGAAGTTTGAAACACAGTAACAAGCATTTTGGATAAGGAACAGTCAACCCATTTTTCAAAATATATGAGTATGTGTGTGTGCATACATACACATGCGTACCCATGTCTTAGTGTGTAGGTGCTTAAGCAGCCTTGGAAGGATGTGCCTGAGGAGGGGACTGGGGACACATTCTCACTGCCTTCATTCTCACATTGAACCTTGTAAATTTGGGGAAAGTATTACCTTTTTAACAGTTTCTAAAAGTATTTTATTTTGCTATATTTTGCTAATTATTTGCCAACATAGTAATGCATGGTGTCCACATGGGTTGGTCTGCAGGATCAGCAGCACCTCTTTCTGGGATGGGTTTGAGGTGAATTATGTAGCTTGTTTGAATGCTTTAGAAAAAGCAGGCGTCATTTTTTTTTTTTTTTCCTTTTGTTGGGTGGGACAAGGTGGGTATTGGGGTTTGAACTCAGAGGTGCTCTACCTCTACCATGGAGCTACATTCCTTTTTTCTTTTCTTCCTTTTCTTTCTTTCTTTTTTTTTTTTTTTTTTTGAGATAGGGTCTCACTAAGAACATAGGCTGGCTTCAAACTTGTGATCCTCCTGCCCCAGCCCCCAAGTCCCTGCATTACGGGTGTGTGCCTTCACACCTAACTTGAGTAGGCCTCATTTTTATAAAACGAATAGAGATTCCAAGAATAAGTTTGCTAAGATGGTGTAACTAATTCTGTTTTTTAAATTTTTTTTTTTTTTAAGAGAAAAGTTTTATAATATTTATTTTTTAGTTTTCAGCAGACATAACATCGTTGTTTGTTTGTGGTACTGAGGATCGAACCCGGGCAGCACATATGCCAGGCGAGCATGCTACCGCTTGAGCCACATCCCCAGCCCATTTTAAATGTTTTAATAGCTGGAGTGTAGCTCAGTGGTAGAGCATGATCTCCTGGGTTTAATCCCAGTACTGCCCAAAAAGAAAAAAAGTTTTAATAGCCTGTGTACCTTATGAAAACAATTTAAATACTTCAGAAGGTTTTATTAGCCAAGCTTCTGGGTTTTGTAAGCCACATCAATAAAGACTAAATGTATAAAAATTTTTAGTGTATAAAACCTTTCAAAGGAATCACGTGACCTACTGTTTTCTTCTTCAGTACTTAGGGCTCACATTTACCTTTCTTTGTCTTCTTCCCTCTGCCCCAACAGCTTTTTCATACATAGTCCAGAGTTTTCTTCCCTGTGTCAGATCTACACTAAAAATACATCTGTCCACTGATCTTTTTCCCCCCAGTGCCGCAGTCTGGCTGGGCACAATTCAGGAGCCACTTGTCAAAAGAAACGAACTTTATTTTTAGAACACACACTCCGCACCACACAGCTCTTCAGGAAAACCCTCAGGGCCCAACTGCCACCACCGGCTTCCTACAAGCCTCTCAACCTCCCCCACCCCTCCTGCTCTTGAGGCCAATTGCCTGGGTCGTGTGGGCAGAGCCAAAAAAGCCCCCCATTGAGCAGCTCCGTGGTCTGAAAGGGCGGGGAAATAGCCCAATGAGCATCACCGCAGAGGAGCCAATCAGTTGGCAGCTAGAAGTTTGCTGGGGCCACTGTGAGCCAATCATCAGCTGGCAGCTGGAAGTTTGCCGGGGTCCCTTTGGCTGTGGCTCTCAATATCTCCCCCTCTCTGTTTAAACAAGCATGTGGCTTAGGGACCGTGCCTGCCTTAGGTTGTCCAATACTACATATGGTTCTTACCCGTCATCGGATGAGCTGACCTCAAGGCGTCAGCCTCCTGTCTTAGGTTGGTACCATTGCAATTGGATCTTACCCGTCATTGACTACCAGTCCAGCATACAGCCACACCTGTGGATAGGTCTTTGTACCAGCGGGAGGGTGAGGTTCTTTGCCTCACCTCTGTTGGCCCCCAAATTTTAGCTTTTAGCTGAACGCCATCACAAGCAGAAGGGAGGAAGATAAACCAAGTCAATTGACGGCTCCTTTTTGGAAAAATTGTACCACCGATGACACTATCAGCAAAAATACCCCAACACTACCACAAGTCGCTTTACCAACAGATAGTTCACAATGCATACAAGTGAGTTCACAATGCATACAAGTGATACATAGCCCAGGCAAGTTCTGCAAGCAGTTTAGTGATAGCTATTGCAGAAGCTGTAGATTGGTTTTATCTTTGTCTTCACTGGCACTGGGATGAAGATAGGAATTCTGGCAATAATGGCTAAAGAAAAAATTATGTAACATTCCAGAAGGCACTAAAAACAATTTTCTGAACAATTTACATTATCTTGAACAGAATTATTAAATATAGTGAAAAGGAAAGGTGAAAGTAAACAAACAGATCTGTTAACCTCCTTTTTTGTTCACATATTAAAACAATCCTCAACAGCTGTTTACCCAATTTAAATTAAACCATTTAAATCATGTGAATAAAAAAAAATATTTGGATTCATTTTTTCATGAGCGCTTATCATATATGATGTATGGACATATGTACATACAAACATACAACACATAATACATACAACACATAACATAATAGTAACTTTTTACAGGTGAAATCTCCATTGCAATGTTTAAAAACTCTATAGTCAAAAATAGAACTGATCAGCAAAACATTAACCTAGGTCTGTACGAGCTCAAAAAAACAAAATAGAACTTCATGATGTGGGAAAGGGTAATAATAAAATAGATATTGAAAAAAACATTCTGGTTCTGTTGCAGATGTAAGGGTAGCCAAACTGGAGTTCTGGATATTAGCTGTTATGGATTTGAGCCAAATCATCTTCTTTTTGGTCTGTAGAAATGGCTTTAGTTAATCTCTCTGGAATCCAAATTGGCTGCTGTTCTCCCTGTGGAAACACACAAACAGACCCCCAACTCCAGACAGTCACTGGGTCAGGACCTTAGTTAATCTCTCTGGAATCCAAATCTGCTGCTGTTCTCCCTGTGGAAACACACAGACAGACCCCCAACTCCAGACAATTACTGGGTCAGGACCTTTTTCCATTGTCCTGTTAGAATATCCTTCCAAAGTACCTTGGGCTTATGTACATTTTTTGGACACATATGCCTTTCCGCAGCACTAAGTCCTGATGAATCCAAGTTTAAAAAGTTTAGAGTAAAAAGGGTTATTTTAAGTTTATCTTTGGGGAATATATACCCCTTCCCAATTCCCTCTTTTTGCTTTAATAAGTACATTTTAATAGTTTGAGCTCTTTCAACTATGCCTTGTCCCTGTGGATTGTATGGGGTTCCTGTTATATGAGTAATGCCAAATGATGAGCAAAATTGTTTAAAAGAGGTAGAAGTATAACCAGGGGCATTATCTGTTTTTAACTGTTTTGGAATGCCCACAGTGGCAAAATTTTGTAAGCAATGAGCTATAATATCTTTACTTTTTTCTCCGGCATGAAGGGAGCCCATCAAAAATCTGGAAGAAGTATCAAGTGTAACATGCAAATATTTTAATTTTCCAAATTCTGGCAAGTGTGTGACGTCCATCTGCCAGATATAGTTATGTATCAGACCTTTAGGACTGACTCCAAGATTAACTTGTGGTAAAAAGGTCACTGCTGATCCTCGTAAGGTCCCTTTCCTAACAACATATCTAGATTTCTTTGAGGATAACCAGCTGCTGCATTTCGCCTAGCTGTCTCCTTGCAAAATTCCTCATTGGCAACCTTTCATAACAGGTATTGTCCTCCATTTAGCACAGCTTTTACACATATTAGCCCAATCTGCTGGCGTCATGTTCAAGTTGGTAATGGATTCGACCATGCTTACAGTGAAGGGTGCTTGAGGACCATACGTTGTTACAGCCTCTTTTAGCTGCTTCACTTTTTTGAAATTTAAAGCATGGTGAATTCGCTGCCCTCCTGCCTGCTCAAATACAGGGCATGTTAATATTTGAGATCCTGTCTCAGGATCCCAACTATCAACTGCGGGGGTTGGGGGCCTCCCAGCATATGGAGGTGGTGCTGTTGGTTGGACACTTACGCCCTCTGATGATAGAAAGGTGTTAGTAGCAGTCTCCTATAGAGGTGGCGCTGTTGGTTGGACACTTACGCCCTCTAGTGATAGAAAGGTGTTAGTAACAGTCTCCTATTGTAACTTTTCCCCTGATGGCTTTTTCTGCTCTTAACTTCCTTCCTCTGTCTGACTAGCTCGAAAGACCTTCTCTTTTACTTGAATCTTTTCCTCTGACTAACTTGAGAGACCTTCTCTTTTACTTGAATCAATATGTCTTCTCCTTCCTCTACCATTGTCTGAACTGGAGGCTTTGGACTAAGCAAACAAGGTATGAACGTCCACAATGGCAATGTGCCAACTGGCAGAGTTCCTGGGCTTTTCTTTTCTATTCTTTTTAAATCTTCACCATGGTGGTTCCATTGTGATATATTTAACAACTCCTCCTTAAAAAGCCATGGGCTACATTTTTGTATTGTATCAATGTATGCGCTGACTGCTCTTGATTTTACTGGGATGCCTCCTTCCTCTAACAATTTACTTAACACTCTTTCGGTTTGTTTTTTACTAATTTCTGATCCCATATTTTTACTATAATACAACCCAACAAGATGATGCCAAACAAAACCGAGACAGAATGAAACAAAAATGGAACAACACAAAATCATTATATCAGCCTTTCTATCCTCCTGAAGTGTCTGTCCATCCGTCCTTTCTCCCTATCTGTTCCTCAGATGCAAATAGGTTTTCCTCAGATGTGAGTGGTTTTTCTTCCGTCTCACTCATCTCCAGGGACAGGCAACTTAAAAGTGAAACAAAAGAAGAATCTTAAAATGGCTACCCATCCTCTTGCCCTGCCTTCAGGGGCGAGCAGTTTACCTTACCACTTACCCTCAGTCGTTCCCCATATGGGCCACCAAATACCGCAGTCTGGCTGGGCACAATTCAGGAGCCACTTGTCAAAAGAAATGAACTTTATTTTTAGAACACACACTCCGCACCACACAGCTCTTCAGGAAAACCCTCAGAGCCCAACTGCCACCACCGGCTTCCTACAAGCCTGTCAACCTCCCCCACCCCTCCTGCTCTTGAGGCCGATTGGTTGGGTCGCATGGGCGGAACCAAAAAAGTCCCCCAATAAACAGCTCCGTGGTCTGAAAGGGCAGGGAAACAGCCCAATGAGCATCACCACAGAGGAGCCAATTCGTTGGCAGCTAGAAGTTTGCTGGGGTCGCTGTGAGCCAATCATCAGCTGGCAGCTGGAAGTTTGCTGGCAGTTGGAAGTTTGCTGGGGCCCCTTCGGCTGTGGCTCTCAACACCCCAGTGACATTTTTTATTCTTGTTAGATATACATGGCAGTACAGTGAATTTTGACATACATATGTGGAGTTTAACTTATTAGGATCCCATTCTTGTGGTTGTACATGATATGGAGTTTCACTAGTCATATGTTCATATGTGAACATAGCAAAGTTATATCCAGTCATTCTAATGTTTTCCACTGATTTTTTAAGATTTTTTGTTTTAAAGTTTGAGATTATGCTGCAAAGGAAGATAGCAGCAGTTGTCCCAGGCCCACTTTCACTTCTGACACCAGCCTCAAGTTTGAGGGTCCCCATGATTACCCTCAGGCTCAGCAGTTCACTAGGACATCTCAGTTCACTGAAAGCTGTTCCACTCTTGACTGTGGCTTCTAAGAGAAATAGGGTACATGTCAAAATCAGCCACAAGAGGAGGTACATGGGGCAGAGTCCAGGAAAGTGTTAAGCACAGAGCTTCCAGTTATCTTCTCCAGTGGAGCTACAGGTAGAACGGTACTCCCCTTAGTGGTATGGAGCATTATGTGCAAGGGAGCTCACTTGTGTCTTGGTGTCCAGAGTTTTTGTTGGGATTTAGTCACATAGACGTGGTTAATTGCCACATGGCTGACCTTAGTCTCCCGGTTCTCTGGAGGTTGAGCTATTACCATGAGGCCCAGAAGCCCCCATGATAAGTTACAGTGTTAGACTATCTAGCATGGCCCAAGGCCTCCCAGGTAAACAGAGATACTTACTATGGGGGACATCCCAAGTGCTAAGAAAGCATTCTCCAGGAGCCAAGGACACAATGTAGCCCTCCCTCTGGAGAAGACTAATGGTATAGTGCATGCCACTGCACACACACTGACACAAGCTCCAAGAGAGTAGGGTCTAAGGTGCTCTGTGCTTTCTGATAGCTTTAGAAACATTTTAACAATAAGCCCTAGAGTAAAATTAAACTCATTCATCCGGTCTGACTTCCTGACTGAACCGAAAGATAATATGCTTACTGTACAAATAAGTGCTAAGTGACTTGACCAATGTCAGGCAGCTGGCAAACAATGGGACGCTTTCAACCACAGACTCTTCTTGACCCTAGCGCTCCAGATAGGGCTCCTCTTCCAAGGTGTGTTCTCACCTTGACCAAGTCAATAGTGAGGCTGGGGAACAATTAGTATTTATTACTTTGTCTAGACTTAATACTTCTCTTGAGGGAAAATTAAACAGAAATTAATTTGCAGGGATTCTCATGAGTTATCCCTATCACGTTTGAAAACCAGTTTTTCATTACAACATTAACATGGATGAATTTCTAGGTTGATGGGCAAAAGAAAGATCATTTTGTTTTTACTGTTTTAGGTCAGAATAGCAATGTTGGAAAGTTAAAAACACTCTCTGGGGCTCTGGATATCATGGTGAGGACTGAGCATGCATTCCAGCTCATCCGGAAGGAGCTTGTAGAGGAATTTGACCAGGTAATGAAGAAAATCACCATTTTTATGTGTCTTATGCAAAATGGTGAATGTATATATGATCATATGGCATTCTTATAAATGTGTCTGTACACACCTACATGTGTGTGTACATATATGCTCTGCATGAAAACATTTTAAGAGTGGTTTGTGCATGTCATAGTCTGTCTTGTATTGCTATAACAAAGTCCTGGAGGCTGGGTAACTTACAAAGAAGTATTTGTGGTTCACAGTTCTGGTAGCAGAGGGTCCAGACAGCATGGCACCTTTGCCCTAGCAAGGCCCCCCTGGCTGTGTCACAACATGTTGGAGAGCCAGAAAAGGAACTCAACCTGTACTGAAGGGGCCAAGGCACAAGGTGGCTGCTTTCTAGTAGCCTGCTCTTGTGAGAACTAAGCCTATTCCAGGACACCTGACCCACTTCTGAGAGAAGGCATTAATCCCTTTGTAAGGGTGGAACCCACATGACCTAGTTGCCTCCCACTGGAGGCACCTGTTAAAGCCTTGCCAGCTCAGCACCACCACCTGGAGACCAAGCCACTCCAAGGGTGAACCATAGAGGTTATGTCTTCAGGGTAGAACTAAAAATTTTGAATCAGTTGCAAGTATATCTTTTATGTATTAAAAGTTTTTTAAGAATATGCTGTATTGATTAGCAAGTTATAAAGGCTCTTCAGCTTTTCTGTTTGGGGTTTATTTTGGTTTTGTTCTTTAAGAGAAAGAAAAAGCCTGAGCTTCTTTTCATAATTTCTACTATACTTCCTGGAACTTTTGAATGGTGAATGGCTTAAACAGGCTCCAGGGGAAGGAATTTCTAGTTTTCTGGTCAATCTAGAACTCAAGCTGCCCAGAGAGTCCTGGGTGGTGTCCTTTCTGCCATGTTCCTGCAGGGAGTGATGCTGGGGAGTCAGGAGCTTGTTGTGCAGGGTTAAGCACTTGGTAGGTGTGGGACACGTTTATTATGTGTTTTCCTGTATCAAAATGATTTCAGGTCTGCTTTTTATTTTGTTTTGGGGTTTAAATTAATGGATAAATGAAACTGCAGTTTTGTCATTTTGATATGAAACTACAGTTGCTGGATAGCTTAGTGAAGTTTCATTTTGTTGTTTTTAGCCTAAGGGTGGTGAGACCAGTCCAGCTGCTGATTCTTCTCCTAGTCTTAACAGAGAAGAAGTGATCAAACTCCTCAGTATATTTGAATCTCGATTGTCCTTCCTCCTCCTCCAGTCCATCAAACTGCTGTCTTCAACTAAAAAGAAAACAAGGTGAATTCCATGGTTATTTGTGAAAACTTTTTTCTCTATGAAAAGAATATGAATAATCTCAACTGACATTGTAAAGAAATAGTTGTATCCTTTCTTGTCTTTTGTTTGGAAAATTCACGATTTAAAGTGGTATTCCTTCTTAACTTCTTCAACTAGGTGAGAAGTGTCTCCATCTGGCCCACTACATGTCAGTTATATAGCTGGAAAAGTCTTGCTGCCTAGGGGTAGATACCCTATGGTGATCTGTTCCATTGAAAGGATGAATGGCCGTGAGCTGAAGACTCTAGATACTCCAGATAATACTTCTAAATGTCATCTTTAGTGAGAAGTCCGGGCTGTAGTTGGCTACTCTGGGTGAATTGTACCATAAAAGGAAATGGCAATGGTGTAGGCCTGTAATCCTGGCAACTTGGGAGGCTGAGACAGGAGAAGCACAAATTTGAGACCAGCCTCAGCAATTTAGCAAAACTTAAGCAACTTACCAATACTCTGTCTCAAAATAAAAAACTAAAAGGGCTGGAGATGTGCCCCTGGATTCAATCCCCAGTAGCCTCTTGCCAAAAAAGAAAAAAAAATGGGAGAACACTGCAGGCCCTCTAAAGCCAGGAAATTGGGAGAAAAAACGGAGTGAACACCTTGGCCAACATGTTCCCAGGTCCCTCTGTCATCTTGTGCAGTACATGGGTTTGCCCGAGCTTTAATTATGACAGTATTGACTTAATTTGAAATTGCAGTAAATCAGAAAGATAGTGGGAATAGTATACCTTTCTTCTTAAAAATATAAGTGCAGTCTGGCTTGTATTACAAAAATTGGAAAATAGAGAAAAGAACTCTCCCATGCATCCATTGTTAGTTATCCTATTTATGTTTACCAACTTATGATATAAGGGTACAGATAATTTTTATCTTTTATTTACAGTGAAATTCTGTGTGGTATACAGTTCTGCAAGGTTTAATGAGTACATAGATGTATGGCAGTCGTATTTGGGTCACAGTACCATTCCTTCACTACAAAACCTATTTCTCTGCTGAAATTATAGGTCTGACCTTGAGCAAGACCACATTTTCATTGGAACCTTAGACATAATTGACCATTGTCATTTGCAGTCCTCTGTGAGCAGTTCCCACCTTGTCATCTGAGTCTGGTTCTATGGCTCCTTCCTCTCTTGCCAGGATGCTGTTGCCACCTTTCCTTTCACAAACTTAATTATTGAAAACCAAACATCTTGTGTCAGTCAGGAGAGACTGGGGGAAATAATTAGTTTGTCTGGAAAGTTCTTATATCTTTGACCTGCTAGGCCATTGGTGAGGAGAATTGAGTTCATTCTGTAGCCTGGAACTGAGCTGTGGTTAGGATTTTTTCTTGTCATGGTTATTATGCATATGCCACAGGCTTAGTTCTAGCAATGTAATAGTCCCCTGTTAGCTGTAGTTCCCCTCACTGAGATTTGTTTACCCACGTTCAGCTGTGGTGCCAAAATACTAAATGGAAAATTTAAGAAGCAAGTCTTTGCACAGCATTCTGAGTAGCATGATGAACTTTCGTACTGTCCCATCAGGACGTGAGCTGTCCTGTGCCCAGAGTGTGCATGTGTGTGCA
Source organism: Urocitellus parryii (assembly GCF_045843805.1). Lineage (NCBI taxonomy): Eukaryota > Metazoa > Chordata > Mammalia > Rodentia > Sciuridae > Urocitellus > Urocitellus parryii. The sequence goes on from NC_135535.1 coordinate 205,443,945, forward strand.
CTTCCACCCACTGATCATTAGCAGCCTCCAGTCATGAGTTTCTCTGTTGCAGTGGCTATGCTTACGTTTCAGTCACTTAGATTACATAGTAATGACTCAAAGCTCAACAGTAGCTGTGGTGGCAACTCAAGATACAAAGAAAAGTCTAAGGTGAAAAGGTGATAGTTCTTGACTTAAGAAAAAGTAGGTCTAGGTCGAGGCGGCTGAGGTCTGTGCTCTTTCTGTGCCTAATTTATAATATACACAGGTGTGTATATATAGGAGCAAACCTGGCATATGTGGGGTCAGTACTGTATATACTTTCAGGCATCTACTGGGGGGGTCTTGAAAAGTATCCCTAGATAAGGGGAAATGACTGTACCTGGCATTTAGAGTGGGGCAGGTCTGCAGGGGTGGTTCTCAGTGTCTGTTCCACTTGGAGCGATAGATCATCCCTGCATGCTGCACCTGGCAGAATACCTCTCTACACTGTCACGGCCTTGCCAGCTATATTCCACTGACACTTGTCCTTTGGTGCTTGTTAGTCGGTTTGGTAAAGGAGGGACCAGTTGGCCAGACCTCTTAGTAGTTTGGGGTGCACCTCAGTCTTGGCAGACTTGTTGCATTTGAATCATTCTCTGTAGCCTGAGGAGCGCTCTTCTCTGGGGAAGTCTCAGTGTAGAGTATACTGCCATCTCACTCAGCCCTGTGGGTGATCTTCAGTGTCTGCCACAGCAGGTCCTGGTATACAGTAGGGTGTGCTGATGTGTTCAGTGAAGTTGGCAGATAAATCCATCCTTTTGAAGAATCAGAAAGGAAAGTAGATAGTGCATGTAGTGACACACAGTTGATAAAGTGATTGTGGCTTTTCTAGCTTGACAACAATAGGTAACTTTAAAATGTTTACTAGTTTTCACAAGATGGCAATATAAATATATGATATGTGAGAAACAATAATTCATTGATTTGCACAAATTGATGACAGGTAATAGTTTCAGTCTTATGATAGTGTTATAACAGTCCTGTGCATGATCTAAATAATTTTTATCTTAGTGGAGGGTTTCCTAACCTGTTTGTTCAAGTTATTAATATTCTGTTGAAGACAGTTTATAATTTAGAGTTTCATGCATGATACATAAAGTAATTAGAAAATTTGGGATTTTTTTTTTTTCAGATTTATTAAAGACTGTTAAATGTTGTTACAGCAAAGCTGAGTACGGTGGCACACACCTGTAGTCCCAGCCGTTAGGAGGCTGAGGCAGGAGGATTTCGAGTTCAAAACCTGCCTCAGCAAAAGTGAGGCGCTAAGCAACTCAGTGAGACCCTGTCTCTAAATAAAATACAAAATAGGGCTGGGGATGTGGTTTAGTGGTCGAGTGCCCCGAGTTCAATCTCTGTACTGAAAAAAAAAAATGTAATTACAACAAATATATCGAAGGGTTAGAAATAGAACTTTATTAGTCATTAAGTCAGTGCCTCTTTCTGTCTCACTTCACTAACAGACAAGTAAAACCTCTGATTCTGTGTGAAGAGGCCTCCTGCACAGGCCTTGTTATTCCACAAAGCAGTGTGGATCCCCTCGTAGATGAAAGGGAAATAAGAATGAGACCTTAAAAGAAAGGGAACATTAATTTGTTTCATTTTGACTGCTATTCCTCTCCAGCCCCCTAAGGGAAGAAATAAAAATAAAAAGCAAATTGGACATAATAATAAGAAATCCCAATTTTCTTAAATTGCTACAGAATTACAAATTAAGATGCATTTAATTTGTTCAAGAATTTTTATTTTCAGCTCATGAAGGTACTTCATCATGTGTCAACTGTGTTGGCATTGTCCTGCTAGAATAATAGTTCATTAGGTTGTGGGGGGTCTGATTTGTTGTTTTTCTTTTTGGATTAAGAATTTATTTGCTCTTATACTGTACTTTTATATTCATTGCTTTAGAGAAAGAGACCTCTTGACATTTTGGTGGCTTTGGGGTTTAATTTAATGAAAAAAAAAAAAACATGAAAAAGTAGAAAGTAATCTCTGCCAATGACACCTGAAGAGAATGGATTCAGGAAGGGCATGATTTATAGAAACTAAGAGATGAAGATTTAAGATGTAGAAGTACCATGTGAAGAAATCAAGGGTTTAGAATTTGATCCCAGTGACCATCAGTTATCTTTAGGCACCCAGCTAAAGTAACCAAATGATGTTATTGTCCTCAAAAAATAATTTATATTTCAAATGCCTTTTCTTATTGTTAAATGCTATTGCCTGATTACTGTCAAAAATAATGTGCATTTCCTATAAGGTTATCAGGAGTTCTGATTAGTAATACTCCCCCCTCCAAAAAAAATAAATAAATAACTAAAACACAGCCAGTCTTAAGTCCAAGCACAGACAGTGAATGAATCGTGACTGGTATGCTGTGGCAGGTTTGGGGGAAGAAAGACTTTCCTAATACAAAGAAGTGGGAATTGGAAGGGAGGAATTATCTTCTACAGGGGGTAGCCAGGCTGCAGAAGAGGGATGAATGGAGCCTGGAACCTAGGAAAGAGGGGAACCTGACAGCCAGGCTTGGTGGGGACGGCACTTTAGCACCCAGGTGCTCTCTTTGGCGGGCCCAGAGGTCTCTTGGGCAAGGGGAGAGAATTTGCACACTAGGAAGGAGAAAGAACACAGCATTAGAAATTGGGAAACGAGCCCTGCATGGTGGCACATGCCTGTAATCCCAGCAGCTTGGGAGGCGGAGGCAGGAGAATTGGGAGTTCAAAGCCAGCCTCAGCAACTTAGCAAGGTCCTAAGCAACCTAGTGAGACCTGTCTCAAAAGACAAAAAGGGCTGGCAATGTCACTCGGTGGTTAAGCACCTCTAGGTTCCATCCCTGGTACCAAGGGGGAAAAAAGGTGGGAAACATGACGTTTTGACCCTGATCCAAATTGTCAACTTTTGGGGGCCTTATCTTTTACGGTAAAATCAAATCAGTCCTTGCTTTGCAAGGGGCAATGTTGTCCTGTGGAGGTGTGTCACATTTTGCTAGGAGCCGTGAAACTGCTGGCTTGTGAGCTGGGTCTCTTATACATGTAGATGCATTAAAAGGAGGGTGGCTAGAATTGAACTGCCATGTAATTACTAGTCTTGCATCTCATACATTAATCCATTATAAGGGGTAAATATTTTCAGAACCAATTAAACTTTTACAGTGGAGTGGTATAATATGTACCTCAGTGGAGAAGCATCTTCACCAGAAGGTGCACCAGTGTCCTTAGACAGCATGGAGGTGCTGCCATCCTGTGACTCTGCTTGATGTCCTAGGTGGCTCCAATGCAAGAGCTGGCATTCTGCAGTTGGTTCAGAGTAGAGGAGACAGGAGTGGTGGCACAGGCCCATGATCCCAACTGCTCAGGAGGTTGAAGTGGGAGGATCATGAGTTTGAGGCCAGCCTGAGCATTTTAGGAAGCCTCTGATTTAGAACAAAAGGGCTGAAGGTACAATTCAGTGGTCGACTGTGTGTGAGGCCCTAGGTTCAGTCTCCAATACTGAAAAAAAAAAAAAAAAAATACAGAGTAGAGGAAAGCCATCTGGCTTCCCAGTGCCCTCAACCATATCAACTCTGTTTCTTTTAGGGGATGTGACAGACGTCTGCCACTGTCTGTTTTGTTTTCTTCTGGTGCTGGAGGTTGAACTCAGGTCCTGGGGCATGCTAGGCATGCACTCCACCTCTGAGCTGCATCCCCAGCATAGTTGTCCACTGTACATCTTCTCCCAGTGTCCCACCACCACCCCTCACACAAAACAGGGACTTTTGTCCATTTGGTTCACTACCAAGAGCAGTTCCTGGCAGAGGACGTGAACAGATAAAAGGCTTTAACTCAGTTTTAGTTGATGTATTGACATGAGTGTCAAGACAGGTCTAGGAACAGAAGATAGACGGTAGGTATGGGGAGGCACTGGGAGACCTGCTTCTCTGTGTAGCACCACTGCTGTGCTGTTACTGTTTCCAGATCCCTTTACTGTGCCCTTCACCTGTTGTTCTTTTTTTTTTGGCGGGGGGACCCCAGCAATAACATTGAAGAAGATGGACTTCTCAAATCCAACAAGCAAATTTACTCCCAGCTTCTGAGAGCTACTGCAAACAAAAGTGCAAGTCTTTTGGAAAGAATTGATGTCATCATCCATTTGCTGGGGCAGCTTGCTCATGGGGGCAGCGGAGTAAGCAGCGGCGCCGTTCAGTGACCTCGCGCAGAGCTGCGTCTGCAGACGCGCTGACAGTGCCTTCTGACCACAGGAGTGGCTTTGTCCATTCGGTGCTGAGTTTCATTAAATGTGAGGAAATACCCATTTGAAACAGGCATGCACTTATTTCTCATGACAGACAGACAATGGCGGAGTTCTTTGGCTTCTTCGTTTGAAGTGCTAAAGCCAGAACTGAACTGAAAGCTTCAGCTTTTATTTCTATGAGACGTACATGGTACCTCAATATTAATAGACTTTCTGTTATGCAATTATACTTTCAGCTATTTTTGAAGTATCTTGGATAACAAAGGTTTAAGATATTATTTTGGGTAAAATGTTGCTTCCACCAAGAGAACCTTTTATCCAAATGATATTACAGGTTCAAATGGGTTAAAGAAACTTCCTATAAATCTACAATATTTCCTTCCAAATTGCACAAGAGCGTCCCCTTTGTGAATTTCAGTGCAGGAGTTTTGAAGACTAGCCATTGTGCACTACTCTGTATTTAATGCATGTTTTGAAGGGATTCACTTTTCTTCAGTTGATCAGGAATAGTATTATTTCCCCTCCCCTCCTTTTTCATTTAAACTTGAAACTGTGAATAAGGTAAAAAACAAAACAAAACTATTTTGAATAAACTATTTATTTAAAATATCTTATTTTCCATTTTTTCATTCCTCACATTAAATTGTGATTTGAACTCAGTTTAATAATTACAAAATAAAGATTATAACGTTAAAAGTAAAACTTTGCCATCCAGTCAGTTTTCACTGGAATATTTCACTTACTCCTTGCTGTGTGTGGGTCTTGTCTGATTGCATACATACACTTCCCCCCCACCCAAAGCCTCCAGTGTATACAAGGCTGTACTTGTCCCTTATGATCAATACTCAATTTCAAGAAATGTTGTAACGTGGGAGTCGGATTCTTTCATGTGTGGTGAGAGTCTGGGCCCCTGTGCCACTGACTGTGGTTATGACAAGCCTGCTGGCTGGGTTCAGTGGCAGGAATGGATGTAACCTGCCCCTTCAGGCCCAGGGATGGTTGGTTTCATTGTGCAGATCCTCTGTGTTGACCAGCAGCCCCTCCACACCAACCCCACCTGAAAGAATCCAAGCTCCACCACAAAGTTGTCTGGAGTAAACTGGTTTCAAGCTGAATTTTCGCAAACTGCTTGTTCCTTACATAGAGAATCCTGAGTGTTTTCATGGAAAATGAATTGACACCTATCAGCTTGGTAGAACTCTTTTGCCATTTGTCTAGTTCTTTGACTTACATCATTCTTGGGACAGATTTGCATCAGTTTACAAAAGTTAGTCATTGAAGCATTTAAAGTTTTGCCTAAGTGGTTAAAGCATTTGCTCCAAATCAGCAGTGTCTCCTTCTGGCAGGGCTTCATTCTCTTTCCCTGGCAGCCGGAGTCCACACAGAACAGTGCTGCTTCCCTCTGCTCTTTAGCCCGGGGCACCTCCAGTGGTTATACCGCCCTCTGGGTTCATGGATTCAAAAAGGATTTTCCTTCTTGGGTAGAACGAGCTGGAGTTAGGGATGTTAGGGTTACTTTTCTTGTCTCCTATCCTTTCCCCTTAGCTAAACAGACTTTTAGTTGAGAGGAAAATTGTTTTTAAGCAAGAAAATATAAATTCTATCTTCTTTTGTCAAAACAATGACATGAAGATTTCTACAGAGGGAATAAAAAATTCCTTTTTAAATATATTTGTAATTTGCTGCTTTTTTTTTTTAAAGCTTCTTACAGTGCCTGTGTTTCAAATGTTCCATTAGGAGAAATGTGGTTATTTGTGTCCTGGTCACTGAGGCTACTGCATCTTTCAGTTAATTTTATTGCCAAATTTTGCCCACATCATTACATATGGGATTATGGTTTTCTTCCTTTTTTTTTTTTTTTTTTTTTTCTTTTCCCTGTGTGTGTGGTATGTGTTAAGAATTAACAGCCAGGGCTGGAGATATGTGGCTCACTGACAAGAGTTCATGCCCAACATGCATGAGGTCTGGGTTCCATCTCCAGTACCACCAAAAAATATCATATTAAGCATATTAAACTTGAAGGAACATCATGCCTGTCCTAAATATAACTGATATGGAGAAAATAAAACTATCCAACTAGCTCCCAGAGCTCTATTTTGGTGGTCTGACTATCACACAAGTGTTTGTTGCTCTGCAGGGAAAGTAGAACACCAAATGAATTTCAGCAAGACCAAAGCTCCTCTGTTCAGGACCAATGAGATGCAGGCCTATGTGTGCAAACAGCACAGCTGGCGTCAGGGCCAGAGGCCATCACAGGTTTAAGAAGTATATATATATATATATATATATATATATATATATATATATATTTATTTATTTATTTATATATATATATATATATATATATGGTTTTTTTGTTACTGGGGATTGAACCCAGGGGTGCTTAGCCACTAAGCCACATCGTCAGCCCCTTTTTATATTTTTATTTTGAGACAGGGTCTCACTAAGTTGCTGAAGCTGGCTTTGAACTCGAGATCCTCCTGCCTCAGCCTCCTGAGCTGCTGGGATTACAGGCATGTACCACTGCACCTGGTACTTAATTTAAATTCTGTGGCTTTTCCCATCACATTGTTTTAAGTGCAGTAAACATACACCATGGCATTGGCAGCCTCCCCGGTCCCCTTGCAGCAGGGCTGGGTGCAGTGTTGGGGTGCAGCTGCAGAGTTCCACGCAGAACCGAAAGCAAATGTGAGGCTGCTTCAGGGTGCTTGTTTGTGTGTGGGGGGGAGATTTTCTGAAAAGTTAATAAACTTATTTGGCAATTGATTGGTTTTGCCTGAGCAATTCATCTTAAAACCAAATATTTTAAAAGTTTAAGCAAGTTTTTTTTTTTTTTCCCATTGATTTTTAACTTGGGGAGCTATATTCACTTCTTTGTAAAAGAAGTCAGACTTTTTCTCTTGGAAAAAAAAATCTTACCCTGTTTGAGTTTTCCTGTTTTTCTCATTACATGTCCAGTGTGGAGGTGTGGACATCACAAACATCAAACCACTTCTCTGAAATAGACCTTTTTGGAAATACACCATTAGAAGGAAGCCAGGAATTCTGTTGTTTGTCTTTGTCATTAACTACTTTCCAATAGGCATTGCCTTTGAAAAAGAAAATGGAGCCATGTGCATAGGAATAGTAAGCTGAATCTATATTTCTAAAGGGATGGTTGTGTGGTCTTATTGCTGGAAAAACTTCCGTAATCTTCTTTGGATAAGAATTCAGTACTTGGTTTCTGTTGACATCAAATGCAAATACCTGCAAACAAATTAGAGAGTAAGACTGTTCTGAAGTTCATTGATATTTAGGTTAACTTCAGCAGTGAGTTAATTACATCCAACTGTGCACTGAGTTCTTTAGACCTGAAATTCTAAATAGTTCTCCACCTAATGATCTGCCACTGCTGTTAGACCTGAAGCAAGGAGAACAGCTTTCAACTGAGAATTCTGTTCATTTGACACATCTCGGACGGGAGTACAGAAGCAGTGCTACTTACAAAGGACACCTTGAAGAAGTAAATTAGCTGTTGCCTTCTGTCATAAAAGGCAGTGTCCAGGGGACTGGGGATGCCAGGAAACCCTTCTGAAATCAGTTTGGGGTAGCTTCTTCCTTCTTCATCTGTGTGGGCCTGGTCCTTGTCACTGTCATATCTCCAGTATTGATTTCCTGAGTGTCAACCAAAAATACGAATATGGCTTTTAAATCACAGGAAACCTGATGGACAGCCTCCTATTCTGCATATGCTCTGCCGGATTCCAAGAGAGAGCTGGGCTCGTGGCACCTACTGAAGTCTCAGAGGTTTTCCCAGGTTTTGGATGACTTCTCAATTTGACCCCAATAACATTTTCTGTACTTGACACTGCTGCAACTAGATTGTTGATGGTGTCTCACAGAGAGCCCTGATCTATTCACATCGTCCTGTTGGCTCTCAAAAATGACAAAAATGTGGTCTCTTTCACCTGAGCATCTTGATTTTTTTTCCTCTTTCATGGTCTAACAATGTCCTTTTGCATGTTAGTGGCCCACATGTTGGCCAGAATCACTTTCCTACTCTAATTGATACAAGGTCTCTTGACAGAAGAAATCCCAATGCTTATTCCTGGGTTATACCTTATCCAGTGTTTTTTAACCATCTGTCTCTCCATCCCCATTTTGCAAATAAGGAAACTGGAGTAGAGCCTCAAAGTGACTTGTGCAAATTCAGCGTCCACCCAGACCCACTATCCTGAGAAATAATATACTCTGGTTAATTTTGTTTTAACATTCAAATGCTAATTTAATGCCCTGAAACAGGAGAGGATTATTCTAGGCTTTCCTTTTTAGTTCATAAAGATATGACCTGTTGTCAGCACACAATAGAATAAATAAATCTGCTGAGTTAGACACTTCTGTTTGCACAACTCATGGCGTACTCAAGTAGTGACATCCCTTAGCAACCACACACGCACTACAATTGGCACTGAGATGTCCCAGTGGAGCAGCAATTCACTCTAACTGGTATTTTTTTTAAATTTAAAATATTTACAGCAAATTAAAGATGTTTTTAAAGCAGTCCCCCATCATGACCTAATTCTGTACCGACTCCTTGTTGCCAATGTAAGTTCTTTAAAGCATTGAAAAAATCTCGTGTGATATGAAGGGAACTAAAGAGCAAATCTAGACATTGGATCCTGATAATAAAGTTTGCAAATGATGTTCTCACAGTTTAGCTCTTGCTTTGTTAACTCTGAGCAGTTTAAAGCAGCATAGTTTGGATCACTTGAGATTCAAGTTCAAGAGGTACACACAACCTTCCTTCAAAGGAAAGAGCAGGAGCCACAACATTGCAGCCCACTGGGTTTGCGAAGCAGCGTGTCTGCATGAGCTGGGTGTGGAGATGCTGGACAGGGTGGCTTGTGAATAAGGAGAACAGCAGCAAGACAGCCCCAACCTGCTCTTCACATGGTCACCCCACCCTGGCCGAATCACCTCCTGCAAAACACTGCTCTTCCCTGTTCAGAAATTGATTCCTTGCTACCCGCTGGATGAAGTCCAGACCCTGGTTACTCCATTTGAGGCTCTCCAAGGTCGGACCACCAGTCTTCTCAGAATCTCATCCTATGTGGGTCCCCTGTCCCCCTTCAATGGAGTCCACAGATGAGCCTTTTCCATTCCCCACTCCTGCTGCTTGTCTCTGGCCACTGCACACACCCACACTGCAGTCTGGGTGCCCTCCTCTAGGCATTCTGGATCTCTCCCATCCTTAGTCCAGGGCAAGTCCTGACTTTTGGAATACTAGCATGGATTCCAGGTGGCAGTGGTCACCTCCCTGCTCGGCCTGCCCCCTGGAATTATGCCTGTGTTGCTAGCCTTCCAGGGCATCCTTTTTCCTCCAGAACCAGGTAACAGTGCTTTGTCAAACACTTCAAGTGTCTAGCAAAGTTCTTTACACATCCATTCAATGATGTTAAGTGCCTTCTTGTAAAAGATCAGGGACAGACCCAACCCCTGTTCCCACAAAGCTCGAAGTCCAATGGGGCAGACTGGAATCAAGCAAGTAATTACCAGAGCATTACAATAGATTCCATGGTAGGGACTTGGAACATTTATTCTGAATGCATTTCTCTTATAAAGAGAAATGGTGAGGGCTGGGGTTGTGGCTCAGTGGTAGAATGCTTGCCTAACATGTGAAGCACCAGGTTCGATTCTCAGCACTGCATATAAATAAAAAATAAATTCCATAGACAACTAAAAATATTTTTTTAAAAAAGAGCAGTGAGGCCACCCATGAAGAATCTTTACCTTTAAAAAAATAACGTTCGTCTCTTCTCCATGTCCAGATGTGGACGAACGCATCTATCTTTCGTGCTGGGATTCCGTGCCAGCCAGTGAGGATTGGAAGAGGATCCCCATAGCGGGTCCTGTTGTTTCGATTTTCATAAAGCCAGTACCAGCTGTTGCGGAAGAAATAGGTGCTGAACCTCACCATCACCTCACCATATTGGTTTCTCTCTTTGCGAATCCAGTCAAATGCAGTATCAAATGATCCTTCACATGAACCTGAAAAGAAATGTCCGGCCACCTGTCACATGGTACAAATGTCAACTTTCAGGTGTGACTGGATAGAGATAATTGCAAATCTGGGGTTTTCTATTGACACACCTTAAAGCAAGACACCATCTGCTATTAGACGTGGGCTGAGCAGGAACGGACCCAGGTTGCCTGCAAGAGTCCAGCCACACGAGTTGCTCATAATGCTCTCAGACTTGGTCTGAATGCCAAGTTATGGGACCACCTGATTTCTCTTTTGATGGCCAGTCTGACTTCATTAAGGAAGGCCCCCTGGTTCTGGGCACACGCTAGAGGAAGAGCTCCACTGGGGAAATAAGTGTGTCCTGGCTCCCATTGTCTCCAAAGGCCCTGAGTGCCAAGAACAGAAACAGGGTGGTCTCCGTGAGGCTCCTGTACATGGGAAAGGGAAGCCTAGCTTTCCTGGCCTTGAGCATCTGTGTTAAACCACTGATCATTTTCATTAAATAATGACCCATAAGTACCTCAGCCTGAACAACTAAATAAAAATTAAAGCTGCCGCTGCAAGCTTAATCAGTTCTTTGCCTTAGAATTGCTAGAAAGCTCCCAGTGGCTTCCCCTTGGTGCTCCTGTGTGATACTGAGGCACAGGTCAGCTTTTCTCCCAGCCAAACACAGGCCGCATGTGGAGGGGAGGGCTGGAGGATTGTCCACGGGGAGTGTGCTTTGCCCACCCATGTCCTTCACCTGTGGCTGCAGTCAGGGCAGGGCCACATTTAACTAAGGAAATTGTCCCGTGGAGTTAGGGGACAGATATTTAGTGGAACTTTGTGCTCCTTGGGGACCTGCCTCTCACTGAGCGGCAAGCAGGGTCCTGGTGTATCTTGGCACCCTGAGTGTCCTCTGGGAGCTCTGGGGAGAACCAGCCCAAGAGCTGTCTTACCATACAGTCTCTGAATTGCTTTTCTATCTGACCAGTCCAGCTCAAATGCAGGTTTCTGGGGAATGTAATTTGGTTGCATTATGGATCCCATCCTGTAGGTGTGAGGCAGGCCGAGGACATGGCCAATTTCATGGACAGCCACCTAGGAGGGCAACACAAACCATGGGTGCAGGGCCAATCCTGGGCCTTTGAGTACCACTGGGACTAGTCCCTGAATTACAGAGGACAGGCTTGTGCCTCACTGGTGCTGTGCTTTTTCAGGAAAAGGGGAACATGGTGAGAACTAGGAAGCATCCCCAGACCCTCCAGCCACCTCAGGGCACGCACATGCCGTGGTAGGCCCTGGCTTTCAGACTGGGCCCGCGCTGCCTGCCCTTTCCTGCTCAGTAGAGCAGCATGAGCTACTTACTTTGAGAAGGCTGATGCCTGTGTCACTCGTGGGTGGTGTGAAGTGCTCATCATCATCAAAGTGAATATCGCCCAGGTGCCAGGCATGTGCGAACTCCTGTCCGCTCCCATCAAACACCCGAGGACAGCCCAGGTGCCGGCCTGGCAAGGGGACAGAGTGGTTCTGGTGAGTGAGGGGTGCCCATTGCAGATTCCCCACCTAACCAGACGACTTGACAGCAGTCAGCCTCCAGGAGCTTGCACCAGGGGCAGGAGTGGGCAGGGCCACAACTGGGTTAATTGCCGCCCAGGAGGAGGCGTGCGGAGCCATGGTCATCTACAAACTCATCATGAAGTACAGACTGTAGCAAAGGAGCAGGTTCCAAAGCTGGGAGCAGCAGGGAGAGGAGTGTGGGGACGGGGAGATGGGTGCTGTCTGAAGTGCTCACGGAGGGGAGGGCACTGGAACTGGGTCCTGGCAGCTGGAAGGTCCCTGAAGGTCGCTGTCCCTTATATGCTTTTTCAACAAACCGTGCCCCATGCACTCTCACTGAGACACTGATTCAGCAGGACCAGGACAGCCAGGAGCTGCCCTGGTTCACACACGGGGCACAGAGATGTTAGGATATTTGTCCAAATCTACCAGCTAAGAGTTGGTGGTACCTGTGGGTGACCCTGGCTATCTCCTTACTCAGGTCAATGTTATATACCCATGGCTTCTCCACAGGACCAGGGAGGGCGCGTGTGTGGAGTCTTGGTGGCATACTGAATGCTCCAGGTGAGCAAGCTCCTACCGCTGGCCTGCACCCATGGGCCCACATACTCTGAGGGGAGCAGGCTGGCCTCCGTGTCCCCTGTGACCACTCCAGGCGCCCTGCCAGGTGACAGGTCCATCCCTTTTCTGGTAAGTTCTAAGATGGTAACATTAATAGAGGGCTTACATCCGCCTCTCCCTGTTGGGTGTCACCTCAGAACAAGCCAGGGAGAGCAGGTGCACCACCTTTCTGCAGGTGACTGAGGCAACCAGGGTGGGACGGACTCCAGGAAGCCCAGTGCCCAGCATGCAGGTGAGGACCCCAGAGGGAAAGGCCGAAGGTGTGTGCTGGCAGAGTGGGCAGGAAGCGTGGGGGGTCCTGAACCTGCACCCTTATTACCTCTCCCAAAACCCAGTTTTATGTCCACTGTGGCCCCAGGAGCAGTGAGATCCTCCCGGAAGTCCAGCGGTGTCACCTCGCTCCACATCCTGAAGGCCAGTCTGAAGATGTATCTCTGCTCGTCCACAGAGAGCTGGCTGCTGTAGGCCTCGCCCACCAGTCTCCAGGTCAGGGTCTTTTTGGAGAAGGCCCTCATGGCCCCACTGTCTGAGGAGTCCTCCTGCTGCCCACCTGGCCTGGGTAGCAGCATTTGTAGGAATCGCTTTGATCGGGCCCTGGGCCGTGGGTCTGAAGGGGTCGACAGGGCTGGCAGCCGGGTGTCAGGGACACCACAGCGAGGCCTGTTCATGGCCTCCAGGGTAGCTGCATCCAGCTTCCCACTGGCCGGCAGCGCATTCACTCTCTGGAACCTGCGCACAGCTTCGGCCAGGGTGGGGCCCGCAGGGGCTGCTGCTGGCTCCTTGGGGCTGGGACCCCAGGCTGAAGGCCCCTCCGACCAGCCATATCTGGATAAGAACTTCTGTGGGAGAGAAATGCACCCAAGTCCAGGGGCTGCCACCCACAGGGCCTTCCCACTGCCCCATGCCTGCCCTGACCAGGGACTATATGACAGAAAGGAGATAGAGGGAGAAGAAAGAGACAGAGAGGGGGAGACAGGGCGTGGAGAGAGTAGCCGAAGGTGAGGGCAGTGTGCAAGGGGTTGGCTGGGCTGGCTGAAATCATGGCACCGTGTGGCCTGAGGAGGGGCAGAATTGGAGCAGGCCGGGTGGGAGTGGGGATGGTAGGAGGAGAGGCATGTCGGGAGATGAGGGGTCAGGACTGGAGGAAGCGCACCGAGGTCATGGGATATAAGTAGGGGAGGCTGCAGCGTCTGGCCCAGGTGCTAGAGACTACAAGTGAGGGGCCTGGGAGTGGCAAATTCCACCCCAGCACAGGGAGGGGAGGGAGCACCGCAGCCCTTGGTCCTGGCAGCCACAGCAGACCCAGCCAGCCCCCTTCTCAAGACCCTCCACCTTCAGGTACACAAGATCCAGGGCTTAATGTGGGAGATTCTGATCATCTGCTGTGGAGTATGGTGACCACTAGGACTGCAGGGTCACGCTCCCTGTCCAACCCATGTCATGAAGAAATCTCATGAGAGCCTTTGCCCAGGTCATGGTGGAGCTCCAGCAGAGTCAATGGATGCCACCCTCAGATGGCTCTGCTGAGGATCCTAGATTTTGCAGTAGGGCGTCTTTGCTAGAGCTGCCCCTTTCTCCAGAGAGCGCTCTTCGAACAGTGCCTTAGCCTCTTACTACCTTGCTTGCATTTAGAAAAGCAATGATATTCAAGTCTGTGGTTCTTTTGCACAGGGCAACATGAATCACTGACTAGAGGCTGACCCAGGGGTTGTCAATCAACATTAGGTTGGGTTAGGGCGTGGTTGGTGGTGGAGTGCTTGCCGAGCATGCACAGGGCCCTGGGATCTAGCCCAGCACTGCAAAAACCAATAGTGAACATCAGGTTAAGCACAGAGCCATGTCCTGCTAGAACCATGGAAATCCTGCTCCTCATAAGGCCTGCAGCCAAGCCCTGCCTGTGGACATGTGTCCACACATCATGTGCATGTGGACGATGCTACTCTTGGAGTCTTTCTCCTACCTGAGCAGCATGGAGGTCAGTGATGGGCTTGGCCCTGCGCAGCGGGGATGGTTCCAGGTCCGAGCGGTCCCGGCTGTGGAAGAGGGTCTCTGCCTGGGCAGGCCAGGGGACAGCCAGGCAGCTGAGCAACAGTGTCGGACACAAGACAGAGAAAGCCAGCATGGCCCAGCCTGGATTCTGGCCCTCTTGTCTTGCTTTGTCCCCGTCTCTCCTCCTTAATGAGCAGGGCCTGGAAGGCTTTTATGAGCAAACAAGCTTTCTCACCCAGTCTCGAAGTGTGCCCTCTGAGAGGCTTCTCAGCAGCCCTGGCAGGCTGCCTTTGAAGACCCCAGGGCCACCCTTCTTGTTAGCATGAGAACTCTCTCCTCATCCTCCTGTGTTTGCACATCCTCAGGGAATTCCTTCCCCAAGTTGCAGATACCTGAGAATCTCAGCACTCTGGCGATGTGCACGTGGATGAGCACTGCATTCTCCTGCCTGAAGTAATATCCGGGAGGGCAGAAGTCATCATGAAAAGATGAGATCTGAGCACAGAGACAGGAGGGAGGCGTTCCTGTTCGATCTGGCTTGAAGGTTGCATTGTAGGCAAGGAGCAGGAGCAAAGGCCCTGCACGGGAACCAGCTGGGCAATTCCGTAGCACTCGGGAAGGAAGGAGACAGCGTGGCTGGACCTGAGTGATGGGGAAGGAACTCAGAGGGGAGGGAGGGAAAGCAGGGGATGGTCCAGGGGAAAGACCTGTGTGGCAGGGGAGCTGTTTGGATTTTGTTCTAAATTGCATGGAACTTTTTGGTGGAGTGAGACTAAGTCTTAAGGAATCTCCTGAGTAGCTCTGTGGAGCTTTAAGACGGGTAGAGCCTGGGTTTCCTAGGTGGAACCTTCCTGGCCCCCTGCACCCTTCTTTGTTGCTCTTATGGCTCTACAGCCCAGGAACCCTCACCGGGGCCCAGGACAGGGGCTTTAGGGGGAAGGGGACTAAGTGCCAGGGGATCTGTTTGTCTCACACTTGATAATTCAGCAGCAAGGCAACACCTGTGACACTGGGAAGGGAAGTGGTGCTCGTGAGGAGCTTGGACACCTCCAAGGTCCATGCAGAGCTGTGTTCTGACCAGCAGAGAAGATGGAGCTGGCAGTCCTTCCCACTTTGCTAGCTCTGGCCAAAGTCTGTGCTTCTCAAAGTCAGACCTTAAACCCTGCATGACAGCCATCCCTCCTGGGGATAGGATGGTCTCTCCTAGGGCTTGCTGTGGATTGAATGTTTGTGTCCCCTCCTAAATAAACATTGCAACATAACCCCCAAAGCAAGTGTCAAACTGGGGGGCCTTTCAGGGGCCATTAGGCCAGAAGGGCTCTGCTATGTGAATGGATTGTTATGCTTATAAAGAGGCTTCAGCGGGCATTGGTCCTTTGCCCTCCCATCCCTTCTGCATGTGAGGACAAAGTTCAAGGCCATCTTGAAGAGGAGACCAGGCCTCCATGAGACACTGAGTTTGCTGTCATCTTGATCTTGGATTTCCCAGACTCTAAATTTTTAGTATTTAAAAATTACTAAGGTATTTTGTCATAGCAGCACAAATGCACTAAGACAGAGATCGGAGACTTGAGGAATTCATTCCTAAAGAGTCTTGTTCCTTAAAATTATTTGTGTCTGTGTATGCTGTTTGCCTTGTGCTGCTGTGGATGGCCACACTCAGGCAAGTGTGGCTGAGTATAGGCAGCAGGAGGCATGGGGGAAAGGCCAATCAGCCCAAGTTGGGACACCTGGAAAGCCATGCTTGGGAGTATGGCCAAGAAATTATTTGAAATATTATGAGGTCACAAAATTTTTTGGTCCTGGAGGAAACATGAAGCAGGAGGCTGCAGCTGTCTGGGTTGTACACTTTTGAATGCGTGTGTGATTTCTTGTGGCACCTCGGTATTTCTAACAAAAGTGAAAAAAGAAGCTCTTCAGGCAAGTTGGTGCTGCTCTGACCTCCTGCACGTGACCTCATCTCATCCAGTTCAGGATTCGTCAATCCCCGGGGTAAGTCTTTTGTGGTACAAGTGATAGACTTGTCTTATCTGTAGAGTAGAGCCACATTGAAATCTGCAATATTTTAAGGTTGGTTTCACCATCTCTAGTCCCAGAAGGGGACATTAAACCAGGAGAATAGCCTCAAGACCTCGATGCCTGCCCTTGGCTCAGTGGGCTCCTGCATAGCCAAGGATGCCAAGTGGCATCATGGAGGCTCTTGGAGTCTGGTCCCTCGATTTCCTTGGCTGAGGGACCTTAGAGTGCTGCCAGAGTCCTCAGCATGGACTGCTGGAGCTGGGTTCTTCCCCAAGAACAGAAACTTCTGTAGAAAAGGGTTCATTGACAAAGGGAAGATTGTAAACTTACTCTAGGTTTGACTTTCAAATCAGGAAGGGGGACAGTTCTGCCTATGTCTGGGCAGAAAACCAGGGGGCATTACAGTGCCTTTGTTGAGAAATTTCTGTACAAGTGTATATGACAAAATGTTAGAGGCAGGCTAACTTTAGAAATAAAAGAGGTTTATTTAGCTCAGTTCTGGAGTCTAAAAGTCCAAGCACATGCCCAGGCTCTTACGAGGACCTCCTCATGCTACACTGCCTCAGTCAAATGGCAGGGATGGGAAGCCACGCGGGGAACAAAGACAGGAAGCCAGGGAGGGAGTGGGGTCCTGCAACCCCTTTTGAGGGCACACCCCAGTGACCTAAGGACCTCCTGCCAGGACCTGGCTCTTGAAGGTTCCATCAGCTCCCACACCATCATACTGGGGACCACGCTCCTAACACACTAAGCTGTGGGGACACATTCAAACCATGTCAAGTATCAAGTCACAAGTGTGAAGTGTCAAGTCACACTGAGGTCTAGAGATCTGGAGAACCACAGGAGATGTCCTGGCCCTTGTGCTGCATTCATAAATGTCTTTTAAATTTGTCTTTTTTTAATCATTTATTAGCTATGACCTTGAACACGTATTCTCACCTCTTGAAGAGCTTGTTTTTACACCAGAAAAGTAGGAATGATAGCAATGCCCACCCTCCAAGGTTGTTATGAAGACTGTCACAGGCATAAAGCTTTCCCTTCCCTGGGGGCATGGTAGGTGCCCAGCATAAGATCATTCCAACCTGATCTTTCAAGGAGACAAGAATCCCAAGGGCATAGTGACCTTTTCCGCTATAGGCTATTAGAAAACAAATGTGGGTCTCCTTAACCCAGCTCAAATATAGGGCAGTATTAAAGAGTGGAAATAGAGTTTGGAGATAGATTCTCTAGGGACACTACATTTCTAAGTAAATCCAGCCTCTAGATGCCAGGGGGCCAGCTGGTCTAACTGAGCAGTGCTGTAGTTACATTTCTGAATGAAAAAAGAAAAAAATTCTATTTGAATCCCAGTTGACCACAGCTCACAAGCAGGAACTTGAAGGTCTTTTTTTTTTTTTTTTTCATACACAGCAAATTTTATCATTAATACCAGGCTTGTCAGTCAATGGAGGTGGGCATATCTGTTCCCCCCTCTGAACACAACTTTGCACTGAAAACCACACAGGTTGAGTTGAGACACACACTTGGTGGGCACATGCAGCCAGTGTGCTTTATTTGATTTCCTTCCTGCTGGGCACAGGAAGCTCTTGCACAGTCGAGGAACCACATGCACCTGGCTGGTTTCAAGCTGGACTTCATGGAGGGCAATGACATGCAAGGAGGCCTGACACTGGCCCCGGGCTGACCCCACCTCCCATCCAGGTGCTTCCGTTCAGGAATGAGGTAGGAGTTTGATGGTGGCAGCTTCTCCAGAGCCGCTATCTGATGTTGCCTTCCCCCATGGGGAAGAAGCCAGGTGGAGAAGGCCACATGGGGCCAGGGCCACAGCTGACTCAGCAGCAGCCTTGGGGCTGCAGTGCCTTCCTGATGCCAGCAGCCAGCGCTTGAGGCGTGGGGCTCTCTGCTGTGCAGCTCACAGGCAGGCCCTTGGCAGTCAGAGCGTGGGCTGTGGTGGGGCCAATAGCTGCAAACTGCAAAGAGGGAAGAGACAGAGCCTCAGCCAGCGCCTTTCGGTACGTCACGCCTATGAGGGGTAAGCAAATGACAGCACGGCACAGCTCAGCTTTAGTCAGTATAGAGCAAAACCACTGATTTGTACACTTTGAAGGTACACATACTAAATTAGTGAAGTAGTGAATGCTATGGTTTTAATTACATCTCAATAAGAGGTTAAAAACATAAGAAAGGAGAAAGAAACTGCTTGAGACTGGAAACCAGCAAGCAGCCAACACATCTCAGCAGAGCAGCTGTGACAGAAGAGTGGCCAACAGTGGCCAACAGTTGGGTTGCAGAGTGATTTTTCCACCTGAGCTCTTTTCCTCTGTGGGTGCATCAGTGGTCACAGGACAGCACCCTATGGGGGATGCAGTCTTCCCACACTGGCCCTGGGAAGCCCAGTGCTAACGCTCCTTCCCACCGCTGACCACTGATAGGAGCTGAGTGTGTCAGTCAGCTCCATGTGTCAGTCAGCAGCCTGCTTCCCAACCAGCTCTGCTACCGCCAGCCTGCGACCTTCAGTCACAGAGGCCACCTCACAGGCTGCGTGTGAGTCAACTGTGAGGGGCATGCGGGAAGGAGGCAATGCAGTCACTCTGATTAGTTTGTTGGTGGTAGTTGTTATGAAAGGCTCACCTACTGCTCTGAAATTACTCCTTTGTGGCATTTACAGACCTGTGTATGGTCTTCCCAAGTCACTGTAAGTAGTGAATTCAGGCCAGAAGTTACCCTCTTGACTTTTTGAGATGACCACATTTTGTGCAGAGCTATATACAAACAATGGGTCCCACAAAGATTCCTCGGGAGAAAGGAAAAATACCTTGCATATCTGGGGCCGAGCTGAGGCAGAAAGACCAAGCCACCAACCCACAGGTCTCAGTGCCTCTGAGCCAGCGCTAAGTCCTAGTGATGAAGGAGTCCACAGATGCACACAGACTTCATGGCTCAGGAACAACCCAGGAACTGTTGACAATGTCATCTCTGTTACTTCTCCTTCCCAGCACTGGCAGTGCTGATGGCCCCAGTGGCTTCTAACTACTCGTACGTGATATGTTGACCTGCAAGGTGACTGTGGTTGCTGAGAACTGGAGGATGTCTGGAGGGGCTGAGAAATGGGCTGTGCCAAATCTAAGTCAGGCACCTTCACCAGGCCCCAGCTGCTGTGTGGTCTTGGATGATGCCAGCAGTAACCTACTCTAAACAGCTTGAGTTTCACTTGAGATTTCAAGGGTCCATTTGTGCTTTTAAACAGGTTTGTTTAGAAAGAGGGTGAAGTGCTAGGGAAGTGCTCTACCACTGAGCCACAACCCCAGCCCTAAAAACGTATGAATGGAAACGTCAGGTTCCCCATGAAGCAGACAAACCTCAGGAGCCTGGGTGAGTTCTGTGGCACCTTTCTGTTCAGGTTGCCCAGGATCTCAAAGCCGTGGCATGACTCAGACAGGGTCATTTTCGGGGTCCATGAGAGCAGCAGCATGGCATGGAGGGATGAGAACTAGAACTGCGCCAGCGCAGAACAGCTACTGGCCCACTCCGATGTCGTAAGTGCTCATTATGTGCCAGTTACCAACTGAGCACTTTCTGGGTCTTCTTGCTTTCCTCTTTCTAACAGCAAAACTTAGGAATTTTTTTCCCTTTTCAGGGACCCACATGTGAGTCTTGGGCCTCTTAGTAATTCATGATACGAGTCGGGCAAATTGTTCAGCTTCTTTGGGCCTTAGTTTCCTTACCTGTGATGAGGACAATTGCCCAAATCTTCCTGGATACCTGGGCCTGGACTGGCTTGAGAATCACTTGAGCTACACCTGGAAGAGCTTCATCCACCACCCAGCAGCCCTGGGACTACCATGATGTATTGCCATGGATGATGCCAGCAGTAACCCACTCTAAACAGCTTGAGTTAATAGCCTGAAACACATCGTCCTGGGTTCCAACTGTGATTCTTCCTAGAGGTGAGATGGAGGGCAGGGCACAGCTCTGACCCTAATACACCACCTTGAAACTGGAAAAGTAGTCTGGAAGCCCCATAGAAGATGCACCTGTGATAGGCAGATAAAGCTCCTCATTTCCCTGATGACAGGGAGCACTTAATGGTGCTGGTAGCCTCTTTCCTCAACCCACTTTGGGCCAAATCAAGAGCAGGTCCTTTATAAACACCACAGGGCTGCAATTAGTTGTGAATTTGTAACAAATACAGTCCCTAAAAAATGTGAATGGACCTTTATTTTATGCATTTATAGGTGGTGCTGAGAATCGAACCCAGTGCCTCACACATGCTAGGGAAGTGCTCTATCACTGAGCCACAACCCCAGCCCTAAAAAAGTGTGAATGGAAATCCTTAACATTAAAAGACATGAAAAAGGGATTTTTTAAAAAAGAATAGGTAACTATTTCAAAATGGCTAGTGGCTAGCTGGGAAAGAAAAAGGGAAGGGAAGGATGCCAAAAGTTGCACCAAGCCTAAGCTCAGCACCAAGCTAAGGACTTCACTTGAACTCTCATTAGTCCCGGACTGGTGCTATGCAGGGAAGAACAATGTCTACACAGATAATGTCCACACAGGCCACAAAGAGATAATTATCTCCTGGTTTCAAAGAGTTTTAGCAACCTGGCAGAGCTCCAGCCAGAAAACCGTATTACCTTCCTAACTCTACAGAGCTCTCTGATGGGCATCTGCTAGGCCTATCCAAGGTGCTGTGACTTAATATGGAAACCTTATCACAATCAGTGGAGATTCAAAAACAAAACAAGCCAGGCCTGGTGGCACACACATGTAACCCCAGCAACTGCAGAGGCTGAGGCAGGAGGACAAGTTCAAGACCAATCTTAGCAATTTAGTGAGACCCTCAGCATCTTAGCAATACCCTGTCTCAAAATAAAAAAAGGACTAGGGATGTATCTCAGTGGTAAAGTACCCATTCAATCCTAGCAGCAAAGAAGGAAAAACAAAAACAAAAACAAAAATCCCCAAAATACTAATCTTTGGAAAAAGTTCAAAAGCCCATAGAAAAACCATACCTTAATTTGATCAATGCTGTCACCAGACAACTCTTGAATATGCTTGAGACTGTAAGTAAGGCCGGAGGGACTGAAGAACGTGATGCTGGCTGGGACACCCTGGGGGAAGAGGAAACAAGACCCATCCTTTGCCAAGAGACTGAGGGGAGACGATGCCCCTGCCCCAGCTCCATCAGCACTAACACCCCAAGCACAGGCATCCAGCAGCTTCAAACAGGAGTAGTTCACAGTTATGTTGTGATTTTTCTGCCCCACAGAGGCAGAATTCTGGTAAGGAACTGTTCAAAGAGCAGGCTGTGATCAGACAGGTTGGTGAACAGGGCCCCTTGGTTGCTCTGCTGGTCCTCAGGGCTGTGTCTGGCCAGAGAACACGGGCACCACAGAGCCCACAGGCCCAGCAGTCTGGACAATGCCCCTAGGGCCTGTGGTCCAATGGCACTGAGTCAGGCTGACTCACTGTCACCTCTCCCTCTCCTCTAGATGGAGCAGATGGCCTGCATGGTCTCTGATTTGGTTTGTCCTGTCAGGACCCCCAGAATCAGGCAAGGCATCAGGAAGCCTGTCCGAGGAGAGCAGAGGTGTCTTCTGAACACAAATGGTAAAGATATCAATCAACTCAGTCTGAGCTGTCCACTCTCCTGCCCTAGGCCTCCCAAAATCAGTACAGACACGACAGAGGGCTCCTCCCAGCATGGGCTCAGCCTCTGCCCCCACATGATGGAAATCAATGGCAACATCAAGGCCATTATGCACCTCAGGCTTGCATATACCTTGAATGCTGTACAAAGAGGTTTGCTTAAGTATCTCCTTATTAATTATCTCCTTATTAATCCTTCCACAAATTTACTAGATAAGTCTATTCCTTTCACAGACCAAAATGGAGTCTTGGAAAGGCCACTTCCTCAAAGTCACTTATCTGGGAACATTGCAACAATGTAGACAATCAGCATCTACAAGTTCATGCCACTCAGCCTATACTCTCACCACAGGGGCGGGGTGGGGGGCTGTCCTGCCAGGTGTCTCCCTGGAAATACCACATACCTGCTTGGAATAGTAGCTGTCCAGGTTCACTTGGATTCCTGGGTGTGGAATCGTCTGATAGACAGTTATGCTTTCCATCTGAATTCCTAGGCACAATCAAAACAAGCAAATAGGGGATGGGGTTTTGGCTCAGTGGTACAGTGCTTGCCTTGCATGTGTGAGGTCATGGGTTTGATCCTCAACAACACAAACAAACAAACAAACAAATAAATAGATAAATAAATAAAAGATATCATGTCCATCTACAGCTAAAAAAATATTAAAAAAAAAAAAAAAAAGGAAACAGACTTTACTGCCCTAGGAACACGGTGGAACCTCTACCACCCAGTGTGCAGTTGGTAGGAATCTCCCAGTGCAGCACAGTCCTCCTGGAACAAAGAGCTCAGAATCTGAGAGGCAGAACTGAGGGCAAGAGGACCAGTTAGTCCTCTGCAGCCTGCTGAACACTGAGGAGCAGCCCCCACAATGGAGGAGGCCGAGAAAGTATAAAGACCCAGAAACTACAGCCTTTGTTTGTACACACAGGTGCTTTTGCTCCCATGTTTGTGTAAGTTTGACAATACAGGATTGTCTCTGGCCACTCCATGGATTCCACACAGATAGGACGCTTATGCCAGGAAACAAAGCCCAAGGACAGCTCTTGGCAGAGACTATGAGTCAGGAGCTCCAGCTACATCCCAGCTCTGCCTCTCCATGACCATGTGCACCTCTTGGTCTCAAGGCACTATCCCCAGTGATGTGGCCAATGTGCTTTAGTCACCTTTGTCCTTCAGCATTTTTGGCAGGATTTCTCTTTTGAGGTTTCCGCAGGGAAAGAGAAGAGGAAATGCTGGTGACTCTCCTGCAAACACAGAACCAGACTTTAAAAAACTTTGTAAAAATTCAGGGGGCAGGCCTGTGCACAGGGCCCGGGAGGGCAGCTCCTGGGAGGATGAAGGTGTCCAGGTCTCCAGGACCAGCTCTGCTTCTGGATCTCAGTTCTGTCATCTGTAAGTGGGAAGAGCAAATGCTACCTTGCTGACCTTGAAGACGATTATATGAAGATAATGAGAGGTATGTGGTGAAGGTGCTTAGAAAACCAACATCCTCAGGAAAAGAAGCTGCTATTCTACATACTTCCTGCTCCCGCTGGTCCTGAAGTGGCTCCCAGCCTGTTGGCACTGTTTAGAAAGCAAGTTTGCAATTTACCTTAGTCAGAAAGGTAAGGATCAGTGGTGTTGGCATTGAGATGATTTTCCACTTCTAGAGGAGGCCTTGGATGGGTCAGCAGGGAACCGGCAGTCAAGGTGCTGTAGCCACTTCCAACAAAGACAGGCTTCCTGTCCACTGCTCTCCTAGCTATGCCAGCAGCCATAAGACCACATGCCCAAAGGGTTTAGAGACAAGATGCTCAGAAGGACCCTGCCTCTCACCACACCCCTCCACCCCATCTCTATTTTGCAAAGACTGAGGACGTTTTCAGCTCTAAAATCTTTGCAGAATAGCAATGACAGCAGGCGATCTGAATGCTGACCTGCAACATTACCATTCAACAATACTAACGGGCTATAGACACCAGAATCTTCCCCAAATATGAAAAAAAAAAAGGCATTTTGGTAGAATCAACTGTTTCCCCCCACATCTGTATACCAGATGCAAGAAATTTTAATGGGTGTTGGTCATGCACAGATATTACATATTTTTTCTATATCCTTAGGGTCTCCCTGAACACATGTTTTTTGGTGAGTAGGGCAAAATAAGCTCTCCCCACCCAGCAGCATCTCCATGAAGCAGCAGCTAAGCAACTAGAACATGTATGTTACTCTAAGTAACAGTATGTATAACAGTATGTTATAACAGCTTCCTACTGCTGGATGTTTTCTTCATCTATGATACTCCGTAAATATCAGTTCCAACATAAAAGAATCAGGAAGTTGTTAGGTATTGACCACAGATGCCTGCTGAGTTCTCTTTTCCAGTGTGAAGAAATGTTTCCCACACATAGATGCCATGTTCAGGAGCTGTTTTCTTAACCTGGGCCCAGGCATTCCTCCCTGTCTATGTGTGGTGGGACAGTGGGTGCAGGATGCTGGGGGTTACGGCTCTCCATGGAGCAGCAGTGGGAATCCAGTAGCAAAACACGAAGTCTAACTTTCCAGCAAGCCTAGCCCTAAAGGCATGCAAGGGACCTTCAGAAGATTCAAGAATCTCCCCACTGCCATATTTCCTCCGAGGGCCCACTGGAGCACTGAGCTGCTCATTCTTATCCTCTGATTCCTAGATGGCTGGAAGTCCCTCCATGGCACTCAGGAGGCTGGGCTGCAGGGATCCCTGAGGTGAGTGCTTATATCTCTCACATCACTAGAGGTGTCTGGCCCAGAGTCTGGCTTGCAGGCACTCAGGGCTCCCCCAGGTCCAATCAGCTCAGCTGACTTCACTGTAAAGGCCTGGCCCTACTGACATGATAGAAAGACCTGAGTACGTCCTGGGGAAACTCTTTGTTGTGGAGGGGCCATCTGCTGCAGTTAAATCTCCTGAGCTAGTTCCCCTTGAGGAGTCAAAGATCATCCATTCTTTTTTGGGAAAAGCTTAAGGCCTGTGGACTTGTCTTCAACCTAAACAGGGCAATGCAATAGTAAACTGCTGGTTTCCAATCTGAAGAGACCAACACAATAGCGAATGCCAACACAGAATGGTGACTGGTACAGTTCAAAGTCTGCCCTCCCTTCCTCTCACAGGAAAGAGGCCTGGCATTCTGGATTGTCAGGGCTGAAGGGCAACAATGCTGCAAATTTAGGAGAGTGTTATGAAGCTGAAGGTAGCAAACAAAAGGTGATGGGTTTTTTTTAATAATGTCATCTCACTAGAGAAAATGTGCCTGTCTGTAAAACTAAGATCATCTCCAGGTCTCCAAGAGAGTGCAATCACTGGGCCCTGGATCACAGATAATTGGGATACAGAGATCAGTTGAGGGCACGGAAGAAGAGCCCAGCAAGCCTGCCTGGCTACAAGGTCTTTACAAGTCCAGGAGGACATTCCACATGAACTGCAGTGCACCGGGATTGAACCCAGGGGTGAGTAACCACTGAGCCACATTTCCAGCCCTTTTTATTTTGAGACAGGGTCTCACTAAGTTGCTTAGGGCCTCACTAAGTTCTGAGGCTGGCTTTGAACTTGTCGATCCTCCTGACTCAGGCTCTCAAGCTGCTGGGATTACAGATGTGTGCCATCGTGCCTAACTGTAATGCTTTTGACTCTCCCTCTTCTTTCTTTTTCAAGTTATAACTGTCCTCCAGACTTTACCATTTAACTTGTAATAATTGCTTTTCCATTAGAATAGAGGACCTGGGAGAGAAAGAGGATTTCCACACATTAATAGATTAAATAATTTATCAGTTTCACATGCTTACAATAGTGCCTGTCTCATGGTAAATCATAGTTAAAATAAACAAACAATAACTAAGAATCAGACTGTTTACCACAGCATTGGAAGTAAATTTTTTGGCTTTTGAAATTGGTCTTCAAAGTTGGAAGAGAAAATCATTAATGCTTTGATAAAACCAAGGTGAAGCCCAGACATGCTGGTGATAAATTAGAGGAAGTTAACAAAGGCTTTGCAAAGAATGCAGACCAGTATCACCCAAGATAAGGGCAGAATGTTTACCAAGCCTGTGTCAGTTAATTGGCATCTCTGCCTTTATATTTCGTCTATCTCCTCTGCTGTTTTAACCTTTGAGTCAAATGTAAACACTTTGATCACTTGAGAAATATTTCATCCAAAACTCCAATATAGGGTTAACATGATTTAGATTTGCCTAGACTCTCTCCCTCTCCCCACTTCAAGGCTAAAGACAATACCAGCCACCATGACTGGAAACATCAGACCATGAAAGGTGTGACAAGAGGTGGCACCCAGTTGCTGGAAGATCTCCTCCTATTTTTCTTTATTAGTGTCTCTTTCTCTCTCCCCCATTATTCCTTTTCTGTATCTGTAACTCAGCTCCCAGGAATAGAGGAGTTGATCCTCTTCTATTCTTTGGCCACTGACCAAAGCCTTCCTCACTAACACTCATCTCTGAGATAGTTTTTCCATAATGAGCTTCCAAACCTGGGTTCAGTAACAAAAATAGTAGACAATTTGAGATACTACTCACAAAATGCCAAGGTGCGCCCAACCAGTTGGCCAGGCTGCAGGGACTTTGCAAGCTCAGGAGAACATCTAACACAAACTACAGTGCAGCCTGCCTTTGGTTCTCTCTTTTCTTTACTTGACCTTCTTTTGGACCCCCTCTGTGTCACTGTGGTGTAATAGGAGATATGCATTTGGCCTTCACCCTGGTTCACAGCTTTTAAAATCCTTGGAACTTCCTGAGTGATGGGCGTGAGAAGAGTATCTTCCATTATCCAAAGCAAGCTAATGAGGTGACTCTGGGTGGCCCCAGACAGCTTCAGAATGGATGCTGGTTCCAAAGGAGCCAACCATGTAATCAGAGGATTTTCAGTCCCTCACCCTGATCTCCAAGGAAGAGAAAGGGCCCAGGGACTGAATCAAACACCAATGGTCCATGACTGACAATGAGGCCTACACAGTGGAACCTTTATAACCCACTAACTATGGGTTTGGAGAGCCTCTGGGGCCAGGGAACACGTCCACATGCAGAAGGGTAATGTCCCCCAACCTTGCCAGGAAGAAGCACCTGTGTTTGGTCTTTGCTTTATGTGCCCCTTTTTCTGGCTGTCTACCGGTATGCTTGCGTACTTTATAACAGACTCGTTAACGTAAGTGTTCCCCTGAGTTCTGTGAGTCAATTCTAGCAAGTTACTGAGCCTGAGAAGGGAGCTATGGGAAGCTCTGATCTGTAGCCCAGTTGGACCGTCTTGCAAGACTGAGCCCTTAACTGTGGGGTCTGCACTAGCTTTGGGCAGTGCCCAGCTCATATCTGGAGAGTTAGAGAACTGGTGTTTGGCATAAGGAAAAACCTCACATAGCTGGTGTCAGAAGTAGCTTGTGGGTAGAGAGAGATCCCAGGAGTAGCAGTAGCCAAACTGAGACACCAGTTCTGAACGGATGACATCTGCCAGCCTAGGATCTTGAGGAGCAAGGCCCTGGCTTCCTCTTCAAAAATATAAGGCAAGAGAATTCTAAGTCTCCTGTGGTTGCGTGACATGCTTCGAAACCTGAGTCTGCGGGTGGATTAGATGCATGGGAAGAGAGAAAGGGAGGTGCAATCTAGAGGAAGGATATGTGCACATCCAATCTCTCCATCCCTTACACTACAAAAGTCTTTGCCCCGCCATCCTTCAAAGGCCTAAAGTTAAAGTTTAATCCTCATATAAATGCAAAAATCCCTAGAAACAGCCCCATTCTAAATCCAGGTCTACCTACTGCTGCCCAAAAGTGAGCTTACTAAAAGAGTCAGCTCTTCACCTGAGAGCAAGTTTTAGTGGGAGGGAATTCAGAGAAGGAAGCAGTACCTCAGAGGACGGGAAAGGACAAGATGGAAAAAAGTCTCCATCTGCACCAGCAGCTTCTGCTGTCTTAGAAGTTACAGATGGCCTCTCTGCTGTTCCCGTTGTCAAATATTATGTGTAATGTTCAAGTTGTCTCCAGTCCTTTGGTGTAGAAGGAAGTGGACTAAATCCCAAATTAGTACAGCCAGACACATATAGCAGGTTATGGTCGGGAGTGGCTTACAAGCTGATTGTCAATCAGCATTACTACTGAGAACACACCAGGAGTATTTTTCCCTCGGTGATGGCTGTGAAAGGTCAAAAACAACACAAATGGGCTTCATTTGGGGTGATATTTTTCTACTTACTGGAACAAATATATTCAGCCAGCTTTTCTGCATTTCCACAGTTTTCTCCTTCTACATCCAGGCCAATTTTACTTACTGGAAAACAACAAAGAAATGTCATTTCTTTAAGTGGTTATTGAAGTCCTTTGGTTCCTGTGTTGTTTTTTAGTATGCAAATATACAGACATGCACTTTACAAATCAAAAAGAAAAGTCTCTTCTCAAAGCCAGGTAGGAGGATCACTCAGACATGAAGGACAGATCATGCCCCTCACTCCTGACCTTAAATTTTGGGTAAGGACTTAACTCACTTCTCTGAAATCCACTTGCCTATCTATAAGAGGTGAAATGTCAACCCTATGGGACTGTCTCAAAGATCAAGTGAGATAATGACAGCAAACTACTGGCATCCTGGGAGGAGCCCAATAAAGGTTGTTTTCTTATCAGCCAGTCAGGAGATGGTGAGCATGTAAGAGCTACTGCTTTTTGCAGGAGTCATTAAACAGCCTTCATCTGTGAGGAAGACAAGCCGCATCCAGAGAGGGATTGTGGCTGACATACCCAGACAGAGATGGAAGGGAGGTCAGGAAGGGGTTCACAGCAATCTAACAACAGGGACCCACACTCTACAAATGTAGGTCATTTAGGGTGAGGGGGTGTCCTTTTTTTTTTTTTTTTTGAGGCTCATATTCATGAACTGAGTAAGGTGCAGAAGACCAAGGCACTTTTCCAGATAGCAAACTGGTGGCTACTCTGCCGAGAATGATGATTGCTGTCTGTGCTCCAGAATGTGGGACTTCTTGGAGAAAAGCGGTGTGGGCATTCCATTTAGGAGCACAAAAAGGCTGGCCTTTAACAAATGAGAGCTTCAGTGTGAATACCATTAGCTTTTAGTTTATGGATGATAAAATCTGCTGAGTCAAAGGGGGAAAATGCCATGCACATGTAAACTGTTCAGGCTGTAGTGTAAACACAGACCCAGTCCCCCACATGTCTGAGTCTTTTTTTTTAATATTTATTTTTTAGTTTTAGGTGGACACAATATCTTTATTTTACATTTATGTGGTGCTGAGGATCGAACCCAGTGCCTCATGCATGCCAGGCGAGCACTCTACCATTGAGCCACAACCCCAGCCCTGTTTGGGTCTTAAAGGGCTCAATGCACAAAGGAATCCTAAAAAACCCTAGGAACAGAAGAGAAACCTGAGAATTTTCCCTAAGATTGTAACTTAACACAGCAGATCTGTTCCCTTGCTCTGTCACAGTGTCCTTAAGGAGCTCCAGGCAATAATGAAGGTTCTTTTACTGAAAGATGCAAGGGAGGATTATTGTTGTACTGGAGATTGAACCCGGGGCTTGTGCATACTAGTCAAGCACTCTACCACTGAGTTACATCCTCATCACTTTATAAAAATTTTGGGACAGGGTGCCACTACGTTGCCTAGACTGACCTTTAACCTGGGAATCTGCTGCCTTGGCCTCCCAGGTAACTGGGATTACAAACATGTGCCACCATGCCTTGCTACTGTTAACCATTACTGTCTAATTTATAAATTAAATTTCATTATAGGTATGTACATATAGGAAAAAATATAACCTATGTAGGGTGGGTACTATCTGAGTTTTCAGGCTTCTATTGGTGGTGGTGCAGGGGACTATTGTATTGACATCAATATACATTTTTCCCTTAAGTACTAAGACAATGGGAACCATGCCTAGAATACTAAAGCACATATACTTTGCTGTCTATAAAGTCAGCACTTGCTCATTTGATTCCTACTACAACACTGTGAACAAGACAATTACTCCTGCACCTGAGAGAGGAGGAAGCTGGGGGTCTGAGCAGTTAGTGGCTCTAGCTCTGTCTGCAAGGCCAAGGACTGGGAATATTTAGTCTGTCCTGAAGCCTACAAAGAATGTGTGTTTGGTCTAGGGCCTCAGCCCTGGGTGTAGAAAGGCTGGATCTGCTCCAACTCAGTTCAAGTGCTTCAACCAACACTTGGGCCTGAACAAGTCCATCTGAAGGGCCTTCCCCAGTCAATGGCTGACAGAGAAACTGCAGATTATCTAAAGTTGCATTAAATAAATAATAAATCCCACCAATCATGGACAAACCTGATGTAGAATATTTTAACAATTGAGACATTAGGATATTGCCACAATGGATCAAACTTTTTAGACTCGTGTAAACCTGTGGAGTGAAATCTGCCCGCTGATGCCTATACTGAAAAAGTGCCATTTGGAAAATC
Source organism: Urocitellus parryii (assembly GCF_045843805.1). Classification (NCBI taxonomy): domain Eukaryota; kingdom Metazoa; phylum Chordata; class Mammalia; order Rodentia; family Sciuridae; genus Urocitellus; species Urocitellus parryii. Next base: position 205,474,437 of record NC_135535.1, read on the forward strand.
AGAAGGTAAAATGAAATCCTTGGTGAAAAATCAAAATTGATCAAGAAATGATATTTGAAGATATTAACAAGGTTATGGGTAAGACCGTTAAAAATCTTTTCAACATTTATGAGAAACCATGGAAATGTAAATTATATCTATAGAAAGATAATGGCTTAAAATGGTAAAACATCTGTATGCTGATGCAGTGGGGTATGGTGCTTTTGGAAAAATTTTGTCACAGATCAAACTGGTCAGCCAATGACTATCTTTGTTTGTGACCCTGGCAAATAACATCCTCCTCCTTAGGCTCAGTTGTTTCATTTTATTTAAATTAGAAAACAGGGCTTATTAAAGAATTTCTTTATGAAAATGAGAAACCATGGCATGGTTCCTGGTGGATAACAGAAACTCCAAACAGTAGGTGTCACAAATGATACTAATAACTGTAGATGACAATGTGTTCAAAAAGTGTAAATATATATGTTTTTCTGAGTTCTGAATTGTTATTGCAAAGTTGTTGCCCAGGAGGTCACTGGTCTGGGTTTATAAAACCAAGCAGCAGTGGCCACATGTAGCTCTCAGGTACAATCCTGCAGTCAGAAGAGGGTGGTGGGCACCCTACCTTTGGGCAGCCAGATGGAAGGTGTTCCTTGGGATAGGGGCTGAATTACAGTGTATCATCCCACAAGCCAGCTAACCCTGATTCTTTAAAAAACCCACAAACTTAAGATAAAGGGCTGCACTGGATCATGCACTTGACCAGTCACTCAGCTGTTCTAGGTCTCAAGACAGTTTGCTCATTTTCATTTCATTTGACAGAATGGAAGAGTAAAATGCATAGTGATGCTGCTAAAGTCAAACTGAAGGATATGTGATAGCTCAAAATCTTTATCAGCTAATGTGCAGAAATCTGACTTTAGAGTATAAAAATCCAAGTTGGAAAATTTATAACTATAATGTGTATGGAATAGTTGAGTTTGGGGTAGATGAATTAGTCAGATTTTCATCACTGTGACTCAAATACCTAAACCACTTAGAGGAAGAAAGATTTATTTTGGCTCATGGTTTCAGAAGTTTCAGCCCATGGACTCAAGGTGAGGCAGAGCATCATGGTGGAAGGGTGTGGTGGAGGAAAAGCTGCTCAGTTCATGTCAGCCTGAAAGCAGAGAGAAAGGGGATGGGAAAAGATATAGGCCCCAAGGAACCACTCCTCCAACTAGGTTCCACCACCTCTCAATAGTCTACGCAGATTATTAATTCTTCAGCGGACTAATCCACTGTTGAGGTCACAACCCTCAAGATGCAATTGCTTCCCCAAAGCCCCACTTCTCAATACTGTTGCATTGGGGACCCAAGTCTTCATCATATAAGCCTTTAGGGGACATCCAGAAACCATAACAGGACACAAGTCAGAAATTGCCTGTATTATTTTCTTTCCTCTTCTCATTAAAAAAAAAAAAAACAAACAGTAAAGTAAAAGCAATTTCTTTTTTTTTTTTTAATTATTTTTTTTTATTGGTTGTTCACAACATTACAAGCAATTTCTTAACTTATTTTGGAGAACTGACATGGAGAGTGGAAGTGGTTCCTTTGGCAACTAAGCACTGAGTCCCTCACCTGGTTGACTTGCTGAGCTTGTGGCAAGTTATCAACACACAAGATCCAGGAGTCATCTGTAATTAGTCTAACAATTTTCAACCCATTTCGTCCCTAATCTCATTTTGTTCTCTGGAAAATGTCCTAATTTCATTCATACCACAATATGTCCTCCAATATTTTTAAACTCATTTGGACAAATGAACTATTTTGAAGCTAAGTTATAGGTTAATTTATTTGCTTCTGGTCAGCATTGTTCTAAATATTTAAAGTGTTATAATATTAACTCTCAACAATTCACTCTATGTGTGTTAGAGAACTAATAAACCACTACATGGAGATTACTATTTTAGCCATTTCTTCAAAGAATAATTCATTGGCATTGAGTACATTCACAATGGAATTCATGGGTCAAAGTTTACGAATATTTAAATGAAACTTTTGAATATGTACTGATCAAGAATTTCTTAAAAGATGTACCAGTTTTTAATGTCACTTAGGAATGTTTTAATATATTTATTTCACTGCACCCTATCAGTAGCATTAAATACTTAACTAATTAATAACTTTGTGCAAATTTTGTAAATAAAAACATTTAAAAACTGAATTGATGTATTTTACAAAAATAAAGAAGGCTAAACCATTTGGGGCACCTTATTTTTATCTGACTTCCTTACCTAGAGAAGCGGTAGCATTTCCAACCACATACACTGACTTGGCATTCCATTTTTCTTTCAGAGACTTTTCCCAGACTGCAAAATATTAAATTAAATTTGATTTGTAAGTACCAAAGTTTTGGATTGCTGCCCAAGGTTGCTTAAGTTTTGGATTGCTGCCCAAGGTTGTTTGTTCACCGGAAGAAACTCATGAGCAAAGCAAACTATTAATAACCAAATGTGAAAGAACAGCATCTCAAGCTAAAATTCCATTTTCCTGTTGTTCATAGTCTGCAGGGTGTTTTAAAAATCACTTAGGTAAATGTTTCAATATGACTGCTTGAAATAACAATTTCCACAATTGGCACAGAAGCATTTTTTAACATGTACTAGAAAATAAACATAACTTAAAGAATCAATTTGCATGGTGAGATTAAAATTTAAAAAAATCTAGACTTTTAAAGAAAACGTACTGGTCATTAAAAAATGACATTATTGTTAGACTTAAATGTCTAATAAATCAATAGTTATGTTTTATTTGGGAAATAAATTTGAAAGTGATCAACAAAATATAATCTCAAATGAAAGGGTTCATTTACCCATGGTTCAAAGTAGAAATAATAAATTTCACTTTCATTAATAAACACAATATAAAATTACAGTAAATTACCATTTTATGACAAGGAAAGATCTTTTAAAAATGGATTAAGGACATACAAAAAGAAAATGGATCGTATATATACATATTATATGGCCACTGTGGTTTCAAAACATTTTAAGAAGACAAATAATAGGTTTTTTTTTGTCCTAAAATCTAGTAAGAGCATAATTTTCCCCTAAATTCACCAGTGTTATGGTGAATTTACTTTTTATATCCCAAAGGAAATTCCTTTTTAAACAAAACTCAAAATTGAATTTTACCTTTTTTCCTACCCTACAAGTGTAAGTAATATTTATTGGGAAATTATCCATAGCAGGGTAACAAAGTGCTTCTTGAGGTTTGCAGCAGAACAGTGATGGAGTGAGCACACTGATGGATAGAGGAGCCTCGCTGCAGAGCCAGCTCTGCCCCTTCAGCAGCTGTGGACCCCTGGCTAGTTAATGTTATCGCTCCTATCACATACCCTTGTCATGAGAATCAAAATAAAAACATGTATGGGAAATGCTTTTTAAACTGCAAAGCATGACAAAGTTGCAGGACTCTGGGGTTTTCTCCTTTCTTATAACTTTCTCCTTCTAAGCACATACAAATGGAAAAATACAACTGTAGGACAAGGCACCCCAAACCCTACTGGGGGCAGTGACAGGCTCTCTCTTCAGCAGGAGGCCCATATGTGTACAGGTCTGCAGCAAGCCCAGCTTGTGGAGACAATGACAATCCATTACCACATGACTCATGATGACTATTCCAGGCAACCTCCTGGATGCCTTCTCTGGGACTTGGACTCTTGCAAGAGTCACAAACATGCAACTTAAGACTGTGCACTGCATTCCTTGTTCTTCAGGTTCCTCATCTTTCAAGTAGAACTACCAATCCACCTCACAGGGTAAAGACCAAGGACAGCAAGTGGCACAAAGTGGTAAGTTCCAGCTAGTGAGTAGAAGAGTACTACTGTGGTGCGAGGACTACTAGGCCTGCTCAAAGGCAAGGGACCTGACAAGCAGAGAGGTCAAGGAGCTCACCAAGCTCAGGATGACTGCACTCCAAAGCTCTGGGCCAACCACTCTCCCTGCTGTCACTCTCCCAAGTCTCTGCATTGTGAGCTCTAAAGTGAGACTGTGGTATTGTATGCCTTGGGTTGTTGTCTGGGGTTCAATGAGATAATGAATTGAAGTATTTTACACAGAGCCTGATGCACAACAGGCACTCCATACATGTTAGCTAGGAGGTTGTTCAGCAGCAGTTATGAATAAGGTGGCTGTTCAGTCTGCACCCCAGCATTCAGTGAAAGGGCTGTGCCTTTTTATACTATTGATCCAAAGAAAGGGAAGGAGAAAGGGAGAAGGGTCAAGGAGATGGCCTGTCATCAAGGGCCTGACAGGGCATTGAAGATTTTCTCATACATTGCCAAGTTTTCTCATCATTCCTTTGAGAAAAGTGGTATTTATCATATTTTCAGAGGAAGAAATTGGCATTCATATGTTCTGAGGAGATAGAAATGCCCAGCAAGCTGCGGAGGCACCCTGTCTGCTGCCTTCCAAGAAACATTTGGGACCCAGCACCACCTTGCACACATCTCTGTCAGGGCTCAGCTACTTCTGTCTTTAGTGTCTCAGTGGGAGAAACAGTAAATAAAAGCCCGGTGGAATCCAGATCAGACCCACCCTCACCTTCAGTTTTATTGTCTTTCTTCAAACATAATTCCACTGCTTCCACTGCTCTAGGGCTGGTAAAAATGAGTCCCCCGTAACATTCTGGATGAGACAGCTGCATATCAGAAAGCAATAAAGGCATTTTATATGATAGCTTAAGTTCAACATCTCCTATGAAGCTATGTGACCCAGAATTCTAAATGCTTCCCAGAAGTAGCAGATAAGCTAATTCTTTTCACCCATCCACCACCCCCAACACTTACTGAGGGCTCACTCTGGGCCTGGAACTATTTTAGGCCTTTTAGGATGTACAGGTGAATTACCATAGTACTTCCCTCAAGAAGCTCACAGTATAGGAGACAGACAAGTGCAACCCAGGAGATTGTAGCAGAGGGGGCAGGACCCAGCCTGGGAATGGCTGAGGTGCAGGAAGAGGGCAGACTTGATCTGTGTCTTAATGCAACTGCAATATTCAGGAGGTGATGCCTATACTGAAGACCTAAATTTCAAAACTAGTAATGGTGATATAATGCACTAAAAGTTAACTCCGAGGCAGGCACTGGGCTGTTGTACAGATCTGGTATCACTCAAATTGTGGGTACTGAACCTGTTGTTATGTCTTTTGTAGTGCTGGGCATCAACCTGAGGGCCTTGTACATGCTATCCCTCTACCATTGAACTACATCTCCAGCCTAAAGGCTTTAATCTGAAGCATCTGGAAGACTTTTACTGGGTATGTCTCCTGCAACATTTATTACTCCTACACTTGGAAGCAAAGCTGAAGTGGTAGACAGAGCCCTGGGTTTGAGTTCTAGGTCTATCTTTGGCTGGCCGGAGGTCTCATTCTCTAAAATGGGGAAAATACCTGTCTGGTCTGCTATGTAGAGGTCTTTCAGGGGAGAATATGAACAGAAGATTCTAGAATTCTGAGAACCACAAAGGTATGGTGCTCTCATAGGCCCTGTTCTTCCTGGTCTACCTCTGGTTATGGGTGGCTTCCTAGAGGAGCCAGGGGAGGCTTGGTGAGAGAAGCCCAGGACGAAGCCTCCTGGAGCCCGGTGTGCCGTCCTTGTGTTCAAATCTGGTGGTAGAATAAGGGGCTAGGAAAATGGCTCGGGCTGGCCAGTTTCTAGAGACCAAACACTAACAGGGAGTTCAGACAAGACAAGTCTTACCTTCTCAGAAAAACTTGGAAGAGATAAAAACTCAAAGGATAAAACAGGGATCAATGTGGCTTCAAGTCCATACAATGCTAATTCCTGCAAATGAAAAAATAGTTCTGGATTGGCAGGGGCTATTCTGCAAATAAAGGGAATGGATAGTATCATTAACTTTATTCTGTGTCAAGTATGAGTGTTAGCAGCTCCCCTCCACCACCCCAGCTCCAGGCCCTTGATTCCTTTAGCAAGAAATCTCCAGTTTAAGGGACAATGAATCTTGGGCCACTTACCCTGATGTATGGATCCTGGCCACAATCGTCCTCCTTTGCATCTTTCAGTAAAAGAACCTTCATTATTGCCTGGTGCTCCTTATGGGCACTATGACAAAGTAAGGGAAGAGATCTTAATTGGATCTCAAAGAATTTCCCTAAGCAAGACTAGATGGGGGCAGCATGAAAAGGAGGTGATTAACTGCTCACTGGAGAGATCTGTTCTGCCCACACAGTGACTTGGCATTAATGGGCTTGCTCTTTCTGAAGACCCCTGTCACTGATAAGGCCAAGGGAGGGCATGTTAGCAGTTGATATCACTTGCAAAGGCAGATGAAAGCCATCAGTGAAAGTCAAGTGTCCCATGTCAGTGGCTCACCATAAAAAAATGCAAACTCTGGGGTGTATCTATAACAAATAGAGAAATGAGCATCTTACATTTATGAAGGTAAATTCATAATTATTTCCATTTCAAGACAAATATACTATGCAGCTTATAAGTACTTTAGGAAATGACTGCATTAGCTTTTGCACTTCTCAAATGATGTTTATAAATGTTGTCAAGTATAAGGAGATAATTTAGCAGCCTGAAGAATTATTTGTAGACATTTAAAGTCTTACAGACTTCATAATCTTTCTTCCTGTAATTTAATTTCTAAGAAGATAAACCCAGACGATACTCATAAATGTGTACAAAGATAGATTGTTTAACAAAGATTTCATCATCCCACAAATAACACTAGACCCACGAGTTCCTTAAATGTTGTGCAGTGATTGGTGAGACTGAATAGAGTACACTGTGTGAAGTAGAAGTGTGTTAACTCTGAGAGCCACTAATTATAAATGACTACTAATTATATTACTGGAATATTGGACTATTTACAGGACATTTTGGGAAAATTTGGTTCAAAATGAATTGCTTTGTGTTTAAGCAACCAAACCTAGGTGAATATATTATTATGAAATCAAGTTCTAATTATTGTTGCTGTCCAGGTGTTAAGATTGGGGATTTAAGGAAATGGGCAGTATTTCCTCAAGTTCTCAAAATGTGTCTGACAGAAATTCAGAGCCCAGTTTTCTGTGACGGTCTCTTTTATATGTCACCTTAGCTAGTTATAGTTTCTGGTTATTTACAAGTGTTAATCTAGGTGTTGCTGTGAAGGTATATTGGAGATACAGTACATCACCAAAGGCTTTCCATGGGCAAGAGCTCTACCACTGAGCTATACCCGCAGTCTTTTATTTTTTTACAGTGCTGAGGATTGAGCCCTGGGCATCTAGTATACTAGGCGTACCTCTGCCACTGTGCTCACCCTCAGCCCTCTTCCTGTTTCCTTATGGAAATAGTGTAAGGAGGGAATCATGGTGTCACAGAACAAGCATAGGATTAAGGACTAAGGGACATGGGCTCTGGTCCCTGCTTTATGACTTACCATGGTTTGACCATGTTTTCTCCTGTGTTAAGCTGGAATAACCTCTGCTCTAGCCACAGGACTGCTGAGACAGCTAGCACATTTGTTGCACATGCCAGGCTTTACATGCATTCAATCGATGAGGTTTATGCAGAAGCTGAGGTACACTTGTCCTGTTTCAGAATGGCTAAGTGGCAGCTGGGGGTCATACCCCAAATTCTGTGTTTTAACTCCCCTGCTGTATCTGCCTCTTATAAACTTGGCAAATGAAAATGTTTAGGAAAGACAAAGGTATGAAGATATAAAGTTATCACTATAGTACCAAGTACTTCATTTAACTATAAAACATGTGAAAGCCAAATCAATTTATCCACTGCTAGCAGAAAAATACTCCTTCTGAGTTCTCTTCTGATTTTCTTAGGATAAAACCATGTTAGCAAGAAGCTTGGGCTTTCAGATAGTAACTATTCCTCACATGTGCTGTAAGACTCAACAAATAGAAATCAAATTACTACCCTTATCCCTCTCCTGCCACTCCAGTATAAAATTAAGGGGACCTGTTGCTGGTGATGCTCTGCTGTGCTGGAGTCCCATAAGTAGGCTGAGAAGTCCAGGATAAGCACATGTTGTCAGGTGAATAAACAGGCTGCACTCTGAACTTGAGGAAGAGGGCAGTGGAGGAGGAGCTTTCCCACGAGGGCTGAGGCTTGGGTTCTGGTCTAGGCTGCCTTTTTTTTTCCCTTTTAGTACTAGGGATTGAACTCACGAGTGCTCTACCACTAAGCTACATCCCAGTCCCTTTTATTTAAAAAAATTCATTTTCAGACTCTAGTCTTGCTAAGCTGCCAATGCTGACCTCAAACTTGGAACTCTCCTGCCTTAGCCTCCTGAGCACTGAGATTCCAGCTCTGTGCCACTGAGCCCAGCTCAGGCTGTTCTTCTTTTAGTTCCTTCATCTATGAAATTGGGATTCTCAGTGGCTGGATTTTCTGAGGGCCCTTCTTTCCTACAGTAGATGCTCAATACTTTTTCACACTGTGGGAAAACACTTTTAACTTTACCCAGCATTTCTGAAACAAGAAATGGTTGCTTAAAGAAATAGGAAAGTGACTGAATTAAGATGGTTTCACTGGTTAAGAACGAAGCCCCAAACACTTTGTGTGTCCTGCTGCTCTTTGTATCAGCAGTAACAACAGCTGCCCTTTATTGAGTACTTAGTGTTATTTACTATGAGGGTTCTGCAGAGAAACAAAACCAACAGGATATATCTGTATCTACAAAGAAATGTAGGAGAAACTTGCTCATGTGATTACAGAGGCTGAGGAGTCCCACAAATTGTTACTTGCAAGAGTGAAAAGAAAAATTTTGAGATGTCTTAAAGTGACCCAATTCAACAGATGTTCTACATTCCTGAATTATGTCAAAAACTTGAGTTAAAACCTCTGGGAGCTGACCCCAGGCACCACCAACCTCTCTGGTTTCTGGATAGACTTTCTGGACTACTAACCCCAACCAATCCAGAAGTTAACAAGAACTTTTCCTTATGGAATGCCCTCCTATCCCACATTTCCTTTCTCACTTCATGTGATTCCCACCCCTTTTATTTATAGCCAACATAAATTCACTGGAAACAACTTTATGATTTCGTTCCCCAAATCTTCATTATAAAAGTGTTTTGGGCTTTTGTGGATATTTTTTCCGGTTGCTACCTAGCCTTGCTGTGGTTAACTGTGGCACTCATCCAGGATTCGGTCCCTTTCTGGCTAGCATCTGTAGCAGCTCAATAATTTTTTTTTTTTTTTTTTTTTTTAAAGAGAATCCTTGGTCTAGAGACTCAAGAAAGCTAGTGGTGTAGTATGAAGGACTGATGGAGTAGTTTCCAGTCCAAGTCTGAAGGCCTGGGAACCAGGAGCACCAAGGGCAGATGAAGGACAGAGGCAAATTCTCCTTCTCCTTTTATTTTCTATTCAGGCCCTCAATGGAGTAGGCCCACCCACTTTGGGAAGAACAAAGCACTTTACTCAGTCAGTGGATTCAAACACTAATCTTATAAAAATTCCCTCACAGACTCACATTGAAATAATCTAATATATCTGGGCATCCCTTCATCAAGTCCAGCTGACACATAAAATTAACTTATTAGCTATCATACTGGGCTAATAAGCATTTTACATGCAAGACTAAAATCCTCATTTAAGTCTGCAATGTAGATATCATCATCCATATACTAAAGGACAGAAGAAAAAGGCTCTGCAAAGTTTGAGGCACTTGTCCATGATCACACAGATTGTAAATGACAGTCTGAATCCAAGCCTGAAGCTAATCACTCTAGATTGCCTTTCTACTCTTTTAAGGCAAATTCTGTACTAAATAGAAAGATTGAGACAGTGGTAATCAATCCATTCTCTAACTAAGGATGTCCCCTGGGATCTGTAATATATTTTTCTTGACTACCAAAACCATAGGTGAGCCATTTATTCACATTTGCTACTCTAATTCATATTCTGACCATGATTTTGAGATTAGGAACCAATCTGGGGGCCCAAAGAAAGACTGTTACTCTCTTCTCTTAGGAACTCATTGTGAAAGTTTTGCACACACACAAAAGCAAAGTTTCTCAAAAAAATTAACAAACCATATGATCCATCAGTTGTTACATACCCCCAAAGAATTGAAAGTAGGAGCTTGAGGAGATGGTTTTATACTCATGTTCATAGCAGAATTATTTAAATAACTAAAATGGTGTCCATCAACTGTCAGTTGACAAACAAAATGTAATATATACACACAATGCGATGTTTTATTATTCAGTCATAATAAGGAAGGAAATACTGACACACGAAGACTACTATATGATTCCAATTAAAAACAATACAAAGAGGACTGGGGGGTGTAGCTCAGTGGGTAGAGTGCTTGCCTATCATGTACAAGGTCATACTGGGTTCAATACGGAGCAATGCAAAAACAAACAACAACAACAACAACAACAACAAAACCAAGCAGGGAAATTACCCATAATGTCTCAGTGTCACACTATTGTCATGTTTGCATGGTGTATTATTCTAAGTCTCTTTTCTAATCTTAGCCTTTTTGAAAGGTGCACATTATAGAATTCTGGCACAACTGTGTGGCCCAATCGGGCCACTTCAAGCTACTCCGTCAGATGTGCAGCCCTAATTTTTAAGTATATTAACATTCATCACATGGCCTGGTGGGCACCATCATGAGGACTCTGAACTAATGGAGACCTTTAGGGTATACTGACTTTTACTGAAGAACCACTGACAAGAAGTTCCCATGCTTCTACATAAACCTCTTACACAATGACCACCTTACTTCTAAGGACAGCTCATTCTGTTTTTCGAAACACATCTGGCATTCGTTTTCAGTATAACAAAATGGATAACCATATATCTCATTCTCAAAAAGCTGATGGCTTCCCTAATTAAAGTTCTTCTTTCATATAGCCTTTATAAGGACCTGAAAATTGCTACCCTGAGCGGTAATCCTGACTGGTGGACGCAATTTATTTGGGAGTGTTTTTTTCTTTTTAATGAATTTGGATTCCAATATTTTATCGGTCCATTGTAGTTATGCATAATAGTGGGGTTTGTTGTTACATGTTCACACGTGCACACGAAATAGCAATATAATTCGGTCAACCACATCGCCAGTATTTCTCCTTTCCCTGCCCACCCTGGTCCCCTTCCTCTTTATTGGTCTCCCTCTCATTTTCACGATTGGCTTTAACGATCTTATTTCTTGTAAACGTCCGGAGCTCCAGCTTTTCTCGAACTGGACACGGGACAACCCGGACCAGTACTTCCACCTGCGCACTGGCGGCCGCTGAGGGGTACCTCTCCGGTTTGTCACAGGCTCAGGCCGTCCATGCGGACCACGTGACCGGCGCCGAGGCACGGAAGGTGGCCTAGCCTGCTCTCAGAGGGCTTCCAGGAGCCTGGCCGGCCGGCCCCACATCGCTAAGGCCCGCATGCCCGTGTCTTCCTTGGCACCCTGGGCAGCGACACCTACCTCGCGGGCCCCGCGAGGCCCCAGGGCTAAGAAGCGGGAGCCCGCCCAGCGCCACGCGCCGCACTCGGCCCACACCGGTGGGAGGCGGGACCCCGCGGTCCCAGCGAAGGGGCTCAGGGAGACTGGCAACAGAGTGGGCGCCCCAGGGAACTCAACACCTCCGCACCAGCCCCCGGTCCTCCGCAGCGCCCAGGTGAGCGGCCGCGCGTGCGCACCGGCGTCCAGGCCGGCGGAAGGAAACCGGCCCGATGGGTCGAACCACTGCGCGACAGGGGTAGCCTTGGAGGGACTGATGAGGGAGGGAGGACGAATGAGAAATAAAGGGCCAGGCTGGGATTTATGATGGATGTGACTCCGGAAGATCACGGCTGTGAGTCCAGAAGGGTCTCTGGTGTTCATACAGGTCCAGTTAGCGCCGAGGGGCTTCGTGGTCCCCCCCCCCTCGGCCAGTAGGTGTCGGCCCGGAAGGGCGGGCCGTAGGTCCTGCGCAGGCGCAGTGTGGACGGCAGCATGGCGTCCCGGGCCAAACGACGGGCCTTGGGGAACGGAGCCCCGCGGCCTCCCGGAGACCCCGTCCGGCACGACGAAGAAGAAGGGGAGGATGAAGTCGAAGATGAAGACGAAGACGATGAGGATAGTGACGAAGAAGAGGACGAAGACGACGAGGTCCTTGACGAGGTGAGAAGCACGCGCGACCCCCGTGTTTAAAAACTCCCTGCCCACCAGAGCAGGGTGAAGAGCGTGTGAGCTGCGTGGACTGGTGACGTCCCTGTCCCTCGGCTCCGCAGGCAGAAACGGGGGCCAGGTGCTTGTGGAGTTCCAGTCCAGCCCTTCCTACGCCGCCGTCGTGGCGACGGTTCCGAGCTCCTCCTCGCCGCTTAGCCGCCTCTCCCCTGCGTCCGCCCCCTCTGGGGTCCTTGAACTTCCCGCGCTGTTGTTCCAGTCTTTTCAGAGGCTCTTAGTCGTGCACTTCTCCTTCGTGTTCAGAGCTCGACTGAGCGGCATTTTCTGCCTCTTTGGTTCTTTTTCTTTTCTTTCTTTCTTTCTTTTTTTTTTTTTTTTTTTTTTTTTTTTGGTACTGGGGATTGAACTCAGGGGCACTCAACCACTGAGCCACACCCCCAGCCCTATTTTGTATTTTATTTAGAGACAGGGTCTCACTGAGTTGCTTAGTGCCTGCATGTCGCCGAGGCTGGCTTTGAACCCATTATCCTACTGTCTCAGCCTCCCCAGCCGCTGGGATTACAGGCGTGTACCACCGCGCCAGGCCATTTTCTGCCTTTTTGGGACAGCTGACCCGGTCAGATGGTTTAGCCTTATGAACTCAGAACTGGGTTCCTTTCCTAGTGCCCAATATTATAGACATTTATTCGTTGAGTGAATAATGAGTAAGACTACTGAATGTCTAAGCAGGTGCATCAAACTTAACTATCATAGTTCGTAATTCATGCCTCACTCACCTAATCTTCAGCATTCTGTAAATGGCCCTAAATTGACCAGTTTCTCACACATCAAATCTAGCAGTTAACTCAAATCTCCTGTCTTTCCTCATTCCACATCCAGTCTATCAGTAAATTCTTCAGTGTCCGGACACTTCTCATTGATTTTGTAACCATCTTGGTCCACACTGCCATCATATCTTGCCTGGACTACTGTAATATAATAACTGACTTGCCTTTTCCATTCTTGTTCCTTTATGGACTATCTGCTTACAACTGGAGATCTTGTAGGTCTGTTCTCATTCTTTTGCTCAGAATACTCCCGTGACTTCCTATTTTATTTATTTAGAAAAAAAAACATTTCCTCATGGTTGGCGGGCAGAAAGGCAGCAAGGATGGCTGAATCATAATAAAGAGGAATGGGAAATAAAGTCTAAGAGGTAAGCACAAGTCAGATTGAGCATGGAAAAGAAGATTCAGAGAAGTGTGGATGCAGGGTTAGGGATAAGACTGGTGTGGGCATATGACACATCTTCCCAATCAGATCAGCTCTTTACTTTGGCTGCTTGCCTTGTAATGACCATCTTACCACTTTTCATTTGGAAAAACGTTTGCTATTTTTCAAATTTTGTGTTTGTAGGAACCTGTGCTTGCATTAACATGGAAAAATCTAACATACCTCCAGTGACTGAAAATGTGTTTACTCTTATAATAGTGTAGGAAAATAGGCACTTACATATACAGTTGGTGGGTATGTAATTGGTACAGTCTCTTTGGAGGTAGTATGACATTGATTAGAATTTAAAGTGTTTACATTCCCTGATTCATTAATCCTACTTGTAAGAATTTACTTTCCAACAATAGTAATAGATCCTGTTCTAGACTCAGCATTTTATTTTTTAAAATGTTTTAGGTGGACATAATATCTCTATTTTTATGTGGTGCTGAGGATTGAACCCAGTGCCTCATGCATGCTAGGCAAGTACTCTACCATTGAGCCACAACCTCAGCACACTCTGTGCATTTTATATTAACTTATTTAATACTTACATCAGTCCTATGAAGTTAGAATTATTGCTGTTTTACAAGTGGAACCACACAGCAAATTAAGTGACAATAACATGTATATAGTCTTTTATGTGGAGATTATGTGTATGTTTGACATTAACCTCTGGAGAGTAGGAGTAGGTGCTCTAAATGTTAGGGTCCGGCGAAACGTCGGAGAAAGAGACCACAAGAGCCTGTCTTATGCAACAGCAGAAGGGTGGGTTTATTTGGAGACCAGCATGCTGGGGCCCAGAGCTCTCTATAGCAAAGAGAGATAGAGCCCTGAGAACAGCTTAAGCGGAGCTTATATACTTTCCTTGGAGAGGGCAGGGAGAGAAGTTACATTTTGTAGTTTGGCAGTTGGGGACAGCTCATTCTGGGAACAAGATTAGCAGACAGTCCACAGTTGGGGACAGCACATTCTGGGAACAAGATTAGCAAACAGTTCTTAAGATTTCAATAGTGTTTTGTTAAGCATATAGAGAAACGGAGTGACAAGTACCTATTTTATTAACCTTTCATAAGGAGAAGGGAATAAGGGCTTTAAATCTCTTCTGCACCCACTGTAGTTTTTACTCTGGGAATATATGGCCTTTTGTGGGTTTTTGTTGTTGTTGTTTGCTCTAGTTGCAGTTGGACACAATACCATTATTTTATTTATTTATTTTTATGTGGTGCCGAGGAGTGAACCCAGTGCCTTGCACGTGCTAGTGTTATAAAGCTTCGTCCCGGGGTTTCATAAACTGACTTCCAGACCACTCAGGTATAAATTGAATCAAGCCTTTATTGAAGCACACCGGTGGTGGCTGACCAGAACATAAGGCTGTTCCCCTGATCAGCCCTGAACAATTGCAAGGGCGCTCCTTATAAGCCTGAAAACTGCAAAAGGGATATTCGGGGATCTAGCCAATGCAAGCAAGCCAAGTTACAGAAGCAGGAGAGTGCAGTCAAGCGGCAGGAAGCCTAACCAATCACAGTTAGCCCAGTCACCCCAGTTACAAAAACAGAGCCCCGTCACCCTAGTTACAGAAACAATGCCCCATTAGGTAGTTCCATGTTCTTAAAGGTTTCTATAGCAAAAGGAAAAGAACATCTTATCCCAGTCATGACCCTTCTACTTGGCATGGTTGTTTTACAGGATGAAGTCATAAAACAAAATGGAGTCACATTTGCTTCTACTATCACACTAGGAGAGCACACTAAAGCTGAGCCACAACTCCAACCCCTATGTATGGCTTTTTTTTTTTTTGATGGAAGAAATTGTTAAAGTTTTCAGGGCGGAGTGGATATTTATCTCTTTGTTTATTTGAAGAAGGCTTTAATTTCCCTTCACTTATTCACAATTTATTTCCCTTATGTAGGAAACTATGAGAATTATGTTAAATTCAATATCAGACTCAGGTCTTTTTTGAAACAAGATGGTATATAAGGACATCTGCAAATAGTCTAATTTAAAGAATAAGGTGAGGCAGCTGGCTGAGCAGCAATAGAAAGTGGTTTTTCAAACTTCAAGAAGTAACAGTTCCGATAATGAAAAGATGAGAAGAAAAGGCTTGGACATATTTATTAAGGTTCTTGTGATCGTGTGGTTAGGACTGTTGTTTGTGCATAACAGAAATCCCTGCAGGATCACTTCACCCGAGGGGAATGTATGCTGAAGATGCATAGTTATCTTAATTATCTCCAAGGGCAGGAAAGCCAGTGAGCTTCAGGATTAGACTGAGTCCCTGAGCTTGGAGTGCTATCAAGAACCTTCAAAGTCTTTCATATTTGTCATCCCTGTCATACTCTTCTCCGCTATATTCTTGCTTTTCCGTTTCTACTCCATATAACAGAAAATCAAAATGCCAGTAGCTTCAGAGTTTCATTAGAAAGAGCAAGAAGGCTAAAAACCACAGTCTGAAATCTGAATGCTGGGGAAGGAGGTGAGTGACAGGGCTGTTATACAAAGATGGCCGTTTTTGCTGAAACCATGTAAAGGGGAGCCTTATGCAGGAAAGAGGTGTGGACTGGTAATTTATTTGGTAGTCATTGCAATAGCTATGCCATAATAGTCCAAGATGCAGGTCTGAGACTTCTATCTAGATAAGGAAGAGACACTAGAGAGCATTATTTAAATAATTCTAAGGAATAAAGTAAAGACCTGAATAATGACAATTTGTCATTTGGTTTAGTTTGATCCTGTTTGGAATGCTCCCACCCAGTCTTCTGGGTTTTGCTATTTTTGTAATCTGGCCTATTTCAGAGAGTGAGATTTGAAGTGTGCAAGCTAGACTTGATGTCTGTGCCCTGGCAAGTTGACAGTCAAGGGAGCACTTAAGTGTATGCACAGTTAGGATGACAAGGCAAAAGTAGGTCTGTTTTGTCTGCAGAATCCTTCAGCTGAGACCCAAATTCCAAAACCTCTAAAACCTGAAGTGCATGTAAATATATTGTATCATCAGAGCTCATGTCAAGGTATGGTTTAAGGTATGATTTAGATGCATTTAAAAGCATCAAAGATTTTGTTGTTGGTGTGAAGTAATAGTTTCATTTTTTTGTGGGAATATTTCAGTAGAATCTTGTTAGATTCCGTTGTTTTGCACAGATAGGTCAGGGAGCCCAGCTCCCCACTTGTTCTTCTAGTCCTTTGGACTCACCATATTACTCCTGACTTAGGGCCTTAGTATGTGCTGTTTTCTGTGCCCCCTTTGTTTGTTCTCAGTTCCTGGTTTGTGCCACTTTGTTAGGTATGCTTTTCTTGACCTTCTCACTCCTCTTTTTCAAGTGGTAGCGCTATGTCCCTTTCTTTAATGGCACAAATAATTGTAATTGTAACTTTGCATTTATTTGTGAGTATCTCCTTAGTGTCTGTATCCCAACTAAACTATAAGCTTCATTGGGAGCAGGATCATTCATGTCTGCTTCCCTAGCCAATTTATCTCAAATGCTTGGTACCTGGTGTTATTTAATAAATAAGTAAATGAAGTATGCCTCAAACCCATGGGCTAAATCAAGCTGTAGGCAGTACCAGGAACTTTTGAAGTGACTTTGTTTTTTACTTTGTTTTTTGGGTAAATGACAGTTTCTCCTTTGTGACTGCTGTGGCTGTTATCTGAACTAGATTTTCTCAGCATTTAGACTAGGTCACTCAGAGTGTTTTATTTCCTCAGGCTTTTGTGTCACATGAGGAAATGATATGAATGTCTTTGTAATCTGTACAGGTGACAGTCTTAGCAGTGTTTGTTTGAAAGCCTAGACATTTATAGTTATTCAGGTGACATCTTTCTCATGTCTTCTTTTTTTTTTCCCTTAGCATCTTCTGTACATGACTAAAAATAAGAACCTAAGAGAATGGAAGTTGATGAAAAAGAAAAGTTTGCAAAGTGGAAAATAATGCCTGAATTGTCTTAGGAAGTTACATATGATGACCTGTTTTGTGTGTTCTTTACAGGAAGTGAATATTGAATTTGAAGCTTATTCCATCTCAGATAATGATTATGACGGAATTAAGAAATTACTGCAGCAGGTATTGTCTTTTACATATTACACATAAATTTGCTCTTCTCAGAAAATGCAGGTTGTTTGATACAGTCCCTTTCAAATTTCATCCTTTCAGAATTCATATTTCCATCCTCTTCACTTTGCCTGGAAGGAGGAATTGTTTCCCTTTAAAGTTTTTTATGTCCTGAAATTACTCATTTTCATCTGTTAATTGCTTGAGCTACTGTTCTGTTTCCTTTAATTCACATCCATACTTTGTGGGGTAAAATAATTTTTAC
Source organism: Urocitellus parryii (assembly GCF_045843805.1). Classification (NCBI taxonomy): domain Eukaryota; kingdom Metazoa; phylum Chordata; class Mammalia; order Rodentia; family Sciuridae; genus Urocitellus; species Urocitellus parryii. The sequence goes on from NC_135535.1 coordinate 205,492,104, forward strand.
ATAATAATCATTTTAACTTCACCTTCTGGTGGTACAGTATCATTTTTGCTGCCCCTACTTATCCCTTTAGCCATATAATATGGCTTTGGTTCTCTAACCTTTATAGCCTTCAGTGACCTGTCAGTAATTCTTTGACCCTATGTCCATCCTTCTCCTCCCTTGCTTCCCCTGCCCCAAATGCCTTATTACCACTGACTGCCTCTTCTCAGAAGTTTCCTAACTCTTAGGTGCTTTAACACTCCTGGGCTTTGCTCTTTGTCTTGAAGTTGCTTTTCTAGATCATCAGTTTGGACAAGTGATTTGACTTTTTTTTTTTTTTTTCAATTAAGGGATTTGAATTTTTATTAGAAATCATGCTTTGATCTTAATTTAAAATATTTTTTTTTTCCTCTTAGCTTTTCCTAAAGGCTCCTGTGAACACTGCAGAACTAACAGATCTCTTAATTCAACAGAACCATATTGGAAGTGTGATTAAGGTAAGCAGGACAGTTGTGTTCTTTTGTTCAGCTCCAGCTGAGAGGAGGTACCACTGGAGAATGCCTCAGAAGGTCATTGTAGTGATCTAAGGATATTAAAAGCAATAAACCAGGAGGTAGCAATGGACTCAGGACACTTGGGAAGTGAAATATGATGGGGCTTAGTATGTGGTTCACTTGAGAGTGAGAAAAAATGGAGTCAAGGATGAGCTCCCATGTTTCTGTTTGGAGCAATTAGGACAGCAGACATGGAGGAAGATCAGGTTAGGAGGGGGGACATGACTTTGGCCGTGTACATTTTAGTTTGGGGGGCCTATGATGAGTGCAAGTGAGATACTGAGCAGAAGAGGGAGCCTTGGAGACTTGGGGGGTTTTCTATCCTGTAAACTTATAGTATCTGTACAGATTCTCTTACCTTGGTGTTGGGCTTCCACACCCTGCTGGTGTCTCAGGATGGATGCTATTGCAACTATAGGTGGCGGCGGCAGTAGCAGGAGCTAACTCGAGATAGCAGAAGAGGTGCCCCAAGATGGATGCAGCTTCAGAGATGGGGCTGAAAGGGTGGGCCTTACACTGGCTTTGGGATACCCGTTCCAACATGCAGCTACTTCTTGGCCCTGTCTGCTGCCCCAAAGTAGAGACTAGTGCGTGGGGAAGGTTATGGGGATGGCTGTAGTGTCTCAAGATGGAAGTGAATTAGACCTGGGCTCCCAGGGGGTGTTGATGAGGCAGACCCAGGCCTACACTGGGCCTGGGCTCCTGTGCAGGTCCTCGGAGGGGCTGAGCTCTGGGGGGTCTGCCGGTGGATCTGGGCTGGGCTTCAGCTCTGGCAGGGGTCTGCTCGTGGGCAGAGGTGATCCTGGGCTGGGCCTCAGCTCTGGCAGGGGTCTGCTGGTGGGCAGAGGTGATCCTGGGCTGCGCCTCAGCTCTGGCAGGGGTCTGCTGGTGAGCAGAGGTGATCCTGGGCTGAGCCTGAGCTCCCACCAGGGTCTCAACTTGGGGGTTTTCAATGGGTGAATAGTCACTGGAGTCATATGAGTGATTAGGATTGCCCAGGGAAGGCAGGGATAGACACCTAGAACTTGGATGTGGCAGGAGTACCAGAGGAGATTGACAGGAGTGATTGGAGAGGTGGAAGGAAAAGCAGTGCAGTGACCTTGTAAAATCAAGGGAGGAACATTTGAAGGAAGAGGGAATTGCCATCATAAGTGTCAGAGAGAGTTCAAGAAAATAAAGTCTTGGTTGAATCCTGGCTCTGCTGCTTATCTCCTAGTGGCTCTTTTCATTATTGTTTGCTGCGTAACAAGTACCCTATAGTTTAATGTCATAGAATAGCAGAGGGGATGTTTGGCTCATGTAGTTTGAACAGAGCTCAATGGGAATGACTAATTTTTCTTCCTGCTCTGGGTCATATTAGCTGTGGAGGCTCAAAAGGAAGCTGGAGAATTTACACTCAGGGTAGCTCACTCTGACTGGTAAGTTAGTGCTGGCTTTCTGTTAGAAACCCAGCTAGGATTCTGGGCCAGTGGCCTCTGTTCCTTTCCACATGGACCTTGCTACACTTTGGCTGGGTTCCAAGAGCAACTAGCCCCAAAGAAACAGGTAGAAAATAGCATTTTATGGTATAGTGTCATTTCCTTTATATGTTTGATTTGCATGGACAAGAGATTTTTCTACAGGAGAAGGAAGGCCTAGCCAGGGGTGGGTACATAAAGCCCATCACTCAACAGGCAGTGTGAGGTCACTTTGTCAGAAGAGAATACAGGATTCAATATGTCTTTGGAGCCATTTATGGAATATGCAGTCTTTCCCAGAGACTTTAATCCATCTCTATATGTGAGGATGATCTATGCACCTTCCTTGCAGATAGGTGAACAAAATGAGTTGCTGAGTGCTTCGAACAGGATCTGGTACATGGAAGAGCATATATAATCTCTGTTGATATCTATTCCCATTCTTGGCACCTATACTCTAGGCTAATGTGAAAAAAAATAACAACTCCCAGTCTGTGTCCACTCTAATTGCTCACTTTTAGCGGTTTTGCTTTGTCTTCAAAACCAAAGTATTTGAAAAGTATTCTCAGACCATGATCACTACTTCTCCTATTCATTTCTTTAAGCACCCTAATCTGGCTTTTTTTGCCACTCCAGTTCTGACACTGAATGATAGGCTTACCAACATCTTTGTTGCTTAATACAGTAGATACTTTTAGACCTTCTGACAACATTAGTAATCTCTAATGCTAAATGTAAAGAAAACGAGAAATGAAACCTGTGCCAGTCATATGAGTGTGCCCTCTGAAAGTGAGTCCTCTAGCCCTCTGTGAGTCTCCCCGGCTGATAAGACACACAACAGGTAGTAGGAAAAGCAGACCACTTGCCTGTTCTTCCATCTCTAGCTTATTAATGTCTTTTTTTTCTATATTTATTTTTTAGCTTTAGGTGGACACAATATCTTTATTTTATTTTCATGTGGTGCTGAGGATCGAAGCCAGTGCCTCATGCGTGCTAGGCAAGCATGCTACTACTTGAGCCAAATCCCCAGCTCTCTAGCTGATTAATGTCTTATAAGGTCTGATGGATGTGTATGAGAAGCAGTTGCCTTTATCCTTGAAACAGCTTGACATGCAGTGGGATTTGCCCTTTAAATGGATAATCACACAAATAGCTCTTTAGTTATAATTAAGGTTTCTTTGATTTCTGAGACATTTAAGGTGTCCCAGGGATAGACTTCTTGTTCCTAGGAGCCTTGCTCGGAGCATTTGCTGGATCCTTGGGGATTAGGTGGATGTGAACTCTAATAGAGAGGTCGTCTCTAAGGTCTTAGAGAAAAGGGCAAAGGGAGAATAGTAAATTGCATATGCTTGAGTCTGAGAGAAGCTGGAGATGAAGTAGTATCATTCAGTTCTCCTTGGCTGTCATGAATTCCACAGTACTTAGGTGCTAAAAAAACTGTTGAGTGTCAGGCTTAGGAATGGGGATGGGATGGGGCAGGAAATGGATTTAGCAGGGAGAACTCTTTTGCTGGAGAGGCATATGGTTGTAGATGTGATTATGACTCTAGGCCCATAGAAAGGCAACTCCTTTATGGTCCAGCCTGATGGTTGACAGAGCCCCTTGTAAGGAGAGAACAATCAGGGTGAGCCAGGGGGAGTCCCATTTACTTCCCCTGGTCTTTTGTCTGCAGTTATTGCACAGGGTTAGCTGCAGTAGCTGGTGGTCTGCTGAAGTGCAGGAAAACTGTCATGTTGATCTTGGAGGACCAGGGCTGTTTGTCTATTCCTTTTTTCCTGGACTTCTTTCCCCTTTCTCCTTTATGAGCTAACATTCCCTTGTTCTTCTCACTGGAACTATCAGTCTCATGAATTACCTTGTCAGTCTCCATTTTTGTGTCATCTTGTCTTGTTGAACTTAAGACATCCTGCTTAGGACTGTGAACAATAGTGAACAATACTCACTGAACCAGTGCAGGATGCTTCCCCTGAGAACAGGACCCTTCCCCCCAGAACAGGTCCCAGGACATGGGGCACCTCTGCTGTCCTTTGGTATGGAAGCAGCGGCCTCCTTTCCTTCCCAGGCATGTCTCACCTGAGTACTTACTCTGGGCTGGGCTCTGGGCTGGGTATGGGGATGGAGTAAACAGGCAATACATAGAAGAAAAACCGAGGACAAGGCTTTGAGGCCTCCGGTGGAGGGGCCATCAAAGTAGAGCTGGGAAGTTCAAGTTGGAGTCAACCATTTCATTTGTTCTCTTAATTTATCATTCCCTTTCTTGCTTTTCCTTCTCTCCCACCCAAGGTGGTAGGTATAAGGTGTTAGGTATTAGTGAAGAATCTTGTTCCATATTTCACTGATGGTCAGTACTGGCAATTATTGTGGAGGCATGAGTTTTAGGTGGAACAGTGTCATGGACCCACAGAAAAATAAGGGCTGGCTCCAGTGTGGTAAAGGAAAATGTCTTAAAAACCTTGAAAAGATTTAGCTGGGCATGGTGGCACATACCTGTTATCCCAATACCTTGGGAGGCTGAGGCAGGAGGATCACAAGCTGGAGGCCAGCTTCAGCAATTTAGTGAGGCCCTAAGCAACTTAGTGAAAACTGACTCTCAACAAACAAATAAATAAATAAATAAAGGGGATTGGGGGTGTGGCTCAGTGGTAAACCACCCCTGGGTTCAATCCCTAGTCCTCCCTACCACCTCCTGAAAAGAAGAAGAAATTTAGAGCAGGATGAGCTTAAGCAGAATGTACAAAGAGGAACAGTAGAGGGAGGTTAGGTGAGAAGCGCGTCATACAGGTTAAGATATGGTGTGTTCTGGGTCACAGTAGGAAAGCAGTTTTGTTTTTGAAATTGAAAAGATAAAATGAGACAACCAAATATGAAAATTTTTTCTTTTTCTTATAGCAAACAAATGTTTCAGAAGACAGTGATGATGATGATGCAGATGAAGATGAAATTTTTGGTTTCATAAGCCTTTTAAATTTAACTGAAAGAAAGGTTAGTTTCACCGGGTCGCATCTGAATGGTTGTTCCTTAGGCCCAAACCATTTTGACTTCATGCATGGTAGAAGTCAGACAGTGATATTCAGCTGTAAGGATATGTGCTCTCTCAGAGTCTTACTGAATCCTTTCAATATGAAGGTGTTGTTTTATTTCTGAATACCCAGATGAAGTCGTATACTCCCTGTGCTACAGTGTCTGACACTGGTACCGGCACAGAGTTCTGCTGTGTCTGCAGCTGGTCTCTTTGCTGTTTGTGCAGTGTGGCTGTTCTGAGGCTTTGCTGCTTCCAAAGTTGAGGGCACTTACTGACATTTACTTGTTTTGATTCATCTCCTTTTGTTGACTCATGATGAATTCTAATGGAAATTATGCCAGCTGCTTACTCTCTTGAGAATAAGGCCACACTTAATAATCTTTAATTTTTAAAATGAACTTTTCAGTATTTCCACTTGTTTTTGTGAACAGATATAACTTCTTTGTGGATGAGTATTAATTATAATTCTGACCACTAGTCATGGATTGATAACTTAAGCAGATATAATTACTTTTCTTTCTTTGTTTTTTATTTTGTAATAAATAGTTAAAATTTTTTCCACATTTTATTGGTGCATTATAGTTGTATGTAATAATGGGATTTGTGTTACATTTTCAGTCATGCACACAATATAATTTGGCTAGTATCACTCCTTAGCATCTCCCTCCTCTCCCTACCTCCCTCCTCTGCCTACTTCCCAACCCCTGGATGTATAGTTACTTCAGAAGTAAGATGCAGCAGATGTTAGAAGCTATGGCAGGAAACGCCCCTTGGACCTATGGGATTAAAAAGCCATAGCTCTTGATCTCGAGTTTTCTCCTGTAAGCAATCGCCTGTAATAAAAAGCAAGTCTTATCTTTGCTTTCTAGGGTACCCAGTGTGCTGAACAAATTAAAGAGTTGGTTCTAAGCTTCTGTGAGAAGAACTGTGAAAAGAGTGTGGTTGAACAGCTGGACAAGCTTTTAAATGACACCACCAAGCCTGTGGGCTTTCTCCTAAGTGAAAGATTCATTAATGTCCCTCCTCAGATTGCTCTGCCCATGCACCAGCAGCTTCAGTAAGAGACTTCTGAAGATACCTTCAAACAGTAGCTTGTTTGTTTTTTCCCCCAAGTAGACTCAGAAATGTGATTTAAGTGGAATATGTAGGTACAGAAAGAGCCCTGGCCTGGGTTGAAACAAGTGTAGTGTGGGGAGGATAGAAGAAAGAGTCTAATAGCTGGCTTTTTGAAGAATTTGAATTATTTGTGACAGTAATTTTCATATTTTTTAAGATTTTAAAATGGAATAAGGTGGATGAATTTCCTTAGACTTTTTATCCCATTTGCATGACATTTTTCTCCTAAAAGATTTCTGTAACATGAATAAAATGCTGAATAATGACAGCAATAACAAAAATGAAGTGAAGTTCCTAGTTTCTGTTGGTTTGTTTCTTACCTAATTGAAGCATAGTTCTGTTACTGAATCTTGCTTCTCAGCATTTTTGTTGTTTTTGTTTGATGCAGAAGTTTTAAGCTACAAATATGTTAATCTCAGAACTGTAAAATCTTGCACACTAATGAACTAGGCATTGTGGCCTGTGCTTTGAAATAAACGATGGAATACAGACAGGTCCTTTATAGAGTATTGCCTCTGCTGGCAGCACTTGTGTTGTTTTCCAATAATAGCTGTAGGACTGAAACTACACTCTGCAAACTTTGTTTGCCATTTTTGCTTCTTGTTTCAGTGTTTTTTAGTTTTATATCCACTCTTCTATTCTCTACCTTCTCAGCTGCTACTCAGATTATATTTCTTTTGTCAATGGTTTTTGTTGATCAAGTTTTGCTTTTTCTAAGCAGTTGCAGCTCATGTTTGTTTTCACAGGAGAGTGATCTGCTCTTTTGATTTTCTATTAGAGATGACTTGGGTTGTTTTTTAATCTACACCTTTGTTCAGGGGTAGCCAGATGCATAGAGCTGTGTAATTTTTAGGAGGAAAAAACGATTTTATTACATTTCATTAACTGCTCTAGAATTTAGGATCTCCATGTCCATGAAGCTTCTGCTGTGTCAGAAATTAGTCCCAAACTAGTGATTAGAGACTGTATAGTCATCATATGCTATAGTGATGTTGGTCATGTCTCTTTATAAGTTACATAGTTATTGCTTTTAAAGTTCAGATTCTTAGATATTTTAAGTTTGCACAGAGTAGCAGTACTGAGTAAATTTAAGATTCATTTACACAAACTTGGATTCATTACATTATTATAAAGTGGTGGCATGATTATTTTAAAGTGTAGTTGACTGCATAGATAAAAATCACTGCATTAGGAGTGGGGCCTCAGTGCTCTGGTTTGTGGACAGATTTAACCTGTCTCACCAAGTAAACGTTGTGCGTGTGTGTGTCTTTTAGGAAAGAACTAGTAGAGTCACACAGAACTAATAAGCCATGTGGAAAGTGCTCTTTCTACCTTCTGATTAGTAAGACATTTGTGGAAGCAGGAAAATCCAATTCCAAAAAGAAATGGAGCAACCAGAAGGATGAATTAATGTTTGTAAATGCAGAGGAAGAGTTTTTTTATGAGGTAAGTAAGACTGTCTTGTTTGATCTATTTGGATGTTTGATCATCAAGATTTTTTATTCTCCCATGTTAGGTCAAAGTCCTTTAGGTATGGCCAGTCCATTTTTCTGTGTGGCCACTGACTAGCCACTAACAAATATAGTACCTGGCACACAGTTGGTACTCAGAAGGCTCACCAGCACCTTCCGGCCCATGGTAGTGACAGAGTATTTGGGAGGAGGAAAACGTGATGACTTGTTCTACCTCATCAGGCTTATTCTGAGGTCTTAATTCTAAAACCATGTCATGAGGTAGACAGGATCTGCTTTGCAGGTAGGATGTTGGATGTAGGGAGATGTGGGAACTTAGCCTGAGAAGTATACAGGAAGTATACAGTAAAGATAATCTTTAAAAAATGTGTGCCTCACACCTCTGACCATTTCAGGGTCGTGTGTGGGTGTTTCAAAGTTGGTTGTGCATATTGAATCTGTTCATAAAATGGCCTTATGCTAAAGAGTGGCAGAGGGAGTACGGAAAGACCAGCATTTGAAGATGACTCTTCTTGTGGCTGTCAAATGTTAAGAGTCTTAATCTCACCTGCACAAGATTACTTTGAGAATTAAATGAGATGAATGAGATTGACTTTGGAATGAGAAACAGTTCACAAATGGATAAAAGTACAATTACCACTTAGCTGCCTGTTTACCTCTTAAAAATGGCATACCTCAGTCCCTGTTCCCCAATCTATTTGGAGAGTGTTTCATAATTTCTGCCTCAGTGTCCCATCAGAGCATATTTTATTCTGAGTTTTGTTTCCTTTAGCTGTCATTCTTACTCAAATATATGCCAAACATACTATTGTTTATTGTAGATTGAATGAATTTTGCCTTTGGTTTGTCCACATTTTTAATTCTTGGTTACTTTTTGCTGTAGAAGGCAGTCCTGAAGTTCAACTACTCAGTGCAAGAGGAGAGTGACACTTGCCTGGGAGGCAGGTGGTCTTTTGATGATATACCAATGAAGCCCTTGCGAACTGTGATGTTAATTCCAGACAGCAAGATGAGTGAAATTATGGATAAACTGAAATATCATCTATCTATCTAGCCCATTTTTCATGGACATTGATGGGCTTATTTTTGTAAAATTACCAGAAAACCCAGTGGAGATTTACTGAAAAACTCATGACTTTATTCATATTTAAGTCCTCTACAAAAGTAGGGTTCTTTTCCATGTGTCTATGACACATTCACAAAATATCTTTTTTTTTTGGTCAAATTATGAATGGTTGATTAAAAACTTCCACCAAGAAGAAAAACATGGAGTAGTAATTTGAAGAATTCAATAAAACTCCTATTTTTTATTTTAAAATAATATACAAAGTGTTATTTTTTTTAAGACTATCCTGTGGGGTGGGACACCCATCCTCATGTTAAGCATTCATACGTGGCTTTAGTGGGCCCACTGTGGGCTCACTCTGGAATCATTATTGCACTTTGTTTGGCGGGCAAGTCACTGAAGAGTGCATCTCTGCTCAGTAGTCTCAGGGCACTTTTCACACATTTTCTGTTCCTTCTTTATAGTTGAAATGGGGGACAGGTGATCCACAACTTGCTGTAGAATATCCTTACTTTCACTAGGAGGCAGATTAGTGAAATAGTATTGTGGTGCCAGCTGCATAAATCTGTTTAAAACAAAACAATTAGATGGGGACAAGGTATGACAGATGTCAAACCTTGTGTCTGGGCCCTTCCCAACCCTAGGGAATCTACTTACAGAACTAGTATTTAATTTGAATTCTCCAGCTGGACACAGTAGTACATGCCTAGCAACTCGGAGAGAGAGAGGAGGATCCCAAGTTTGAGATCAGCCTCTGTCACTTAGCAAGACCCTCTCTTTAAAAAATAAGGCTGGGGATCCAGCTCAGTGATAATGTGCCCCTGGGTTCAACTTTGAACTCCCATCTGCCTTCGTAGAATATGTAGTTTCTGGTTTTCATGAAACCAATCTAATCCTATTTCTAGAATAAGTCAGCTTCTCTAGCATTAGGCCAGATGATGGAAGTACTGCTCACCATTGACCCCTGGTAGAAATAGGTACTTCCTCTAAGGCCCAGGACCACATGAGAGGGATCAGATCTGAAGCTTGACAGAACTTTAGACACTTATGAAAAATAATCTCTATTGCTGCTTTGAACATCACTTTGCTCAGGCAGTAGTGGTGCCTTTACCTTCAAAATGGATCCAGAATTTGCAGTAGCCTCAGAGAGATTTGTCTTCATTCTTGATTGCCCCCCGCCCCCAATCCATCATCTGTTTAGCAGCCATAGAGATGCTCTTGCTTAAAACTCCAATTGTTATGTGCTGCACTCAGGATAAAATCCAAACCATTTATCTGACCCACAAAGCCCTACACCTGTGGTACCTGCCTGTCTCTTCAACCTCACCATCCCTCCTTTCCCTACCCTACTAGCTCCAGCCATGGTTGTTCTTCTGTTCCTAAAAGACAGCTATGCTCATTCTTCCTCAGTGAACAGTGCATTCTCCAGTAGCATTTTGTTCCTCTTAAAGATAGCATCATGCTTTGTTTAATACTTCTTGGTTCTCATCTCTCTTTAAGCTGTGATCTCAAAAGCAGGAATGTTTCTTAGGTATCATCCACACAGTTGCCTGTGGTAGGTGCTCTCCAGAAAGTAAGAAAGTTACCAGTATAATTTTAGTATAACTGAAAATGAAATAAAACCCAAATTTGTCCTTTATCCCGACAGGTATGAATTCACAAGAATCCCCTTTCTTCTCCATTAAACTTACAGTTCAGGAGAGATTGCGGAGGTGACCCTGATGTAGTTGTTCTCAGATATGCTGAACTGATGGAAGAGGACCCACTCGGGCATCTTCTTGGTGATAGAGTAACCAGACAGGGGATGCAGCTGAGCTACCTGCTTATGTGTCAGCATTAAGTAGTTACCTGACCCATCCACATCCCGAGCGATCTAAAAGGTGTGATTTAAAAAGATTTGGCATCAGTATGGAGATTAATACACAAAAATTTCAAAGTATGTAATATAGAATAGTTTAAGATTTAGCACTCATGTTTCCTGTTTTCATAGAGAAAATGCCACATAAATATGTTTTGCCCAGAACTTTTTTTTTTGAAGATTTTTTTTTAAGATGGACACAGTATCTTTATTTATTTTTATGTGGTGCTGAGGATCGAACCCAGTGTCTCAAATGTGTGAGCAAGTGCTCTACCCTGAGCTATAACCCCAGACCCCTTGTCTAAAATTTTGAGACAGTGATGACGTTAGCTAACTTGGGCAACTTCAGGGCAGCATGCTTAAACTACAGCTGTGAGGTGAAAGTTCTGGTCATGAAGTAAAATGGCATGTCTGTCACCTGCCATATTATGGAGCATACAGAAGAAGATGTCAGAGGCTTCGCCCTTGCTATGGAGCATATAACTATTTTTAAAATTAATTTATGTATTTTAATTAGGTTATATGATCATTTAACTCTTAACAGGACCCATAATATACTCCTTCCTTACAGATTGGGAACCCATACTGAAATATCATTTTTCTTCATTAAGATGACATTAGAGTTTTATGGAAATACTAGTTTGTTAGGGGCATACCGACTTCTGTAATGTGCTTTGATTAGTAAGCCTTCACTATGGGAAAAGAGCAAATAAGACACTACTTTTATTTGTTGGGCATTTGTATCACCACTGAAAAGGTGAGATGAGGGACTGTGCCTGATGTTCAGCTTCCCTCTGGAGTGAAAAAGAGTTTGTTTGCCCTCCTGGATAAAGTTAACATTTTTCTTGCTTGGCCTTTTATTTCCTTATGAGGAAGTATATTTAAATGTCAAGTCTTAAATAACATGTACTTTTAGTATTATTTAAACTTCAGGTCAATAAAACCATCACCCAGTGTGAGAGACAACTGGCCAAAAACACGCAGCATTTGCTACAGCCCTGCCCACACGGCCCTGGCCTGCTGACCTGCATGAAGTAGCCGGACAGCAGCGCTTTCTTGATGTTGAGGTTGTTTTCCTTGGAGCCAAAAGCAGGTTCTGCATAGGGAAGCTCGATTCGCTTGATGATTTCTAAGAGTTCAGCTCTGATAACATCTGCCATCCTGAGAGCGGAGGAGTTGAGGAAGTGATCATGACACCACTTTTCCACATAGTCTAGGAGGGAAAAAGGAACAAAGGGGTATTTAGAAGTGATCTGTCCTAAGCTTGAAAGAGCCCAGGCCAGGCTGGTTCTGTCCCTAAACCCTGTGTACTCTCCCAAGGAGATGTTCATGTGAGTGGGTGTCAGGAAGACAGCAGAGACAAAGGTCTCTGATGGCTGTGGGATTGGCTGTTGAGGTTCTGCAACCCAGTGCATTGGGGAATAGCACGTTCTCAATGTTGATCAAAAGTGTAGTCCCCTTAATCCATGATGGTTGAGGCAGAGATTATGTTAAGATCTACATTTCCATCTCATGTGCACAGTAAGATGTACGTGGCCACAATATTTAATCAAACTAGGAAGGAGAGACTTACAAGTTCCTCTGATTCATGCAGATATTTCATATTTTATTTAATAAGAAAAGGATTACTACCAGGCTGACTTGGGAGCTAATTATACTACAGTTAAGCTCATCTATCTACCATAGCTGCAACTTTTTATTAGAAGTCACTTACCTGATTGACTTTGGTTACTCTTTAATGCCACTTCTAATTCTTCAAGCTTTGCCTCAAGCTGGGAGTGCACACGGCCTTGGCACAGAGGGCAGAAGGCCCTCATTTACTGTGTCCTTTCCACTCAGGCCTGCTTGCTGCAGTGAGAGCCCACATGTGGTCAGACACTGGCACCTGTCCTGATTGTTCTCAAAAGATGCCACCAAATCTCCCAGGTACTTTCTGGCTCCACTGACAACTTTCTACTCAGCTCTGAGACACTAACTCTGATTATGTAGTTCTGTTGCCCTTCACTTCGCTATCATCTCCCCGCATCATTTCACATAGTTTTCAAACCAGTTTTTGAAGCAAAGGAGGTAAAGATTCCTTACGGAAAACAGTGAGAAAAGCCCTCCTTCAGGAGAGGAGCTTCTCACTGGCTGCCTTTGTGGGCTTCAACCTCTGCCATGCTGTTTTGCCCTCTGCCTCTTGCATAGGAGCTTCTGGTCACTTGGCATTAGTACCCTCCTGTGGAATTACTGTAACTACTGCCATTCAGGACACAGGCTCCTGCCTCTGTGTCTGCACACACCCTTCTGCTTTGGGTGGCACCCTCCAGACAGATCCTTTCCAGCTCCCTCAGCACAGCAGCCTGGTCTCCACTCATGCCTTGAGCAGGGTTGGTTTTCAGTGCTCTGTGTCTTCCATGTGAAGAGTGAATGTGCTAGGCTATGCAAGAACATGGCACAGCTCTGACCTGGGGGGTACCTAGAGATGTTTGTTCCATGTTGTCCCAAGTCTCTGTGTCCCTCTGTGACTGCACCCCAAGCAAATTTTATCTGAAGACTGGCTGAGCAGAGTACCAAAGCTCTAGAAACAGGCAGGCATGCGTGGCAGCCCACCCGCACCCCATGGGATGAGAGCCCACCAATCAGCAGGAAACCACGGGTGTGCTGACAGCCTCCAGCAGTGCTCCCCTAGTGTCCCGTGGGGCTAGAAGAGAACAGTTGTGGATGAACCACAGCACTTAAGAACTCAGCCTTCTATGGGAAAAGATGGAATTAGGAAGTAGAAGCTGAGAGCCACCACCATCCACTTACGCTCACTGGTGGAGTTCAGAGAGGTGTCTTGGTAGGCCTTGTAAATGTTGATGAGGGTGAAGTGATCTCCTTCAGGGTGTAGAAATGTCTCCCAACAGGTCATGGCAGCCTCCTCAGCTCCGTGAGGCAGATGTAAAAAGCAGCTAGGAGCTTTAAAACACAAGGATCACACGGTCAGCTAAATGAGGACATTCCATCTTGGCACAGCATGCATCTGTCTTGGATTTCTCAATAAATATGTTATCTTTTTTACTTAGAAGTCAAAGAAATTTAGAGCCAGTCATCCTATAATTCTCTCTCTTCTTTGCTAAGGCCTGCATAATAGCTTTGACACCATGCTTATAGTCCAAGGAAGCTGGGAAGCCCCATTGCAGGACAGGATTAGTATTAAGGACTATGTTTTGCTGCAGCCCAGAGGCTGGTCTGTGCTGCCAGCAAAGGAACACACACACACACACGTATTTGGAGAAAAACTTAGTGACACTTTATTGATCTGCGCAGAGCCCTTGAGCAAAAACAAATTTGGTATATTTTCACATGCTTGATTAGGAAATTAATTGGATTTTTATTTAGATTTTTCATACTAAGGTCATTTTTAACAACTTAATCTACTAAAATACTTCACTATTATTTCAAATGATTGGATCTCTGTCTCTGCTCTGTACTCCTGGAATTATAATTTCAAATGGATCATTTAAATCTATACCTAATACAGATTCACAGTACAAAAGAACAGTCATCAAGGAATACCTGTTACCATGGCAGCAATGGTTAGCATTTCATCTACACAGTCAAATTCACAGGATGCCAAAATAGACTTCGAGAGCTGTGGATCCAGAGGAAACTCTGACATGATGATTCCAAATTCAGAAAGATTCCCGTCATTATCCAGTGCTGCCAGATAATCTAAGTCTTCTAGTGCCTGCATCAAACTTTCTGGTGCTAGGAAAGAAAAAAAACAAAAACCCAAAGTCTCATACATCTAAGATGGAATAGTAGGTACTGGATTTGCTCTCCTGCATAAAAAAAAAGTGAACGATGGGCAAGATAGGTAAAACAACAGGTAGCAGGATGCTGAACATCAGGCAACCATGGACAGTAATTCCTGAGTAAAAATTAACAAGGTGAGCTTGGTGGTAGTCCACATAATGCCTTGACAGTTTGCAGGGAGGGGAGCCCTGGTGGAGCATTGGCCATGGCCCACAGATAAGAGTACCTGTCTACAGAGACAGGAAATGGGGCTGAGAGTCCTCCCTGACCTGTCAGCAGAGTAAGGTCCACAGACATATGAGGCACTGCTTCAGGCCAGAGGGGGAGTCGTAAGAGAAGACTAGAAAGAATGGTGCCTGGTACCCACACAGAACTAGGCTGGGCCCTGTGTTCTTGAGCCAGATCAGAAAATCTGATTCACAGGCACAGAATCATGAACCAGATGAGCACTGCTTTGGTGCTACCAGACAAATCTACCAAGCAAATCCTGAAAGGTTCACATTGCAAATTAGGGCAAAGCTCACAAATATTTGTAGAAATACAAAAATATTCAGTGCCCAAGATAAAATATACAATACCTCACATCCAATGAAAAAATATGCATAAAAACACTGCATTAAAAAAAAAGAGAAAAAGTAAAAAAGAACTCGGATGATAGAAATAGTAGACAGGATGTTCAAAATTAATTGCCAGTGCAAATAAAGACAGAAAACTGACTTTCTCCATTCCTTTCTGTTTTAGATTTATATAACATTGAAAATGGTATGGTGTTTATTATACATGTTTAATCTCCACCAAAAATCCATTGCTTCAAAGCAATCTATTCTCTTTGTTCTTTTAGAATCATTATATTAAAATAAATACATGTGTTTTTTCACCTGTTTGGTACTTGGATAGCAGCAAAGTCCACACAAGGAAGCAAATCACACTATATAAAGCTGCTGTTCCAGAAACTGAAGAATTTATGAGAGGTGCTGGATTGCTTTCATTGGTCTCAATCCCGGTATGTGCAGGGTAGTAGGAGACGAAGACTGGGGCCCTGAGAAGCAATTTAACCTGTCTGCATTTGGGAATTCAAAGTAACAGATAGTAAAAATGTACTTACTTGTTGCCCAAACTTTGACCTTTAAGCTATTTATCAGAATTTTAGGCAAACTGAGTAATTCAAAACCTAGTCCAGGCTCTGAGCTGAGCAGACCCCACCACTGACAGACCAACAGCAAAGCTGTGGAAGCCACTAGTGTGGTCTGAGGAACAACAATAACTCTGTGCTGCAGCTCACCGCACCTTTGGCCCTGCTGGAGGAGAGCAGAGCCACCAAAAGAGATGATTTCAACCTCTGATAAACTAGCTGGAGCAAGCTATCAGTGCTGGGAAAGCAAGGG
The DNA here is from genome assembly GCF_045843805.1 of Urocitellus parryii. NCBI lineage: Eukaryota > Metazoa > Chordata > Mammalia > Rodentia > Sciuridae > Urocitellus > Urocitellus parryii. Next base: position 205,507,793 of record NC_135535.1, read on the forward strand.
AAGGGCCAGAGGGCAGTAGGAAACCACCTGACACCAGCGGGAAGACCGAAGCACAGCTTGAACCCCCACCTGGGAAGAAAGATGCTAAATATCCCTATTCTGATTTTCACATCAGAATTTTAAACTGAGCAGAAATCATGGCTTCTCAAGAACATTACATCATGGATTTGGCTGCCCTCCTGCCTGGGTGCTGACATGGAACACTACTTCATAATCTTGGGGGCCCTTGGACTAACCAAATTGGTAAAGAAGACACCTTGAAAGGCTGCAACTCTGGGAAAGAACAGTCGAGCTACTCAGAAAAAAAGTTCAGGAGTCCTGTAGGGAGCCAAGGGAGACATGAAAGGGAAGAGCTGAACTATTAGAGAAGATGCAAGAACAGGTGCAGGAATTAGCAACTTAGATTGAACAGAGCGAGGGGGCTGGGAGTACAAAGTTAATCACTGAAACAAGTTTCTATAGATCAGCAAAATGGCTGCACTCTTAAGTTACAGGATCTTTGGCAATTGTTCCTATAAGATTCTGGCTTGACAACCAGGCTCTGTCCCCACTATTCATATTTATTCCCTGGAGTTGAGTTGGCTGCATACAGAGTTAGGAACAGAAATGACTTCATGATTCTGCTCCTGTTCCTAACGACAGAGAGTCGTGGTTAACTGATCTATGAGTCCTCTGGTGGAAAATCTGCACCTTGCCCACAGAGGAAGCCCCTGCAGATCTTCCCTCCCTCTCCTCACCTGCGCCAGCTCAGGCCCCTGCAGCCCCAGCCTCCGTCTGCCTGTGCTTTCCCATTTTCAGGAGGCCTGGTCTTGTCTTACATGCCTGGCAGTTTATGTTAGGTTCATTTTTCTTTTCAAATCCAAGGAATCAGGATCCAAAGCCAGTTGTCAGGCCACCACCAAAAATTCTGAGTCTGATTACAAAGACAATATCTGGTGTAATCTGATACATTTTGGCCCCTTTTCTCTGCAAATTCCTGACCAGGTATCCTTGCCTTCCAAGGGTCCACTGAGATAGCCAGTTGATCCTGAGCCTCCTAACCCAGATCCATTAGTGGCTGTGTCATTCATGATGGAGGTCAATCCTCATGCAGCCAGGGAAGAAAAAACCCTGGTTTTCAAAAAGAGGTCCATATCAAGGGAATTCAATTAATAGCCTGTAGCCTAGTTATGCCAAATTCATTTTCACATGGTTCATGAATCCAGAAAAGGGTAACAAGTTTGCTGCGTTTGTGCATTTCAATTATATGTTGAATTAAATGCAGCAGCTGCAAGCATTATTTATTTATTTATTTAGCTTCCAAAATGATGAGTCAGACTTAATCCAGTTACATTTTCCCAAGCACAGCAGAAAATAGTTGTGTGGGTATTGTCAGAGGACAAAAATAAATGGTCACCATGTTCCTTTTGTCCCGTTATCGGCTTAAGCCTCAGCGAGAAAGCACAGAGGGGCCCTAGAGAGCACACAGGGGTCCCCTAGTACCCCCACAGCTGGGCTTCTAGGAATGACACTTGAGCCTGCCTTTTCCTCTCCTTTCATGACAGTCCACCAAATATCCCCTTTCCTGAGCAGGAAGAAGGCTGGGACATCAACAGGTTGTGATTCCTGGGCCTCGGATGAGTAGTGGGGTTAGAAGAGAGGAGGATTCCTGGATGACTGTTGTGGCAGATCCATCGACTACAAGAGCAAAGCACTGGAAGCTCTGTGTCACCAGTGAGGCAGAGTGAAGGTGGAAGACACACCCCGGTCCACCACAGACTCCTCCTTCAGGGCCAGGAGAAAAAGCTGAGAGGGTGACATTACTGTTTAAAAGCCGAAGCCCCACACAGGAACACTGCTGTCCTCATCTAGCCTATCTGGGTCACTGACCCTTCCACCATGTCCCTACCCAGCGCCCTAACTCATGGCCACTTTTATCTCTCTAAAAATGTCTACATAAGAAAAATCAATTGGGATCAGAGTTTGCCACATACATCTTACAACTTTATATCACATTCGGTGACTGTTTCTTCAGAACCACCCCTTTCAGACAAATAAATTTATCATGTAAGCAAGCTAGGAAGGGGTCAGGCCTCAAGAACCCTTTTCTAGGGAAGGAAACCAGGAGCCAAGAAAAGCTGGCTAACATATGCTCTGAGCCCAGCATTAGGAACAGGAACCCTGGAGCAGCGGGGATAGAGCTCACTTTGCAATCTAACTCTCCAGGTTGTCCTTCCACACATTCCCTCCAGGCTTCTCTTTCCTGCAGGCCTCAGCTCTTCTAGCCTCTTCCTCCTTATTCCAGAACTTCCCCATTTACACTGTGATCTTGATCCCCTAAGCTCTGGGGAGCCAGAGTCTTCAGCCCAAGGACATCTCTCCTCTAGTTCACTCCTGGATTTCAGGGACACTGTCTACTCCCACAGACTTAGCACAAAGGCAGCGTGTGTGTGTGTGTGTGTGTGTGTGTGTGTGTGTGTGTGTGAGAGAGAGAGAGAGACACCATATTTCTTGTGTGTGTGTGTGTGTGTGTGTGTGTGTGTGTGTGTGTGAGAGAGAGAGAGAGAGAGTGTGCATATTTCTTGCAGGACCACTGCCCCCGATCCTTTCACTGCAAGGACAGATAGTCAGGAAGAACAGCCATGGGAAGGAAGTCTATTTAGAAGAGATAGGAGCTTGTCTGGTTCCAGGAAGCTACTGCTAATTTAGGTAATGATCCTTTTTGAAGATTCCAGAGTCCCCAAAAGTAATTTTGAAAATTTTAAATTTTCAAAAAAGATTCTCACCTAGAGGAGCAGTGGCTTCTTGGAATATAGTAATGGTTTTTCAAGACGTTTATTAGGAGAATTCAATAGGGAACTCCTTGGGGGACTTGGGGAGGACTGGGCACTGTTGAGGGGCAGGATCCACTCTTGCTGGCCTGGCAGCTGCAGCTGTTTCCTGGGCCCCTCTGCAGCAGGCACCAGCCTGAGGACTTCAGCACTGCTCTTCCTCGGGTGGTAAACTGTCTGCGCTCCATCTGTCTTTTTACTTTTTCTTTTTTTAAAAAAATATCTTTATTTCATTTTTATATGGTGCTGAGGATCGAATCTAGTGCCTCACATATACTAGGTGAGCACTTTACCACTGAGCCACAACCCCAGCCCTTTACCTTTTTATTTTCAAAGTCAGCATCCTTAGGTGACCCTCTTCTTACTAAAAATTGGTGATTCCCAAGACAACCATAAGCAGCGTGTCTTTGTTGTTTTCTGCTCAGAAACGGCCATTCTCTGCTTGAGCCTTACCCTGCTTTACCCGACTCTCGCCTAGCTTACACTTCACCTCCACTTATAAAATTCTCTTGTATAAAAAAATTTGTCCCAAATTCTACCAGTATTGTAAAAAAAATTTTTTTTTGAGAAAAAGTAACTCTAAAATCATTTACATTTTCTTGAGTGCCCCTAAATCCTACTCGTGCCACTGGGTAAATGATAGAAGAGAGGCAGTGCAAACAGGTAGAAATTGTGCAGCTTCTACCCTAAGGACCCTCTGATTCCAAGGCCTATTGCCAACTTCTGTCCCTTGTGCAAAGTGACAACTGACAAGAATACCACAGGGATACATGTTGGTTCAACATATGGAAATCAATAAATGTATACATCACATCAATAGACTTAAAGACAAGACTCATGATTATCTCAATAGATGCAGAGAAAGCACTGGACAAAATACAGTACCTCTTCATGTTCAAAACACTAGAAAAACTAGGGATACTAGGAATATACCTCAACATTGTAAAAGCTATCCATGCTAAGCCCAAGGCCAACATCATTCTAAATGGGGAAAAATTGAAAGGATTCCCTCTAAAAACTGGAACAAGACAGAGATTCTCTCTTTCACCACTTCTATTCAATATAGTCCTTGAAACTCTAGCTAAAGCAATCAGATGAAAGAAATTAAATGGATACACATAGGAAAAGAAGAACTCAAACTATCACTATTTGCCAATGACATGGTTCTATATTTAGAAGATCCAAAAAATTCCACCAGAAAACTTCTAGAACTAATAAATGAATTCAGCAAAGTAGCAGGATATAAACTCAATACCCATAAACCAAATGCACTTCTATACATAAGCAATGAATCCACTGGAAGAGAGATTAGAAAAACCACCCTAGCCTAAAAAAATAAAATAAAATATTTGGGACTCAAAAGAGGTAAAAGACCTTTACAATGACTTCAGAACACTAAAGAAAGAAAGTGAAAAAGATAATAGAGGATAGAAAGATCGCCCTCCCATGCTCTTGGATAGGCAGAATTAACATAATCAAATGGCATACTATCAAAACTATTATATAGATTTAATGCAATTCCTATTCAAATCCCAATGGCATTCTTCACAGAACTAGAAAAAGCAATCGTGAAATTCATTTGGAAAAATAAGAGATCCAGAGTAGCCAAAGCAATCCTCAGCAAGAAGAGTGAAGCAGGAGGCCTCACAATACCAGACCTGAAACTGGTACCAAAATAGACATGTAGACCAATGGTACAAAATAGAAAACACAGAGACAAACCCACATAAATATGGTTATCTCATACTAGACAAGGATGCCAAAAACATTCACTGGATAAAAGACAGCCTTTTCAACAAATGGTGCTGGCAAAACAGGAAATCATACATAGCAAAATGAAATTAAATCTCTATCTCTCACCCTGCACAAAATCAACTCAAAGTGGATCAAAGACTTAAGACACTAGAACAGAGACTCCTATTAAGAAGAAAAAGCAGGCTCAAATCTTCATTATGTTGGCTTAGGACCTAACTTCCTGAACAAGACTTCTAAAGTGCAAGAAGTAAAAATCAAGAATCAATAAATGGGACGGATTCAAACTAAAAAGCTTCTCAGCAAAGGAAACAATTAATAACGTGTAGAGAGAGCTTACATAATGGAAAAAAATTTACTACACGCACCTCAGGTGGAGCACTAATCTCCAGGATATAAAAAGAGCTCAAAAAAACTTAACATCAAACAAACAAAAAACCCAATCAACAAATGGGCTAAGGAACTGAACAGACACTTCACAGAAGAAGAAATACAACTGATCAACAAACATGAAAAAATGTTCATCATCTCTAGCAAGTTGAGAAATATGAATCAAAACTACTCTAAGATTTCATTTCACTCCAGTCAGAATGGAAATTAACAAGAATATAATAAATGTTGGTGAGGATGTGGAAAAAAAGATAACACTCATACATTGCTGGTGGGGCTGCAAAATGGTACAACTACTATAGAGGTATCTCAGAAAACTTGGAATGGAACCACCATTTGGCCCAGCTATCCCACTCCTTGGTTTATACCCAAAGGATTTAAATCAGCATAGTATAGTAATGCAGCCACATCAATGTTCATAGCAGCTCAATTCACAATAGTTAAATATGAAACCAACCTAGATGCTTTTCAACAGATGAATGGATAAAGAAAATGTGGAACATACACACAATGGAATATCACTAGCCTTAAAGAAGAATGACATTATGGCATTTGCAAGTAAATGGATGGAACTAGAGAATATGATGCTAAATGAAATAAGCTAATCCCAAAAAACCCAAAGCCGAATGTTTTCTCTGGTAAGTGGATGCTGATCCACAGTGGGGTGGGTGGATGGGGAAGAATGAAGGAACTTTGGTTTGTGTAGAGGCAAGGGAGGGGAGGGAGGGGCTGTGAGGCTGGGAGGGAAGGTAGAATGAGACAGACATTATCACTCTGTACAGGTATGACTACACTCCTGGAGTGACTGCACCATGTACTGCCCGAGGAATGAGAAGCTGTGCTCCCTTTGAGTACAGTATGTCAGAACGCATTCTACTGTCCTGTGTAACCAGTTAGGACCACCACGGCAAAACAGTTAGCAGAGCCCCCGCCAGGAGGCTGTCATCTACGTCTTTGGTAAAGTGCAAATTACAACCACCAGCTTAAAGTGCTGACAAAATTAAGGATGTTCCTTCAACATAGAGCCCAAGTGACAACTGACAGGACAGCCACGGACTGCCACACTCAGCCAGGGGCCTTCCCAGGAGAAGCCACACCCCTTAGCTTTACTGAGGTCAAGCTGCAGGTCAGGGGGCAAAGTGGCAGGCGCAAGGGTATGGGGCCTGGGGCTAGGGGCAGGCACAAGCGGGTGGAATCCAGGACCACGGCAACTAGTGCTCCCGGGCTGGGTGGAGGAGGAGCCACGGGAAGCGCCTGCTGACTGGGGAGTGAAAGGAAGGGAGCGCCAGGGGACTGTCCTGGGGGGAAAGAAGCCTCGAGCACCAGAAGGCTCCAGGACATGCCAACAGGGCTTTACGGAGACAGGTGGCAGTGTGGTAGGAGGGCTCTACACTGCCAGGGTTTGACGTTCACCTTCTTCAATGGCAGTAGGTTACCTCCTTTCTTTGTGAGTCAGTTTCCTCATCTGTAAAATGGAGCAAATAATAGCCCTCCCTTCGCAGGGTTGCTATATTAAATTGTTTCACATGATACTAAACACCAGCCATATAAATGTCACTATTGTTATTCCTGCGGGGACAGGCTGGTGTTGAAGTGGATAGGAATAAGCACAGCATTGCTGCCTGCAAACCACCAGCTGGCTGTTGACATTTAAAACCAAGTGACCCCATGCCAGGATGCTGTGCAGAGAGCTGAGGGGGTTTACCCAGCACAGGCAGGTCAAACCACGTGGGAATGCGCGGGAACCACCGCCTGCTTCCTCCCCCAAGCACCCTGAGCCACTCTGGCCTGCGTGCTGCCTGCTCTGGGGGTTTTCCTCAGCATTTGGTGGCTCTGCACTGCACAGCCAGCAGTGGCCAGCACAGGTCCTGACAAGGCATGGACTCAAGGGACAAAGCCAGAGGTGTGCTAGGGCAGGGCTGTTCTCAGTGTGCCCATTAGATGCCAGGAGGAGCGTGCTCAGAGTGTAACTCCACCCAGAGTTTAAGAACGTCACCTCCCTCGTGTCGGAGTTTGACCTCAACTATAAAGGAGTGGAATTCTAGTGGCTCTTCCTCAGGTGACAGCATGGCTCATAAGGAAGGACCACTGGCCTTCAAACATCCCTTCCAAGAATCTCTGAGCTGCAGGGGTGCTGTCTCCATCTTCCCCTGCGCTCCTAGACTCCACTGCCCCACCTGTTTCTCAGGCCTAGACAGTCCAGTGGTCAGTGGCAGGTATTACCCAGTGGCAGCAAAGATGCTTCCTAGAGGTTTGGGGGCTTCTGTCTGAGAATGTTGCCTCTAATGGGAAAAATGCTTTGGACCCAACCAGATGCCTTTGCTTGCACTGCCAGGTGCCATCCGTTCTCAGAACTGGAGAGGGCAGGAGATCAACAGGTGAGCTGTGGCCCCCAGGTCCGCTACCTGGCCTGTTCATGAAGTCGCAGTGGCCCAAGCCCGCGATGTCGATCCTCTTCATGAAGAGCACCATGCTGGTTAGGTTGGCTTCTTGCATTTCTGCTGGTTTCAGTGGCCTCATGTCTTTGGAGGCAAATTCTTCAGTGTACAGACAGAAAAGTTTCCCTATAAGAAACCAAGGAAAGTGACTTCAGTGCCTCTGTGTGGCCTTCATCTAAACATCCACATTTGGTTTCTGTGTCCGCAGTGCTACCTGAAGAGGATGCCCCGAGAATCTGCTTGCGAATCTCTGCTTGGCTTTGGCTGATGGGCTGTGTGATGAGGGAGTTGGCTCTGATCCTGGGGTTGTACACCTTTAATGGAAAGACAGCAGTGTTAGCCTCAGGCAACTACCATGCCATGCTGCACGTTGCTGGGAGGACGCGCTCATACAGGTGCCTTTCCTTTGTCTGCAATTACTATTAGTTCACTTCCATGATACAGGAACTGCAAGTGCTTCAACACGTGGCTGGAAGGTTGTCTGCTCTCCCTGCGGCTTCCAGAACTCGGGGGCCTTTGCACCATCTGCTGAGATACTAGCGCTGCTAACTTTCCAGCCACATGGAGAAAAGCACTGCTGCTCCAAGTGCTGATGCTCTGATGTATCGTGTGCTCTGAGCTTTCTCAGGTACAACACCTACCATAAGAAACCACAGACAGCATGGACAGCAAGTTTTATGAATGACTTCAGGGGCAAGCAGCACTTGGGTTCTCTGAATGGTGGACTACTTCGACAGCAGGTTTTACGAATGACTTCAGGGGCAAGCAGCACTTGGGTTCTCTGAATGGTGGACTACTTCAGTCAAGATCAACTCTAACTGGCTCCAAGGGAACCTTCATAACCTTTGGGACTATTTTTTGTCACAGTAACACAAGGATATTTAGGTGTTCAACAGCTAATAATGGTAAATGAATCAATATTTGCTAATTCCCTTTCAGCTCTCAAAGGCTATGATATCTTTAGTCCCAGTGACTTTGGAGTTTGAGAGAGCTTATTTTCATTTTCCATAATATTTTTATTTTAAAGGGACTAATAAAGTTATCTTATCTAAAAAATAGCTTTATTCAAGCAATATATGTTCTAAAAAATTTAGTACAATGCAAGCCAATATTTGCTAAAATTAAAGATGGTGCACTTCTGATTTCTAGTAAATTCCTGGGCAAGATGCTAATGGCTTTGATAAAGGGGCTACCAAAAATTATCTCGATGTACACAGGAGAAGATAAGTTTAGGTGTCCTATGCTGGGACCTTATCAAAAGAAAACACACGGACAAATAGAACTACTACCCTCATGCTAACGTTTTGTCTTTTCTCCAAGCCTCCTCTGGTACCTCAATCAGATTAATTTGTTTCCAGACTACCAACACCACTCTTCTTTGCATGTGTGACCAAATTTAGAGAATCCAGGACACAACGGTGCATTCTCACTTTCTGGCCAGCAAAATGGTGGAAACCCAAGAAAGTGGATCTTCGTGATCATCAGCACATTATTTAATCTCCTTGATGATAATTACCCTTCTTCTCTCCACACCCACATCAATAACAAATCTGACTGTGTTGCTCCAGATCAGAGATTCCCCAGAGCTGGTGGTCAACACCACTCTTCTTGGATAAACTTGGCATTTCTTCTCTGTTTCATCCATTGGCTTGAATAGTGCACACTTTTCTCTGGGGTATAAAGGAACCACCACCAGTTCTCCAAGGTCTGGGTTTAAGTTAGACCCTTCTTGGCAGACAATCTCATAGGCTTTTCCAATATCCTAGCATTAAAAAAAAAAAAATCACCCATGAGAATAAGTATAACACAAATTGCTAGTTTTTAAAAAAGTCAGAATTCAATAAAATTATAGCCAATTCTGTATAAAGCAGGCAAGGAAAGAAATGCCTTGGTTGTTGCCTACATATATCTTTAAATAAGATATAACTGGAGAAGAAAATTTCATTGGGGTCATTAAATATAATTCATAAGTTATTTCATTGCTTTTGGTCCAAAATGGGTTTCCTCTTGTGAGATGTACTATCTTTGCCTTTGCCTCATTATCTGGCTATTTCTCCAGCTTGATGAGGCTGCTCATATCTATAAGCAATGACAGGTAGACAAAACTTATTCTCGTATCAGTGAGGATGCATTGCTGCACTTTAACACTAGCAGACCTGGGAATTACACACTTGCTGCACATTTCCAATAAAGGCACATAGACAAATATAATCAGGATCCCCATCTGGATCATTCTAAAACTGATTTTGACTCATTAGCCCTTTAAAGTAGCAGAAATATAATAAAGTATAGAGCAAATAGTGCTACTGAACATTTTGCGTGATTCAGGTGTCTAGAAATATGTTTAAATACATGTCAGATAGAGCATGGGGGAAAATGTAAATTATGGTCGGGCATGGTGGCACATGCCTCAAACCCCAGCAACTCAGAAGCCTGGGGCAGGACGACCACAAATTTGAGGTCGGCCTCAGCAATTTAGCAAGACTCTGTCTCAAAATTTAAAAAAAAAATAAAAAGGGCTAGGAATGTACCTCAGTGGTAGAGCACCCCTGGGCTCAATCCCCAGTACCACAAAAAATAAAAAATGAAAATAAAACTATTTGCCATAAAACTATGTACAAATAATTGACAGAAAATGCTTAAAAGGTAAGGCATTTTAGAGAGTTTTTTTTAAAAATATTTTTTTAGTTATACATGGACACAATATCTTCATTTTGTTTATTTATTTTTATGTGGTGCTGAGGATTGAACCCAGGGTCTCACACGAGCGAGGCGAGTGCTCTACCGCTGGGCCTCAACCCCAGCCCCAAGAGAGTGTTTTTCTATTTTTCAAATCACACCTAAGTTTTTAGAAAGTCATATATAAAAGATGTCACACTGTAATTTTGACTCCTCTTTATGTTTCCAAACTTTTAACCTTTTAAATGGTCTAACAAACTACCAAGTGAAAGAAGCTTCATCGACTTTGTTAGATTCCATTAAGTTGAAAGATGGCTTCCTGTGACCCTTAAAGTTTAGGACTTAACTGTACTCTGTTTTTCTACCTTGTGATGCCTTCCTTTCTATACCTTTTGTAGAATGGCATTGAGTTAACTCAAGGGTTTTGGAGGAAGACAGATCTGCCTGAAAAAAAGGGTCAGGCTTCACAGATCTCTAAGAACGGGGGTAAGCTACTTTTTTTCTTTTCTTGTTCCTTTAGGTACCAGGATTGAATCCAGGGGCTCTTAACCACTGAGCCACATCCCTAGCCCTTTTGATTTTGAGACAGGGGCATGGGAAGTTGCTGAGACTGATTTTGCACTGGTGTTTCTCCTGCCTCAGCCTCATTGGGATTACAGGCATGCACCTCCATGTCTAGCTGATTTTTTTTTTTTAACTGAACAAACAGCATGACTGTTGATCATAAATAAATGAAAACTTGCCAAACGGAATAGTAAGAACAAACAATTTTTCCACTTTTACAATTCTGATCACTTCATTTTATCTCACATATTTTGTGAGGACAGCCTAGAAATTAAAAGGAAAACAACTGAGCCCTGAGCTCCTGGACCGTGCTGGGGCTGGCCTGCCCAGAGACCCACCACTCCTCCCAAATGGCACAGGTTAACACCCTCCGCAGCTAACCTGGGGATGGGGAAGGAGGCTCGATGCCAGGTACGGACTCTAAAATATTTTCTCTTATACTTAGAATACTGTTGAAAGAATAATTTTAATAATTAATTTTTTAATCTGCTTTTAGTTGTCAAACGTTTTAGTTGGGGATAGGTTCAAAAGTTGAATTTTGTTCCAAAGTGGGATGGGGGATAAACCTTTAGTAGGAAAAAGCAGAATGAGATCTAAATATATATTATATAGGGGCTGGGGTTGTGGCTCAGCGGTAGAGTACTCGCCTAGCACACGTGGGGCACTGGGTTTTATCCTCAGCACCACATAAAAATAAAATAAAAGTATTGTGTCCAGTTACAACTAGAAACAAAATATTTCTAAAAAAAACTCTCTGTCTCTCTGTCTCTGTCTCTCTCTCTCTCTCTCTCTCTCTCTCTATATATATATATATATATACACATACTATAAAAGTCAGACTTGCTGGGCATGGTGGTGCACACCTGTAATCCCAGAGGCCTGGTAGGCCCTAAGCAATTTAATAAGACCCTGTCTCAAAATAAAAAATAAAGAGGGCTGGGGATGTGGCTCAGAGGCTAAGTGCCCCTGGGTTCCACCACTGGTACCAAAATAAAAATAAAAACACACACAAAATTTAGAGTCTTCAAGCACAGATGATAGAGAGCTTTGAGGCCATAAGCTTCAGAAATTTAAAAATGCTTAAAACACACCTGGCGCCTAATATCTTTTGTTCAATCATTTCCTTGAATCTTCTTACTCCGTGTGTCCAGAGCCTTTGTATATATAGGACATTACCTGTATAGCTATGCAAAAGGGCAACATCTACTGAAGGACAATTTTCAGTAGATGTCCAGCCTCCAAAACGAGAGGAGACCCTCAACTGCATAGAACCAGAAAATGCCAACCTGCCAACAGCTTCTCTGACAGTTTGTCACTGCAGGGTACTCTGGCTAGACACCACCATAAATCTCATCCTACATTTTCTACTTGTTTCAGTTTTTGTTTTCAGGCTAAACGATAGCTAAGTGATAAGAACAATACCCTGTAAACATTCAGGGCTGTAAGTCTCAGGTGCCAAGACCCTGGGCAGCAGGTGAATTATGGGGATTAATTCACAGCAGATGTGACACTAAGCAAGAACTTTGAGAAAATGTCACATACCTAATGTGAATGCATTACTGACTCAATGAAACCAAAATGTTTCTGCAATTTGAAATGTACTTTTTCAATAAAAAATCACAGCGAGCACTATTCCACTAAACTGCCTGGGTTTGTTCTCATATGCTACTTAAGCACTATGGAAGGTTTTAAAGCTTTATATAAGAACCAAGAAAGCTTCAAATAGCATGGTGAAATAATGATCCACAGCTGGGAACAGGGATTTCCAAGCAAGACAAACCTTTCCAAGACCATCAAAGAGGAATATCTTAACAGTGATGGAATAAGAGGGGTAAAAGAGAAGCCCATAACCACACTGTGCTGCACCTGTTGGGTGGATGGGGAAAGGAAGCCAATGACACCTGTGGACTGTGGGGCTGAATCACCAGGAACAGCCAGCTTCCAGGGAAGGTCTGAGGAGCAAGCAGAACTACGGCAGCTACTGCCTATGGACCAGAGGGTCTCCAGCGTCTTCAGGGATCCTACTCTCAGAGGCCAGAACTACAAAATCCCCCTGCAGCTATCTGTGGGGGACCAACCTTACACGTGACTGGGTTACACTCCCCGGCTGGGTGCTGAGGCGCTCAGTCGCAGAAATGTGGCAAAGCTTTCCCCACCCTTCTTGGGTGCAAGGGTCGGGGTCTCGTGCAGGGGTGTGTTTGCTACAGCCCCATGGGTGAAGCGTAGCTTCACCTGTTCCTTTGTAATATAACCCTTGCCCTGTTTAGGATAGAATCTTCCATGGAAGTGCCTTGTGTGTGTCCCCTCCTCTTACTGTGCCCCTGGGTGTGGCCTACCCAGGTGTCAGTCAACCTGCTGACAGTGGACATCATGAAGATAGACTCAGCCCCCTGAAACCTGACCCCTTGCCTCATTTTGTTCTCCTCAACAAAAGGGGTCAGCCGTGCTCTCACTCTCGCTCTAGACCCTTAAGGTCAGAGGAGCCGTCACAGCGACCCCAAAGAAAAAGGTATTTGTGTCTCTTGTGTGGTTATTTCGTGCAGCCCAGTTAGCCCAGTTCAACTGGAGTGGCCCCTGAGCCTTTTAGACGAGAACAGAAACCCGGCAGCCATCCTGGCATATAATTTTCAAGCTCTTCAGATTGTAAGACCGAGGGTTTCCTGACAGAAATACCCTGGCAGTCTGGCGTCCTGGGGACTCGGTTTCCACAACCTGCCTCAGTGAAGTTCACCTTCTAAAGTCCAGCAGGTCGACAGCCACTGCTGCCGTGAGTTTATAGCTTACGTTACTTACAAGGATCAAATGCTTTAAGACCACCATTCCAATTCTGTTACAAGCTTTTATTTTCCAAAAGTTCATTTTGAAATTTTTGTGTACGTACTTGAAAGACAAGATAACTGTGCATCCCATCAGTCTTAATTACACTTTCTCCTTCTGCAGAAATGCAGGTCTGCTTTTTCACCTGGCAATTCTATATGCTTTAGATTTCTCATGTTGCCATTTTTCCCTTCCTTAGGTTCACTCAGTGACACTGGGGACCTCTGTTTTCATAGATTCTCTGCCTCCTTGGTCATTTTATTATGTTCCCGAGGACTTTTTTGAATATCCTAAATCATGCAAGGCTAGGACATGACAATAGAATAAATCACTCTCATAGGTCGATTACTATTCAAGAGAATATTTATCATCTTGGTACAAAAAATTGATAAATACACTGTAGAACATACACATTTAAGATTCTAAGTGACTTTAAGGAAACAGGTAACATGTAAATTGTAAGAAAACTGTCTCAAGTTCCCAAAGCTAGGAGGACCAGTGTTCCTCCTCCCTGAGAGGCGGGGACTCCTGGGCTCTTCCTGGCAGCACAGCAATGTGCAGGCAGAGGCTCGGACAGAGGAGCAGGTGCTCCTCTCTCCAGCAGGTGACACAGCCTGCAGCGAACAGCTTCCTCCTCGGTTTCTGTTAAATCACCAGAACCACTACCTGTTCGGGTCATGGTCTAAGAACTAGTACTTTTACTAAGTGAACAGATTTGAAGGGAAGAGGACCAGGCAACCAGTCTCTAGAAGAGGTGGGATTCTGGTGATCTGGGGGCTTTTAGATTCTGCCCATGAATCAACGAAGAGTCAGTGTAGCTTCAATAAAAAAATGAAGTAACCCCAATGGCAACTCGCTGTAGAAAAGCAACCAAAAATGGAAAAGAGGCTCAACTGTACATTTCCAAGCAGTCTTTTGAAGAGAAGTTTGCAAGAAATCCAAGTTAAGGTTTTTCCCCCATCTTTAAGTAAAGGAGGCTCATTCTAGGGAGATGGCCTTCCGGGGAGCACAATCCACCATTTCTGACTCGCACCCCACTGTCACAGGAACATTTATGGGAACTTTGTTGCTGCTGAACTCCATCCCAAGAGCTTAGGTTAGATTTGTGATCTCCACAAATGTGCCTGGGCACCAGGGAGCAGTCGAGAGTCCCTGTGTGTCTACTGCACAGACAACAAGGAAGCCAGCAGGCCTGGGCCGGGCAGCCCTGGCCAGGGAGCTGGCCTGGAGATCACTCCCACAGGCACCTCGCAGCCTCGCTTTCTGTTTGCAGAACAGCATGTGACTTCAGCAACACTTCCCTGTTCCCCTCTCAGTGCAGGTTTTATTTACCCTGCCAAGGCTTTGGAAGTGTCAAAGAATGAGGTGTGATGGAGCTCAATGTTTAAACAGTTACCCGGCAGATGGAAACCGTGTGTTAGTTATTAAAAGCTTCCCAAATGAAATTCCTCATTACACACTGCTGGGTCAAAGTAGCACTTACTTACTTGCTCACAGGCCAGAAAGACTACAATGTCGCCCTCCTCACCCGAGTGGTGAATTTCAAAGATAAGGCGTAAAATAGACTGGAAAGAATCCTTTTGAGCCCCACTAAGGTACACAACTTCCACAGGGTGCTTATTTTTCACCTCTATGAGAGGCACATTTCCATAGTAAGAGCTGAGTTTGCTGACCAGGAGAGGGGAGCAGTTAATTATGAGCTTCAGCTCTGGTCTTGCCAGCAAGACATCCTTGAGAAGTCCGAGTAACACGTCGGTGGCAATGCTGCTTTCATGGACATCATCCAGGATGACGACCCCATAGCTACCCAAGAAAGGACTGGACATCATTTCTCTTTGCAGCATGTCGTCAGTACAGTACCTGTAAAGAAGGCACATTGCAGTTAGAATATTCTGAAGAAAGTCATGCAGAGAACTTTCTACAACAAACACGCCTTTCCCTTGTATCCTTTTCTTTAAATCAGTGGCTCTACATCTTCACTGGGACCAGGAAACTGTTGAGGTGGTAGAATCTACAGGCCTCCAACATGGGAAAATAGACATCAAGAAAATTTACACCCAGTTTGTGTGTATATATATATATATTCATGGGTTCTCTAAGGACGATCGCAGGTTGAAGACTTCTGCCTGAATGCTTATTAAAAATAGTAACAAGAACTGTGTTTAACATGGACCCAAAGCTTTATAAATAAAAAAACATTACCACAAAACACCCTCACCAGGTAAGCATTGTCCCTTCCCCTTCGTCAGTGGGAGAATTCTCCGTAACAGCATCCGCTTTCCAGGCTCGCAGCCAGCTCCCACAGGGAGATCTCCATCACTGGCGGTGCACGGTGGAGTGTGTCCCTAATATGTTGCCGTCAATAAGCTTGGGCTCTCACTCCAATACTAAACAAACACAAGTCTCTAAAGATAATCTTCATATGAGAACAGAAATTGGCCAGAATGCCTGGAGACAGCAGGAATCATTAATGATTTTAATGGATTTTTTCAGCAGTTCTTGGGATTTTATTTTTAAAAATAATAAAAAATGACCTATCTGTCACTCAAATATCTTTCTGACATATATTTACCTATGTGTTGCTTAAAGAAAGCAATTTTACACATTTTCTAGCTATTTAAGGTATTTGCTATTGTTTGTCTTTGTACATAATGGTTCTGAGACTGCTACTCTCAGAAAGGACTGATTGCAAGGCTTTTTCTCACTTGCATTTGGAAACTCAGATTTGGGGAGGGTTTTCACCCTTTCTTCCCAGAACTGATAGCACTGGCCCACTGTGCCTTCCTCCGGGGGGTCTGGAAGCTTGCACTGTACTAAGCAGAGGGTGCTTATGTGACCATCCTCCACTCAAACCCCTGGGCACTGAGTCTAGTGAGTTTCCCAGGAGGACACCACTTTGCATATCGTCACAACTCACTGTGCTGTGTGACCCCTGGGAGAGGACTCCTAGAAGCTCATGCTGGTTTCCTCTTAATTTCAGCCTATATCCCATTTTCTGTGCTGGTCTTGCTTTGTATCCTTTCACTAAATATATCTTGATTGCTATACATCTTAGGTGTGAGTAAACTATATTCTGAATCCTCCTGGCAAATCATCATACCTAGTGGGTCTTGGGGACCCTGGCACAGCTCTCAGTTGACCACTTTAAAGGAAGAAAGAGAAGAATAGAAACACAGTTTTAGCTCCTAGTGTATCAGGCAAGCTGCCAGTCCAGGGCAGACAGTTTCTCACTTAACCTTCAGAATAAATCTTCAAGGTAGATTTATTACCATCTCATTTTTATGAATGAGGACCTGAGATTCAGAAAGGCTAAACACCCTGTCACAAAGCCAGGCACAGAGTCAAGATCTCAACCTGAACACCTATCATGTCTGATGCCACTGTTAAATTACAGACTGCCTCCCTGGCCTCTACATCTTGGGGATAAGGTTCCTGCTTTTCTCTGTTGCTCTCTGGGATCAACACATTTCCTCTCGGCCTTCCTTTTCATACGTATTCTCGTGTCTTACCAAACGAGCAGTGACAAACTGCAATCATTCCTTTCCTCAAACTTAAAGAAGAAAGTATCCTTTGACTTCTTCAACACTGCATTTTATTCAAGATACAGATGAACAAATGCAGGCATGCAAAGTTTGGCCTTCAGGTCCCCTCTTGCTAAGGTTAATTAGTAGGATACAATGCCATCTTGTTATTGGTTCATCTTAAAACAAATCATTTTAATCTATGCTACTTCTTTAATGGTAGAAACTGAATCTCTGTTCCTTTTTCAGCAAAACCCATCTCAGCACTGCCGCTGCAGGACACAGAGCTCACCATCAGACAGGAGGCATGTGTGTTACGTAAATACACACAGGTGTAATTAGAAAAAGAGAAGAGGGTGACCTATTTAAAACTCAGCAAGCAAGGCCTGGCTTCCAGATGATCATATCAAACTAAAGGAATCACAAAGGCTCACCCTAAAACTTACTACACAAATCTTCAATTTTTTCTGATATGGATATATTTCAAAGATATATTTCTTACATTTATTATGATAATAAAGTATCATGTATATAGTGCTTTAAAAAGTGCTGTTACTGATAACCATGAAAAACATATAGATACACTGCCAAGGTTTCAGGAAATGCAGTACAAATTTTAAATTCTTAAGACTGCTGGTTGCCATGGTACACCCCTATAATTCTAGGTAGGTAGAGTGCCCCTAGGTTCAATCCCCAACACTGCAACAAACAAATAAACAAACAAACAAAAACTCCCTAAGACTTAAAACTGCTAAGAATATGATAAAATATTTAAAAGTTTTATTAACATTAATATTTTCTAAAATTTTATATGTTGAGTTTGATCTTAATGGAAATTTGAGAATTTTCAGTTTTCAAAACTAAAAAGGTCAGTATTCAAAATCTATGTGTCACTTCTATAAGAAGACTACTTTGGGTATATAATATTCAGGTGTTTTCTTTTTTCAAAAAACGCCAGGAAAAAAAGCTTAAAAAATGAAACTGTTATATATAGCATCAAAAAAACCAAAAACAAAAAAACAAAGTAGAGGACATAAGATGGCTTTTCTGAGGCCCACTATGTGCCTGATGGATTAGTTTTCAGGGAGTTATGAAGAATCCTGCCTCCTCTAATCAACAATCAACCCTAAATCCTTTGCCTTAAGTAGCAATTCAATCTGAGCTTATTCAAAATTATGGCTAGCATACCTCCCCAGGAAAATGAATCTGGCTCCAATTATAAAAATCTAATTAGAAATTTAATTATAATTACAAAATGGCTACCACCTACATACACTATGCGTTGGTCCCATATATGGACTCACCCAGGCCTCACAGTACCCCTCAGAGCAGGTGCATCAGTCATCCGATTTTAGGGATGAGGAAACTGAAGCACAGAGGATAGGTTCATTATATAGCTACGCTGCCTCCTCCAGAGCACAGAGCTCCAGGAGGAAAATAAGGTATTGTTTTTGCCTCCTACTCAAGACTGCACCCCATTCACAGCAACAGCAAGCAGGACGTCTCCTGACTCTGCTTGGGGGAGGTCAGGGTGAAGAGAAAGCCCCAGGTCCCAGCAGCAGAGCTGTAATATGAAAATACAAAAACATGAGCGGCCAGCAGCCAGCAAGAGCCCCAGCAGACCTGCAGCGGCTAAAGCAGGCTGTCATCAGAGTGCCTTGCACTGCAGCCCCACTCACCCAAAGCTCTTGTCCCTATTAAGAAAGGGACACTTTAATGTAAATTGTGGACCTTCCTTTGGCTGTCAGAATTGAATGCTTGGGTTTTGCACCCTGAATAACCTCACAAAAGCAAGTCCAATATGCGATAGATGTTTAAATGGTAGGAATGTCTTGACCTACTCTCAAATATGATTAGATTTCCAGTTATTCATCTTTGTAGCTTTCTTTTTTAAAAAATATTTATTTTTTAGTTGGACACAATAGTTTTATTTTGTTTATTTTTATGTGGTGCTGAGGATCGAACCCAGGGCCTCGAAAGTGCTAGGCAAGCACTCTACTACTGAGCCACAACCCCAGCCCCTCATCTTTGTAGCTTTCTAAAAAAATAAACACACACACACACATACACACCTGATTTCATATTAAGATAAAACCATTATTCTATTTTAAAAATGACTATGTCCCAGGGTTTGCTGATCAAAGAATTTTCAAAGTCTAAATGGCATTAAAGATATAAAAACACAAGCACTTACTTCAGCACCTTTAGAACAATCATTTAATTAAAATCATGATGGTGGCACACGCCTGTAACCTCAGTGGCTCAGGGAGGCTGAGGTAGGAGGATCACGAGTTCAAAGCCAGCCTCAGCAAGAGCGAGGCACTAAGCAACTTAGGGAGGCCCTGTCTCTAAATAAAATACAAAATAGGGCTGGGGGCATGGCTCAGTGGTCAAGTGCCCCTGAGTTCAAACCCCAGTACAAAAAGAAAAAAAAAGGCTACTTTAACCTGTAAAAGCTGAAGAATGACAGCTACCCCCAGGGCTCCTCCCTCTTTCAGCATTGTATGTCGTGCCTGTCCAGCTGTGCAACTAGTCTGTGAGCTCCCAAGAGGCAGAGAAGGTTTCCATTTCTTGTCAGTCATGCACCATTTACATAACAGGAACTTTATAAATATTATTAGAAGTACTAACTTGATGACTTGGGCCAGCAGAGCTATATCACTAAGGTAATGTGTCCTCAAGAAGTTCAAGTCACAGTGCTTTTGGTGTGAAGATTCCCCATAGCCTGACCCTAGCCTGAAGATAGAGTCTTCTGTTTCTGACGACAGCCATTTGCAGGAAAGCAGCTTAGTACAAATGGAACAAGTCACATAGGCTTTTTTAATGGACACGGAGCCACATTCAAGTCTGCAGCAGTAGCTGGGCCAGAACAGTTCTATTTCCTTCCACTAGCAAATTTGTTAGCATCCTCTGTGGGACAAGCACATTGAACGCTGGGGATATGAGTGTGCAGAAAGCCATCTTTGTCCTGTTCTTCTGAAGCATAGCTGCCTAAACGGCATGCCATGACACGCTGGCATGCCACATAAGTGGGTTATGGATGTGCAGATACACCAATACTGATCCCAGTATATGCAGATCCCCTCAGTTCCTGGAGAGGCAGGCAGCACCCAGGCAGCTAGAGCCTACAGGTGGTCACCTCTGGCTGTAAGAAGCACCCACCATTTCCTTGAGGTGCTGGACAGATACTATCACTGTCTATGAGGGCTATGATATAAGACTGCTCAAGAAGCACTGGTCCAGGGCAGTAACTTCTCTAATTTTCCTACTTCCTATTTCCTTTCCCTTTTCTCTTTTCTTCTTTGTATCAAGCTCTCGGAAGCCTTTACTTAAAAGAAATCTCAAACGGAAGCTAAACACAAAGAAGAGGTACCACGACTTACAGTAGCACAGAGAAGGCTCCTGGGATGCCTTAAGACACTGAAAAAGAAAGCTGCAGAACACAGATGGAAAGGGTGTGGTGGAGGCTGATGCACAGGAGCCCACAGGGTTTCAAATTCCTATCAGCAGAGGGTCAGGAAGCCTCCTGGTGTGGGCGACTCTCCCACTGAGTCTTGAGTGACTGGGAGGAAATAGCCATGCCCACAAGAGGCCTGGATTCTCTGCATAGGGAAGCACAGGTTAAACGCACAGACGCGTAGAGGCCCCCACAGCTGGCACACAGGCGATGATGTGGGCGCATGAGCAGGCAGAGCTCTACAAG
Organism: Urocitellus parryii; assembly: GCF_045843805.1. Lineage (NCBI taxonomy): Eukaryota > Metazoa > Chordata > Mammalia > Rodentia > Sciuridae > Urocitellus > Urocitellus parryii. Next base: position 205,528,467 of record NC_135535.1, read on the forward strand.
TATGAGCTTGAAGGTCTTTGGGCACCAACCTAACAAGCTGCAACTTTTTCCTGAGGATTATGGGGAGCCGTGGAAGAAGTTTTGGCACAGAATCTCTGATGGTGCCAAGGTGGGGACATAGCTGGTGCGGTCAGGCTGGACACTGAGACACAGTTATTATTACCCCAAATGCTCAACCCACAGAAGTAAGAATAATGCTCTTCCAGGATCACAGAGCCCAGGCCAAGAGTCATCAGGGAGCCGATGAAGCCTCCAGAACTAACCTCAGGATCGTTTCACTGGTACAGCAGTTTTCAAAAGGGATCACGTAGCCAACTTCATGCCCGATGTTCACATCCATCTCATCCGCTACCCTCAGGGCGAGCTGGACTGCAGTCTGCTTACGGACCTGAGTGCACACCACGCCCCCATGCTGGTAGTGAACGGAAAGGCAATATTCAGCACACCACTGAGGAACCTTAACAGGGAAAAATGACACAGGGTCAGCTCCCACTATGACAAACACGACAACCACAGCAGGGACAGCTCTGTTGTAGTAGGGTCCGACTTCTAAGGGACTTTTTCTTTCACCAGTCACCAAAGGACTGTACTGAATCTTCTCAAATGGAACTCTGATCAAGCCGTTATTATGTATGCACTGCCATGAATTAAGAATACACCAGAGTTAGTAGGGAAATTGAAACTATTTAAGTTTGACTCTCAAAGAAAGATAAAAATAAAGAGAAAAATAAAAAAATTCTTAACCTAAGCTATTTCTGAAAGGCTAATCTATTTACAGATTATTATTTTCTTCTGGTGATAAGAAAGCCTCATCAAAAATATAGCTTCTGGCATCTGCTATTATGATTTAAGAATGTAAATATTAAATAGCATTTAAATGAAAATGAGCAACTCAAAGCATTTACTTTTAAATTTAAATGATCATAATAAATAACTAAGTAAACTGGGTGACCAACCATTCTTCTGGTATGAAGACTAAAATATTCTGGTAATTTGTTATCTAAATACAAATGATTTCCCACATAGATCTGGAAAGCAAAGCTGCTTAGAAAATACTTTTACCTAAAATGTGTTGTATTGGGGCTGGGGATATAGCTCAGTTGGTAGAGTGCTTGCCCTCCATGCACAAGGCCCTGGGTCCAATCCCCAGCACCACAGGAAGGAAAAAAAAAAATCTGCTACTAAAATATGAATCAAATGCTTTTTATCAAGTTAATTTGTGTAAGAATTGTTTTAGCAGAAAAGTACTGAATTTATTTGTAAGCTACAATCTTAAGATACTGTCAATAAATTATGCCTTAAATGCATTAAAAAAATCATTCCAAGAGTATTTTTAAATAGATCTAAAGCATCTGAAAGTTGCAGAATTTTTAATGATCTGAGGTCTCCTATTTACTAGTCTTATTGTGGAATTCTTAGATTTTAATCCTCACTGTAATTTGAGATATTAGTAATTTCGAGATGAGTGTGGCAGGCCCTCACTTGTATTGAGAAGAATGCACTCCCTCCATCTGAAGACAGGGGGCAGCCTTGTCAACGGGTTGAAATTACCAGTAATTATCTACTCAGTGTCTATTTTGTTCTACGAAAGAAGCAGGTTTAAGATGTGTGCTCAGGAAATCTGGAATCACGGCAGAGCCAGGAAATCACAAAGCACCTACGGGGCCAAAGCCAGCATAGGCCTGGCTTGTCACTGACCTGACCCACATCAGCCACAAGTCTCCCAAGCTTCAGCTCCCTTGTCTGTGGGGGAATGTGTTGAATGGATGAGAGCTGTCCTTCAGGCCTGCACTCCATGGGCTTCATCATTCCCAGGCATTAGATCCCCGTGCATTTCCTAACCATGGCAGAGCTGCCACCCCCCAATTCCCCAACTAGACTCTGAACTCTGAGAGCAGAGATCTGTCTGTCTTGGTCATCAAACTATCCTAGTGCTCAATAAATGTATGATAAATGAACAAATTACTTACTTATACTTTCCAGAAATATTTTAAAATTTGATGATTCTACAGTCTAGAATTGTTTCACAATCACCAATCTGAGAATTCACATAACATTTTGTTTCCCTCGTTCCTTAACAAATATAAATATATATAAATAGGACAAATATAAATATACATATATTTATATATAATATATATGATTATATATTTGTTTCAGTCATATAGAATTATAAAATATGTATTTTTATAACATTTCATATTATAAAATATAGTCATATAAAATAAAATCATAATATATTTATAATATTATATATATGTGTGTGTGTATATATATATATATATATATATATATATATATATATATATCCTAGTCAAATCCTTAGTTTTTAAAGTGACTTCTTTCATGTAAGGGTCCATAATCCAGGGTCCCTAGTGCAGACCTCAGATAGCACTCATGTGAAAAACTGCATTAAAATCACTTTTTGAACTTTGTCTTCCCACTAGACTGGAAGATCCTTAAACTGTACATGTATGTTTTATATTCGTCCTCAATATTTAATAGAGGACCTGACACATGGAAAATAAATATTTGGATGGATGAATGGAGGATGGATCATAATTGAAAAGAAGGCAGAGAAAGGCTGGGCTCAGGACTAAGCACGAGAGACTAAGACCTAGGAGAAATAGGCAGTAGCCATTTACTAATTATGCATAGGAAGAAAAAATAAATATTCCATGGTTTCTAATATAAAACCCCAGAATAATGGTATAAATTAGCAACAACTGTTAATTAGAAAGTAAAATAAATGAGTGAAGCAAGATAATAATACTAAGTTCTATTGAGAGGAATGCAGAGTTAGGAAGGAAAAGAGATGGCCTTTGGGACTGTCAGGAAGATGGTCAGTATGACAGTCCCTGACTAAGTGACAATGAGAGACATTAGGTGGAGCTGTCCTGAGGTCAACTGAGAAGCAGGCCTGAGAGAGAGGTCGGAGCTAGACACAAAGGCATGGCAATCCTAGAATTTCAGAGCTAAAAGGAATCTCTGGAAGCCATGTAGGCCAATCCCCTCATTTGATTTACTTGAGAAAATAAAATGGGAACAGTCCTTCCATATGTCAGATAATATCTAGGGCAAGGCTGAACACACACGTTTAGTGGCCAAGTTCCTAGCTGTATAGAAATTACAACCAATTTCTGAGCACACACTCCACTAGGGTTCTGACTACATAAGATGCGTCTCCGCTTTGGGCAACAACTGTTTGTGAGTAGGAACAGTAAGAGATGATTTGCAAACTGAAGGGTCATTCCTGAATATAAAGGAATGAGACATAGAGCTAGCTGTCCTCTCTGTATTAGAATTCCTGCATGTTGTCATGCCTTGGAATCCCTCTAGGAAAGCAAAGGTGCATTCTGAAGTTTGATTCCTCAGCAAATTCCAAATATTGGCTTAAAAAGTTATGATGCAGCAAATGCTGGAAATTTGGATATTTTCTACTTTTGAGGAACACTGAGGCTATAGCTCTTTAAGGAACCCTGGAATTCTGTGCCATAATTAACAGGAAGCCTACTGCTGGTGTCTGTGCTCCTTGTCCTGTCTGCGATTCTCCTCTGAGTAACCACAGTGCAGCTTTTCCACTGTCCCTCAGAACACCTTCCTCTTCTCACTACTGAATTACCTACCAGATAGAGGTCTCGAAGACATTCCCCATCAGGAAGTGTTCCTCTGGACAGGTTAGTCACCAAGTTGACTTTATGGGAACTAGGAAGTACAGCTAACTGTGTCTTTCCAAAAATCATTTGGCTTTAGCTATCTTCAGAGAAACACTGAATCCTGGGCCATTTTGTGACTTAAATGGCACTGAGCATTTAGCAAAAGTTATGCAATATAGTGATAAAAATAGGAAATTGCTCCTTTAACATATGCAAAAAATAATTTATCTACAAAGCAACTTGCTGGCAACTTTGGCAATAAACAACTCCCAAGTTTATATGTTGGGCCTAGAAACTCTCCCCAACTAGAAATCAATACTTTAAATTTTTCTTTCTAAGCTTGCCTACTAATTTCTCAATTCATTTTATAGATGTAATTTCCTGTACTGTACGATATGCCAAATATGTTCAAGTCAGAGCAGTGAGGTGTGCCTTATGCTATGCCCCAAAGCCTATGTCCCAACCCTGAAGCCTGCAAGGCAGGCAATCAGTGTTAAGCAGAGACCAAAATGTGCATCCCAGCCTTGCACCTCCTACCTGGAGGAAAATGGCTAGGACTTAAGCTGATCTGCTGCTGTGAGAATAGGAAACAGGAGACCCCTGGGTGACTAAAACCCAATCCATGGATAGCCTTCATCATCTTCAGTTACTGCAACTTGTACCAATTCGGAAAGTGAAGCAAAGGTGCTCCATTCCTGACTTTGAGCAGCATGCACAGAGGATGGGTTACTGGATCCTGGGGGAGATAGAATCCAAGATCCTTGGGTTGGCTGCAGATTTCCTGTAAGAATCTGCAGCCAGCTCCAGAGGGGAACTAGAGTATATCAGCAAGCAGCAAGCAGCAAGCATGGTCTTATCACTGACGTGTGCAGGAGGATATCCATGTGAGCTGTAATGGTATAGAACCTTCTGCCTGTCCATCCATCCGCAGCTAGAGATTGCTTTACCACATCTTATGGCAAAATGGTTAAGTAAGAATAAAGAAAGTGAGAGAAAAGACCTGTCTCTGTGAGACAGGATACGACTACTGTTCTTTTCAACACATCCTAGTCCCAAAGGGCCCAAGCCTTATTTTTAAATCACTAGTCTGTCCATGAGGCCAGACTCCTTTTCTGCTTTCTTTTCTTGGTGTCACTAGGTCCCCCAGTTCTGTGGCAAAGTGCCAAGGTCCCAACCACTCACTCATATTTCAGTACCAGAATCACAGAATTCACAAGGTAAATGAGACTCTGAGCACCACCAACTCCCCAAAGGTGTGACTCCCTTCAATAGGGTCTTTGCAGAGTTCCTGTGCCTAAGGTGGCTCGTCCTGCCCAACAGAACTCTTTACAAAGTGGTGGGGCCCTTCTGAATCAAAGGTCACACACCCCTGGGTATCCTAATTCACACACATCTTGATTTTGGGTGAATACAGGTACAATCTACCAGCAGAAAATGACGGGAAAGTTCGCCCAGTCAGTAGGATGGAGATGTTCTATGCCACCCAGCTTCTGAAGTTAGATCTTTTATTTTTTAATTTATTTCTGCATTATAATTCTTAATATACCATTATACCATGATTTATCATATCTCTGATTATATATAGGGTATGTTGAAGTTAGATCTTAGACATTTCATGCTTATTCACTTCAATGACCCATCCATTTGTGGGGAATTTCAGGACAAGTCAGAGAAGAAGCAAGCAAAATAGATAGTTCTAAAAATGTTTCACTTTCTTTCAGGCTCTTTCACAAGCCTGCCCCAAAAAACGTAATAGGGAAAGGCTCTACAAACAGATGGGACACTGTCCTCTTTTCCCCTAGGGCAGTCATAAAATAGCCTCCATAACATCTGCACCAAACAGTGATGGAATTTTTAGGACCTTTGGAAGACTTGGCTCTGGAGACAGGCTTTTCTTTGAAAGGTTTTAAAACTGCGAGGAATAAGGAAATAGTCTTAGAACCTCTAAAAATAAATAAGTTACCAATCTATTTCCAGAATTAAGAAAACAACCAATGAACAGACCCATTTCTCATCATTTGAGTACAATTTTTATTTCTCTGAACCTGAAGATACACGCTGCCCTCCCACTGAAGAGAAACAGGCGTGATTTATTTAAGTTATTAGGAAGTTAAAAATATCAGGAGTATTAATGCATTCCAAAATACATAACAATTTCTTCTCTTAAAGATCACAAATTCTGACGGAAAACTCAAATAGTATATGGGAAATTAAAAAAAAAACTGTAGATGTGGGTTAACAGTTCTGAAGCTCTGAATATTCTAAGACTAAACAAGTAATAAAAATATTGTAAATAATGAGAGCCACGTTTCTCATGGAGAAAGGAGTTACAAAAGATATGGAAATTGACAGGGCTATGATGGGCCCTGTGGTGCTGAACTGGTATGGGAGGCCCCACTAGGAACTCATACTGAGATAGACAGACAGACAGACATGAGAGAGACTTTTTCTTTGCTTTATCCATCAACAGGGCTTTGAAGAAATGACAAACCAATGGCAATGGGCACAGCTAGGGCCAGGTCCTGGTTTCTAAATGCAGCTTGCTGCTAAAAGGAACCAGTCTTCTTGAGAAGAAGGGCTGCTGCCTAGACTGGCACAGGGCATATCCTGGATGAGCCTGGCACATCTCACTGGGCCAGAAAGCAAAGAAGTATTCGAGACGGATGCAGATAAGTCAAGGACACAGAAGTGACTTTGATGTTCCCACTGGGCATATCAGGGACAATTTGAGTAACAAAAATAAATTGGGAGGGCCCACTATAGCCCTCCCAATTTCCATATTTTTTGTAACTCCCTTATCCATGAGAAATGTAGCTCTCATTGTTTACAATATTTTTATTACTTGTTTAGTCTTAGAATACTCAGAGTTTGAGAACTGTTAACCTGCATCTACAGTTTTTTTAAATTTCCCATATACTATTTGAGTTTTCTGTCAGAATTTGTGATCTTTAAGAGAAGAAATTGTTATGTATTTTGGAATGCCTTGTAATGAACTATAATCAATAGAATAAAAAATATAAGAGTCTGCACTGACATAAATAACCAAATAAATGACAAAAAGAGAAAGCTAATAAATTCTAAATAATAAATGTAGAAGGGATGTTGAAATGAGAAAAATCATCATCTGGCTCCCACCAGAGCAGTCCTGGAGAGGTCAGCCTCGGCAAGCACACTAGACCTGGAGGTGAACGCCAAGAAGCGCATGTCACAGCGGCCTCCAAGTGCAGACCTACTGAGTAAGGAGGGGGACAGTAGCGCCACAGTAAAACCAGGCAGGCACCACCTCACCAATGATCAGATGTAACCCCCCAGCTGGGAAGAAGCCACATGTTAGGCCTCTGATAGGATGCTCTGAGAGGGGTCACGGGGCACTTCTGTGGTCTTCCTGCCACAAAGGCAGAACCTGAATTCAACCCTGGGGATATACCAGATCATTCAAACAGGGGAAGTTCCACAGAAGATCTCTCTCCACAAAAGTCAAGGTCATGAAGGACAAGGAGATGCTGAGATGTTGTTACAGACTCAAGGAAAAAAATTAAATAATATGGAAATTACAACACAATTTTGGATTGGATTTTTGAACTAGAAAATAATTTTTTAAAATAAATTTATAATTTTCCTCCATGGGTAGAAAATTGATTAAATGTGAATGACTAGAAATTAGATAATAATGAGAGGTCAGCAGTACACTCCCTGTTTGAGTAATTACATTGTGATTTTAGTACTGTTTTTTAGTATTTGCTGAAGTATTTGGAGGCACAGGGCACTGTGTGATCAACCAGTTCTTCAAACTTTCAGCATAAAAATGTGTGTGTGTGTGTGTGTGTGTGTGTGTGTGTATGTGTGTGTAACAGGGCAGGGGGAGGGAGAGAATAATAAATCAAATATAGTAAAATATTATTCTTGGGGAATCTGAGTGAACAAAATATGAAAAATCTCTGTACTATTGGGAATTTATTTTTTATAAGTCTTAATTAACTGCAACATAAAATTTAAAAAATTTTAAACTTGCCATTTGTTCATAATAACCAGGAAAATTATACTCATTTAGTTCTACTGAAGACTTGAAAATGAACCCTTAGCTTCTTGTGGTGAACTGAAATCAACCATTATAACAATAATTTATCATGAACATAATATAATAGACTCTTGATATTGGCAGTTATAAACCAGATTAAAAACACCTATTATCCCACCTCCTCTCCTAATTACATTTAAAAACAAGTAGGTGCCAGTGGTCACAAACAACTTGGAAGTGATTCCGTAGAGTGGAGAGTATTCTTTTCATCCCAATTCAGAAAGCCACATGACATGAGACAGCCAATCATCAAATTCTTCTTAGCTACAGTTTGTCATCTGAAAAGTGACTTGGGCTGGGTTGGAGTTGTGGCTCAGTGGTAGATCTCTTGCCTAGTATGTATAAGGCACTGGGTTCGAGTCTCAGCCTTACATATAAATAAATAAATAAAATAAACATCCATGGACAACTAAAAAAATTGTTTTTAAATGACAGGTTTTTAAAAATATTTTTTAAGATGATTTTTGTGTTCTATTCTAATTCTTTCATTATAAATATTTATAATTTAAGAGTGAAGTATAGCTCTCACTTAAATCAAAACTCAAAGTTCCACTACAACAGTAGCAACCTGGACAGTAAAGATTCAGTAACTCTTTAGTTTTTGGGGCTGAGAACAAACCATGCTAAAATATGACTGTAGGAGGTCAGAACATGCCATCCAAAATATGCCACTCTGGTGTATTGATTATCCTGAGCCAGCTTCACCAACCATCACAACCACACATTTCGATTATCAGAACCCTGGGCACATACATGTATCAGTTAATCCCCAAATGCCTGGTGGGCAAATAACACCTACCATGTCTTTTAAAATATAACATGCAAAATAAGATAATTTAAATGGGTTATTCTAGAGATAATTCAGGGGTTCACTAAACACAATCAATTTCCATACAAGTATTAACTGTTTTTCAGTTGTCATTAGTAAACTAAGTTGACTTAATTATAATATCTGAATTGCTGATGCTTTTTTGTTTTAGCTATTATTGTTATTACAGCAGAACACTATGCTGTGACATGTAATTAAACACACACACACACACACACACACACACAACACCTAAAGCAAATTGTTTTTGTAGAAGTTACTCACCTGAGAGCTCTTGCCACATTTAGCATCTCCTGAAATGATCACAATTTGATTTTGAAGCAGATTCTCCATAAAGGAGTATTTTTCTTTCCATATTGGAAGCTCTTCTCTTTCTTTCAGAAGTTTATAATAACGTGATGAATATGGCAATCCATCAAAAGGGTTCAGTTCCAAGTCCTCACAGGCCAGGATCCCTTCCTCATCCCCATCGCTGGAATCTAGGGATTCAGGAAAATAGCGCTTTTCCGAGGTGGAGTGTGGACACTCCAGTTCTTCCTCTTCCATCTTGTCCACCAATGAGCTCAGGCAGCCGACACTCACAAGGCGCTTCTCCTCTCAGTAACCCATTGCAAAAGGGTTCGAAAGCCTCCTAACACACACCGGGATGTCCCCGTCCCTAAGACGCAGTCCCAGGTTTCTGGCAAGTGAAACTCCTCAAGCCGGCACCAGTTCCTCTTGCTGTGGACCCACTGTGCTGGCCTCTTGAGTACTCTTCACACGTCAAATGACTGTCGATAAACCATGCTAAAAAATAAACACACGAAAAAGAATGCAAACTCAGGCATACGAATGAGAAGTTAGAAACTACAGGCATTCAAACAAAAAGCAAGGTTTTTTGAGCTAACTTGCTACAGTCTGTCATTTCTGCCACTTGCTTAAAGGACCACGAACAATTCTGGCTGGCTCTCACGGGTTAGTGGGCTGCCACTTCTCCCTGGCCATTCTGGAGAATGACTCCCAGCAGGCCTGGAGCTCTGGGCCTGAGCTGTCGCAGGCCTCTGCCTGCCCTCACCGCCAACGGAGAGCTGCGGGTGGGGGTGTGGCTGTGATTGTGAGGCTGATCAATCACTGGTGACCTAATCCCATGACAAAAGAGAGCTGTGAAGGCCTGGGGAGGGTTCCCCTGATGTGGGCTGCCAGAAGTCTCTTATTATTCAAAAATCCTCTAGTTTAAAGAAAGGAGGTTAAAAAAACTTTTCATCTTACTTTTGTTTGTGCCAGTTTGGAAAGTAAAGTGAGGGAAGTGAAGGTTTTTCTTTCTTTTCAAAGCTGTGTGGTTATGCCAGCCTTCACTAATAAGGTCTTTTGCTTAATTAAATCAGAAATTTCCTGCATATTTCTTGAGATTTTGGATCTTCAGCTCAACGTGTCAGATCCAAGAGCTAACAAAGGGCAACCTCTAATTTAAATGAAGAGAAATTACCTAAGAACTGGTAAGGTGCACCAGAAACTCATCCCCCATTGTCAGGCAAGTGGTCTTTCTTCCTCCACACACTCACTGTGATGAAAAAGGGGAAAATCCAATCAGCATTGCTGGGGGTTGAAGGGAGTCCCTCCTCACATTAACCAGGTAAAAATTAAAGACAGAAAACTCAAGAAAAAAAGAAGAAATCGTGAAATACAGTTCGTGATATGCTTTCATTTAATTTCTCTCTCCACACACCACCTGGCTTAGCTATGGCTTCAGGCAGTAGAGCCAGGGGCTAAAAGGACTAGCTGGTCCCCAAGGGCGAGAAAAGCCCTCTCCATTGGCCAAGTGGGGCTCCAGGGAATAGTCACTCAGCCTTTGTGGCTTAGATCGACAGATTAGGGGACACACACACACTCGCGCGCCAGTGCAAGCGCACCCAGGTGGGAGCAAGAACAAGGGAGAACTTTCATAACCTTACACAGGAGCAAGTTGAGAGGGAGAAACTAAGAACCAAAGGAGGAGAAAGACTTTTTAGCTCTATGCAGGTAGAGTTCTTAAAAATCCATTCTGAAAGCCACTGTTTCACAATTAAAATGGAATTATAATGGTGTGTGACACAAACAGCACACATGGCTTCACTTCAGATCTCGCTGCCCCGTGGTGGGAGACACAGACCAGCTGTAGGAAACACGTGGCTTCACATCCCTGGACAAATGAACTTCAAGATGGTATCCAAGAACCAGAACATTATACTGCCAAGACAAGATAAAATCTAGTATTTTATATATATTGTTCTAATTAAAATCCCTTCAAAGGGTTTTCATACTAAGTGTGAATTAAACTGCTATTACAATCCATGATTGCCTTAGGTATTATTTTGCTGCTATTTCTTAACTGTTTTGCCTTAAAAAAAATTGATTATTTTTATTTTTACCAAATGTTTATTTTAATTTCTAAAACTCCCTCAGTATAATAATCCTGTAATTATAAGAAAGTCATATAAAGCAGGGACCCTTTGAACCTTCAAGGAACAGGCCTTTCTGGAGACCAGCGGCTCCCCCAGCCCTTGGTTACACACTGTGCTTTATCCTCACTGCACTAACACAGGGGAGCTAACACCGGCCACCAAACCTTAACACTGCTCCAGTGCAGTGATTTCCTCTCGCCTAGAACCTGAGCTGGCCCTGTGACTCACTAGGCCCCAAAGAATGCAGTGACGCTGAATCACTTCCAAGGGACCCCTCGCTCGGAACACTCCGTTTTGCAACCGTCTATGACTCTGAGATGCCCAAGCCACAGCGGCTGACAGCACAGACTCCCACGGTGCCAATGGGCTGTCGAAGATGCTGCGTCAAGTCTGCAGATGACTGCAACCCCAGTCACCCCCAGACTGAGAGGAAAAGGCACCCCTGGAGCCCACTCAACATAAAGAGAAACACATGAGAGATAACACGTGGCCACCTTCATTGTAAGCTGCTATGTTCCAGGGTAGTCTCTCCTGCAGCAGCAGACAACCAAACTTCTACCTCTGCAGAAAGTACACGCACACTTTAATTTTTTCTTCATGATGCTGGGCACCATTATATTAGTTTCTACAACAGGATGATGACCTCAGATTTCCCTGAAATAAACAGGGTCAAAACCACACTGCTGCCCCAGAGTCCTTCCTGTCCAGGGCTTCAGTGCCCGTGCCACCTGTGGTCAGCCTGCCTTCCTAGGGAGGCTCTCCTAACCTGCCCATTCACGGGCACACTAGACACCACACAGGCTTGTCAGACAGGTGTGACTGTAATGCTTAAGTCCGCAAAGGGCAGAATAAAGAATCCAATGAGTTTTTTTTTTTTTTTTTTTTTTTTTTAAAGAGAGAGTGAGGGGGGGGGGAGAGAGAGAGAGAGAGAATTTTTAATATTTATTTTTTAGTTCTCGGCGGACACAACATCTTTGTTTGTATGTGGTGCTGAGGATCCAACCCGGGCCGCACGCATGCCAGGCGAGCGCGCTACCGCTGAGCCACATCTCCAGCCCGGAATCCAATGAGTTTGAGATGAAAATAGCAAGTTCACAGCCTCTGGACGTCCTTCAGCCAGTCCAAGGAACTTTTTGTTGCTATGCCATTTGGGTTCTCGATTTGGAAGGGGGAGTGGCTGAGACCCATGGAGGCTGAGTTTTTGGGCCCACCAACTCCACTGATATTCACACACCTCTCTCCATTAGTCCTGCATATGGACTAAGTCAGGCTAAAAGTCCCCCCCCCGCCCAGCCCAGAGGTCATTAAAAATGTACAAGAGGTCCATGTCCTGCTTTGGCAAATTTAATAGTGCCAACCAAAAGAAGGAAAAACAAAAAATATGGTAGGTTATAAATCACTCAAAACAAAATTTAATGAAAATTGTTCTGTTACCAGTATAAAGATTCCACTGTAAAAATTTCGAACCTAAAAGACTGACATTCACTCCTTTTCAAAGCTCTTGTAAGTGTATGCTACACGTACTACAGTTTGTCAGTGACTGCCCTTTGAAGTGAATCTATTACAACTCTCAAATGGGCATCCATGAAAATACGTCTAAATAACAGACAACCTCAATAAGACAGAAATAGAAGCTGATTCCAGATGAAATCATGTCTTAGTCATTTATATATATTAGGGCTAGTTGGATAATTCTGGAAATATAGTTCATAGAAAAGGAAGGACAAAATTTTCAAAGGATTAAGCGAAACAAGATTGTAAAATTGATCCAGAGTAACATTTTATGTTTATGGTTGGATGTATCTTGTTAAAACTTTGGATGTGAGGTGTCCCCCCAAAGCTCCTGTGTTAATACAGGAATATTTGGAGGTGAAATGACTGGTTGTGAGAGCTGTGACCTAATCAGTCCATCCTAGTTTGATAGATTGGGTGGTAACTGCAGGCAGGTGGGGGATGGCTAGAGGAGGTGGGTCACTAGGGATGTGCCCTGGAAAGGTACATCTTCCCTGTTGCCCCTCCTACCTCCACACCCTTCTGCCATGATGTTTTGCCTCACCTTGAGCCCAGAAAAATGGAATCAGCCATCTGTGGACTGAGACCTCTGAAACCGTGAGTCCCAAATAAACTTTTCCTCTTTTAAATTGTTCTGGTCAGGTATTCTGGTCACATGATGAAAAAGCTGGCTAACATATAGCTCTTCTGCATTTTTCCCCGTGTTCAATTTAATACAATGGATTCGTCATACCTATCAAATCCTCAGCAGTCTCGCCTACCTCCCATTTTGTGTCCTTAAGATTTGTACCCCTGATCTCTAGTCTCATGTATTCAACTACATTATCTTCTGCTTGGATATTTATTTCATGGGCATTTCAAACTTTGCATGTCTGAAACTGAGCTCCCAGCATCCACCCCAAAGCCACAAATCTTCCCCACCATCGTTTGTTAATTCTTTCAGTTGCTCAGGTCAAAATATTTAGTTATCCTAGATTTTTAAAATTTCAGACCCCACATTCGATCTTCAGATGATGTGGTAGGCAGAATAATGGCTTCCAAAATGTTCTAATCTCTGGAACATGTGAATCTGGAATGGACCTTGAGACCAGGAGACAGTCCTGGACACCTGGGAAGCCCTTAGAGGCAAGAAAAGGGATTCTCCTCAAGTCTCCAGAAAGGACCACATCCCTCTTGACACCTCGATCTAGTGAAGACTTTTAACCTAAAGAACTGAGAGTCAATAATCACCACTGAGTTCATGGTAATTCGTTGTAGGAATAGTAAAAAACGAACACACCCCATCACATAGGCTCTACCTCCGAAAAATACCAAGGGCCCCATAAGCTGTACTGTGAACGCCTGGTCTGAGCTCCATCCTCTCTCACCTGGATTACTGCACTGGCTTCCTTTCCTCTTTTAGCCCCTTTCAAATTCTCGGCACAGCAGTGATCCTGCTAAAAGTCAATGTGAAAATCTCCAATGGCTTCCCATTTCACTTTGCCTCAAGGAAAAACCTAAATCCTCAGTGGAATCAAGGGGTCCAGCGTGGTCTAGTCCCGCTGCCCCCTGCCCCAGCTGCCAACAGTGGGCTGCCCAGCTCACTCTTCTCCAGCCCCAAGCGCCATCATCACGTCACCTCGGGAAGCTGGTGCTCACTCCTCCAGCTCTGAAGTGCCCCTCCCTGAGATACCCAGTGGCTAGCTCCCTCACCGAGGTTTCCATCCGGGCCAGCTCAGGAAGGCCTCCCCAAACTTGACCAACTTCTGGCTGCCCAGACTCCCTTCCCGTCCTCTTCAGCTGCTGCGGGCTCCTCCTCAACATCACACCTAACGCAGCACATACCCCCCATGTTCACTCCTGGTGTCCTCCACCAGCATGAGGCTCCAGGGAGGGTCTGAGCCTCTCTTGCTCATCATATTCACAATGAGCCACGATGCTGGCACATTCAAAGCTTTAATGAGTATTTGCTGAATGAATGATGGCACTTCAGTGACATTTCATCAAGTTTTCCAGGTTGTCCCATGTTACATCAGTCACCAAGTCCTTTAAACTTTCTCAGAATCCCATCCCTTACCTTTCCCCAGGCCATCTACCTTCCCTCCTTCACCTCTCCACCTCAAGCTGCCTTGCGTAGTTATACTTCTGTCACCTCACTATTCTCCAAGTTCAAGGAATCTTGTGCTGATGAACCAAGTTCAAAACACTCCTGTCAGGAATTCACTATGCTTTTGGATTTTGTGACTTTTTGTGCCTTTTCGTTGATGATGTAAAAGTGACTTGCTAGTCTTAGAGGATATTATCACCTGAAATCTGGGCACATCTGCAAACTGGAGTATTTATATAGGCTTTTGGTTTTCCCCTGAATCATACTAAAACTCAAATTAACTCCTTTTCAATGTTTGTTAAGGCCGTTTTTTCTTCCATCACTTCAGGAGAGTTACTGTGTAAAAACGAAGCTGTTCATACCATGACAGGTACCACTTGATCCAGCAGCACTAATGTGCAGGGCACCAAGCTACTAGCACCGAGGATGTGGACCATTTACTATCATTCCCTGACTTGTTTTTGTTTGTTTCGGGTTATTTGTATTTTTACTTTGACTATTATTGGAGCTATAGCTTCTTCATTAGTAATTTCCAGTCTTAAACCTAATGGGGCTCGGTTAGAAATTATAGGCTGTTGAATAATGAAGGAATCATTTTACAATCTTTAGGGATTTTTTTTCCCTTTTTTTGTGCATTGGGGATTGAACCCAGGGCCTCTCACATGCTAGGCAAGTGCTCTACCACTGGGCTACATCCCCAGCCCTTTTAAATTTTATTCAGGACAGGGCCTCACTAAGTTGCCTAGGCTGCCTTGAATTTGTGATCCTCCTGCCTCCACCTCCCACATAGCTAGGATTACAAGGGTGTGCCACTGTACTCGCTGATTTTATGCCTTTAAAGCAAACATCTGGATTGCATTTCATCATAAGTACTGCTGATAATACCTATAATAATACCTATTAAGGTTTTCTCCATGCTCAAGTTTTCTCATCCTCGATACCTACATTTCCAGGTCTTTCATCAACTAATTCAACCAGTACTTGAGTACCTGCTGTGTGTTTGCACTGTGACCTGAGAAAGACACGCGTGATACACAGCGATGCTCCAGCCTCGTGGAGCTGACAGGGCAGCTGAGGCTGAAGTGGGGTGTGAAGTGGAAATTCTTTGTCCATAACATGCAGAGACTCTTATAGACAAGTAGCTAAAAGAAGCAAAGTTGGCTGCTACATAATAGGAGAGAAAGACTGTCAGAAATGAGTTCAAGCATGAGATGGGTCACACCACAAAAGACCTGTATGCTCTGGTAGGATGCTATGTCCTATGTAAGTGTCCCTAACTCACTGGGCGAGTTCTTGATCATTTTTTTTTTTTTTTTTACTCACTCTGCTTTTCTTTACAATTTTTCCTTAAACTTGATTTTACTCTTGAATATTAGCTATAGGTGAGTTAAAGAAAGAGTTCACATATTAAATGAAATAACCCATATATTTCATTTATATGACCCACCTTTTTCATTTATAAGACCCACCTTCAATTTTCTTAAAGTTCTTAGTGAGATCAACTTCTAGGAGAGCTGATGGCAGTTTAAGGCAAATGGCATCGTGGAAGTAGTTTTGAACAGGTACACCAAGAGAAACCAGGAAGTCCATTTTCACAACCCCACAAATGTAAGAAATACTAAAAACTAAACAACATTTCTCAACTTTAACATTTAAATAATTTTCCAACTGACAGTAAAAATAAGTCCTTTCCATGATCTAATTCACAGGGAATATATAATAATACACACACACACACACACACACACATACACATATTATTTTCTGTCTAGAAAGGTTGTTCTTTTTTTTTAGGATTCTCAAATTCATTTTAGCACTGGAAGAAGCTATAATTTTTATAAAAACTTGATAAATATTTTAACATCTATTTAATGTTTCTTCAAATTCTACAGAGCAATACATTATTAATTATTCATGTTGTATACAAGAGCCATCAGAGTCAGTGATTTAAAAACAGTTCTAATGAAGCATCTTCCATAAGACTAATCTTAAAAATTTATAATTTTATCATTTAGCTAAAGAGTCAGATATTTCATAGTTTCACAGATTTCCAGGAAATTCGAACACACCTTGCTAACATGAATGCTGATTCTATTATGATAGTACAATGTTGAAAAAGTTTTTAATTCTATCCTTTTATGGGAGCAGCTTAGCAAAAGGAAACCTTTGGAACCAAGCTGTAAAACTACTGCAAACACTGTATGGACTCCATACATGTATCCAGATTTTCACATCTTCCTCTTGGCCTGGGTTTATGGGAGTCTTCCTGAAAGGAAGATTAATTTCTAGGCCAGCTCTGCAACTCCTACAAAATTAGACATAAGGCTCTGCACAGACTATATGATCAATAAATATTTGCTAACGAATAGGCAATATACTTACAATCCATAATGATAAGGTTTAGAAAAGAGAAGGTCAATGAGGCATTACAAGTGAACAGTAACTGTCTTCCAGAATAAAAGGTTTTATTTTTTTGGAGGATGGGATCATGGGTCCAATATTCCATGGAAATTCCACTCAAAGTGCAGTGAGGGAGACAGGGAGCCTTCACCAGGATGTAAAACAGCTCATGGCTTCCTTCAGTGAAAAAAACCCTGTTATCAGAAAAGTCAGCTGAGCCACGCACCTTCCATCCCAGTGATTCTGGAGGTTGGGGCAGGAGGATAACAAGTCTGAGGCCAGTCTGGGTAACTTAGTGAGACCCAGTCCCCCAAAATATAAAGATCTGGGGGTGGAGCTCAGTGGTAGAGCTCCGTATCCCTGGGTTCAATCTCAATACCAAAAAAAAAAAAAAAAAAAAAAAAAAGGCAGCTGGAGTACACAGAATGTTTAGTGACATGGCTTGTTGTCATTCAGTACCAACAGTAAGGCTGTGGCCTGGCACTGGTCTGCAAACCCCTGGGAAGCATGGTTGCATACTGCCACTGATATTGGACTAATGACAATAATTCTACTGACTGGCATTTAGACCCTGCTTCATTCATGCTACATGCTATGCTAAGCAATTAAGTACTTTATATGGATTATTTCATTTAAACTCTTAAACCCCAAGAGGGTTTACCTTATTATTTCTATTTTTCAAATGAGGAAATTTAAACCTTCCGGGTTTTGTCTAATTTATTCAACTTCTAGCAGCTCGTCTGCGACAGAGCACGTGGCTGAAGTCAGGTAGTCTTGTCCTGGTGTGACCCAAGCTATGTGCATAACACAAGTTTCACCAATAAACATGTTGCTGCCTGACCTCACTAAAGACAATGGGGTCGTGTTGCACCACCGTGGGTTGAAAAAATCTTGACACTGTGGGAGATGTCAGGCAGCATAAGACAGAAGAACATGCTGAAGACAGATCTGTAAATCTTTTTGATGTGTTTTAACAACACTGCTCTAATGGTCCAGGTAAAGTTAGTCAGATATTTAATATGTGAACTTTTTTTTTTTTTTTTTTGGTACTGGGGATTGAGCCCACAGGTGCTCTGTCATTGAGCTACACCCCCAATCCTTTTTATTTTGAGATGGGGGTCTCACTATGTTGCCTGAAATGGCCTGAAACTTGTAATTCTTCTGCATTGGCTGGGACTTCAGGGGTGAGGCACTGTGCCAGCTTAATATGTGAACTCTGTCTTTTGAGCATGGTGTGCCTTACTGGAAACAATGGACTTAATCATTACCAAGACTTGGAAAGCCACTTTGTTTGCCTCAGTTTTAAAAGGCTCAAACTCCCCCAAAGATATGATACTTGTTTTTCAACATCTATTTAAAATCTTGCTAGAAAACATAAGGTCAAAATTCAAAAGTTATTTTCAAAACCTTATTTCTAGACCTCTAATAAATTTACCTTATTTTGACTTCAAGTAATCAGATTTTTTTTTTTTTTTTTTTTTGGTGGGGGGAATTTACCAGGGATTGAACCCAAGGGTACTCAAACACTGAGCCACATCCCCATCCCTTTTTATATTTTCTTTTGAGATAGGACCTTCTCAAATTACTCAGGACCTTGCTAAGTTGCTGAGGCCGCTTTGAACTTGAGATTCTCCTGCCTCAGCCTCCAAAGCCATTGGGATTACAGGCATGCACAACCAAGCCTGGCTCAGGTGTTTAAATAACACTCCAACAATTATTCACTTTTGGGTTGGGGTTGTGACTCAGTGGTAGAGTGCTCGCCTAACACACGTAAGGCAGCACTGGGTTTGATCCTCAGCATTACATAAAAGTGAAATAAAGATATTGTGTGTCTACCTACAACTAACAAAAAAAATTAAAGAAACTATTCATTTTTAATTCAATATTACTTCAATAATTTGAAGAATTCTATATTCTAATAGTACTTTAAAAATATTTAGACTCAGATACAGAAAGACCTCCCAAGCTCAGTCAATGCTTATGTATCATAATAATATGCCTCTCTCCACAATTAAGTTTGTGAGTCAGAGGTTTAGTTAGAAGTTCAAATAAATGGGATATTCAGTGCTTTTCAATAATATTTTATGATTTCTTGATTGCATAACATTTTAAAAAGCTAGTTTACTCTCAGTAAAAGTATAGTTAATGCAATATGCTAAAATATTGACTTGGCTTATTTAAGCTAGTCTAGTTAGATATTTGAGTGAATGAGTAAGATACAACAAACTAAGATCCAAAGAACAGAGTATCACCAGACTTTCTAAGGAAGTGAACATATTTATTTTACCTCTGACATTTACTAAGTTAACTTTTAGCCATCTTAAAAATAAAACAAAACAAAAAAACCCCACAGTATTTGTTTGCAGTATCACTACTGTTAACTTCTGAAGTTACATTTTATATGAATTATTGCCCTAAATGGAGTCTGTGAAAAATCGATAAACATAAGGAAACTTCTGTGCTGTTAACAAAGTAAAGGATAGTCCTATTATATTAACTTTAATAAAATAGTTGATGAACTATGATGTGCATCAGGGAATATCAAACATGAACTCCTCAAGAGTAAGGGCTCTTGCCAGGCATGGTGGCACATGCCTGTAATCCCAGCTACCTTGGAGGCTGAGGCAGGAGGATCACAAGTTTAAAGTCAGTCTCAGCAACTTAGTGAGGCCTTAAGCAACTTAGTGAGATCCTGTCTCAAACTAAAAAAAATTTAAAAAGGGCTGGGGATGTGGCTCAATGGGTAAGTGCCCCTGGGTTCAATCTCCAGCATGTGCATGCACAAAGAGTTGGGGTCTTTTATCGATCTTTCTAGATTTTCAGTTTGCTTTTTTGGCTACTCTCCTTTAGTCTCTTGGGCTCTTCCACTACCAGCTATCCTCCTCCAGTGTGAATGTCTGTACCCCAGCGTTCCATTCTTGATTCTCTTCTCATTCCATATAATTTCCCTGGAGAAAATCATTCACATTTCAACTTCAATGACAGAATACTTAATCCGATAGCCTCTGTCTCAGATCTTTGGTTCAGGCTCACAGATTGGGCTTGGCCTACCAGAGAGCCCCATGCAAACGTCCGGCCTGGCAGATGTTCAGATTCAAAGCTGAATTCAGCATCCACCCTGTTTCTTAAAAAGAATATTTCTTCTTTTGTGTTTCAGACTTCAATAAATAGAAGAACCCACCAAATCAAACACGAGGCATCACCCTGGCCTCTCTGTTTTCAGCCCCTCTATCACCAAACCTGCCAATTCTGGCCCTCACAGAGCCCCCCATTCCCACCACCTCAATCTCAATTCTTATCATCTCCTCACTAAATTACTCAAAAAATCTCCCAATTTTTTTTTCCTGTCTCTAATTTTGGTTCTTCACCAACTATAATCCTTTTCAAATGCAAACTGATCATGTCACCGACCCAAATCCTCTTGACCTTTAGGAAAAAAAGCCCACAGTCCTTATATTCTTTTTGGTCTATTTGCCTCTCCAGCTTCACTTCCTCCCACTCTGTTCAAATGTACACGAAGAACACTCTGCTTCAGCCACAGTGACCTGCTGCCAACGGCTGCTCTCTTTTCCTCCTACTCTTGCCCAAGCTATTCCTCTGCCTCAGAAGCTCTCCTGTCCTCAGAAAATCCACTTGGGGGGCTGGGGATGTGGCTCAAGCGGTAGCGCGCTCACCTGGCATGCATGCGACCTGGGTTCGATCCTCAGCACCACATACCAACAAAGATGTTGTGTCCACCGAGAACTAAAAAATAAATATTAAAAAAAAAAAAAAAGAAAATCCACTTGGGCATGTCCTATTCACCCCTTATAAAAAGCAAGCCCAGGAGTGAGGAATACCTATACACTGTGAATGCTCAATACATGTTTGTTCTGTGTCTGAATCAGTAATAATCTTTCACATAAGAAAAGTTCTTTACAATATACAAATATTATCATTCATATCTATAATCATATTTATCTCGATTCTTTACAGCTAGACTGTTAGACAACCACTTTATGTTATTGATGATCAAATAAAAGTTCCTGCCTTTCCCAAGGTAACATAGCTAGAAATTAATGATCATCCTTGACTAAAGACATGTCCTATTACTATCCTACTCAAATTATCAGGTATCCAATAAAGCCCACTATGTGTTAAAAGGAATACAGAAGTCTTGCTCCAAACAGGGTTAATCTAATCAGAGGCACAAGATTCATAAACACCAAACAAGAGAAAAATCTACAAGACAGTATAATATAATACAGAACTAAGTGCTAAATTATGTAGCATCCCAGTGAGGAAGAGAAGTGCATTTAGTGGGTGTTGGCCATACTCTGGAAGACTCTGGGGGTTGTGGGAAGACAACATATTCCTGCAACAGGATTATATGATGAGTAGAAAAGGGTGAAGAAGATGGGCATTTCTGTGAGTACAACAGTACAGTCCAAGACAGGTTTGTGGAACAAGGAGAAAACGTGCCCTAAGTGGAATTTTCACTAGTATTCCATCTTTGACTGAACTCCTTATGAGTTTCAGAAAGGAAAATAGAAGAAAGAATATCCTTACTCTGGTAAAAAAAAAAAAAAAAAACCGAAAAACAAAACCAAACAAAACTCTCAACACCAACAGAAGAGCAAAGAAAAACTTCCCTCAGTTTATGATAAAGAAAGAACTAACACATTCCTTTGCTATAATTTTTGTCATTCTATTTACATTAAATTAACTTCCCACCAGTTATTTGTAAGTTCTGATATGACCAAGAGGTAAGAAAAAGAAAGGCTACCACTGTTTCTTTATTGCTACCTTGTTATTCCTTGATAACATTCTTCAGTTTGCTACATTTAGTTAATCATCAGAGAAGTGAATAGCAATGTAACTATTTTATGCAGAGATGAGCTTGGAAACTCACACAAACAACCCCCCATAGGACTTCATTGTTTTTCCTTATCTCTATATGGGAAGCTGTTTCTCTGAGGCTCTTATTCATTAACAAACACTGTACAAGATGCTGGAATGAAAGATTGATTCTGAAAATTGTCCATGCCGTGGACATTTCAGTGCCTCTTCCTTTCCCCTTCTACCTTCTAACCAGCCTTTTCTTTCCTAAGTGCACCAAGCCCTAAAATCAAATGTTGTTTTTCACAGTTGTCTTCATTTGATGAATAAGACTTCTTCCAATTCAACTTCAAGAAATAAAAAATAATTCTTGTAAACCACTACAAAATATATTACTAGTACATATCCCCATTTTCTGTTTTTTTTTTAAAGTATATATCTACATTCATATTAAATCTTCTTTATTTCTTTTCTTTTTTCAAGAGAGAGTGAGAGAGGGGGGGAGGATTTTTTAATATTTATTTTTTTAGTTCTCGGCGGACACAACATCTTTGTTTGCATGTGGTGCTGAGGATCGAACCCAGGCCGCACGCATGCCAGGCGAGCGCACTACCGCTTGAGCCACATCCCCAGCCCAATATCCCCATTTTCTAACCTTGAAATCCAGGTGTAACTACCAAATAGTCTTTGTTGCCTTAGCAGGGAAATCTGCAATGCTATTTCTTTTTTCTCTTTTAAAAAATACAACTGCCTAGTCTTTACTGTTTAGGAAGATTTAACCTTACTTTTTTTCCCCCCTCAATAATGCCAGTTTTTAAATCTTGACACTTTGTTTTATTACTGATGAGCATCACTATGTTTGTATCTTGGGTGAGAAGGTCACTTGGGTGATTTTGCTTCTGAAAACTAGATCTTGAGGAACATCATACAGAAGTACTACTAATCATAGATACTGTCTAAAACCAAACTCCTCCCCCCATTCTTTAAATGTCAGAGCAAGTAGTTAGAGAGACATGAGATATTCAACCTGAAGTTATTACTTACACGCACTTTAGATCACGGATTATGAGTTCTGAATAAATCACGCTGCTTGTCAACATACACAAACCTTTTTGTTTGGACAATTAATCTGGAAAAAGTCCCGTATAGTTTGAGAGGGGGAAAGCCTAATTTAGCAAAATATAATAAATGCCCATTGTTTCCTTTTCCTTCAATTAACCTTTGCATGATTCCCCATTTCAGTGATTCTTCTTGGTGACCCTGTCACCATGAAGGGGACATCTCTCTAGTGGCCAAGATGAATAATCACTTTCATGACCCCCGAAGCTCATTTCCCTCAAACACTGTCTGCCGCGGCGGTGAGAACGGGTGGAGCGGCCGTCCCCTCCAGTCCCCTCCAGTCCGCTCCAGGCCGAGTTGGGCATCAGTCCTGCAGCTCGCCTTCCCCCTCCCGGCCGGCTTCCCTACCCCGCAAGGCTCCCAGCTTCCCCACCGCGACACCCGGGTCGCCTCCCAGCGCCGCGCCGCGAGCGCCGACGGTGCGGGGTGCGGGGTGCGGGGTGCGGCTGCGGCGCCACCTGTGGGCTGATTCAGCACCTCGGGGGCGGGACGAGCGCGCCCCGGGCCGCGCCGCGCCAGCTCGGGGCCGGCGGCCGGCGCGGGGCGGATGACACGGCAGGCGGCGCGCCGATCCCGGGCGTGCACGCGCCGCCCCGCCGCCCGCCAGGGCCGCGCCCCGGCCGCCCCGCCAGCAGGGCCCGCGGGGTGTCGCGGGGCGTCGCGGGGCTCGGCGGGGCGGCGGCCAACGGCGGGGCGGGCGGGCAACAGGTGCGCCGCCGCCGCCGCCGCCGCCCGGCCCGCCCCTCCCGCCGCGCGCCGCGCCTTTACCTGCAGCAGCCGCCGATCCCGGAGCCGGGCCGCCGGCGCCTTCCCGCGGGGGGCAGGTCACCCGGTGCTCGGGCGATCGTGGCCGACGCCTGGCCTGGGACTGCGACGGGCAGGCGCGGGCGCCCGGGAGACGCAGCCACGCGACCAGGCCTCAGGGACAGCGACGTCCGCCAGTGACCCGGCCGCCACTTCGCTCGGTGCCCCCGGCGACGCGCGCTCGGCAGCGTTCCCTCGCGGTTTTTGGTCCCTCCCTCTCGCCGTCCTTCTGGCCCCGCCCCAGCCCCGGGTTGTCACGGCAACCCGCGCGACGCCGGCCGCGGAGGAGAGGCGTTAGGAGGGCGGTGGCGCCGGGGCTCCGCCCGTGGGGCCCGAGAGCAGCTGAGCATGGAGCCCCAGAGTAAGGGCGCCGGGGCGGCGGGCGGGGCGCGGGGAGCCCCGGGGGCGCGGGGCGGCCGGCGCCTGCGCTGCGGGCCGAGGGCTGAGTCGGCGGGGCCGCGGCGCCGGCCCGAGCTCGGGAGAGCGCCCTTGTGAGCCCCGCAGGCCTCGCGCTGTGGTCCCCCCTGCCCCAGTCACCGGTTCAGCGGATGGTTAGGAAGCCCGTCCTCCTTCCCGAAGGCCAGCTGCCCGGCGTGCGGGGCTGGGCCGCGAGTTCACCACAGAGCCGCGATCCGCCACCCGGGTCTGCCCTGGAAGGAGAGGGACCGAGCGGTCCCCAGGCACACTGGTGTTTTGTTACAAGTTTACGAGATAAGACTCGCAAATTTTTGTGCCTCCCTATCTTCCTTCCTTCCTTCCTTCCTTCCTTCCTTCCTTCCTTCCTTCCTTCCTTCCTTCCTTCCTTCCTTCCTTCCTTCCTTCCTTCCTATTATTTATTTATTTATTTTCTCCTTCTGTTTCCCCACAATATTTGATGTATGGCCAAGTGTGTACAGTTTGCAGTTGTCAGATCTAACAGAACTATTGCTTTATTGTCCCCCCCACCCCCTGCAACCTTTCAGGGACTTTGTCCTATGCAGGTCTTTCCTTGTCCTGGCCCAGCGGTTTTATTGTCCTTTTTGTTCTTAGAAAATTGGCAGTGTTTTAAATGGAGATCAGAAAGATCTTAAACCTTTATATAAAAATGCAGTTTGACTCTCAAAACCAAGTCTTCTTTTCTTGAACAATTATAGAAATTAAGTATTCAGACCAAATCTAAAATTCTTTGGGGGCTATGCTGATATTTTTAAAGGGTCGTTTATTTCCAATAAGAAAGTTTTAAAAACCTTTTCCTTTCTTTTAACTCATTTGCTAAGGAGAAAGCTTACAAGTTGGGAGTTATGGCTGCTAGAGTTGATAGGATTTTTATACAATATTACATTTGTAACTTTTTGAATTCTACATTGTATCTAACCTACTGAAGGAAGTTAAGCATAAGCAATGCTAACATTTTTCTCTGTCAAAACAGATACTAGCCTATGTATCTTCTCTCCTTGGAGAAGAAAATAATTTGAAATGAAATTAACTTAAAAAAAAGAGCAGCCTTATTTCTTCAGGTTTATGTTATTGTTTAAACGTGCAAACTATAAATCTCAAAATCTCCAGTGCTCACTGTCTTTATCCATTCATTCATGCATAGTTCCTAATAGGATACAGCTCTATTTTAGGATTGGGGATTGAATGATCATCACAGGAAAACTAAGCAGAGACTTGCTCAAGAACTACTGAGGTCTGAGATGAACAGAAGGCTCCCTGTAGGAAGCAAAACCAGGCTTGCAGAATGAGGGAAAGGGAGTCCAGACAGAGGAAATCCCTTGTGCATAGAGAGTAGCAGGGCTTGGAAACTCAGAGTAGGGAGATTAGTAGAGCTGCAGCTTTGGGGGTGACTGGGGGTGGGAGGGGGTGGAGGAGTGTTGGTTGAGAGAAGAGAAAAAAAAAGGATTGGATGCTGGGAGGAGGGAGTGGTGATGCTGGAAAAGTGAGCAGGATGCAGATCAGGAAGGCTTTGTAAAATTATATGAGAAATTTAATTTAGATATGAAGTACACAGTATTATTTCATGGAATTTTTAGGTGGAAAATATTTATTTATTTTGGTACTGGGGATTGAACCCAGGGGTCCTTTACCACTGAGCTACATTTCCAGCCCTTGTTAAGTAATTTATGCCTAGGAAATGGCTAGATTTATTCCTTTTCACATATTTTAATGCTAATTAATTTAATTTCAAATAATTCAAATAACCACCACTTACCTTAGGAAATTCTTTCACAGTCTAATAAACACCATTTGGGGTAAATATTTACTAAGTCTTTCACAGTAAATTATTTAAAAGGACAATATTAAATTATCTCTAATGTCCCTTTTAACTTCACTGTTTATATCCAACTAGATTCTACCTGAGACTGAAGTTATTTCATTCTGTCAAAGATAATGGAAGCACTGTGAACATGATTACAATTATACTATAATTGTACTGTTATTACATTAGCAATACATTATTATACTTGCCTCATGGAACATATTTTTAAGGTTGGCATTTGCATAGTACCTTTAGTTATTGAGGGTTTCAAATAACATTTTACAATAGTAGTTGAATGTACCATTAGTAAATTGATGAAGAGGAAAGATCCTTCTTAATTGCTTTTCAGGATGAATCACTTAAAGACACCAAGGAAATGCTAGGGATAACCCTGAAGCCAGTCACATCCATTCTGTTTCCACACCCTTGATTTTCCATTACTTTTAGGAATGACTTTTGTTAACTAAGTCATTAAAATCCAATAAACATAAACTCTTCAAACCCCAGAGCCAAATTTTGCTGTGGGAATAAGCAAAGGAATACAGGGGCTGCCACTGTTCTACAGAATAATGACTGGTCAATGAGCCTAGAAATGATTCCTTAGGGAAAGGACGAATCAAATAATTTGTAACCTTGGACTGGGCACTTGGTTTTCACTGTTCCATCTTTAATTGTTCTTTTCCTAAACTAATTGCACTATTGGAAAGATAACTCATGCATAAAATAACATGGAAAATGCATTTTTTTTTGCAACAGTACTATCTCTGATTTCATAGTGAGTGACAATACCCAGGCTCTAGGGTTCTTTACACCAAGTATAAATACAAAGTAAATAAACAGACAAACCTAAAAAAAACACAATCTGGTAAAAACTATATCATTGAGATAAGACCTCTTAGCTCCTGATCCCTAAACCGTCCAGATCAATTACAAATTTGGTTGAATATGTCAGATTGACTCTCTCTATATGTATATAATATATATCCTTTATATATAAATATTTTTTTAAAGAGAGAGGAGGGAGAGAGGGAGAATTTTTAATATTTATTATTTAGTTTTTGGCAGACACAACATTTTTGTTTGTATGTGGTGCTGAGGATCGAACCCAGGCCGCATGCATGCCAGGCGAGCATGCCACTGCTTGAGCCACATGCCCAGCCCATAAATATTTCTTAATATATATTTTTATACACACAGATACACACACATGTGCACCTGGGCCTGATTTAGGTAGTAGTTTTCTGCTACATATCAATCTTTTAAAAGAAATGCTAAATGGAGATCTAGATTATTCTAGTCACTAGGGGACTGGTGCATACACTTAAACGAATGGACTTCTTTCTCTAAATGTGTTTCTCCACTGGTCTTCCCCAATTTCTCAGCTACACCAGCCTGAAATCTGAATCCTCCTCCTCCTTGGGTTCACTCACCATCCCTCACACCCACACTCTTTCCACCTCCATGTCTGTTTTTTTCACCTTCTAAGAGTACCCTGAATGTGCTCCTTTCTGTCCTTCCCACTGGAACCTCCAAGTCACTATCTCACTTAAACAAGATTATAGGCTTTCTGATTTCTGCATTTCCTCTCCCCTGCTCCCACTGGTGCTCCATCTGGAAGCCAGAGTCACTTTTCCAAGATATTTATCAGACTGTGTCCCTCACTCCTTTGCCCCAAAACCCTCTCAAATTCTTATCCTGACATGGTCCCCTCTTCAAACTTAGTACATTTTGGATCCTAGAGATGTCATCCTCCTTCTAATCACTCAAACAGACCAAACTCCTTTCAGGACTTTACCCTCTGCCAGCAATGTCATTCCCTCCTTCTGTAGTTGGTATGACTCCTTATGTCCTTCAGGCTGTGTTTAAATGTCACTTCCTTATGGAGTCCTCTCCTGACTCCCTAAAGTAGTTAGTGCCCTGTCCCTTATGTTATTTCTCTCTCTTCACACACCTCTTCCTCTCTCTCCTGGGGATTGAATCCAGGGGTGCTGTCTCACTGAGCTATATCCCTACTCTGTTTTTTTCTTTATTTTTAGGAAAGTCTCACTAAGTTTCCCATATTGACCTTGAATTTATGATCCTCCTACTGTATCTTCCAGAGTGGCTAAGACGACAGGTGTGTCCACTACTTCCAGTTTGTGCTTTTCCCTTCAGGGCAGTAATTACAATTTGTAATTATTTTGTTATTATTTTTTTTTTAATCTACTTCCTCTACCAGACTGTGGAGTGATTGAAAAGGTCAGGGACAGTCTTGTCATTTTGTTCCTTCTGCCTACAGGCAGTGTGCCCTAATCAAACATTGAATGAACAAATAGCATTGCTGTTAACAGCTGGATGCCTAATTTTATTTGCTTAACAATATCATAGTGTGCTTTTTAAAAAGCAGAAAGCCCTTCCACCCTGTAGCAGATATGGTGGTGCCAATTTGAAGTGCCTCTTATGGAGTAGGTTTGGGCAAAATTCATTTAAATCAGGTGCTTATAAATGTCAGGTCTACTTTAAATATGTGTTTCATTTTCTTATCTAAATGAGATGTTTTAAGAGTCTTATTTTACCCATGAGATTAAGGAAATAGGTGAAGTAGTCTAATTTTTTTTTTTTAACTAAATGGCCATTAGGTCATAAGACCTAACAAAATCTTTGTAGTACCATTGAGTACTTGCTTATTAATTATCTGGGAGACTAGTCAGAATTTTAAAGTAACTTCTTACCTCACCCAGGAACCATTTAACAAATCTGTGTAACAATTTTTTTTATCAAGTGGTCCCTAAAGAATATTAACTATATCAGTTAGATTATAATTCACATCTCGTCATTAAGAAATATTTTTGTAAGTCAAGTTTAGGACTTTTTTTTTTTTAAGCAATTTGAAAGCATCACCTTTTAAACAGTTCTATTTTAAAATTCCCATCAAAATACTAAAAGTTGATGCAGTCCTGACCTCTGATGCTCAGTGAACACCCCAGGAAGGGACAAAATGATTCGGTGGTTAAAGCTGTGTCCCCAGAAGCTTGGCTTCCCCCACATTCTCTCAGGCGGTACCTCTTCCTGCTGACTTGCTGTACTTGATCTTGACAGGCAAAGGAAAGCACTGTTAGGACTTGTCTGATCTGAACCAGCCAACCAGATTCAAGGAGGGGCTTGTGCTCACCAGCGTCATCCAAGAATGACCTGGATGACTCATTAAATTCAGAAGGTGGTGTAAACAGCTCATGCATATGTTGTGTGCTTGAGTGTTTAAAGGGGCAGAGCTGGAGATGTTTATCCCGAGGATGCTGGGGATGTCTCAGGTCTTCTTTTACAGAAGGCACACCCTTTTTAAGACACAGGAGCCAGTTCTTCTAGCTGTGTCCCCTTCTCCTTCCAGGTCATCAGGGACCCTTCCTGGGCATCTCATTTTCCTCTTTTGTCTCCTAGCCTCTGCCTGGAATGCACTCACTGTCCATCTGTCCATCTCCTGGATAGTACCATCTCTTAGTAACTTTGTTTAACCTCCTCTCCTAAATACAAGTGAATTTCCCTCAGTATCATGTCTGCTTTTTTATTGGTTCTTTTGTTATTCTAACATGCTCAGCTCTCTGGTGAGAAATTTCCTTGAGGGATTAGATCTTCACCCTTCAGATGCTAGTGAATTCCTTATTCACATTATTACAAGTGAAAGAAGGAATGGGAAAATCAGTCACAGAATTTTAATTTTTAAAATGATCTGCAAATCTTGTTTACCCAAGACAATTAGGTACACTGCCTAAAGACTTGTACAAGTACTTTAGTTCTCTAGTTGACTAATGGAGCCCAGGTTGAGTAATATACTCAATACTTACTGAGTGTAATATTCCTCCCTAGGCAATCAATATTTGCTTTTTAGTTGAAGTTATGGATATAGTAGAACATCTTAAGTATGCAGTTTGATGCACATTTGCAAATTGAACATATCATGTCATCATCACCCAGATAAAATATAGAAAATTTCTTGTACCCCAGAAATTATCTTCCTGTACTTTTCCAGTAACTGCTATTGGGATTTCTATTATGGTGGATTAATTTTACCTCTTTTGAACTTTATTTGAACAGAGTGGAATAGTGTAGATTTTTTTTTCCTTTAGCACCTTTTGCTTTACATTTTATGATGGGCTTAGAGAATCTGCTTTTGCTAAAGTACAGAGTCTTTGGCCTGCAGATGCAAGTATCTGAAAGAAGGATAAAGGTTGGCATCTCTGCTTCATTTTGTGTCTGTCTCCTTAACTTTATGAACTGTTAAGCTCTGCATGGAGGCAGGTTGATCATTTAAGGAAGTCATACCAAAGAATTCATCTAAACACTAGTAATACAAGGTTTATTAGCCCTAAATTTACCTAACTGATCTCATCCTCCTTGAAGACTGAGGCAGGATTTGCCACATTCTGTTTCAGTCCCCTTGGGTTGTGCCTAGAAGTCATTACCCTACTCAGTGGATACTTTCCTCATAAGGAGACTGCCTCCCTAAGAAGGAGTGATCATCTCATGAATTCCACCCTCAGGATCCCAGATCTGATGGATTAACACCCTAAGCAACAAATGGAAATTGGCCCCTAAGTGATAAAGACTTCTTCAGAGACACCTTGCAGAACCAGAGCTAAGATAATGATCAAGCAGACCATAGCTCAACAAGACCTCTCACACCTGCCCCAATTCCTCCTCTATTTAAAACTAAAGCTCAGGCTGGGGCTGTAGCTCAGTGGTGGAGCGATTGCCTAGCACCTGTGAGGTACTGGGTTTGATCCTCAGCACAACACATAAATAAATAACAAAGTTGTAAACAAAACAAGAGCAACACAAAATAACTAAAGCTCATGTCAGGGCCCCCAAACAGAACTGAGGTGCTGGATCTAACTCTGCCTTCCCAGCGTGCCATATTAATTAGAGTCTTTTCCTGATTTTCTTTTTGGTGTTTGAGGGGAGTGGCCAGACCTGGTCTGTTGGGCCCCTGGAGTCAGGCCTCCACTTAGACTCCAATTGCACTTTTACCTGTGAGATTCAGCAGGATGCCACACAGAACAGAGGGTTTGTCTCTTTCATTATTATACAGTGTCATATGTAAGCATATCTCACAATTTATTTATCTGTCCTTTAGAGGGTAGATGTTTGGGTTGTTTTCCAGTTTGGGCTATTACAGATAATGCCTCTGAGTATTCTCATGCACATCCACATGTCCTTCTGTGGTGTACCCCTAGGAGTGGAACACACTGCTCCTGAATTATGTTCAGCTTCAGTAGATGTTACCAGTGTTGCAAAGTTGTCCTGCCAGAACTGTATGAGAGTTTAGAGTTTAGTTGCTCTACACTCTTGCCAATGCTTGGGTTTTGCTCTTTCTTAATTCAGCTAGTTTAAAACATACACAGAAGTATCTTGCCATGGTTTAAACTTTTTTCTCAATGACTAATGATATTACATACTTTTCCATATATTTGCGTAGGCTACTTTCATCATGCACCCATTCAAGTCTTTTATTCATATTTCTAATTGGTTATCTGTTTCACAAAATCTAAGAGATAATAAAGGTTGGCTGTTTGAAGCCACTAAATTTTGGGGCACTTGGTTCTGCAGCATTGAAATCTGATCCCATCTTGTGATATCATCTTTTACCATGGAACCTGGCCTTTCTGGTTCCTGCCTACACTGGCCTTTCCCATTTTTGATCTATGGGTTTCATTACACAGTTACAAGTTTTAAAAGTCAAAAATTTTGCAGGAGTGTATAGTGAGAAGCCATGTCACAATGCCGCTGCCCAGCTCCTGTCCTCAGCCTGCGGCCATTATTAGTTTGTTTACCATTTCTGAGATAGATCAAACATGATATGTACAAGCAAGTTATGTGTACTGCATTCTTTTATCTGCCCTGAAGTTTGCTGTTTTCACCTAATGTTATGTTTTGGAGCACTTGCTATTTAGTACATAATGAGTTTTCTCATTTTTTAAAAATAACTATTTTGTTGCATGAATTTATCATAATGTATTTAACCAGCCCACAGCTGATAGAGATTCATGTTGTTCTCATTGTGAAGCTGGGTGAAAGATGCCCACATCCACCAGGTGCAGTGGTGTACACCTGTAACCCCAGCTACTTGGGTGGCTGAGGGGAGGATTGTAAGTTCAAGACCAGACCAGGCAACTTAGACCCACCAATCTCAAAATTTTAAACTAAAAGAGTGGGGCACAGCTCGGTGCTTCAGTGCTCATGCACAAGGCCTGGGTTCCATCCTGATAGCAGCACTAACAACAAAAACCATCACCCTAGGAGTGTCAGATCGGCCCATTATTATCCAGGCGGGCCAGGTGTAATCCATCACACGCATTCTTATAAGAGGGAGGCAGAGGGCCGGAGCCAGAAAGGTGTTGTGAAGATGGATGCAGAGGTTGGTGAAGCAAGGTCAGGAGCCAAGAACTGTGGGAAGCCTCTAGAAGCTGGAAAAGCACAGAAATGGACTGTCCTCGGCTGCCTGCAGAAGGAATCAGCATTGATTTTAGCCCTCCAAGACCCATTTTGGACTTCTGATCCCCTGAACTGTAAGAAAAAAGTCTGTAGTGTTTTAAGTAACTGTTTGTAGTAATTTGCCACAGCAGCAACAGAATACTAGCACAATTTTACAAAGAAAATTGCAGTGAAGAACTGTCTGACATTTTACATTGGGTAAAAGTATATTTAAAGAATAAAAATCTAGCTGGGCACAGTGGTGCATGCCCAGGCATTCAGGAGGCTGAGACGGGAGCATTGCAAATTTGAGACTCTGTCTCACCAAATTGAACGTTTACCAGTGCAGGTTTGCAGGTGCCACCCTGGGGGCCATGTCTTTAACAGATGGACCTCTGGGGGACATTAAACATCTAAACTACAGCAACCCCCCCCCCACAGGGGATGTACCAGTTTACGCTTTCAGCAATGATGTACATGAGTTCCTTTTTCTCCAGAATCCTCCACACAGCATGTTACCAATCTTATGTATTTTATTCTTTCACTAATGAAAAACACCAGTTTCTTTCAACAACCTAATTACCAAATGTTCTTCATGTGACATATTTAAAATCTCCTTCAGTGTTAGAACTCGGTCTTCTATTCTATTCTCACCATTTACCTTCCTGATTCTACCACCTTAACACAGAATGGGTTCTCTACCTAGACTGAGAAAAGGAAAGAATGAGTAATGTGTGGTGGTAGAACACATTCTATTCATCTGTATTTCTTTTTTTTCTTGTCTATTCTTTCTCCCCACCCCTCTTTTTTTGTACTGGGGATTGAACCCAGGGGTAAAACACCAAGCTACCCCCCTGTCATTTTTATTTATTTTGAGACTGGGTCTCACTAAGTCCCTTAGGGTAGCCTAAGATCCTCCTACCTGTGGGTTGAGTCACTGGATTATAGGCAAGTACCACCAGGCCTGACTTTTCCCTGCCTATATTTCTATGAAGTCCTGTTTATGAGAAGAAAATGTTTTGTACTAAAATGTCTTAATCACAATTATTGATTAATGAAAACCAAGGAATCTGTAGCTTGGCAACATCCTGATCATTGTGGATGTTAACTCATTGATATAAGGTGGAAGCCATGAGTACATGGCGTGTGCATTCTGTGCCGGTGGTAACTATTGCGGATCTTCCTTCTCTAAGGCTCACAGGACCTCAGTTTCTGGAGGTAGCTGCTCCTTATCAATTACTTACACATGAGATAGAACCTGTTTGTCCTACCATATTGAAGAACTAACACCTGTGCCACAAACTCAAATATCTTCCAATGAACAGTGAACCCCCTGTATTCCTCCTCTTAGGGATCAATAGTACCTGCATTTCTTGTTTCTAATGTATTGGCAACTTGAATTAATTACTTTTTGTAACCTGAATTCTTTGAAATTTAAATTGGTAGGGTAAAAGTACTACTCATAAATCTTAAGCCCTTGACTAAAATGTTTTAATCTATCTAATATATGGTGCTTAACTTTAATATGAACCAACTTAGAGTACATGGTTAGAATTTTTAAGAAACTTCAAGAAACCATAATACTTCATGAATTATGTATCATGGAAATGCAAAACAAGACAAAAATCTATTGACAACATGCACAATTATTTTAATTTTTGTTTCCTGAAGAGAATGTGAACAGATGAGGCCTTTTAAGAGAATCATGTGACTTCTTGCTATTCTGAATTGATGCATATTGACACAAACACTTAGCAGAACATTCTAAAGTTACATTGATGACTCTTCATCCTTTTCTGAGTATTCGCCCACATTTTGATTGTTGCTCTTGCGTGACACCTAAACTCTGTCTTTTGGTGGTCTGCCAAAGGAAGGGATGTTTGTGAAACTGACAACTGTCCTAGGGCTTGGTGCTCCATGAGCTTTGTTCCCAAATTGGCTGTCAGATGGTAACTTGATTACCTTCAGCATGAGTCAGGCTGGCTCACCACAGCTGTTTCTACTAACACTTTCTCCTCTGATAATAGTCACTGCCACCACTCTTTCCAACTGGCATCTGTTTACTTTGAGTTAATTTTAGATAGAAATGGAATAATGTACAAAATTGTGGCAATGTGAATGGCAGTTGGGAAAGGTAGCTAGGAGGGGCAGGGAATCTGTCTGGTCTGGGTTGCTATGTACCTGCTGTGGGATATGTAGCAAGTCATAGCAGTGCTGAGACCTACCTTACAAGGTTCCTGTGAAGACTGAAGGAAATAGTGTTCTGGTGCCCACCATGGGCTTGGCTCGTGATCACTGTACTTGTTGCACAAAATGTTTGACAATTCATGATAAGACCTGTAAGAGGACAAATGTAGATCCCAACTGACCAGCTGAACAACTGGATGTCTGAAAAGCACAGAATGTTGAAGGTAGTAGGGAATGGACCTGTCTTCTTTCCAGAGCCGTGGGTATCATGGGGATCTCTCTATATGAACCCCAAACCTCTTACTGAAATTCTTCAGGTGTTTTCTGTCACCATTAGATTGATTACTTCTGAACTCTCTAAATCCTCATTACAGTGTGGAACACTGTTCCCTACCCTCAATCAACTTCTTATGGATGACAGTGTTTTTCAACATAGTGTTACTGGAGGCCCGACTTCAGGGGTCCCAACAAACCAGCCAGGCCACTTGCCCCAAACACCAATCAGCAAGGTAATGGTGAAGAGCAGGAAATGGACTTTAATTGATATGAGTGATACCCAACATCTCAGCTCTGTCTGGGGACACTGACATGAGCTTTGGTTTAAATAGAGGGAAAATTAGGACAGGGGTGAGAGGACTGCATGCATAATTTAGCAGTCTTGGTTGAATGCGGTCTGGTTGATCATTCTCAGTTCTGGTTACGCAAAGTGGCCCCAGATAAGTCTCTATCCTTGGGAGGGGCAATTCCTACTTGCTCTCTAGGATGTTTATCCATCAGACTGTGATCCTGAAAGGGGGGAATTCACTTCCCCTGGGAGGACTGCCCCTGCTTAGCGGCAGTCTCCCTGTGGAGTGATGTGCCTGTCTCCTGCTGCTCCTGGTGGAGTGGGACAATGACAGGAGATTGCTAACACTACTCCACGGGTCTGAAACTGGAGGCTGCAAAGCTTGCTTCATCTGCAGGGGGACAACATAGGTTAAGTTTCAGGCTAATAAACCGTGTATTACTAGTTTTTAGATGAACACTCCTTAAATGATTAGCATGCCCATGTATGAGCTGAGTAGGAACCTGAAGACAAATACAAAATGAAGGCAGACATGCCAAACTTTATTCTGCCTTTAGTTGCTCATGTGGCATCTGCAGGCCTAAGAAAAATGTCCTGCTCTAGCAAAGGTAGCCTCTGTAAGTCCTTGTTTCAACAGCATATATAAGGTTACACTGTTCACGTTCTAAATTTGCATTGCTTTCTTCATTTTCCAAAACTCCATCTTGGCATCTTATTTTTTTTCTTTTGTCCCAGTAGTCTTTTCAGATGGTCATTTCTTTATCCCATCCTTAGCCTCGGCTCCTCTGTGAGGTCCAGGAGGCCAGCCTCTTCACATTGTCACTAGCATGTTAGTGTAGCCAATTAGGCACCACAGAACTGGTTGAATTGGTAGTTGGAAGACCTGAACATGTAGGCAGGGGTGCATGCTTGAGGACAGAGAATGCTCAGTGATATGGGAAAGGAAAGAGTGGCCCAAAGAGTGTCTCTGTCACCATTCCTGGTGGTGCTGGGGTGGAGCCCAGAGCCTCAGGCTTGCTGGGCAAGTGCTCCACGGCTATGCCACACCCCCCAGCCCCCAAAGCAAGTTTCTTAAACAGATTTTCATTATTAAGGGAACTACCCAATTCTCTCTAAGAAATAAATACTAAGGAATATATATTTTTCCCTGTATGGTCGAGCTTTGAATAGGAACAAAGTTCCCTAAATAGCTAAGATCCTCCCCACTGTTTCACCCTCAAGAATAGGTTGAATAGGTTGTCTTCCCAATACTGCCCCTGTGGCGTTTCCTCATGAGGATTATGTCATGCAAAATTTATATTAAATTGTTGACTTTTTTCTTGTTAATCTGCATTTTGTTAGAGGAGTCACAGCTGAGAATTCAGGTGGGTAGAGGAAAAGCATATTTTTCCTGCCCTACATACAGTTCCATTAAATACGAGGCACCTAGATTAGCTAGAAGCAGAAAGTACATGGAGGTAGCCTGGGGTTCTGGAGCAGAAGGAATGCAGTACAATGTCTAATGGGGTAATTTAAACCAAGAAATCATAGATAAGGTTAAAATATAAGCAAAGCCAGTTTTCTTTAGGTGCAGAATAGAGCTGAAGATTGGAAAGCACAGGTCAGGTATTGCACACAAGCATCCGTGGAGGAACAGTGGTCCTGGGCTTTTAGCTACAGGGAGGAGTGGGTCGGTGCTGCTTAGAGATCTTGGAGGGAGATAAACAAGATTGAGGCAATTCTACTGCTAGAAACTGATGCAGATCAGGTGGTCATAAATTTTGTTAAGTCCACTGGAAAGTCCAGCTCAAGAAGCAAAACTGGTTGCTCTGGTACTTCTCAAAACTTACACGGTGTTGTTAGAATCTAGACAAATCAGTCTCTCTGGTGAATTTAGTTCCTGATGTCTGTATGGCTATCTCCCTCCTGTCAGAAAAGGATTTTTTTTAAACCATTCAGTGGCTATTTTTAACTATTTTACAGAGTTTGAGTTGGGGATAACAGAAAAGTTTGAGAGTTGAATAGTAGTGACAGCTGTGCAATGATATATACACACTTAATGCCACTGAACTGTACACTCAAAGATGGTAAAAGTGGTAAATCTCATGCTATGTATATTTTACTATGATGAAATTTTTAAGAACTACTTATTTCAGCACTGTTAATTACTAAGTGCTTTATGTGCATTTTATCAATTCTTCCTTTCTTTTTTTTTTTTTTTGTCCCGGGGATGAACCCAGGGGCACTTAATCACTGAACCACATTCCCAGCCCTTGTTTATATTTTATTTAGACACAGGGTCTCACTGAGTTGCTGGGGTCCTCATTAAATTGCTGAAGTTGGCTTTGAACTCTTGATCCTCCTGCCACAGCCTCCCAAGCTGCTGGGATTATAGGCATGCACCACTGAGCATGGCATCAATTCTTAAAATAATCTTGCATAGAAAATATCCCTAGTTCACAGATGAGGAAACTGAGGCTCAGAGAGGCTAGCTGTTCTCCCAAAGAGTCACAACTGCTTTGATGCAGGCCTTTATAAAAAATGTTAAATTGTGTATTCTTTTTACCCCATTTCTACATGAAATAACCAATAGAATTAAAGTCATATAGAGACCAACTAAAGATTGCTGGGATAGATTCAGTCAGCTTATAATTAAAAGGTAAATCAATAGGAATGAAATGGAAATCTGGGAAATACATAAATTTTAGTCCACTAAAGGAACTAGAGATGAGCTACCCTTTGCCACAGAAAATATTCAGTAAGGAGCTAACTTGTAATATCATTATTCTGGGGAAGTATTTAATGTCAAAAGCAAACACTAGGAAACACTTCCTGGAGGTGAGAATGTTTCTGTGACTCTCTGATGACCCATCTGCACATCTTTAGAGGGATGGGGGGAAGATTTTTCATCTTTAAACCACATGGACATCAAGACCTGCTAGCCTTCAAGCTAGTTAGTGGGGGTTGCTGCTGTTCCATTGTCAAACACCAACTGTGACTTTTAGAAAGGACTGGATTTTTGAGGGATATAAAGAATTTGAATTGGATCAAAGATGTGTGAACCTAGCCGATCCTGATACCTTCAGGTGATTCTTTTTTCCCCCTGAATTTGATTATTTTCTGTTTGAGGTTTGTTTCTGACCTGATTTTTAACCAACTCCAAAGCTAGGTGATTTTACTTTGATAATTGTATTCATTCTCTTGGGAGAGTACAGTCCTGATTCCTTGTTTCTGTCTGTAATGATTCTGGAAATTCTGAAATTTTTATTACTGTGATTTTTTTAAATGAGTAGACTATAGATCTTGCTAATCTTATAATCAACATTAGTTCCTTAGTTCAGAGGACACCGAGAACCGTGTATAATGATACAGGAATAAAACCTGGGCACGGGACATGCCTCCTGCCTTTTGCACTCTCTCTCTCCTCT
Source organism: Urocitellus parryii (assembly GCF_045843805.1). Classification (NCBI taxonomy): domain Eukaryota; kingdom Metazoa; phylum Chordata; class Mammalia; order Rodentia; family Sciuridae; genus Urocitellus; species Urocitellus parryii. The sequence continues at coordinate 205,567,034 of NC_135535.1, forward strand.
TGGGTGCTTTAACCTGCTGCGTCTATTTTGTCCCCTTGCTGAGGGGCATTGTCACACAAATGTAATTTTAGGCTACAGTGAAGAAACATGATGTACTATGCTAAGAAGTTAGCAGTTGTTTGGCCTGTACATTGTGCTTTTTGTTTTGGCTGGGTTCTGATATAGACCAGATCTTCTCTTCTGTGGTCATTGGGTCTTCCAGAACTCTAAGGACAGGTTAGTTTAGTTTGGTGAGGTAGATGCGACTTTGGATTAAATGCTTCCTTCCAGCTGTTCCCTCAGTGTCCAGGTGAATTTATGTTGCTCAGCACAGTTCACTAGATTTATTAAGTAGGAAACTTAGGGAAGCTTTTTCTTTTTTGCTGTAAATGTTTTCCTTGTTTAGAAAACTTGTACTACTCTGTCTCCTGGCATAATCCTAGTAATAACTGCAAATACTCTGGAAAGGTTGTTTTTGGCAGAAGGCCACATAAATACTTCTGCTTCTCTGTGATTTATGAGTAGGGCTGACAAATTGTTAAAAAACAATGATCATAAATAGAGAATGTGTCAGAGGTTGGGCTCTCCCACTGTGCCTGTTGAGCTGGGAAGAGCCCTGAGATCCTGCTGTCTCAGCAGTGACACATCAGTTGCACCCATGATTGGTTTTGCAAATTGTTTGCCAGAACCTGAATCTTTAGTAGATGAACGCTTCATGAAATTAGGTGAGACCTTTTGATTACGACCTCTTTTTCTTTTTTAAGAGGTCCTAGATCTATTTAAAAATCAGTTTCTAGTACTTTTTTTAAACATCTGTGTTTATCTTGAAACAGTGCTTATAGATGCTTCCCATTGTTCTTCTGTGGGGCTTTAGAAATTCTGGCTTAGTGGCACATACTAATTTTGCTGACCTTCTAATTATTCATTATTCAGCAAATATATCAACTTCCCTGCTTCCTCTTCTTGGCTATTTTGCATAAGTTTAGAAATGATTATTGGGTTTCAAAAAAACTGGTTGGGATTTCTATTGGGATTACACAGGTCATTTTGGGGAGAACTTTACAATGTTGAATTTTCTGATTCATGAGATTCTCCTATCTCCCCCTTTTATTACATCATCTTTGGTATATTTCAAAATTGTACGATTTTCTCCATGAAGGTATTACACATTTTGAAGGTTTATTCTAGATTCCACTTCTGGAGGTAGAAGGTCTACTGTAGAGCACATTGTGATTTGTTTCTTGGTCCTTGGGTATAATTGTGTAAGATTAGGCAATTACCCTTTAGGAATTGATGATTATTATAGTGAATTTTTTCTAATTTTATCTTGAGCTGTAGGCTATTTCGGATGATATTTCTCAATTTCTAAACACATGGTGTTTCTAGTTAACATTTCATTTCCCATTCTTTATTGTGTTTTTATCAGAATTTGCAATCTATTATTTCACGTCTTTGAAATTTGTTACTTGCTTAAACACTCAAGTATGTGGTTAATTTTTGAAATTGCTTCACATTTTCTTGAAGTATAATCTGCAGTTATTAAGGGATCTTGTGTTCTTTTTATGTCCAATTGAGTCTTTTTTAAAAAATTTTGTTACTGTATTCATCCTTCTTAATCATCTTTATACTTTGTTTATTGAGAAATATGTAAGTGAAATATTTGTGGATTTGTCTGTCTTATATTTCTGGCATCCTTTGCTTTTGGAAGCTGTATTTGCATGCATATTATATCGAAAAATGTCTTTATGATTTGGACTATTATCAAAATGTTTCCCTCCATTTAGGAGTACTTTCAATTTTATGTCTGATTAACATTGCTATGGTAACTTTGGTAAGACTGCACTGAGTTCACCATATATATATTCACATCTAAACAATTCTGTATCCTTACATTTCAAATATAACTCATAAACAACATGTAATTGGATTTAGATCATTTAATAATTTAAACTGGGTTACTTAGTCCATTTGCATTTATTATGTATCCTGACATACTGGAACACTGTGTATGGTTGTATGACTGATAGGTGCAAATGTATGTGCATATGTGTTTGTATCACCTTGTTTTGTTCTTTCTATTTCTCCTACTTGTTTAACATGTTTTGCCTTCTTTTAGGTTTTCTTCTCTAGTCATTTGGAAGTCTTTGTCTATACCCTTTTAGTGTCCTCCTAATTTCAACATGCATACTTAACCTATGAGAGTGTAAATTTAGTTTATTCTGGGTGATATAAGAACTTTACAAAAGCATAATTCGAGAGGAATTAATTGTAGTCTATTTTAAATTTATTTTCAACTTTTTTTTTTTCTTTTTTTTTTTTTTATTGGTCGTTCATAACATTACATAGTTCTTAATACATCATATTACACGGTTTGATTCAAGTGGATTATGAACTCCCGCTTTTACCCCGTATACAAATTGCTGTATCACATCAGTTACCCTTCCATTGATTGACATATTGCCTTTCTAGTGTCTGATGTATTCTGCTGTCTGTCCTATTGTCTACTATCCCCCCTCTATTTTCAACTTTTTATTTTGACAAAATTGTAGATTCACATAAAATTGCAGGAAATAATATAAAGAATCTGGGCAGAGTGGTACATGCTTGTAATTCCAGTGACTTGGGAGGTTGAGGATGGATGATAAGTTTGTAAGCCAGTCTGGGCAACTTGGAAAGACACTGTCTCAAAATAAACAAAGTACTAGGGATATATTTCACTGGTAAAGCACCCAGGGGTTCGATCCTTAGTACTAAAATAATAAAATGATGTAATAATTTTAGGTAAGATTCCAGATATCCTCTGCTCAGTTTCTCACAAAGTTATTGTGTAAGGATAGCATAGTGTCGTACCAGGACACTGACATTCATACACTCACCAACTACTCAGATTTCGCCGTCTTCTCTTTGCTCATTTATGACATGTGGTAACACAGATATACCACCACCACCAAGACGCCCACAATTCTATTTGAAGGATCCCTAGGATTGTTTTTTATGTATGGTATAAAGGAGTATTTTTTTCATATCACTAACTGGTTGACTTGACACTGTTTATTGATCTTTACTGTGTCACCTTCGTTATAAACCACACACCATACATATATAGACGTGTTTCTGGCCCTTTCTGTGGTTCCTTTGTTTGATTTGTCTACATTTTGTTTGATTCTAGGAATAAGAAGAGTAAGTCCTTGCTCTTAAGGTGTTTATAAGGTAGTGGAGGAATGAGTTAAATAACTTCATTATAAGGCAGTACAGTTGAAAAAAAGAGTTAAAATTGTGCTTGTATTTAAGGTTTTAGAATTAAACTGTTAATTCCTTTACTGAAGTGACTCTGATAACGCAGTAGGAAAACTGTTTTCATAATTGAAAGTTATTTTGCTTTTGATTACTTGCCTTTTCTTACAGTTTGCCACATGTAAATACCTCCCAGCATCTACCTGGGAAGGCTGGGTAGGCCTGGGGCTGCGAGGGACTCCCTGCGGGCAGTAGGTGGCGATGTTGTGCAAGCAGAGAAGGCTTCCAGGTGTCCATTTCCCGGGAATGAGCTGTAGTTAGAATTTCTGACCCGAAAGAAGAAAGTCTGGTCCCAGAACCGAGCGGAAGCCCACTGCGGGGTGCGGGGAGGAGTGCATGACGAGAGCCTTCGGTTCATTTAGCGGGGCCTAAGCTCTGCAAAACCCCCGCCGCTCAGCCGCCTACGCCTGGCGACGGCAGGCTCCTGCTGCGGTTGCCCCTCAGTGGCGCTGCCTGGCAGCTGTTGAGCCTCGGTGCTGCAGCCTGGCCTGGTGGAGGCTGTGCTGTCTGCATCCCTGGTCCCATCTATCGGGGGCGTGGGCAGAATTCCTCTCCCTCCCATTCCGGTAGAGGGCCGGGAAGTCTCTTCCCTGGGATCCATCCCCTTCTTCACTCTGGCCGTCCATAACCCGCTGTTGCTGCATTGATCCTAGTTTGTAAAGGGATTATCAGCTCCGTGTGTCTGTCTTCTGAAGTGTGGTTTTCGGGAAGGTGGGGGCCCTGTCTGCTCACTGCTGGGCCCCATAGCTTAGCCCCAGTCCGATGTCCTTTGATGTAGACGAATGCACATGAGATGACTTCCCAAATTAGCTTGGTTCTTAGTTGCTGGGTGGAACATAGATCACAGACCTGCTATCTCTCATTTGCCATGGTGAGAAATTGAAGTCTTGCTGTGAAATAAATCCCATTCAGGGATAATCAATGCTTTGTGGTTCTGAAACAATTCCTTAAGAATTGTCCTTGAGGAAAAAAAAAATCTAAATCGTAAACACAAAATTGATTATAAAGGTATGTATTTATTTAAAATCATGAAAAGAACAACCAATTAAACTATAAATGACAAATATCACAAATACCAGAAAAATAACATTTGCTAACTGATCACCAGAAATATTTTCATAACTTTCCTACTATTTTGGCTGCATGTCATTATATCACCTTTTATATAACAATTTTTTTTTTCTTTTTGGTGCTGGGAATCCAACGGGGGGCCTCACACATGCTAGACAGATGCTCTACCACTGAGCTACATCCCCAGCCCTTATATAACAATTTTGTAATAACTTTTGTGGCCAGAATAGAAAGATAATTTAATTCTTCTATTAATATAGTTATTAAACTTTTTTTCCTTAGTCTAAAACTGTTAGACTTCTTACATAATTTTCTTGCTATGTTATATAATATCTGCATTTTTTTTCCAAGCTAATGAGGCCCAGCAGGAGGCAGGCTTGCCTACTTTACCTGCTCTGCATGCATCAGACTGTCTGCAGGTGTGTGTGCTTGGCTGCAGGTTTTCAAACTAGAGGGAAATGGGGAACCTCCTTAAAGCATCAGGAGGTTACATGCACAGAGCATGAGAATAGGATGCAAGATGCATATTAGTTTGAAACCTCGGGCACCAGACTTTACAAGGCTATAAATTTGAGCTTACAATTTAAATTTGGTATTTTTTAATCTAAATTAGTCATCTTGGCTTCCATTATAGTCCTTTAATCTGTTTTCAGGTATTTATCAGTACCTTTTTTTCTTTATTACATAAGTGAAATTTGAACATACTTTTAATTGAAGTAAACCATACACAGAAAAATGTCCATATTGTAAGTATGGCTTGCTGAATTTTCTCAAAGTAAACCTGCCTGAAGTTCTCCAAAGCCAGAGTGAGGAGAACTTTGCCACACCTCCAGAGCAACCAGTGAGTTCCCTTCCAGATTCCATCTCCACTTCTACCAGAATAACTGCACCCTGACTCCTGAGAGCACAGATTGGTTGCTCCTGCTTTTGAACTTTGTACAAGAGAAGCCATAGACCAGGTGCTTGTTTGAATCTGGCTTGTTTTCCCCAAGTTAACATGAAGATTCATCTATATTGTTGTACAGAGAGGAAGATTCTTCTCTTCATTGCCATCTCATTGTGTGAATAGACCACCATTTAGTTGCCTGCTCTACTGTTAACTGACATCTGGGTAGTTTCCAGGTTTTGGAAAGTATAGATAGTACTATTATGAGTATTCTAGTTCATGTCTTTTTGATGAGCATACATATTTCTGTTGAATATATACCTAAGAGTGGAATTGTTGGATTATGCAGTTTGCATATGACTATCAGATACTGCTAAAGGGCATTCCCCTGCAGTGCATGAGAATCTGATTCCCTCCACATCTTCACTGACAGTTGGTATTTTCCGTTCTTTTACTTTTAGACTTTCCAGTGACTGTTTAATGGTATCTTGTAGTTTCAATTTTCATTGCAATTTGATTTATATTATTGACAGCTTAGAACAGGATCTGCTACACATTTTGGTTTGGATATTAAGTAAATTTTTATAATTATCAGATTTGGAAAGACCTCTATCAATTTTGATTTTCAGGTATGCAACCTACGATTTTAGGTCCTTTCCATAAGTAGGATTCTGGTTCAATAAACTATAGTATGTTCACAGTGGTGACCATGCAACTATATTAAAATGAAAAAAAAAAGACAATCCCTGAGCTGTTAAGTGTTTTGCTATGATATATGAAGCAGAAAAGCAAGAAGTAAAAGTGTGTAGTGACACCTTTTGTGTACATGTATATACTACTTCACAAAAATAAGCAAAAGAATATAAATCAAAGACTAATGACACAAAACACAACATGAGGTGAACAGGAATAAGGTTGAAGAGAAAGTTAAGACAGTGAAACTAAAAGGTACCTGTAAAAGCACAATATGAAGTTAAGCCATGTAATATTTTACATATTTAAAACATAAAAATTAAGTTTGGGGAAAAAACCCTAAAAATATAAGTGTAAATAAGAGTACCTGTTTTCCCCAAATTATTAAAAAATCCCACAGAACAACAGTTCATTTAACTTTTAAACATTTTATTTTTCACAGTTTTGATTGGTGCACTATAGTTGTACATAATGCACATGATATAACAATATAATTTGGCCAATATCATTCCCCAATATTCCTCCTTTTCCTCTCTCCTTCTACGTGGTCCCTCTCCTCTATTCTACCGATCTCCCTTTGATTTTCATGAGATCCTGCCCCTACTCCTCCCACCTTCCTTTCCTTTCTCCTCTCTAGCCTCTACATATGAGAGGAAACGTAAGATCCTTGACCTTGTGAGGTTGGCTTCCTTAGCTTAGTATAATGTTCTCAAGTTCCACCCATTCTCCTGCAATTGGCATGATTTCATTTTCATTTATGGTTGAATAAAAGTCTGTTGTGTGTGTATATATATCTCATTTCTTTCATCCATTCACCCACTGATGGGTACCTGGGCTGGTTCCACAGTTGGCTCTTGTGAATTGTGCTGCTATAAGCATGTGTACAGATGTATTGCTATAGCATGATGACTTTAATTCTTTAGGATTAAGACCAAAGAGTGGTATAGTTGGGTCATATGGTGGTCCCATTCCTAATCTTTTAAGGAAACTCCATGCTAATTTTTATAGTGGTTATTTTAATTTAAAATCCCCCAAACAATTTAAAAGTGTTTTTTTCTCTACATCCTCTCCAGCTTTTATTATTGATTTTTTTATTCTTGATGACTACCATTCAGTGTAGTTTTGATTTGCATTGTCATAATTGCTAATGACATTTTTTCATATATTTGTTGACTATTTGTATTTTCTCTCTTGAGAAGTGTCTAGTAATTTGTCAATTTATTAATTGGGTTATTTGGGTCTTTTTTTTTTGGTGTTAAGTCAAACACATTTTTACCTTTATTGAATTATCCTTTTGGAAGAAGAAATATATAAATGTGGAAGGAGGAAAAAAATATTTTCATGTTGGACTTGAATTTAAGTGATTGCTATGAACTTGGGATTAAAAGAAAATTCTGACAGTCTACTGGAAAGTCCTAGAAATAATAAATGACTCCCCAGTAGGAATGAACAAACTTTCCAGATCTTAGTTTCTAAATATATTTTCCACTAAAAGAAGTAGTGAATTGAATGGCTGCAGTAGTGGGTCATAGAAAGTACAGGTGACTGTAGAGTATCTAGTGTGCCAGAAAAGCCAGGAAGTACTTAAAGGGATATGCTGCAAAGGGACAGAAACTAGTGTGGAGGGTCTCCCAGTGGCCAAATTTGGAACATGATTCATACTTTTCTGTGGAGAGATCTGGCAGAAATCACTATAATCAAGTGATGACTTAGCATCACTAATACTGGAACATGCCAACATCAGGTGCCACCTGATGTATACAGGAGGTACACCTGTGTCCTTACCATAAGAATCCTCAATATGAGCTGATTGTGAACATGCAGTCAAACTCAAGCTGTGACACATTCTATAAAATAACTGGCCTGTACTCTTAAAAATATAATTAGAGACAACAAAAATGGACATCTGTTCTAGAATAAAGGGACTAAAAGACAAACCAAATGCAGTTCACAATCCTTCACTAGACCTTAAATTCAAGGAAGAAAAAAAACCTAGCTTCAAGGACATAATTACGATAATTGGGGGAAATCTGAATATGGACTATTAGGTAACTTTGTGGGTGGGATTGGCTTATGTAGGAGACTCCCCGTCTTCTTAAAAGATTAATGCTAAAGTGTTTAAAGAAGTGTTCTGATGTATGCAACTTACATTTAAATGATGCAATGAAAAATAAAATGCACACATAAAGTAAGTGTGGCAACATTTAGATTTGGGGGATGGGTACCAGGGATTGAACCCAGGGTGCTTAACCACTGAGCCACATCCCAAGCTCCTTTTAAAATTTATTTTTTATTTTTAGACAGTTGCTTAGGGCCTTGCTTAATTGCTGAAGCTAGCTTTGAACATGAGATCCTCCTGCCTCAGCCTCCTGAACAGCTTGGATAACATGTGTGCACCACTGCTTGTGGACTAAATTTTTACACTGTTTTTGAATCTTTCTGTGGGTTTGAAATCTATGAAATGGGGAGTTGGAAAGTGATTTCAGGACATTTCAAATGTTTTCATGCAATACCTAATGCTCATCTTTTTTTCATTAAGGATACTAATTTACCATTTGTTATTGATAGTTCCCTAGTAGCAAATCTGTTAATAATTCAAAGTATCAAAAGAATGGTGAAAAGGCATTTGATAAAAGTCAAAATCCTTCCCAGTTCTAGACACTTTTAAATGAGGCAGGAACATACAGAGGATTCCTTTATATGACAGTTACATATGTTCTTCTAAATGCCAGCATCGTGATTTGAGACATCAACACCTGGAATCATTCTCATTAAAGACAGGGTCAGGAAAGTAATACCTGTTGTCACTATTTATTTTTGCACTTGGGTGGTAGTAGCTCCAATAGACAAGAGAAAAAAATAGAAATAAAAGAAGAGATTTTTTTTTATTGTTTGGAGATATTATGAATATTTAGCTGGAAAATCCAAGAGAAGTGACAAACCATTATTAAGTGATATGTTCTTGTTAAAAAATTAATAGAACTCTGCTTCCAAAAGTGGGGAGAATGAGGTATTTGGAAGGACCTTCTCTGCTATTACCAAATAGGTAGGTCCTGGCCATGACTCCTGAGTTGCTGGGCTCACAGGAAGTGGATGATACTTTCCCAGACCTACTCCTTTCTGAAAGAGAACCACCAGACTATGGAAAGAAATGGAAGCAGTCAGCTTTAGGCTCTAAAACAGCAATGAGGAAGGTTAATGTGCCACCAGCAATTAGTTTGTTTTGAAATAGGAGCCACAGCCTTGTAGAAACTCCACATTTGCAACATATCTGACAAAGGATTAGATTCCAGAGTAAATGAAGACCTCCCATGAATAAAAACAATAAACTCAGTGGAAAAACAATGTGCAGACAATGGACATCTCACAGGAGAGAGAACATGTTGTAAATAAATATCACAGTCTCTTTGGTAAAGAAATTTAAGCCACAATGAGATTCCATTTTGCATTTACAGGATTGACAATAATTAAGAAATATAATCTTCTTGAGAAACAATTTGGTATTATCTCATAAGGCTGAATATTTGTGTACTTATAGACCAACAGATTTCACTACTAAGCCTAGACCAAAAAAAAAAAAAAAAAAACAAAAAACAAAAAACCTCTTGTGTGTGGAACCAGGAGACCATGAATGTTCACAGCTGTCCTGTTGGTAGTAGCAAAAAACGGGGGGTAATGACATGACCATTGTCAGGAGAATAGCTGAATAAATTACTGTAAATTCACATGATGGAATGCACACAGATAACTCCATAGGAAGTTGAAAGTGCATTTGATACACAGAACTACCAAACATCAGAGTGTAGCAGCACAACACGGTTGTTTTCCCTTGTGACTGCATGGCTGATTGGGGTGTATGGCTCACTGCAGCTGCCCTGCTGGGTGACAAAGTATCAGTAGGCATATGTCAAGCCCAGGAAAATATCAAATCAAAATCCAAGGTATGGTTTCCAGTGAATGTACATTACCCTCTCACCATCATGAAATTGAAAGATCATGAGCAGAAGCCCTCTTAAATTTGGGACATGTCTTGTATGGCAGTGGAAAATTGAGCTGGTTACTTGCAACTTGGTATATCTCAGTAATGACTCTTACTGAAACAGCAAGTCTCGGGAAATAACACAATTTAGTCCATTTTTAAAAATGTATCAGCAAAACTACATAGGATCCATATATGTTAGATCACATTTAGAATTATGGGAATAATCGATACAAGATTGATGGTAGTGTTATCTTTGAGGGGTAAGTGAAAAGGATAAGGTAATGTACATGTAGATCCCCTATGTGTGTTCTGATGGCCGATTCATAGCCCATGCTTGATTTTTGCTTTATTATGTATGTATTCCATGTACTTTTTCAATGCCAAATAGCATGATTGTGATGAAGAGACGGTGAAATGACTAATAAGATAACTCATACATACGAACTGGTGGTAATCAGTCAGAAGATAGAGGAAGGGAATGTTCCAGGTGAAATGCTAGGAAGACATCTCAGGAACTTCTGAGAAGTTTCCTGAGACCTGTGCAAGGCCACAACAGTGGCCTTACTGAAAGCCACAAAAGGAGACTTGAGCAAGTGAATGAAAAGGCATAATTAGAGAAATTTACTAGAAAAAATTATTCTCAGAAAGACGTCAGTTCTTCCTAAATCTATAAACTTAACATTTTATAAAAATGCTAAAGCTTTTGTCCATTCAGACAGACTGAAAATCCTCAGCAAATTTTAATTCGTCAGGGGGGTGGGGGGAATTACTTAAGGAAAAGAATACACACTGAAACAGAATGAGGCACTAAAGTTAATATCGACTACAAATGAGCACATAAATACAAACATTAAAAAGTTGGCAAATACGATAAATATCACCAACTTCAAACATTCAAATATTTTTATTAACTTTTGGAGACACCCATTATATTTTTCCCTGCAGTGTTTGGCTATGTATTTACTAATTTTATGGTATTTTCTTGGGGAAAGAAGATCATTGGTGGAACTTTCTGATAGTCTGGGAGAGGTTCAGCTTTGCAGCTCCCTGTGGCTGGTGGTGTGTCTTTTCCGGATTGCACTCCCAATGGAACTCGTGGGGCAACTTTCCTGCAGGAGCGGCACGTCTACAGGTTATTTCAGATGTAGGATTCTCCTCACATTACTACTCATTAAATTGAGGATACTTTCTGTTAACTGGTTTGCCATTGATGTCTTCCTAAGAGTGACAGTTTTGAGTTTCATTTCATCTTTAAGTCCATGTTTCATGAAAATTCAGGAGTTTAATATTTTCACCATGTGTTCAGGATTCACTTTTCATTAACTACTAAATAATCCAAGAGCCTATTCATTTTATTTAAGATTTATCTTTCTCTTAATTATTGCTTTTAGTTCTGAGAAGTTTCCTTATCACTTGTTTCTTGATGTTAAAATAATTTTTATTAGTTTAATTGTTCATTTTTAATTGCTTGCTTTGTAGTCCAATAATTTTATATATTTTGTTATTTAATGAATAAATGGAGACCCTTTATATATGTCTCAATAAGGAACTTAAAAATTAAAAAAATTTAAACTACTCTGAAATTATTTTTCCAAATTTCAGTTAAAATGACATATTCAGACAGGTGCAATGGCACATAGCTGTAGTCTCAGTGACTTGGGAGGCAAAGGCTGGAGGATTGCAAGTCTGAGACTAGCCTGGGTAACTTAGTAGATCCTGTCTCTAAATATAATAAAGAGGCTGGGGAACATAGCTCTGTGGTAGAGCCCCTGGGTTCAATCCTAAGTAGCATTCACAAACCAACAAATAAACAAAAAGACCTATATTCTACCTTTGTTAACTTTTAAATTATTGCAATATAATTGACATACCATAAAATTCACCCCTTAAAAATGTAATTCATGTTTTTTCTGTATATTTAGAAAGTTTTACAATCATCACCACTATCTAATTTCAGGGCATGTTCATCATCTCCAAAAGGATTCAATTCCCATTAGCAGTCATTTCTCACCTCTCCTCCCTGTTCCTTGCAGTCATGAATCCACTCTTTCATATAGTGTTGTACAATATGGGGCCCTTGGTGCAACCTTTATTAACTTTTTGAGCAAACTTTGAGTCTTGTTTGTGTTCAAGTTTTCCTTTTGAGTCATAAAAAGTATATTATAGAGCATTTGAAATATCATGTGCATATTCTAGAAGAGAGCCATACTTTATAATCGGCAAACCATCTCAGGACCCTTAGATTCTGAGAAGAAAATCCCAGTTGACATGGATGTTTAAATAAGATGTCTAATATAAGGGGAAAATCCAAAAAGAATGTGTAGCTCTTGCAGAATCTGAATTAATCAGTAACTTCGGGGAGGAGGAAGGCTGCTTTCCCAGTGATTGACCAGCTGGGCTCCATCCAGAATGTATTTTAAGTACTTACTAATGTTTTTGAAGAGCACTGGAAACTCCATCACCTCTTCTGATTGTTATATTGTTATATGATGGATCATAAGTGTGTATTACAGGCTATGTTATCCAGAGATAATGCTTTGTTCTGTAGAAATGCCAAAACTATGTTTGGTTTATCCTTATGTGTGCTTTAATTTCATATGGACTTTGACAAAGTTAAAACTTGTTTTTCTGTATGACGGGTGGATTCTAAGAGTAGCACACAGCAATGGAACACACAAAGCAATTTGGATTGTGGAATTTGCAGCAACAGTAATAGTTGGTGCGTGGTTCGTTATTTACTTACTTGATTTCTCACTTAATTTCACATGTTTTCCCTTATTTTGATTAATTCTCCATGTGCCATTTTGGATAAATGTGTCACTTTTTTTTTGTCTTGATAATTTTCCAGGCACTTAAGTAAAAATAGATCAAATTGAGTAATTAATATGATGATTCCCTGAGACTTCTGTTATTTGAAGAGCATTACTTTTGAATTTTTTTTGTAATGCTGGGGATGGAACCCAGGGGTCTTGCTCATTATGAGAAGACAAATACTTCCCCATCCTGATCTCTGATAGGAAAAATCCTTTTCACTTATCAATTTAAGACCTCCCACTATTCGTTATACTATTTTAAGAATAATAGTGTATATTTTTCTCTTGTCTATCCTTCAAGCTAATGCAAAGGTACCTTTCATTTAAATAATGTAATCAGAGTAAACATAGCTTCCTTGTGTACTATGATTTCTGATTTTGGGGAGCCCTCAATACATTTAATCTAGTGTGAAAACTCGCCCAATATCAGTAATGTGTGTCTTGTTACAAAGACTTACTAACACCCACACATGAGAGAGAACATTTAATCCTTGACTTTCTGAGTCTGGCTTATTTCACTTAGCATCTTGTTCGCCAGTCCCAACCATTACCAGCAAAAGCCGCAATTCCATTCTTTATGATTTCATTCTTTATGAGTAAAATTCCATTGTGTGTATATACCACATTTTCTTACTTCATCTGTTGAGTGGCATCTGAGCTGCTTCCATGACTTGGCTATTGGATATTGTGCTCTATAACCACTGATGTGCCTGTTTCATTATAGTAATAATAAGTTAGACCAAAGTAAGGGGAAAGGGTGTAAGGGGATGCTCTGATAATAGAAGGGAGATCAGTGGAGCAAAGGAAGGGGTTGAATGGGAGGGAGGAGGGACAGGAAAAGAGAAGAACAATAGAACACAATTGACCAAATTATCTCTGCCCATGTACGAATATACCACAATAAACTTCCACCTTCATGTATACCTATAAAGTGGTATTTTACAAGAGAACTATAAATAAATAGAAGTAAAGTAAGCAGAATTGTAGTAACAGGGAAGGGGGGAAGGGAGAGGGAAGTACCTGGGGACTGAAGTGGAGTAAACTATACTCCATGCATATATGATTATGTCAAAATGAACTCTAATAATACGTACAACTATGATGCACTAATAAAAACATAAAAGACTTAATTATAAAAAATTTTGAGAAAATTATTTTTTATTTTGGAAGAGACTTGCCAAATCTTATAACAATTTGTTCATGTTTAAGTTTGTTTTATGATACCTGTTTGGTAAGCATTTTTAGCAACTCATTGATATATTCTATTTGACTTTTGGTACATTGGAATAACAATTTTGGAGTTGAGAAATGTATATTCATCGTGTTGCAGTGAAGAAATCTTGGTTACAGGCCAGGAGGAGACTTCTCCCACTTTCGAAAGTCAACACCTTTGTTAAAATGAGGCTATAGAAATGATGTTTCCTTTTACAAGTTTCTGTTTTCTGATTTGACGTATTCTGATTCTTACCATATTATTTATCTCATTTGATGTCATTGTTCTACATATTTTCTGGGCTATTGTGATTCTTTTTGAAATGGTTCTGCATATCATTTCAACCATCAGGAGTCTGTAGTTTCCATTGTTGGATGATATGGAGTTTTTGACACTTGGAAGCTCCTGCCATTCTTTTAATTCATTTTTTTAGCTTCAATCAGATACTTACTTTCCAGTGAGCTTAAATTTTGGATGATCAATAATTATAGAAAAAGTAGAAAATTGATTTGAAATTAAGGCATACATAAGAGCAATTCCCATGTGTTCAGAAATTGCTACTGTGCCCACTGTGCCCCATAATTGTGTAAGCAGATTATTCATATACTACAAATATTGAATTATTGATGGGATATGTGTAGGAGTTTTTCACTGGAACATTTATTTCTTCAGGCTAGTTTGCTGTAATGGTGGCAATTTTCCATGCTGTTTTATCTGGAACTGTCAGACTTTGTGAGGACAAGATGCATCAGATAAGTTAAGGTTTGCATGAGAAATGCATAAATCATGGCACCATGTCCTCAGGGATGTTTGCTACTCGCAGTAGTACTTTGTTGGTGTCCGACAAACCCAGGATGACAAATTTTATGTGATTTGTTGCAAAAAAAAAAATGTGTGCTGCTTTATAAAACTCTATGCACTGTTTATTGGGTATATTTTTGAGAAGCAAAACTTTCTGTTTTAATTAGGTATCAATGAGAACAAAACTTTCTGCTAAAAGCTTTGAAACTTAAATATTTCAAAGAATTTCCACAGACTAGGTTCTGGTATATACACTGAAAACCTGTTTCTTCTTTAACAAAGTGCACATTTGGCTGTATGAACTTCCACTCTGTCCCTGTGTGATGGGGAGTGAACACTGTAGGTGGCAGGAGTACCCCAGAAGTAGATAGTTCCTGTTAAACCAAACTAACCCTCTCAGTCACTTTCCTTTTAGTCAGACCCAAGGAA
Source organism: Urocitellus parryii (assembly GCF_045843805.1). Classification (NCBI taxonomy): domain Eukaryota; kingdom Metazoa; phylum Chordata; class Mammalia; order Rodentia; family Sciuridae; genus Urocitellus; species Urocitellus parryii. The sequence goes on from NC_135535.1 coordinate 205,582,195, forward strand.
TACTTACATCTTCAATGTCATGAGACACAGTAAGTGGACAGAAGGGAATTTGAAATAGGAAGAGAATGTTTTCATGATACTTAGAGTTTGCACATTTCTTGCATATTCTTCCTTCCTCCCTTCCTTCATTTTAGTTTCAGGACTGTGGATTGAAACAAGGGGTGTTCTACCTCTGAGCTCCGTCCCCAGCCCTTTCTATTTTTTAACTTTGAGGCAGGATCTTGCTTAGTTTCTGAGGCTGGCCTTGAACTTGTGTTCCTCCTGATCCTCTAGCAAAGCTTGGATTTCAGGTATGCAACATTGCACCTGGACTGTGTGCAAATTTCACAAAACGATTTGACCATGTGAACATGGGGTCCTTTGTGGCCTTGAAAGGGGCCCATTACAAGTGAGAGTCTTTCACTTGGGCTCCATTAGCCTTCTAGCAAGTCTTCCTCCAGGGACCTCCTCCTCATATATTCAGTAAATGTGGGTTTGACTCAACAATATTTGTTTATTGGGCCTTCACTGTTCCAAAGATCCAAGGTGCAAGCATCTTGTATGCTCCATCTCTGTGTGAGAGTCGCTTTCTGCCTGTTGTCCCTGCCAGCTGCAGGATTTTGCCCAGGTCTGCCACATGCTGTGTCTGGACTTGTTGCCTTAGCCTTCCCTTGGGGTTGGAGGAAGGGCAAGCAGAACCGTTTTCTGTAATAGAGGAAGCTCCTTTGGGTACCGGGTCCTGTTCCAGGTATGGTTGCACCTTCCCTGTCCCCCATTCCCAGCTCAGTCAAAGCCTAGCATCTATAAGGACAAAGGTCCATAGCACAAGTTTCAGAACCTTAGGTTTGACCGGCTTTCATCCTTTTCTCTATGGGTCCCAAATGTGGCTGGTAATTTTTGCATGTACAAGGTCTCCTAGCTGAGGGCACTTTCCTAGAGCTTTCTGTATCAATGTAGGTAAATGCTCCCCTCCCCTAAAGGTGCTCAGAGTTGCTCTATCTTGCCCAAGGGCACCATTGCAGACTCCAAAGCTTCCATTAAAAAAGAAAAGTTTTGGATGGTTGTCCAACCCTGTGAATATACTGAAAACCACAGAACTATCTGCTTTAAATCAGTAAATTTAAGAGTGTGAATTATATGTCAAAGCAGTTTTTTTAAAAAATTCAGATGTTCTTGAATAAACTCTGACACAAACCAGCATCCCAAATGTGTTTGTCCCTGGTGTTGGGGGGAAGTTTGAATACCAAACATTCCTTTTGTCTCTGGAAACCTCCTATCCACCCTGCCCAGAAGCTCAGGTGCTGTCTTGGTGGGAGAGCCCTTTAGTATCTGAGGCAGAGCCGAGCATCCTGCCTGTTAGTAGACCTCTGTTGGGCCTGATCCACTGGATGGCATTCTATGGGTGTTTGCTTGTCCCTGCAGCCCCCAGGACCCCTGCTGCAGTGATCAGACCCTGGCTCTCCTTGAGAAAGGGCCTGTGGCTATGTACCCACCGAGGGTTGGGGTAGCAGCCTTCTCCCACAGAGATGTCCGCGGAGAGTGTTGTGCTCTTAGCGGTTTGGTTTAAGCTCTGCATATCTTCTGTCATTTTGTAGTGGTTCTCAGGATTGAATGTGTATCAGAACTACCAGAAAGACTGTTAACCCATGAAAGGACTGGCCCTGGCTCAGAGTTTGATGCATTTAGGCCTTGGCTTAGAACTGGGAATTTGCATTTCTGACAGGTTACCAGTGATGATCCAGGAACCCTGCTTTGAGGACAGCTTGACCACATGACCAGGGCCCATCTGTTCTGGGAGGGGCCTGCCAGGTCCCACCTCTGGTGTGCAGATGCATGCAGAACATCAGCTCTGGCAAAGTGGAGTCTCCCAACTGCCCCCAGACCCAGAGCTCCAGCTGAGTCTGAAGGGTGATCTAGTGCTGTCACTCTGCTCTCCAATCCCTCTCTGTAGGGCAGAGCTACCTGAGGGCGACTTCTGCAGATAGGGAGGCTTCCGGCTTTGTTCTAACTGGATCAGCTGTTTTTCTATCTTAGGCTTTATCTTTCTATCAGATCCTCCCAGGCAAGTTTGTCTGGAGAGTGAGTTACAGCACAGGGAAAAACAAAAACAAAAAGCCTCCAACTAACCTTTTTTTTTTTTATGTTAACTTGGATCCTGGGCTCTGGAAAAAGAATGTTCTGGAATTTCCTTTGAGGTCTGAGTGCCAGAGAGCCAGGGGGCCAGAGGGCCTTTTGGGTACTAAGCTGTACTTTTCCATGTCACAGAGAGCCACCTCTCTAGGTCCAGTCTGGTCTTGTGGGTCAGAACTCTAGAGTCGGACAGACCTGGGATCATGTCTTGGCACTGCCAGTTCTACCTTTACATATCATGGAGATTAATGTTCTGTCTGGGGTGACCTTTTATCTCTTTCTCTTGCCTGATTTCTCTGGCCAAAGCTTTGAGTATCGCATAGGACTGGTGATGGTGGTCCCCTTTGTCTTGTTCCTGTTTTTTTTCCTCACTCAGTATGATGCTGGCAATAGGTTTATCCTATATAGCTTTTTTAATGTTGAGGTAGACACCTTCTATTCCTGCTTTATTCAGGTCATTTATCATGAGGGGTGCTGGATATTATCAAAGGTTTGGTAACCAATGAAATGATCATGTGATTTTTGTTCTTGGTTCCATTAGGTAGCCTATTTTGTTTTTTGATTTGCATATATGGATTCATTCTGAAAGAAACTAACTTGATCATACATAAAGGGGTGTGATATTTTTTGTGTTGTTGAATTTGATTTGCAAGTATTGAGGATTTTTGCATCTATGTTTATCCAGGATATTGGCTAGGGCTAGGGATATAGTTCAGTTGGTAGAGTGCTTGCCTTGCATGCATAAGACTGTGGGTTCAATCCCCAGCATACCACACATGCGCGCGTGAGCGTGCACACACGCACACACACTCACGGATTATTGGTCTATAGTTTTCTTTTTTTTTGTTGTATCCTTACCAGATTTTGGTAGTGGGGAGTTTGGAAGGGCTCCTTCCTTTCATTTTTAATGAAATAGTTTGAGTGTTGTTTCCTTCTTTAAAAGTCTAGTAAAAATCTGTGAATCCATCCCTTGAGAGACTTTTTATTATTGCTTTTATCTAATTGCTTATTATTGGTCCGTTTGCGTTTTTAATATACTCTGGGTTCAGTTTATTGGGCCATTTGTTTTAGTCAGCTATTTTGTCACTGTAACTCAAAGACCTGACAATAACGATTAGAGGAGGAAAAGTTTATTTGGCATGTCAGTTCGCAGCTGGCTGACTTCATCGCTCTAGGAGAGAACTGAGACGGAGCATCATGGTGGAAGGCCATGGAGGAGGGAATCTGCTTAAGACACGGCAACAGGGACCCACAGAGAGCTCCACCTACCAGGGCCCAAATACAAAACCATGTGCACACCTCCCGTGATCTACCTCTTCTTGCCCGCCTATAATCACCATGCAGGTAACCCACATCACTGGGTTATTCCACTGATTAGGTTAAACCTCTCAAATTTAATTATTTCACCTCTTAAAACCCTTATATTGTTCACTCATGAGCTTTTGGGAGACACCTCGAATCTAAACCATAACAGTTATAGGTATCTACAAATTTGTCCATTTCTTCTAGATTTTCTATTTTATTGGAATACAATTTTGAAAAATACTCCTGAATGAGCCTCTGGATTTCAGTGGTATCTGTTGTAATATCCCCCCTTTCATCTCCAATTTTATTAACTTGGATCTTTCTTTTGGTTAGTTTGGCTAAAGGGTTCGTGGATTTTGTTTCTTTTCAAAGAGCCAACCTTTATTTCATTGATCCTTTGTATTATTCTTTTCATTTCTATTTCATTTATTTCTACTCTGGTATTTCTTTCCTTCCACTGATTTTGGGTTTGCTTTTTCTTATTTTTCTAGGACTAAAGATGCATCATTAGGGTATTTGAGATCCATTTTTCTAATGTAGACTCTCTCTTGCAGCTATAAACTTCCCCCTTATTACTTGCTGTATCCCAAATGTTGGTTGTGTTTTTATTTTCATTTGATTCTAAAAATTTATTAATTTCCCCCTGATTTCTTTAGTGACCCACTGCTCATTCAGAACTGTGTTGTTCAGTCTGCATTTGCCTATTTCCTGCAGTTTCTCTTGCTGCTGATTTCTAATTTTATTCCAGTATAATCTGATGTGATGCAAGGAGTTACTTCAGTTTTCTTGGATTTATTAAGATTTGCCTTATGGCCTAAAATGTGATAAGTTTTGGATAAGATTTTTTTTTTTGAAGTCAGTTTTTTTTTTTTTTATTGTTGGTCGTTCAAAACATTACATAGTTCCTCATACATCATATTTCACAGTTTGATTCAAATGAGTTATGAACTCCCAATTTTATCCCGTATACAGATTGCTGTATCACATCAGTTTCCCTTCCATTGATTGACATATTGCCTTTCTAGTGTCTGATGTATTCTGCTGTCTGTATTATTCTCTACTATCCCCCCTCCCCTCCCCTCCCCTCCCCTTTTCTCTCTCTACCCCTTCTACTGTAAATCACTTCTTCCATTTGAATTATCTTGTCTTACCCCTCCTTTCCTCTTATATGTCATTTTGTATAACCCTGAGGATCGCCTTCCATTTCCATGCGATTCCCCTTCTCGTTTCCTTTCCCTCCCACCTCTCAACCCTGTTAATGAAAATCTTCGTCTCAAGCTCTTCGTCCCTACCCTGTCCTTGTTTCCTCCCCTTATATCAGAGGAGTCATTTGGTATTTGTTTTTTAAAGATTGACTAGCTTCACTTAGCATAATCTGCTCTAATGCCATCCATTTCCCTCCAAATTCTATGATTTTGTCATTTTTAAATGCAGAGTAATACTCCATTGTGTATAAATGCCACATTTTTTTAATCCATTCATCTATTGAAGGGCATCTAGGCTGATTCCACAATCTTGCTATCGTGAATTGTGCTGCTATGAACATCGATGTAGCAGTGTCCCTGTAGCATGCTCTTATTAGGTCTTTAGGGAATAGACCGAGAAGGGGAATAGCTGGGTCAAATGGTGGTTCCATTCCCAGCTTTCCAAGAAATCTCCATACTGCTTTCCAAATTGGCTGCACCAATTTGCAGTCCCACCAGCAATGAACAAGAGTGCCCTTTTCCCCACATCCTCTCCAGCACTTATTGTTGTTTGACTTTCTAATGGCTGCCAATCTTACTGGAGTGAGATGGTATCTTAGGGTAGTTTTGATTTGCATTTCTCTGACTGCTAGCGATGGTGAGCATTTTTTCATGTACTTATTGATTGATTGTATGTCCTCTTCTGAGAAGTGTCTGTTCAGGTCCTTTGCCCATTTATTGATTGGGTTACTTGTTGTCTTATTGTCTAATTTTTTGAGTTCTTTATATATTCTGGTTATTAGGGCTCTATCTGAAGTGTGTGGAGTAAAGATTTGTTCCCAGGATGTAGGCTCCCTGTTTATCTCTCTTATTGTTTCTTTTGCTGAGAAAAAACTTTTTAGTTTGAGTAAGTCCCATTTGTTGATTCTAGTTGTTAACTCTTGCGCTATGGGTGTCCTATTGAGGAATTTGGAGCCTGCTCCCACAGTATGTAGATCATAACCAACTTTTTCTTCTATCAGATGCCGTGTCTCTGATTTAATATCAAGCTCCTTGATCCATTTTGAGTTAACTTTTGTGCAAGGCGAGAGATAGGGATTCAGATTCATTTTGATGCAAATGGATTTCCAGTTTTCCCAGCACCATTTGTTGAAGATGCTATCCTTCCTCCATTGCATGCTTTTAGCCCCTTTATCAAATATAAGATAGTTGTAGTTTTGTGGATTGGTTACTGTGTCCTCTATTCTGTACCATGGATAAGATTTTTAAGATAGATTCTTGTAGTTGTTGAAGGACCTTTATTTATAATTTATTTATTTGTGATGCTGAGAATTTAACCTAGTGCCTCACACAGGCTAGGCAAGCGCTCTACCGATGAGTACAAACCCAGTCCTTGGAAAGGTTTTGTGTGCTGATGAGAATGTGTGTTCTACAGCTGTTGGATGTAATAATCTGTAAATTTTCCTTAAATGTATCTGATTTATAGTGTAATTTAACTCTGATTTTTTTTTTCTGGAAGATCTATCTATTGATGAGAGTAAGTATTGAAGTCACTCACTATTATCATATTGTAGTCCATTTCTTCCTTTAAGTCCTGTAGTGTGTGTTTTATGAAATTGAGTGTTCTTACCTTAAGTACAAATATATTTAGCATCATTTTGTTGTCTTTATGGATTGTTCCCTTTATAAATATGCAGAGACCTTATTTGTTTCTTCTGACCTATTGTGTCTGAGTCTAATTTATTGGATATGATTATAGCTACTCCTACTTGCTTTGAGATTCATTTACTTTCCAACTTTTCACTTTCTATCCATATATGTCTTTGCCAGTGAGGTGAGTTTCTTGCAATCAGCAGATTGTTGGGTCTTATTTTCTAATACAATTAACCAGTCGGAACCCTTTAATTGGAGAATTGAGTCCATTACATTCAGAAGTATTACTAAAAGGTTGTTTCAAACCTATGTTCATTTCTTTCTTCCTTATTCATCTTAGAGATTTAATTGTTTACTGAATTAACAATATTTGATCTTAATTCTATTTTATCTACTTGTCTAGTGAAATCTATTCCTTACCATATTCTGGTGATTGTGTTTATCTTGCTTTCTCTTCTGTGTGTAGACTTCCTTTAAGTAGCTTCTATAATGCTAGGTTAGTGGTCATGAATTCCTTTAGTTTATCTTGAAGGTCTTTATTCTTTCTTTGATTCTGAAGGATAGCTTTGTTAGACATAGCAATCTAGGTTGGCAGTTATTTTCTTTCAGGGTTTTAAATGCAGCATTCCATGCCTGCTGGCCTGTAGAGTTTCTTTTGAGAAATGTATGATTCTGATGGATTTAGCTTTGTAAGTAACTTGGTACTTCTCTCTTGAAGCTCTCAATATTCTTTCTTCTGTACTTTTGGCATTTAGTTTTCCCAAGATTTGGGAACTTTTCTGATACTATTTCACTGAACAGGTTTCTATGCCTTTAATTGTACTTCTGCTTCTTTGTCAATACTTATCATCTGCATGTTTGGTCTCTTAATCAAGTCCCATAGGTCTTGTATATTTTGTTCTCATTTTTTTCTTTATTACTGTCTAAATGTGATAATTTATCAACTTTACCTTCAAGTCCTGATGTTCTTTCTTTCATTTGAACTATTTTATTGGTGAGGCTTTCAGCCAAATTTTAAAATTTGATTTATTGGGATTTTCACTTTTAAGATTTCTGTTTGGTTCTTTTTCTAAAATCTGTATCTCTTAATACAGGATGTGAAAGAGCATTCCTTAATTCATTCAGCTTCTTATTTATATTCTATTTGAATTTACCAATCACTTAAAAATTTTTTTAGTTATAGATGGACACATACCTTGATGTAATTTATTTATTTGGTGTTGAGGATCAAACCCAGTGCCTTACATATGCGAGGCAAGCACCCTACCACTGAGCCACAACCCCAGCCCTACCAATCACTTTTAACATTATGCTTTTGAACTCTTCTATTTCACCTAATTCAGTATCTTTGGAATCAGTTACTAGGCATTATGAACTTTTGGAGGGGGTCATGTTGTTTTGTTTGGCCATATGTTGGATGAATATATCTTTTCACTTTTATTTGAGAAACTTTCTTAGGGAATAGTTTTCTCTTGAGGATGTGCCCTGGGCTACTGTTTATTTTGTGTAGTGATGAGTTTAATTCCAAATGGACTTAGTTTTGTTGTTTCACTGTGGCTTCTTTGGGTGTAATTGTACTATGTCAAAGCCTGAGGGATGCTTCCTGTGTAGGTCTTGAAAGAGGGGGGTACCTCTGGTAGTTGAGGTAGGTGTGCTGTAGGCAGAAGGGACATATGAGGTACATCTGTGTAATTATTCCTCCGGTCTTGTCTACAATGAACTGTCTGTAAGGGTATGAGAGTAACCTACGCTCAAGTCCTTCATAGGCAGAACGTTCACAACAGTTTTGCCTTGGGGGTAAGTGCCTAGGAGCAGGATTTGGGGCCTATCCCGGACGTGCCTAATTGAGATCATTGGCTGGGAAGCTTTGTATCTCCCCTATTCTTAAAATTGAAGTTTCACTCAGGTTCAAATGTAACTAAGTCATGGCTGAAATAAAATGCAATTTCTCTCAACTGTGCTAGGGGTGCAACTCAGTGGTAGAGCACCCACCCAACCTCTTGAGATTTAAGGTTTCATCACTTGCTCCACTTAGAGGGGAAAAGGCAAACAACAGTAATATCTACAACATATAAACAAACCAGGTGTAGAAATATACTAACAATTGTTAAAAACTATAATGCCAATAACTATAGTAAAGAAAGGCAAAATATTATAGAATGAACTAAAATATTAAAATTAATAGAATGAGAAGAAAAATGAGAGTAGAAGAGAGAAATCTATTAATTTTTTCTTATGCTTATTTTTATTATGTTTAATAATATCAAAAGTAGAAGATGGAGGAAAAAGAACGAGTCAAAATTTCCTCCTGGTTGTTTGGATTGCGGATGCTTCTTTCCACGTGTGTGCACACTTGTTCCAGAGGCCCTTAGTCGGCCTGCTTGAGGGCATGGCCGATGTCTGGGTCACAGCGATTCTCACCAGCCTAGCTTTGGTGTCATGGGGGTTGCACCAGTTGGATCGGTGTTCAGCCCTGTAGACTTCAGCCTTGAACCCAGGGGCATGACAGATATCCAAGCTGTGCTGTGTACCCAGGATGCCTCAGTGTGTGAGGGGGGCATAGTGGAACTAGTCACTTGGTGCTAGAGAGAGAGGCAGGGTCCAAGCATTTCCCACCTTCAGTCCCAGCGTTCTCAGACCTGGCTCCCAGCCACCTTCCTTGCAACTCGTCACGCTGCTCGTCACAGAGGATAGGACCACTGACCACTGTGTCCTCCACTTTTCCTCCAAGAACACCCTCGGTGCTGCTGGAACGACTTGGTGGGTTGTTTCTGGCTCTTCCCCAGGAACAAGTGTCCTGCGTATCTCTCTCCTGCCCCGTCACTATGATGAAGTGTCCACAGGGACACTTTGCTGAGTTTTCTGCTCCCCAGAAGAGTCTGTTCACTAACAACAGGATCCTTCTCAAGATGGCTTCTGGTAGTCTGAGAGTTTGCTGAACAATGTGTTGACTTTTCTTTTCTGAAGTTAGTGTGCTGTGCAGGAGGAGGTACTCTCAGACCAAATCCCCAAGCTGGATTTGAAGCGTGCATAAACTGTGGATCCTCCTGCAATTAGGACTGCCAGCCTCAGCCATTACCAGGGCTAAGCATACCCTTTGGCTCCCTGAGGCTTGTGTTCCCCTCCCCTCTCCTGAGATGGAGCTGCTGGGACTTGCTTTTTGTTCTCTCCCTCACCTCTGACTCTCCACACTGCTCAGATTCCTCATCACTTCTCTGTTGGTCCTCAAAGTTTTTCCTCTCTTTCTCTCCCAGGAATATAATTTCTCCTTTGTTTCCTTGACTCTTCCCCCTTGCACAGTTGCACAAAGGGAACTTTGCCATTTTGCATTGGTTTGTTCATAATTTAAAAGTTAGAGGAAAATGGAGATTCAGATAAAAAAAATGTTGCTGTCTCACAGTTGGACTAGAAAGCATTTGTTCTACGTAGCAAGAAAAACAGTGCACATAAAATATCAGCTCTTGAGTCTTGAGCCAGCACTTCTGTAGGGTAGAGGGGCAACAGCCAGCAGGAGGATTGAATGTATTTGAAGTGGGATTCAAAGTGATATTTTCTGAGCACTTTAAGAAAGCCTTTGATTCTTTGCTTTTCTAAAGATTGTTCAGGAAATATGATTTACTGACGATATCCCTTGCCTGCAGGCCTCCATATATAATGCAAGTTATGCTAGTATAGAAAATGGGAAGGAACAGGCAGATTTATTATCATGTGTGAGCTTGAATAATTTTTATTTTTATTGCTTCCTCACTTTAGACCAAGTTGGAATTTTTTTTTGCTTTAGACCAAAGACTGTTGGGTTTGCAGAAAATATAGCAAAGGTACATTTATTTATTGTGTATATTTGAAATGGTTTAAAGTAATTAAAGTAATTTTAACGTTATGGTTAGGCAGTTTTAAATTAAAGTTGTAGTTAGTAAACATAAGAGTTAAATAACTGGGTGGTAACCTGCGTGTGTATTTATTCAGTGCTTTTGGTGACATGAATGGACACAGTCAGGCTCTTTAGGAAAATTTCTGACTAACTAGAGGGAAGATAGTCTAAATAAACAACTAAGGAGGAGAAACATGAACTTGCTACAAACTTGCACCAGGGCAGATCCTACATGGTATAGACTTTCAACCTATGATGAGTCTTTTCCTTTAGTGGTTACTCTAGGATTTAAAGTAGGCATCTTTAACTCATCGAAATCTTTCTCCAATATCTTTACATTATGCGCAAGAACATTGCCGCGTTCCTCTCGGCTTCTCCCCCACCTGTGGGCTATTGTCGTGCATCTTCTCTATCCAATTAACCTCACAGTACATTTTAATTTTTTTGCTTTAGGCAGGAAACATATTTTATATTTACCTTTTTTATTTTAAGCATTCTCAGTTTTTCTTTTTTGTACAGATCTAGATTTGTTTCTTGTTTGCCTGAGACACTTCCTTTGACATTTTTTTATAGTTCAGGTGTCCTTGTGATGAGTTCTTCCAGTTTTTTTTTTTTTTTAACCTAAAAAGACTTTCTTTTACTTTTATTTCAAAAGCATAATATTACTGGGTAAAGAATTTTAGGTTTACTTTACCCCCTTGAGTTCTTTAAACATGTTTCTGAACAGAGTTTTGCTGTCATTTGTGTGTGGCCCCACGTGTGTGCGCGCGGGCCTCTGAATCCCTCCCTCCCCGTCCCTGTCATAGCTGTTTCACTCATTAACGACTCACACCAACATGGTGCATTTGTTACAGATAATGAACCAATGTTGACACATTGACTAAAGCCCGTGCTTTATTTAGATGTCCTTGTTCATACCCAGTGTCCTTTTCCTGTCCCTGGATTCCATCCAGAACACCACATTACACACAGTGTCGTATCTTCTTAAGTTCCTCTCGGCTGTGACAGCTTCTCAGACTCTTCTTTCTGATGACCTTGGCAGTTCTGAAGCGGGCTGGTCAGGTGTTGGGCAGATGTCTCTCAGCTGGGATATGTCTGAAGGTTTTAGGTGGATTCCACAGGCCTTCTGGAGGAGGCCCACAGAGGCAAAGTGCTATCGTCATCACATTCAATCAATGAGACCTACCATTCCCATGGCTTGTCCCTCTGATGCTCACGCTGATCACTGGGCGGCGGTGGTGTTTGTTGGGCTTCTCCCTCCTTTCCATACTGTGCGTGGGAAGGAAGTCTCTCTGCCCACCTTGCTTAAGGAATGGAGCATGAGGCTCCACTTTATTAGGCCAGAGTGTTCTTGTACATCATTTGCACTTCTCCTGGGTGGATGTTTGTTTTTTCCACTTCTCTTCATTCATGTATTTATGTTAGTACGAACTTGTGAACTTTTTTCATACCTTCAGTTGTAATCCAGTACTATTTATTTATTGTTCACACATTCTAGGTTTGACCATGGGGAGTTCCAATTTCAGTTTTTCCTATGCCCCTTGACTCCCCTTGGTGGGTAATGGGCTTTTAAATTTTTTCATTTTTAGCAATGATTAACTTTTTTGCACTATATGGTGCTTCAGACTCATTTTGTACTATTCCTTGTCCCAGTTCTAGAATTGGCTCTTTCTCCAAGGAACAATTCAATTGAAGAATATTCTTAGAAACCAAGACCTGGATGCTAGATGTGTTCATTGCTGCTGGGGTATCATTGCTTTAGACTTTCTCAGCTGTCAGAGCAAAGAAATATGTGACCATATAGTGACTGTGTATCTACATGTCACATCTACAAACACTTGTGTAAGCTAAGCTGGGCATGAGTTGGTACTCACCTTAGTTCATTCGCCATGTGGATCATTCTGGTCTCCTCCCCCTGTTTATCTGTAACTCCCACTATCTGCCATCCATTTTCTTATTGTTTTGTTCCAGTAGATTCCAGTATACCTGCACAGCAGCATGAGAATTACTCGCCTGTAACCCTGTGGAACAATGTTATCCACTAGAGCACAGTGCTCACATCCAATTTCCTTTGCCTTTAGAGACTGCTCTCATTTAGAGTTACTTGGGGCGAAACCTTTCCACTCACCCATTTAAGAGGCAGTTTCTTATGTTTGTAATACAGTTAGGTTGTTTGGTCATATTCTGTATTTTGTCTTGGGAGTTCCCAAACTCCTAGGTGTTGCATGTGTTTTTATTCTTAAGTGCTGCAAAGTTCTATGGGTTTTGACAATTGCAGCGTTGTGTACCCACTATTATAATATCACAAGAAAATAGTTTTATTACCATAATAAACTCCCCTTTGTTTCACCTATCTAACCATTCTTCCCCCTGAAATCCCTGGCACACCCTGACCTTTTTAACAGTTCTCATAGTTTTGTCTTTTCCGAAATGTCTGATTTAGAATCATGGAGATATGATGTATCCTTTGCAGACAAGCTTCTTTCACTCGGCAACCTGCATTTAAGTTTCCTCCATGTCTCTTCAGGACTTGACAGATTTTTTTTTTGTACCCAAGGGTGCTCCCACTGAGCCACATCCCCAGCCTTTTTACAATTTTTTAAAATTTTGAGGCAGGGTCTTGCTAAGTTGTTTATGGCTTTGTTAAGTTGCTCAGGCTGGCTTTGAACTTGCCCTTCCCCTACCTCAGCCTCCTTAGCCACTGGGGTTCCAGACTTGTGCCACCACACCTGGCTTAACAGATCATTTTTTAAAAAATCACTGAATAACAAATGTCCTATTGTTGGGGTATACAAGTTTCTTTATCCATTCACTTCCTGAAGGACCCTATTGGTTCTAGTTTTGGGCAATTATGAATAAAAGTAGAATAATATGTGTAAATGTCCATATAGTCAATATAAGTTTTAAAATCAATTGAGCATTTACCTAAATGCATTATTGCTGGCTCATATAATAAGACTATGTTTAACTTTTTCTTTTTAAATGCCAAATGCTATTCCAAATCATTTTTGCATTCCTACCAGCAATGAATGAGAGTTACTGTTTTTCAGCATCTTTTCTGCCATTTGGTAGACTTTTGAGTTTTATACATTCTAATAGATGTGTTATCATAATTTGCAATTTCTTAGTGACAAATGGTACATCTTTACATATGCTTGTCATCTGTATTATCAAGTCAGATCTTAATTGCTTAATTGGGTTTTCTAATTGTTGAAGTTTAAGAATTCTTTGCATATTTTGGCTTTACATCTTATATCCAAATGTTTTACATATCTACATGATAAATGTGCTTATTTCATCCTTATTCCTGAAGGGAATCTTGCTGAGTATACAGTCCTAGACTGACAGCTGCTTGTCCCTCTTTCTGAAGATTTTATTGTACTTTGTTCTGGTTTGCATTGTCATCATTGAAGACTCTGCTGTCATTGTGACTTTTTTTTTTTTTTTTTGTCAGTGGTGTGTATTTTCTCTCTAGTTGCTTTTGGGGTCGTATCACTACCTTTGATGTTCTGCTGTTTCATTTTTACATGTCTAGGCATGTTTTTTTTTTTTTTTTTATCCTGATGTGTTTTGCTTCCTGGAGTTGTGAATTCTTGTGTGTGTGTGTGTGTGTGTGTGTGTGTGTGTGAGAGAGAGAGAGAGAGAGAGAGAGAGAGAGAGAGAGAGAGAGAGATTGAGATTTGTTTTTTGAGACAGGGTCTTACAATGTTTCACAGGCTAGCCTTGAACTTGTGATACTCCTGCCTCAGTCTACTGAGTAGCTGGGATCACAGGTGTGGACCACCATGCCCAGCCTCTTCTATTCTTTTTGTTTTCCCTTTCTGGCTCTCTGATTAACTATATGCTGGATCTTCTCATTCTACTCTCTTACCCTCTATTTTATATTTTCATTCTTAAAATTTGCCACTTAATCCACTCAATTTCATACTCCAACAATTTTTTTTTCATTTTTATGATCTCCATTTGCTTTTTTCCTTGAATATTTCTGACCATTCCTAGTTTTGCCACTGTATATTCAGTTTGTAATTGAACCCTCTACTTCTTCATACTTTGTTCCAGATGTTCTGGATCTTACAATTCCAACTCCTCTGTTCTTACAGACTGTGCATTCTGACTCTATTGCTTGCCTTCCTTGGTGTCTGCCAGTCTTTGCTTGATTTAAAACCATGTGGCTAACATGGTGAGCCTTGCCTTCAGGTAGCATTTGCTTCTGCCTCTGAAGGTAGTCAAGGGGCTTCCCTGAACCAGGATTACTCTGGATGCCCTAAAGATTTTTGATGAGAGGAGGAGTCTCAAAAGTCTCCTTCGTTTGTTTGTTTTCTTGCTTGTTTTTTTGTTTGTGGTACTAGGGATTCAACCCAGGGCCTCGCACAGGCCAGCAGGTACTCTACCACTGAGCCACACGTCCAGCCCCTCAGAAGTCATCTTCTTGCTGCTTTCCAAGCCGGTATCCCCGCAGCACAGTTGACCTGTCCTCATGGTCACTCTTCCCTCCTTCTGGGTGCACGGCAGGGCACCTTTGCTTCTCCACGGCTCTGATTCTCTGCTTCTCTGCCTCTGTACGTTCCTGGGTTTCTGTTTTCTGAGTGTTCCTGCAGTGGCTTTGGAACATTTCTAGTCTCTCTGGTTCCTAATTAAATTTTAACTTTTAATTTGGCAGAGAGGGATATGGGGAGAAAGGCTGGGCTGTCTTTTATGGCCCTTTTGCAAGAATAGATGTGTCTTAAAGCGTCCCAAGTGTGGTAAAGTTGCACTCCACTGTAAAGTGTAGTATTCTGTTTTTTTTGTCAGCTTGTCCTTCTGTCAAGCAGGCTTTCTTTTTTCTTATGACCACATCACTAATGCTGCACTGATCATCCTTGATGGGTCTTCTTGCAACTCGTGTGTCTCCAGACCTCACACCTGCTAGTTGTAGGGGTTGATAGCACTCCTGTTGCTCCAGGTGTGAGAAAATGGATCTCTTGCATACAGTTGTCAATACACCAAAATTAAACATATGTACATACAAAGACTCAATAATTCTACTTCCAGGAAATTGTCTTGCCAATATTTTTTAGGTAATATCTTAATCACTGGGTGAAATTAAATGCACAACTTCTGTTAGTGTTGTCTGTCATAAATCATCATACAGAGAGGTTTCTTTTTAAAAATTGAGTTAAAGTCACACAAGGCATACATAAACAACTGCCAACAGCTTAAGTTAAAAAAGCAGGCTGAAAAACAGTACCTTGAATACAATGCCTTGTTGGAAAAGTTTTGTAAAATTTTATCCATACTAATGATATCTTTGAGATTTTTTTCATCAAGCTGCTATGTGCAGCTATCTTCTGTGGTCGGCAGAGGGTCTGTTAGAACTTTTGTTTCCTGCTTCAAAATGTCTGTATTGCTTGAGGCTTTGTTTGTTTTGTTTTGTTTTTTAAATCACAAGTAGGAATTGTTTTCTTTTAAGAAAAAATATTGCCATTTTGGAAAAATTTCTGTTAATGAAGAAAGAAGTATTTGAAAAAATTTCCAATATCTGAATATTGAAATATTTTTTGATACAATAAACCTTGTTTCTGGAAGCCCTGTTACTTCATGGTAGTTATTATACTCCTTGTTAAGCAAGAGTATGTCAAAATGCCCTGCATGTACCAATTGTCATTTGTGATTTGAGATATGAAAGGGCTGTATATTTACATACTGTAGTAAGAGAGTGTGAATAAAAATAAAAACTGTGGTTTAAAGTTAATTTCAAGTAGAAGCCCTCTATACATTTTAGGAAATTTAATGAAATGGTTGAATGGGTAGGGGGTGGGGGAGGGGCAGGGAAAGAAGCTGGATGCAGCGAGAGGGACCCCAGGTCTGAGTGGAGGTTGAAGTTTTTGGGTTTTTTTTTTTTTTTTGGAGCTGAGATCAGAGCTGCACATTGGTGACTCGTGCAGAGAGGAAAATAAATTTTTCTTCCAGCTGTGTTTTGTAAGCAGGAGGAGAGTCATCATGTCCTTCAAAAGCTACCTTTGAATGTTGTTTGCAGAACATGGCTAGCTGCACTTTGCAGAGAAGGGCTGAACATGAATTGTGACTGTGAAGGCATGTGTGGAGCCAAGAAACAGATGGACATGAGAGCTGTCCCACAGCAGAAGCAGGGGGCCTCTTAGATAGGATGTCATTCTGCTAATGGAGAACAATAACCATGATTTGTAATTAATATCCAATTTATGGTCTGGATTCTTTATGTACTGACTACAATAGTACAGTATATTTTTCTGTGTATACCCTGGTGACCTATTCAGAGTAAGTGTGTTTGTGGAAATTTATGCTACTAAATTTGTAGTTATATGTTAAGTTCATCCAGCTCTTCTATTTATTATCTTCTTTTTATTGCAAACCTGTCTTGAGAAAGCTGTTGGAGAATCAGGGACATGGTTGCTGATTGTCCAGGGATCCATCCTATTTGGAAAAGACACTGCAGGTGGCAAATATCATGGGTTAATATAAACAGAATAGGTTGTAATGTAGTATAAAAAACATGATACTAAAGATTTCTCTATCAGGGATGTGAAGGTGAGGGTGAAATTTGTCTCCAGAGGTCTTGGTATTAGTTGGACTATTCTGTTGCTATTATTAACTGGATTCATTTTTAGGTCTGGATTTTCATTGTCCAAGTTTGCAGACCTTGTCACTGCCAACATAGGTAGAAGAAGGGTCCTTTTTCTTGCCCTCTCTGCGCCTCATCCTTGAGGCAGGAGCACAGACATCCCTCAGGTTCTTGGGCTTTTCCTTTAGTTCAGGGACAGCAACTGGGGTGACTTTGGAGTGGAGCAACAGTCTCCCACAACATTGGGGATTGGTGAGGGCTCAACTCACCTGTCCTGCTCTCCTTATTCTGAATACTTGGCAGAGACCCATCACAGTAATGTCCAAAAGGCATAAAGAACAAAAGGACAGGGAATGGCAGGACAGGGGCAGAGCAGGAAAGCAGCAGGGGAGGGCCACTTGAGGAGAAGACCCCCCGAGTGGTCACGCCCTGTTTCACACTGGGCTTTGTGCTGAAACTGGTTCACAGATCCTCGTGTCAGTCTGCGTCATTTCATTCTCTATGTATGGATGAGAGAGAAGAGTGGAATGATTTCTGTTCCTTGCTGGATGGAGAGTGTTTCTTCAGGGTTCCTTGGAAGGCAAACGAGTAGCCTCAGAGTTGGAAGACAGTGTCACATTCTAGGGGATGACACGTTGAACTGGAAGTCAGGCTCATGAAATGAATTGAACTCGCGTGACAGAGGCGTTAGAAACCTCTCTGCATATTTGAAGTGAGAAGCTGTCTATTTTTCATACCTACTGGTAAATAACATATAATCTAAATGTCAATAAGAACTGAGAGCCACAGAATAAAATGTGATATTGTGTGTTAAGATACTACTTATCTGCCCTGGTTAAATTACCTGCAACATATTCTGTGGAGTAATGCAATAGAACCTCATGAATATCTGAATCCAATCGGATCAGCTCAAACTAAAAACTGTATTGAACAGGGCGGGAGAACGAAGGAACCTCAGCTTACCTTCCTCAAAGGAGCTTAGTCTCTAGGTGGACTGAGAAGTGTCATCAGAACACAGAAAATACTAGGCTCCCAGCTCTCATGAGTTTCTGAATTTGAGACTGAATTACTTTAAGTTCTACTTGTTTTGAAGTATAGCTCACCTGGATACCCATTTTCTTGGGAAATGGGTAAGAAGAGAATAAGGGTGAAAGTATATCCATGAATTCAGGAACTGGTTATTTTCTTTTATTAAACAGTTTAGGCATAAAGTATATGAAATAACAGAATAAATATTCATTTGCTACCACCCAAGCTTAAGAAGCAAGACATTGCCAATAAAATGATTCTTCTGCCATTCCGGTCCTTTCCTTCCATTCTACACGAACAGATTTTTAAATCAAGCTTCATGTAGATTGTATCTTGCAGGTCATTTTACACCTTTCTTTTGTGACTCAACCTCTGTAACAAGGAGTGGTATTGCTGGGCCAGGAGTGTGTCCTCCTGAACTCCGCTCAGCCTCTTCGCGGTCTGCACTTTCCAGCGTGGGGCATTCCCACTCTTCTCTTCATGGCTGTTGGCAAATATCGATTTGAACAAATTTGACAAAAATGAAATGTTGTCATTTTAATTGTGGTGTTCTGATGATCAGTGAGGTCAAGTGTATTTTGTTGGCATTCGTTTTTTTGTTGAATTTGCTTGGAAATTACCTTTAGTATCCCGCTTTTCATAAGAATGCATATAAGCTAATCATATGCATATCTAGTGCTTCAGATAAAATATCCCACCATTTTCACTGTAATTCAAATGTCAGTGACATACTGTTTTGCAAGAATATATATAGCAGTTTGACTTTACATATCTGATTTTGAAAGACTGTCATTTTATAGATTCATTGTTCCTTTACATAGTAAAGCTCTGGAACTCCCTGTTAGGCGCAGCCTGGGAGGAAAGAGCGTAGAGTGTGAAATTAGAGACCTGGGCTGGAACCTGGCTCCCCACACCGGGATCTGAGCCTTGAAAGCTGCTTTCCCTCTTCAAGCCATGGTCTCTGCCTCTCCTGCCCTCAGCGGGGGTTGAGAACACTATGGATGGAGTGTCCTGTACAATGCCGTGCCTAGCACACACCGGCAGGAAATTGACGTTATTACAGTTAAGCAAAAGAAATGTCTTGGAAGCACATTTTCTATTTTGCCTTCCACCCATTATCTGCATGGAATCTCAAGCAGGGTTTCCATGTACAAAAAGTGAAATAGGTGTGTGTTTTGGCGTTTTTCAAAAGCATTACCCTTACTTTAGGTTGGAGGAAGCTTTTTGATATTTTATCATGTTATTTTTTTTCCTCTGTAGTAAATCTGAGAGGTAGGGCAGGATCCTTATTTATTCCCATTTTCCTGATGAGGAAAATCCATGGTAGAGCCAGGACAGGAAGCAGTTCCAGATTTCCACTCTAGGGGGCAGTGTCTCTGGTTGTCTTTTATGTTTAAGCTGATTTTGTCCTTGAAGTGAAGGGCCTGGCTCTGGAATCAAGTTCCTGGGCTCTAATCCTTGCTCTGCTGCTTGATAAGTGACCTGTCTGGCAAGTTATGTGACCTTCATATGCAATAGTCTTATTTGTAGAGTGGGGGAAATTCTCCCACTTCATGGGGGTGTTGTGAAGTTTAAAAAAACATGTGTAAAGAGCTTAGGGTGCAGCTACAAAGTGACATGTCATTAACATTTAACCATTAAGTAACCCAGGTTTGGGGAGAGATGGAAGTGGATGAAAGGTAAGGCTGGCCCTGATCATGTTGATAACAGGATGATGGCACAAGGGGATTTGCTATACTATTTGATGTTTTTATTTCTGAAAATTTCTTCCATAATAAAAACTAAAAGCATGTATAATTCAAAAACATTTTTGCCATTTCCACTTTTTGGTTTCTGAATTCTTTAGATGCTTTTTAGGAGTAGGACCAGCAGTGGGATGTCTTACAATCATTGTAGAATGTGGCTGAACTGCTTTGGTACCTCGTGGCTACAATCCATGATCACACCAGTTTCACCAGAGCTTCAAACGACATGGGGTATCACAATGACATGTTTTGCATCCAATGTTATAAATAAAATCATACCTCACAATTATTTTAATGCCCCCTCTTTGCTTAGTAGAAACTGAGCATTCCCTTAATTGTGTTTAGTGGTGGTTATCATTTTAAAAATCTCGATATCTCGACTTATGTGCTTGGCACTTTCACCCATCAGGGATTCATAGACTCCACAGAGGAGTGGGAGAAAAACTTATTTTAGCTGCCTAATTTTTAAGTGAGGGAGAAACTGTCCTCACTGGGTGGCTCTTAATATTTGGTTTTAAAAATTCCCTTTTCAGTATATATTCATGGCAAAAATGTGTTTGATACTTTAAAAATCCAAAATGCAGGAATGCTTGTGATTGCCGTAGTATCTTGATTTTGAGTGCTTTTGATTCCTGGGGGTCAAGTTTTATGCTATAATTACTGGGCCAAGCGTGGTCAGTTACTCTGAGGTGCAGCCTCTGCTGCTCCTCATTCAGTGCTCCTCACCATGGTGTCCCTTTCATTGTGCACATCTGCTGTAGGAGCCCAGGCTGCAGTGGTCCCTTGTCAGTGAGATTTGGCCTCAGTAAATTTTCAGGTGTTTTTCTGGAAGGACAAGGAAACAATTCTGCTCCTGGTGTCTCTACCTACATGATGGATGTACTCACCTTTTCTCTTTATTTCCCACTTTTCATGACGCCAATTACAACTGCTAATTCCAATTCAGAGTATGCTCACCAGTCATCTCTAGAGCTTTTGAAATAGGATCAGCTGGTTTTAAGAAGACTCCTGAGTGGTCTGATATTTTTCAGGAATTTGAGTTTTATGGGATTGGCACTTTTGTATTAATTTTAATTATGACCCTTTTAAGAAAACTTGGATGCTAAATCTTCATATCGTATAGTAGTTTATTTAAACTCTACGGGTTTCTTCTTTTAAAACCATGATTTGTAAGATAGCTTTTTACTATGGGTTTCTTATGTATTTGAGAGTCAAGTTTTATGCCATCTTCTAAGTAACCATGGGGACTGAATGGTGACAGTGCATGAAGTCTTTCATTACTCATGTTCACATTATTTACTACTTGGCAAATGGTACCAGGGCATAACAGTATTTTATTTGTCATATTTGCATGAGGACTTTCTTATGAAAAGCTTTTATGGTACGTAACGTACATAAATTCTTGTATAATCACTCTTTTGAGCTACTACTTGTAGTATTGTTGTTTTTCATTTTTCATTTTTGGGGAAAACATTCAAGATAGGAAAAGTTGGAAGATCATGTCAATCACTTAAAGGTTACCATGCCAACTTGAATGCAAGTTCTGTTATAATTTTTGTTTGTAATCTTTAGAAAATTTAAATTTTAAACCTTAATTTATGATTTGAGATTGAGATAGTTTCTAACCTGGTTATTAGACTTAAAAAAATTGAGTAAAAGCTTCTCTTAAAGATCTGAAACTTCTAACCAGGAAAAAGTAGAGTTTTAAAAGTATTGTGTATAAAAAAAAATGTGCAAATTGTGCCTATGGATGTCTGTGGATAGGTTGCATACATTTTATAAAACTCATATAATATTTATGAAAACATTTTGGTTAAATAAAAACAAAATGGTCAGCTTTTGAGTTTTTCAAAAGATTTTTTTGTGTTAGGGAAGCTATGTTACTTGTTATGCGGACAGTAGGTTAAATCCCAGGTCGGAGGAGCCGGGGCTGCAGCCATGGATTCACGCGCCTGTCTGCAGTCCTGGCTTGCTAGGAAAGCTGGGACGGTGAGTTCACAGAGGAAGAGCTTGCTGCACCTTGGGACTGCCCAGAGTGCCTTCCTGCTGAAGCGTGTTCTCTGCTCAAGCTCAGAGTTTTTCCGGCTGTAGCGGCACATGGCCTCACATTCTGGGACCTTCTCCTGCCCGTCACTGTGGCTCTTGCCCCTCCATGTCCCATGCCGAGCCTGAGAAAGCAACTGGCTGGCTCTTGCCCCTGTGGTGTCTGGAGGTGGACTTGGGCCCAGCCTTGTTGCCTTCCTGGCCTCCACTTCTGGTGGATGTGGACTTCTCGGGCCCTCTTCCTTTTCAAGGACTGGGTTCCTGAAGGTCAGTGGACTGGGACCTCCCCTCTGCACAGCAGCCCTGGACTTCGTTCAAACAATTTCCTGGCTTACCTTTTTTGGGTCAAGTTTTCTTATTTTAAAATTTCACTGTGGTTAAATCTGAGTTAAAAATGAATGATTTGGAGAATAAGTCAATAAATGGAAGACCTTCTTCATCCCAGGTCTACGTTTTACCCCTGTACTTCTAAGGGGCAGTGGGGCATGGAGTTAAACGTTGGGGACTCGTAAGCCAGACCATTTTTTTATAATACTGATTCTGCTGGTTACTTCTGTGTGATCTTGGGCAAGTTACTTAAACTCTTTGTGTCTGAAACTGTTCGGAGTTGGTGAAGTTGAATGAATAAGTGTAAAGGGTCTGGGACAGTATCTGGCACAAACGGCCTCACAATGCCACTGTTGCTGCCTCCACCCTGTGGCTGGGCCTGTGACTTGGCACTTCTGTCACTCTCATTACAGCTCTGGCCTCTGCTCTCTTGCCCTGGTGAAGCTTTCACTTTGGCCAGTTACTTTAGGATCCTAAAACAATGTGCTAACATATAGATTTTAGGATGTTTATGATGAAAATACCAACACCTTTATCACAGAATGCACAACTCTGTCTGGGTGTAATCCTGTAAGGTCCTGGTTGGTAGTATTTTGGGGATTCCAGGCCAGCTATCTTTGGAATTGACATATTAATTAGCTCCTGAGTTTGGTGTCCCCTCAGCTTTCCAGGTGTCAGCACCCACGTGTGCCTGACGTGTGAGAAACAGTTGGGTCACGGAGCAGCTGAAGTCCACTCGGCAGTCTCTCTTCCTTAGGGAAATGGGGTTCTGAAATCCTGTATTGTTCTTTTTTTAGAAACCCTGCCATCCTCAAGGCCTCATCCACCTGTTGTGGGCAAAGTGACTCATCACAGCATTGAGTTATACTGGGATCTGGAAAAGAAGGAGAAACGGCAAGGTCCTCAGGAACAGTGGCTTAGATTCTCAATCGAGGAAGAAGACCCCAAAACGCACACTTACGGTATCATTTATACGTAGGTGCAACGTTGGATTGCTTACCCTTTGGCTTTGGTTTCCTGATCGTCTAAAGCAATTTCTATTATCTCTGAAAAGCCATTGCTTGTTTTGAAATTAGAAGAATGAGTCAGCACAATTTGCATTCATGCTCTTTTCTGAATTATAATTTTCAGAAAAAAGCATTAGCCGTGACTTTGAAATTAAGCCTCCTGTACCTTGAGAGCTTCTTTGACTTTGGAACTATTTTGAAGGTATGTTTTAGAAATCCAAAATGGAGAGAGAGCAACAAAAGAGAGTCTGATGAAATGAAGCAAGGCTTCTAGCAGGCCATGTTCAGAGTGTGGGATGAGCCCGCATGTGGTCCATGGTGGCCAACTTTCCTGATCTTACATTACACAGTGTCCCCTTGCAAAGTGTCTCCAGCTCCCTTCCTATGCACATGAGTGCACACAGGAAGCATGTTACCTAAGTGTTAATATCTCCAATATTTGAGCAACATTTCTCTGTATCAGAGGGAGGAAAAGGTAATCTGAAATGTAGTTACCATGGGAAAATAATTCCTGGCCTGACCACCTGAAGATGTTATTGTAATCATGCCATATATTCCTCTGTGATGGTGGTTTGCCTCTAAAAGCATGAATCCCACTAGTTTTAAGAATTTCTATGGAGAAGGAAACAAGGTGTCACCTTTTTCCCTTAGCCCTCCTGCCACCGTTGCCTGTGGCCTGGAGGGAGCCGTCCCAGGTGTTGCTTTGCTTCCTCTTGGCTCTTTCCTTCTGCTAGGTGGCCAGGTAGATGCTCACCTTGTCACAGGGAAGGTAGGTGCTCATGTCCCAGCATCATGTGTGCATTTGCACCGTTATATTCTCCCTCGAGACCATGTTGCCCTGGGGCCAGGGAATGGCCTCGGATGCTGGCTGGTATTGCCGAGTGGTGGCCCTGCTGCAGACCCCAGCTCCAGGGACATGCCTGGGCTCCTGTGGTCCCTGAGAGTCTTGGATGCTCCAACTTGACGCTAGGTGGCAGGCGTGCACTATGTTAGCCTTGACCTCTTTTGTTCTGTTCTGGCCTGTGCTCTAGATTGCATTAAACCAGCAAATGTCTTCCTTTAAAAAAGCAATTATCCAGATCATCTGATGATGGGCCTGTGAATTTAGGAACTTCTTCCTGACTTGGGCTCCCCTCCACGGCTTCTCAGAGACAGCTACCTGGTTTTGTGAGCTGGCCCTTGGTGAGGTCCTCTTATACCCTCTCATTAAGCAGGGCATTTTAGTCTGGTAGAATGCAAGCACCACCGTGGACCCTGGCCCACAATGCCCAACACCCATGTCGCCTTCAGGAGTGGGCTTTGCTCCTCTTTTCCTGCCTTCTATTCCTTTGTTCTATCCTGTAGGTTAATTTTCTTGTTCAATCTCGTTTTGTCAAGTTATCTCCAGCAGGTGTCCTTGCCTGCAGGATGAAGGTCAAGCTCCTTAGACTAAGGTTTGCTTCTCTTTACAGTTTGCCCACTGCCTCTCCTGTTGCCTCATCTCTGAGCATGACCCTCCTGTTAGGTCTGCTTCCTGTCTTGAACATGCCTTGACTTTTTCTACAGGTGTGTCTACTCTTCTCCCTGTGTGTCACGCGTCCCCCTTCATCCCATCCTTTCTCCTGCCAGGTCAGAGTCTCCCTCGACTGAGAACGTCCCTGTGGTCTGCCCTGCCCATCCATTCCTGTGGTAACTGGCCCCATCTCTCATCTCTGCATCCACTGGCATGTATCATTCAGTGCCAGCAATGTGCCGGGCACTGTCCTGGATGCTGAGGACATGGCACTGGGGACAGGCAGAAATTCCTTGTGGTGAGGAAGACTAGTCATAAATAAATGTGCCAGGTGTGATCTCTTAAGGAGAAAAACCATAGGAAAAGCTGGGGTCTAGGGGTGTGTGGGGGGGGAATTTCACAAGAAAGTAACTTCTGAGTGAAGACTTGAAGCAAGTGAGGGGTACCTGGAACATTCCAGGCAGAGCAAGTGGCCAGCGGAAAGCCTTGAGGTGGGAGAGGGCAGACAACGGTCCAGGGACTCGGGGGTGGCGTGAACAAGGGCGAGGCTGGTGAGGTCATGAGAGCCTGTGGGTTGTGGGGAGGACCTCTGGCTTTTGATCTGAAGTGGGAAAGCCAAAGGAGGTGGGTACGCTGGGCAGGGCAGGCCTGGCTCAAGCTCTGTGCGGACACACTGGCTGCGGGTTGAGCTTGGGCTGTCGGGGGCAAGGCGGCATGCCGTGGGAAGGAGCAATTGGGAAACTTTTGCAATAACTGAGGTGGGAGAAAGCAGAACATAAATGATTGAACTCAAAATACATTTTAAAGGGTTTAAAGACTTGCCAGTGCAGCTGGGGAGGCTGAGGCAGGAGGATTGATAGAGCCTGTACGCTCAGGGTCAGCCTGGGCAACAGTGGGACATTCTGTCTCAAAAAAAAAAAAAAAATAATTAAAACAGAGTTTGCTGGTGGACTGACCTCATCACAAGCTGTCTGGGTTCTTTTCCATGCACCTGGCCCTCCGGTTGCCGTGGGTTGCTCCTGAGCTGCCAGCAGTCTTTAGGGCACTGCCCTGGGGCCTTTCCCTGCAGCGCTGGGCCTCAAGTACGCAGCTGAGAGGCAGCCTCCCCCAGCCACGGAAGATCCCACTTGAAACTCAAATACATGCAAGTTGCAAGTTCAAACATGTAACTTTGTCCTTTAAGGATAAGTGACATGGGTTGGAATGATGACTTCTCCAGGCTACAAAACTGTATGCAAGCGAGGGGCCAGGCATGGGTGAGGCCCTGTGGACAGGAGGGCATGTGCTGGGAAGGGATAGAGGTGCCAGTGTGACCTGTCCTTTGTTCTCAAGGCATTAAAAAACCCATGACCAGCTCTGTACTGGACACAGACAGTATTCAAAAGTCGCTCCCCCCTGCCCTTGTCACAACCTACGCAGGATGCCCGCCAGAGGACCTGGTGTCTTCAGCAGTGTGTCGTGTCTCCTCCCGTCTAGGGGATATGCAACGAAGCACGTCATTGAAGGTCTGGAACCGAGGACACTCTACAGATTCCGACTGAAGGTCACCAGCCCCTCTGGAGAATGCGAGTACAGCCCCGTCATCTCGGTATCCACGACCAGTGAGTACCCGGTGCTCCAGGCGGGCGAGTCCAGGGCACAGGCACGAGACGCAGTGCAGAGGCAGTGTCCGGCCTTTCCCCGGCCTCACAGAGCAGGAAGGATTCCGTGTGTACGCACCGTGGGAGCATTCTTACTGCCCGGGCTTCCTGTAGCGTGTGACACGAGGGACGTCCATTATGCTTTCACAGAATCGGAGACGCCTGACTTTGTTCTAGGACGGTCCTGGTCGTGGACACTGGCACCATGGCGGAGTTGCCTTGCTTCGGAAGGGGCCAGGAGTGTGTGCTTGGCCGCTGGGTGTTTGAGTATCCTCTCTGAAGGGGTCAGTCCACTCAGTGTGTGTCTTGACTGGCCAGACACATTTGATTCTTGGGGTCCTGTGAGGAATGCACAGTGCTGCCTCCAGCCGCAGAGTGTTCTGGAAGGAATCCTTGCAGAGGGGGTGGCCAAGGAGGCTGGCCACAGAGCCTTTGACCACTTTGTCCTTTTCCCAGTTTTATAGTATCTTCTGAGATTGACGTTTGAAGACATTTTAACCATGTAGTGTTCAGTGTCATCTTTGGGCTACCATATTGAGCAGGTTAAAATGATCAGAAAAGTCCTTCATGGCCACTCACAATACAGATCGGTCTGTTTTGGGTTATATAAAGAAAATACTCCTTTTGTGAGCAAAGTATTTTTCAGTTACATTCAGTGTGACATTTGGCTTTTATGTACATTTTATGTGGCTTTTGATTGTGTCCTGTAGGCATTTATTCATGAGTGGGAGTTAAGAGTATGAAAAGAAATGTTGGCTTTCTTGGCTCACACTGGTGTCTATAGGAAATACTGGGGCCCATCCACCTGGACCTATAGGGGAAGTGATGATGGCTGTTCTGAAACCAACTGTGGTGGGCTTCAGGTGGTCACTAGTACCCTCTCAGTAGCACAGCAAAGCCAGAGCAGGGACTTCTAGGTCTTCTGGCTGGAGTTTCCCTGTTGCTGGTATGCCATGTGGAAATCCTTCAGGAAGGCAGAGAGCAGCCGGACTGCCTAGCTGCCCACGGGTTCCTGTACCTCCTCCTGCCTAGCTGCCTGGTCCAGATGCTTGTGCTTACCCCCCACAGCTTCTGTGGGCAGTTAGATAAGACCCCTATGGAACCAGGGCATGCTGGTGATGGCCCACTGTGCTGGAGTGTCACACTGTCTCATTGCTAGGTCCAGCACAAGTGCCTGCAGGCAGGCAGAACAGGTCTCCTGGGGTGCTACTGGGTGGTAGAAGTCAGGCATCCTCTGCTTTCTGAATGAGGCAGGCTGTGCTGGCGGGATGCTGATCCCTTATGCTATTGTTACAATATTGTGCAGACTCTTTTAAGGAGGCAGATCCTGCTAAACAAAGAATTAAAAATGCACACATTATACAGAGCAAGTGAAAATGCTTCTGTGGGTTGATGATTTGCATTCGGTTGGAGAGCGTTTTAATGAATCACAGAAGCATGTACTTTGTTTGAATAAAGGATGCTCAGCCTTTTTTTTTTTTTTCTTCCCAGGTAAAGTACATGAGACTCTTGCTTAAATGAGGCATGCAATTTTAATCAGCTGGGCCCTTAAAAAAGAAAGAAAAACAGCTGCTACTTGTTAATTGGCAAATATCTTCCCCAATGAGCTCATGATTTATTCACTGCTTTTAATAAAGATCTAAATTCCACCAAGAAAGCGTGTTATTGCCATTATTATAATATCTGGTGGCCACATCTTTGCAAC